>NC_062264.1:9394733-10618067 GCF_916048215.2 Malus sylvestris | reverse complement strand
GCTTTCTGAAAAGGCGTAGCTGCAATTGGGCTTCGGTTTGTACTTGAATCGATCTTGCCTTGGTGTTGCCCGAAGGGCAAGATTGACCTTTCTCCTCCGTTAACAGACTAGGCTAAGAAAGCAGAAAATCAGGATCTTCTCACCATTTTTTTCTCTTTGCTTTGAATAGCTATCGTACTCAAGGGATGAAGGAATGGATGCAGACTAAGAAAATTTTTCAATCGGTTCAGATTTAGCATTCCTAAATATAGGACCTGCAACGGCAGAGACTTTTTGAGCTCTTTCACTCCGTTAAATAGTTACTATGTTCGGAATCATAGCAGGAAAGACGAGCTAAGCTTGAAAACTTCTAGGCAACAAGTTTTTGATTCGATTGATTTTCACTCTTTCATCCAAAAACTCTAACTAGTCCATCAGCCAAACCCTTCCCCTATTCGTCCAGTGAAGAAGTTAGGCATATGTAGCAAAGGAAGCAGTCCCATGCCTAAGGCACATTTTTTCAATGGAAAGAATAGGCTTGGGCTCACCATCCAAGCTCCCTCCTAGAACGGAAATTGGGCTGCAGTTCTGTCTTTCCTTAGAATCAATATCGTAGCGTAGAGTAATCACAGAAGTCAAAGTCAGACAAGAGTTTACTAGGATTTTGAAATCCGTTGATTGAATGTCTATTACACTTTAACATCCTAGGAAGTTTTAACTGTTGTTTCATACCAAGGGAATTCTATAATAAGTGCATTTACCCTGAATCAAGAAATCCCAAGATCTCTCGAGAAGAGGAAGAAGAGTTGGCAGAGATTCTCTCAACAATAAAAAAGAAGAAGCAAGAATATAATCATTGAATTTCAATGCTCGGGCCGGGGAAGCTTTATTTGATGGCAGCTAGATGGCTCTGTAGCCTTTTCCGGGGTAAGGAAATCTTGATTCAAGGGCATGATGGAATTGATTTAAGTAAGAGTTGCTCCATGGGAAGAAATTTTCTCGATTGTTTAGTAGTCAAGCAATCTCCGAGAAGAGTTTAGCAGGGAAAGCTGCTTTTTTCTACTACTTTCATCGGAATTGGCTTAGTGTTCATTTTACCATATCTTAGTACAAGTACAAGGAAGTGAAGGCGACCATGGGAAGCTTTGCTTTGGCTTTGGTTCGGTTTTCCGAGGGTGAGAAAAGAAAGATAATATCAACAGACCAAAGGAAAACAACTGAGCAAGATAGATGCCACTAAACTAGCTACTGCCATAAAGAATTAAAAGATTTTGGAGTAGTAGAAGTAAACAGTTCAACTTATCCCAACCCCAAAGGGAATCCAATCCAGCCTTGGAAACAGGTTCAGCTAGCCCAATGTTAGTCGGACTAGGAGCGTAAGCCACTCGACTGTCAGGAGAGGAGCGAGGCTAGGCTTGAACTGAACGTGGGTAGCATTTGAACGCGCGGAGCGAAGAGCTTTAGAGGGTAGGGGTGAGCTTTAATTGAAGCAGGGAGTCAATTAACAACGAGGCCGTAGTTTACTAATAAGGACTATTGCGACTAATATAGCTACCCTGAAGAGAAGGAGGGCCACAAACAAGAGCATATTTTTTAGATATCCCCACAATTAGAGCTATTAGCTTAGCTGGAGTTTTGCTTGGTCGGCTGAGTACGGAACGCTAGCTCTCTCTACTTTAACACTTCGTTTACTGCTGGCCCGGAGTAAGACGTGCCACCTTAATGCACTAGCCAGTTAGAAGGATTTGAACTCTTACTGAACCGGCCTTCGAGACGAAAGGAACGAAAGCAGGCAACATGAATATGCTACTTCCTGCGAGAATGCATTATTATAATGGTTTGTCATGTTCCTACTCCAACTCCTACGAGAATGGCCCTCCCTACTACAGACTACGCTCGGAAAGTCGGTGATAAGCAAGAAGAGAAGAATTTGAAAGAAGAAAGATGAAGTCCTTGCATGAGAACCACACCTATGAGTTAGTAAAACTACCCAAAGGAAGAGGGGCAAAAGAGGTATTAGGAGAGTCCAAGGGCTTTGCCCCACACCAAAAGGAATCTTGGTGGTGGAATGAGGAGGTACAAACAAAGGTGAAGGCTAAGAAGGAATGTTGTAAAGCCTTATACAAGGATAGGACCGATGAAAATGGTGAAAGGTATAGAAAAGCGAAGCAAGAGGCGAAGAAAGCTGTGAGAGAAGCTAAGTTAGCGGCTTATGACGATATGTATAAGCGACTAGATACCAAAGAATGAGAGTTGGATATCTATAAACTAGGTAGAGCAAGGGAAAAGAAGACAAATGACTTAAACCAAGTGAGGTGCATCAAGGATGAGGATGGAAAGGTTCTTGCTACAGAGAACGCGGTTAAAGACAGATGGAAAGGTTATTTTCATAATCTTTTTCAATGAAGGACATGAAAGGAGTGCTTCTTTAGGGGAGTTGAGTAACTCAGAAGAGTGTAAAAACTACTCTTTTTATCGTAGAATCCGGAAGGAAGAAGTGGTTGTAGCTTTGAAGAAGATGAAGCATAGAAAAGCAGTAGGCCCAGACGATATACCAATCGAAGTGTGGAAAGTTTTGGGAGAGACAGGTATAACATGGCTCATTGACCTTTTCAATAGGATTTTGAAAACGAAGAAGATGCCAAATGAGTGGCGAACGAGCACTTTGGTGCCTATCTACAAGAATAAGGGTGATGTACAAAATTGCATGAACTATAGGGGTATTAAGCTAATGAGTCATACAATGAAGCTCTGGGAGATAGTCATTGAGCATAGATTGAGGTAAGAGACACGGGTTTCGGACAACCAATTCGGGTTCATGCCAGGGCGCTCAACCATGGAGGCAATCTATCTCTTACGAAGATTGATGGAAAGATATAGAGATGGGAAAAAGGATTTACACATGGTCTTTATAGATTTGGAAAAAGCGTATGATAGGGTCCCAAGAGACATTCTTTGGAGGATTTTAGAGAAGAAAGGAGTACGAGTAGCATATATCCAAGCTATACAGGATATGTATGAAAGAGCAAAGACTGCCGTAAGAACTCATGAAGGACAAACCGAAAGCTTTCCCATAACTGTAGGATTACATCAAGGCTCATCCTTAAGTCCTTACCTTTTTGCGTTGGTAATGGATGAGTTAACAGGACATATTCAAGATGATATTCCTTGGTGTATGCTTTTCGCAGACGATATAGTGTTGATAGATGAAACTCGGGAAGGGGTAAATGCAAAGCTTAACCTTTGCAGAGAAGTGTTGGAATCTAAAGGTCTTCGCCTAAGCCGATCAAAGACAGAATATATGGAGTGCAAGTTCAGTGCAAATGGAGGCCAAAACGAGTTAGGGGTGAGGATCGGAGATCAAGAAATACCAAAGAGCGACCGTTTTCGTTACCTAGGATCTATCTTGCAAAAGAACGGAGAATTAGATGGAGATCTCAACCATAGAATACAAGCTGGATGGATGAAGTGGAAGAGTGCATCCGGCGTGTTGTGTGACCGCCGTATGCCACTGAAGCTCAAGGGAAAATTTTATAGGACGGCAATAAGGCCGGCGATGCTGTATGGCACAGAATGTTGGGCGGTGAAGCATCAACACGTACACAAAATGGGTGTAGCGGAGATGAGGATGCTTCGTTGGATGTGTGGGCACACGAGAAAGGATAAGATTAGGAATGAGGATATCCGGGGTAAAGTAGGAGTAGCCGAAATTGAAGGAAAGATGAAAGAAAATCGGTTACGGTGGTTTGGACATGTGCAAAGAAGGCCTACTGACGCTCCGATTAGAAGATGCGACTATGGGACAGAGGTTCAGGGCCGAAGGGGTAGAGGAAGACCTAGGAAAACTTTGGAAGAGACCCTAAGAAAAGACTTAGAGTACTTGGATCTAACGGAGGACATGACACAGGACAGAACACAATGGCGTTCTAAGATTCATATAGCCGATCCCACTCAGTGACTTGGATTTTCCAAGTCTCCAACCGAGAAGTTTTCCTCACTCGGGAAATTAAGGGAACACTACCTCAACCTACATGCTCCACTCACAAAGCTTCAACATACAAGCTTCAACAAAAGAAAATTCAAAGAACTTAGCGAAGAAGGCTTTGGTGTATTTAACACAATACGTTGAAATGAAGGAAAGCTTATTTATTGATATCCCCGATAAGTTACAAATATGTACATATACTTGAGTCAAAATAAACAAACAAGAGGGAGCCTTCACAAAGGTTGCTTAGGAGAAGTCTCAGCAGTCGGTAGAGCCCCAGAAAGAGAAGGCACCGGAGGGGGATCATTCGGAGCCTCAGTACTGGACAGAACCCTAGAAGGAGGAGGCATCAGAGGTTGATCATTTGGAGCTTCATTACGCAGTACAGCCCCAGAAGACGAAGGCAATAAATGCCTTTGGAACAAACCCACAAATCTCTGATGATCAAGTAAAACCTGACCATCAGATTTCTTCATCTGGTCAAGCTTCCTCTTCATGTTTGTAGCATAGTCATGTGCGAGCCGGTGCAACTGTTTATTCTCATGCTTGAGCCCTCTAATCTCCTGTTTGAGACTCATCACTTCAGCCGCCAATTATTCAACTTGGCGGGTTCGAGCAAATAGGCGTTGGGCCATATTAGACACAGAACCTGCACACTGAACACTAAGAGCCAGAGAATCCTTAACAGCCAACTCATCAGACCGTTTGGAAAATAGTCTGTTATCTTTGGGAGTGAGAAGGTTCCTGGCCACTACCGCAGCGGTCATATCATTCTTCATCACGGAATCCCCAACGGTAAGAGGACCAGTAGGGGAGACGAAGGATGGGCGCCATATGTTGTCTGGAGAAGGCGGGGCTGCCTCTTCAACAAGGTTCAAGTCAAAACGACGGTCGGAGGGGCCAGACATTTTCAAAGGTGTTGAAAAGAGAAGAGGTCGGACAAATCAAGATCTTAGAAGTGCAAGAATAGAGCTTCTACTGGTGGATATTCAAGTGTGCTTTGGAACTTAATGTCAGCCCCTATAAAAATCTGCACTCGACGAAGCTTCAGAAATCGAAGAGGCGCCTGCTTAGAAATCGAAGAGGCGTTTGCTTTCTCAAAAGCTGGGCTGCTCAGAGACCACGAGGGTCGATCTCAGAAATCGAAGAGGCGTTTGCTTTCTCAAAAGCTGGGCTGCTCAAAGACCACGAAGGCCGATCTCAGAAATCGAAAAGGCTTGCTTTCTCAAAAGCTGGGCTGCTTAGAGACCACGAGGGCCGATCTCAGAAATCGAAGAGGCACCTACTTTTCCAGCCTTGTCAGCACCTATCACACGCACACTCAGCTTTGCGGAAATTATGAGCATTCTGTCGAAGATTTCTGGCGAAGTAGAAAGCACATGAATCGTACTGTTCAATCACCCACTTCCCACACGCAACAGTAGCTCATGGGTACCACATATAACTTTGCCAAAGTTCTCTGACAAAGTTGAGACACGTGAAGCTTGCAGCTCTCACTACATCGCTCTGACCAAGAAGGGTAAAAGAATAGCAAAGAAACAACACTAACAAAGTTTAGACACATAAATTTTGAAGGTCTAGCTACCATATTATTACCCACAAGGGTAAAGGAACAGTACCACTGCTGGATAATTGGAAAGTCCCGGTGTGTCAACCTCTGTGCTTCGTGGCAAGGCAGACTAGCAAACATGCCCAAACTTTACTCACATTCGAGAAAACACTCCCAACAAGATTGCTTGCTCCAAAATCGAAGAGGCACCGCCCTCCGAATCTTGAGAGCCAGACTCCCAACATGATTACTTTCTCAAAAATCGAAGAGAGGGTAAAGGAACAGTACCACTGCTGGATAATTGGAAAGTCCTTGTGTGTCAACCTCTGTGCTTCGTGGCAAGGTAGACTAGCAAACATGCCCAACCTTTACTCACATTCGAGAAAACACCCCCAACAAGATTGCTTGCTCCAAAATCGAAGAGGCACCGCCCTCCGAATCTCGAGAGCCAGACTCCTAACATGATTACTTTCTCAAAAATCGAAGAGAGGGTAAAGGAACAGTACCACTGCTGGATAATTGGAAAGTCCCTGTGTGTCAACCTCTGTGCTTCGTGGCAAGGTAGACTAGCAAACATGCCCAACCTTTACTCACATTCGAGAAAACACTCCCAACAAGATTGCTTGCTCCAAAATCGAAGAGGCACCGCCTTCCGAATCTCGAGAGCCAGACTCCCAACATGATTACTTTCTCAAAAATCGAAGACACCGCTCTCCGAATCTCGAGAGCCAGACCCCCAGCAGGATTGCTTTCTCAAAAATCGAAGATGCATTGTTCTCCGAATCTCGAGAGCCAGATCCCCGACAGGATTGCTTGTTCGAAAACCGAAGAGGCACCACTTTCCCAACTTCAAGAGCTGGATCTCCTTGGATAAAGCTTGTCTGTAATCTTCACACGCAACATCAGCTTTCCAGATACCACAGACCACTTTTTCAAAGTGCTCTGACAAAGTTAAAACTTGTGAAGCTGGCAGCTCCCACTACCGTGTTATGACCAAGTAGGGTAAAGGAATAGCATTATTACTTGATGTTAAGGAGACTCCTATATATGTCGACCTCTATCCCCAACGGACAGGCAGACCTGCAAAAATGCTCAACCCTTCCTCTTATCTGAGAGGGCACTCCCAACGAAGCCTTTCGAAATATTCAGCTTTCGTTCCCCCCGATAATACCTCTGTAAACAAGCTATACTAAAGCAAGAATATCTCATATCATCAGGGTTAAAAGCAAGAGTATCCCATATCATGCTTTTTCCCTGTCTTTTCCTTTGGCCTTGTTCTTACCTGCAAGACAAGGAGAAAGAGAGCAATCAGTCAGAACTTGGAATCAAGCTTTCAGCCAGGAACTGACTACCTGGAACCCCTTACCTGATTACTTACCTGGCATTGCTCTCGAGTACTCATCTTCAACATCCTATGCTTCCAGGGAAGATACCGCATCTGCCTGAGGAACAGATAGGGCAAGTGAGAAGGATACAAGGAAGCATGTGGAGACAAGCGTAACAGCACACGTGCCGATACATCCACTACTCTGTCAAAAGCAAAAGTATCCCATATCAGCAGGGTCGAACGTACTCTAGATTTGATGGACTTGTTTTGACCCTCAAATTCTTCAGTCGGCCTTATACTCTGGAGGAAACCAGAAAACCCTCCAGCCCAGTTCAAGAATAAGCCTGTGGAAAGTTACTTCTTCAAAAGCAAAAGTGTCCCATATCATCTCTTCTCATTTTTCTTCTCTTTATCATTCATGCTGCCTGCAAGATAGGGAGAATGTGAACAATCAGCCGGAGCTCTGATTGCTTACCTTGTCTGTCACCTCTTTCAGCAGATCCCCTAGCTCGGCGACTTGGGGGACTCCTACTACATGGTTTGTATCGCGCTTGACCAAGCCTGAAACTACAAGTAAGCTTCAAGTGACATTGATACATTACCTTGTGCATCTCCACCAGTTACAGATACCACCCCTGGATGGAGGAAGAGTACTTCCAGAGAAGATGCCACATCTACCTATGAGACAGATAAGGAAAGTCAAGACGATACCACACTCCGGTACTTAGAAGTTTCGTGGTTACGAGATCATTCTCCCACAATATTTCCTAATGTCATTTGTACTAAATCATTCACTTGTACTCACTAAAGGAGAGCTTGAACCTATGTACTTGTGTAAACCCTTCACAATTAATGAGAACTCCTCTATTCCGTGGACGTAGCCAATCTGGGTGAACCACATACATCTTGTGTTTGCTTTCCTATCTCTATCCATTTATATACTTATCCACACTAATGACCGGAGCAATCTAGCGAAGATCACAAAAAGTGACCGTTTTCGCTACCTAGGATCTATCTTGCAAGAGAACGGAGAATTAGATGGAGATCTTAACCATAGAATACAAGCTGGATGGATGAAGTGTAAGAGTGCATCCGGCGTGTTGTGTGACCGTTGTAGGCCACTGAAGCTCAAGGGAAAATTTTATAGGACGGCAATAAGGCCAGCGATGTTGTATGGCACAGAATGTTAGGAGGTGAAGCATCAACACGTACATAAAATGGGTGTAGCGGAGATGAGGATGCTTCGTGGGATGTATGGGCACACGAGAAAGGATAAGATTGGGAATGAGGATATCCGAGGTAAAGTAGGAGTAGCCAAAATTGAAGGAAATATGAGAGAAAATCGGTTCCGGTGGTTTGGACATGTGCAAATAAGGCCTACTGACGCTCCGGTTCGAAAATGTGACTACGGGACAGAGGTTCAGGGCCGAAGGGGTAGAGGAAGACCTAGGAAAACTTTGGAAGAGACCCTAAGAAACGACTTGAGTACTTGGATCTAACGGAGGACATGACACAAAACCGAGCGCAATGGCGTTCTAGGATTCATATAGCCGACCCCACTTAGTGGGAAAAGGCTTTGTTGTTGTTGTTGTTGTTGTTGTTTGGGCTCACCTACAGCGGCCCAACCATTAAGTTTGGCCCGTCCGAAAAAGAAAAGAAAAGATTTTTTAAATTGGGCTCGCCTAAAACTGCCCAAGCCTTGGCTCAGCCCAACCCGTGACACTAGCCCAAAGGCTACGGTGTCCCATACATATGCGACGCACTGGATTGCATCCCTTGGATACATGTGCATGCGTCGTACCCGATCCCAACTCACTAGAGACTCGATGCACTATTCCACGCCGCACCTGATCTATTCCCTTTCATGGGCTCTCTTTTTTAATCTGAGCCCTTTTTTTTTCTCTTTCGCCTTGGGCATGCAACCAAACCAGCCCAATCTGGGCTTGAACCTCACAACAGAGATTTGCTCAGCCTACCCGTGGGCTTTGGTATATTATTTTGGGCCCCGAGCTTAACTGCCTAATTATTTTAGGCTCAATGGGTTTTATATTTTTTTCACCCACACTTTAATTTTGGCCTGAAGTCCAAATAATTAATTCAATTATAATTCTAGACCTGAAGTTCTATTTGCATATTTTCTTGTTGCATATTTCTATGTATATATTTGTGTTTGTCTACAAGAACATATGAACCTGAAGTTTATAGTTCTTTCGAAACCTGAAGTTTCTAAAAACATGCATTGTTTGAAAACCTGAATTTTTCCTTAGAAACATCACCCATGAAAACCCGAAGTTTTTCATGAGAATTTTAACCAATACATGTCTATTAGAACCTGAATGTTCTACTCCTATGTGAATGGATTGATTTTTTTCCCCATTGTACTAATCACATCTTGTCCATCTATTTTGTGATAGGAACATGTCGAATTTGAACAAACTCGACTTCACCGCTTTGGAGGTCTTTGGAAGAAACTACCTCAAGTAGGTCCAAGATGTGAAGCTCCACCTCACTGCAAAGAATTTGTGTCCCGGCATTCAAGATGAGACGGAAAACCCTGTTGGCGAAGCTGAGAAAGCCACTGCTATGATCTTCATCTGAAGACATACTTATGACCCACTACAAACTGAATATCTTGCTGAGAAGGATCCACTAGCACTATTGGTCGTTTTGGCTGCTTATTTTGATCACCAAAATGACATCTTCTTACCTGAAGCAAGACATGACTGGTAGCATTTGCGCTTCCAAGACTTTAAGTTTATCAATGAATATAATTATGAAGTTTGTCGAATTAGATCACTTCTCAAGTTTTGCAACGAAACTTTGACCGATAAGGATCTCCTAGAGAAGACCTATTCGACCTTCTTTGCTACTAATATTGTCCTGCGACAACAATATAGAGCTCAAAAGTTCATCAAGTTCTCGGATTTGATCTCTGTTTTACTTCTCCCTGAAAAGCAGAATCAGCTGTTGATGAAAAATCATCAAACTCGACCTACTAGGGCGACTGCTGTGACTAAAACACACTATAGCACGAACCAACACCCAAGAGGCGTGGTAGGGGCAGCCAGAAGCCACCCCGTCAAGGTCAACAGAGCTAATGCCTATCTAAGTGAGAAAACAAAGCCTAAAAGCACCCTAACGTCGCTCATAAGGCCCCAAACTTCAAGAATAAGGGTAAGGCACCTGAAACCATGGATGCTGACATATGCTATAGTTGTGGTTCAAATGACCATTGGTCCCGTGTTTTTCGAGCTCCCCAGAAGGTTGTAGCTAAATATCATTCTCGTCGTAAGAAGTTTGAATCAAACTTTGTGCAAGTGGACGAACTGGAAAGTTCGAAGATTGATGTTTTTGACTTTCAAGAGGCTATCATACCTATGGAAGATTAGAATCTTAGACATAAACTATTTTTTTAGTTAAAATAAGACATTGGGGCCGAATTCCATAGTAGTGGCCAAACCCCCTCCTTGTTTTTTGGTTAAATTTTGAACAATTTTCCTTTATGTTTGGATTATTTATTGGTGATTTATTTTTGGATATTAAGTTTTAATTAATTTTCGTCCTTGAATACTTAAAATTATTTTGAATGGATATATATTTTTAGAACTTTTATGCATGTGACCAATTCAAATTAATTTTTCATTCTAGGTATGACTAGTAGGGAAGTTAGTTGTCTGGTAAATAGTGCAACCACGCACACCGTTTTACGTGAACGCATCTATTTCACTATCTTCATACCTAAGAATGCACCTCTGACAACCTTCTCAGGCCTACCCAACCTGATCGAAGGATACGATAAGGCACGTATAATGTCATCCAATGGTACAATCTTGACCATTGACAAGGCACGTTATTCTCCGCGTTCTAGAAGAACGTTGTTGAGTTTTAAGGACATTAGAGATAACAATTACCATGCTAAAACCCATGTAGAAAATGGAGTTGAATTTTTGTGTATAACTTCCTACGAATATGGCTAGAAGTGTATTCTAGAGAAGATGGAGCGTATCCCGAGCGGTCTGTATACTACAACCATACGCCCCATAGAGAGCCACTATGTGGCTGGCCTTACCTCTAGCACCACGCACAAAATTACACATTGGCATGACCGTTTGCAACATCTTGGACGAATAACGATGCGTCGTATCCTCAAATCATCACATGGGAATCCATTAACCCAAAGTCTAAGTTCGATTCAAGGAATCGCATGTCAAACATGTTCAATGGGAAAGTTTAGTACTAAGTCTTCTTCTGACAAGATTCGTTCGAATCCTCCTATTTTTCTACAAAGGATTCAGGGGGACATTTGTGGACCAATTCACCCTCCATACAGACCATTTAGATATTTTATGGTTTTGGTTGATGCTTCCACATGTTGGTCACACGTGTGCTTGTTGTCCATAAAGAACACTGCATTCTCCAAAATGTTGGCTCAATTTATCAAGCTCAGGGCTCACCACCCTGATTATCCGATCAAATCTATTCGATTGGATAATGCTGGAGAATTTACATCCAAAACTTTTGATGACTATTGCATGTCGGTTGGGGTTGAAGTTGAACATCATGTACCTCATGTTCACACCCATAATGACTTGGCAGAGGTATTCATTAAGCACTTACAAATGATTGCTCGATCATTGGTTATACGTACCAAGCTCCCAATCGTTGCTTAGGGCTATGCAATATTGCACGTAGCTATGGTGGTTCACCTGAGGCATGTTGTGACCCAACCATATAGCGCCCTTCAGTTGGTTACCGGATATAAACCTGACATATCGCATCTGCGCATTTTTTTGTTTTGCGGTCTATGTGAAGATTTCGCCGCCCTTACGTACAAAAATAGGGCCTCAGTGAAGGATGGGAATCTATGTTAGATATGATTCTCCTTCGACTATTCGTTACTTAGAACCTTTTACAGGCGATTTGTTTACCGCTCGTTTCTTGGATTGTCACTTCTATGAGACAGTCTTCCCGTCATTAGGGGGGAAATAAGAACATCAACGTTCTTGAAGAAGAATGCAAATTATCGTGGACAACTCCCACTTTGTCTTATTTAGATCCCCGCACCGCTTAGTCTGGAACTGAAGTGCAGCGCATATTAGATCTCCAAAGCATAGCTCAGAGCATGCCAGATGCTTTCACCGATCTAATGCAAGTGACAAGATCACATATTCCAACTGTTAATGTACCTGCAAAGATGGATGTACCAAATGTACGATGGACTTCCCTCCTGGAGGCCCGAGATTCCAATTTGGCTGATCCACGTATATTAGCGGTTATCCAATCATCTGCCCCTACACAAAAGTGTGGCAGACCTCTTGGTTCAAATGATTCACACCCCCGAAAGAGAAAACCCACGGTACAGGCTTCTGAAAAGCCTACAATGAATCCAATTGTCGCTTACTCATTCTATCCAACTCATAAGAAAATTCTAGATTATGGAAGTGTCCTTGAAGAGATTAATCCTCCTCCCGAGAATCGTGAGATTTCGGTCTATTATGCTAGCTTAGTGATGTGTGGTGTAGAAATGAGATGGTCGTCAACGATACAATAGCATATGCAGTAGCTACTGAGATCATGTTGAGCAATCCAAGTCGATTCGCTTGCGAAACGTAAGGTGTTTGGACCTATAGCTCCTACTCCTCCACATGTGAAGCCCGCTGGCTACAAGTGGGTTTTCGTTAAGAAGCATAATGAGAAGAATGAAATTGTGCATTACAAAGCTTGTCTTGTTGCGCAAGGCTTCTCACAACGTCCCGGGATTGACTATGATGAAACTTATTCACCCGTTATGGATGTGATTACTTTCGCTACCTTATCAGTTTGGTAGTTTTCAAAAAACTGAGTATACAGTTGATGGATGTAGTAACTATGCATCTCTATTGGGATCTTAATATGGAAATCTATATGAAAGTTTATGAAGGACTTACATTGACTGGATCAAATATTTCCAAACCCCGAAACACGCTCTCAATTCGGCTAAGGTGTTCACTCTACGGTTTGAAGCAATCCGGAAGAATATGGTATAACCGTCTGAGTGAGTATTTAACTAGTCAGGGATATGTGAACAATGAACTATGCCCTTGTGTGTTCATTAAGAAGTCACATTTCGGTTTTGTGATAGTTGCAGTATATGTCGATGATATGAACAACGTGAGAACTGCTGTACACCTGAAGTCAGAATTTGAGATGAAAGATCTAGGAAAAACTCAATATTGTCTCGGTCTACAGAGAGAGCACTGTTCGGATGGAATCTTAGTACATCAAACAAACTACACCCATAAGGTATTGCACCGCTTTAACGAGGATAAAATGAAGCCTTCGAGTACTCATATGGTCGTTCGATCACTAGATGCAAAATGAGATCCCTTCCGTCTGAAAGAGAATGATAAAGAGATTTTAGAGCCTGAAGTTCCTTATCTAAGTGCGATAGGCACTTTATTGTACTTAGCTCAATGCACTAGACCTAACATCTCTTTTGTTGTTAATCTTTTGGCAAGATACAGTAATGCACCATCACGCAGACACTGGACTGGCATAAAAGACATCTTCCGCTACCTTAAGGGTAATACGGATTTGGGCTTGTTTTATCCCTACGGATCCTTGAATGATGCCACACCCCTCGCTTCTCGAGTCAATTCTTGCCTTGTTAGTTATGCTGACGAAAGATACTTGTCTGATCCGCACAAGACACTCTCTCAAACGGGTTATGTCTTTATCGTTAGAGGCATCGCAATCTCTTGGAGGTCAACTAAATAGAGCTTAGCTGCCACTTCGTCTAACCATGCTGAAATTCTTACCTTACATGAAGCAACTCAGGAATGTTTTTGGTTGAGAGCAGTTGTAGGCCATATTTGAATCTCCTGCGATCTTTACCCCGTCGTAGATGTCTTGACGATGATCTGTGAAGACAACGCAGCATACATCAAACAACTCAAGAAGGGTTATATCAAAAGAAACAACACCAAGTACATTGTGCCAAAGTTCTTCTCACGTCAACAACAAGAGCATCAGAAGATTGAAGTCACGCAAATCTGTTCACAAGACAATCTGGCGGACCTCTTCACCAAATCACTACCAAAGGCGACGTTTCAGAAACTTGTTTAAGGAATTGGTATGCATAGATTTTCTGAGTTGTAGCATTGCTATTTCTCTTTAGAATTGTGTCAAACTCAAGGGGGAGTATCCTACAGAATACTTGCTTGATCTTAATGTACTATTTTTCCCTACGATGAGGAGCATTTTTCCCACTGGATTTTTGCTACCTAACTAGGTTTTAACGAGGCACCCACCTTGGGCTGGTCATATCCCTGATGAGGTCCCGTAGACGTTTTATTTGACTTTGCATTTCTCATGCATTTTTCCTTGGACTATGGCTTTTGTCCCTACTCGGATTTTTTCCATAGCCTTAGGGTTTTTTTAGTGAGACTTATTTCTTTATGCAAGTTCCTACCTTATTGAGAATAAGCGTTGTTCCCAGAATCAATGTCGACGAGTCGACTTCCTCAACTTCTGCATGATGCAAAATCTACCTTGAGTATTTACACACTCAAGAGGGAGTGTTATGAACTTTCCTAGTTTAAGTGTGATTGTGTAAATCCTAGATTATATTTGATTCTAATTATTCTTTCGTATATGAACTTATATTCCTTGGGAATGAAGGAATTCTTCTCCCTCTTATTACTATAAATAAAGGCACCACATAAAAGGGAATAACACATACATATTCCCCTACAATTCTACAAATACATCTCTCTTCTCTCTCTCCTTGCCGCCGGCCCTCTCCCCTTAGTTAGATAAAATAGGCTACAACAATTTTGCATAAAAAATGGGTATAAAAAAAAACTGAGTTCAAAAAGGTGTTTGGTAAACACTTAAAAACAACTTATTCTCACAGCATAGCAAAAACTGTTTTTTTTTAAAACACAACAATACTAAACCAGCCTTTATGATTCTCATAAAGATGATCCAGGAGAACCCTCATCCAATAAATTCTAGGGATGTGCTATCCACACACCCCATTTTATTTCTCACACACCCCTTGGTAATTCATGTCCGTTGATCTTCTTTAATTCATCCGATCCGACGCCCGAAAATTAAAAAGATGTGTGAGAAGTAAAATGGGGTGTGTGGATATCACACCTCTAAATTCTATTGATTAACACCCCTAAATTCTATTGATTAAGAATTGGTTACATTTGACGGTCCACATGTACAAATGTCAGTGGCATGCCAATTTTGCTCCCGGGCACCGTTGCATGACTTTGACCAAAAAAACGCTTCTATTCATTGAGATATCAAACACATCGTTTATAAATACATGTTTGCTCTTCTACACCTTCCACAAATCCACAAACTATCTTAAAAAGAATGGATACTGAACTCGGTTGCCTTCACCTTCTCTTCTACCACCTTCTATTCTCAAATCTCTCCAACATTTCATTGCACTTTTAAAAACCGTACATAAGAATTTGAGGGAACTAAATGAATTTAACTTTTCTATCGAAGATCCCTAGTTTGTTTAGTTTTCTCTAATATCTTGTCTCCGACATCTAAATAGAAAGTTTTTATTATTTCATTGTAAGTCGTACGTATTGATCTTTTACAAGTCGTATGTGAGAATTGGAGGGGACTAAACAAATTGAACTTCTTGATCGGAAATGTTTAATTTGTTTAGTTTCCTCCAATATCTTATGTCCGAATTGTAAACTGAAGGTTGCTAGTCTTTGTTTTCTATTAAAAGCCGTATATAAGAATTGGAGGGGACTAAACATATTTAACTTCTTTACTATAAGTCTTTAATTTGTTTAGTTTTCTCCAATATCTTATCTTCGATATCTAAATTAAAGTTACTAATCTCTATCCAAAAATCTTACGTGATTGCTCTTTTAAAAGAAGTAAGACTAGAAAGGGACTAAACAAATTTAACTTCTTAAGCATCTAAATCTGAAATCTCCATTTAAAAGTTGAGTCCCGAAGAATACCAAATAAATTGGCATCTCTTAGTAGCTGCAATTTGTTTGGTTTCCTCCATCATCCTATTTTGCAACTTGAACAACTTTGTGTTTAGTGTTTCTAATGTGCTTTTTTCAGTTTGTCCACTTCTTATACTTTTTTTTCTTCCTCAAACTACTTTATCTGAATCACCTTCTCTTTCTGAAAATGAATATCTTTTACTTACGAAACTTAAAAAGAAAGAAATTTTTTTTACCTCACTTGCGAGTTTCGAATTTAAAACCTCCCTTAAGAAAAATACCACCAAAACCGTTAAGTGGCATAACCGCACTCTGGATTACTTGAGCAGCACAAGAGTAATTTTGTTTTCCTTAATAATAATAAATATTAATAGAAATATGACTAATTATTGTTTTATTACACACGGCCACAATTGCCATTATATATATTAAACATGCTGGCCTAATAACAGTGCTTATTCCTCCCAAGAACAAATAAATAAATATGCTGAGAGGGGTGATGCTCAATTCGAAAACCAACCGATAACTCCTCATACAAGTTGCCTTACAATTGCTTTCTTTTCTACTGTTCGAATGAAAGAATCAACTCCGGTTCATACCTATTCACACTCGATTCCATGGCTTATACACTGCCGAAGACTTGTTTTTACGGCATCACTCATCCTCGTCGTCAAGCAATGCAAACGAGTACGGATAGAACTTGTAACCATCCCCTTCATAAAACTTGTTCTGGAATTCCACCCAGTGAAGTCGAAGAGCATGAAGGAAAGCACTGAGAGTTTCCATCAGTAGTAAAACACCGACAGTGGCGCACACAAAGACGATGAGACCCACTATGAGTATAATCCAATTGTTGAACCTGTGAGATGTACAAAAGAATATGTTTCATTTATTTCCCTTGCCGATATTCAGTAAGACTGCCTAATTAAATTCACGAATTCAAATCCTCGGTCACAACTTCTTGGGCGTAAGTAATAATCCAGATGAGCAACTGGAACAAATGGAAACGAACTCCTGCTAAAACATTCATTTGGTGCTCATTGGCCTATTCTCTACATCCCAAGAATCGACAAAGAACTTGAAATTGTGGCAAACTTTTTGACTGAGTATTAAATAAAAGCAGCATCACAAATGAGTTAAACATACCCCCAGGCAGTTAGGAGAACCTTGTCGTAGAACACACTGGACAACTCTGAATGAGCAAGACTGTACAAAAGTTCCAAAAGACAAATGCCCGACGTTAGCACTTATTGCACAAATAGACAAAAAAGGAATATCTGCAAATACAACTTATTGACCACATTCTACTCTATCATGGCTGAAAGAAAACGTGCTATTTTTTTGCAGAAACCCAAGTAACTGATAGACCAATTAATGTAACGAGGGATCTTGCCAGCCAATGTCGGTCACCAAGCAGAAAAAAAAATTGTCTTCCCCATTAACAGTGAATAAGCTGTCCACTATTAGCTTTTCTTACAAAACAATGACATGCATGGTTCAGTTTGGTAACATGTCAAAATCGACTTGTGCAAACAACCATGCGAAGCTAACAATTTACTACTGAATGCAGATTTTATTATTGCTTCAATTTTAAACTTTATGAAGCCAGAAAGTTCTTTTTTATTTCAAGACTTCCCTACATAAAATGCCAAAACTCATTGAAATCAATCAGTGCAAGCATGCACAACTGCAATAACAAATGCATACATGAACTGGCATGTGCAGACAGAAAAATCAAATACACCGAGAGCCAAGAATGACAGTTCAAGTTCTCAGAAACTACCTTAAAGCCCATAGACGAAGGTACGAAGCTGTATTTGAGACTGCTCCAAGTACAAATTCTATTGTGTGTATCATTTGATGTACGAAAACTTCACTGAACTCAAACTCCTCATGACCATGGGCATCATGGTTGGAATTCACTTGCAAGCTCTCTTCAGTATCCTCAAGTAGTGCGTAGGACTGACCTTGATGCCGCTGAAATAACATAACCATTAGAAGATGAACTTATATAAATAACAGGGAGTAGAGTAATGATTAGAAGGGCTGAGGGTGAACAGATGTCAAACATACATCTTGATGTTGCTTCTTCAAAAGAAAAGGCTTTGGAAACAGCATCCATGGTACAGCAACAAAAGCCGACAGTAATAGCACAAGCTGGTAAAAGAACAAACAAAACATGAGGAATACTCACATTTTCTTTTAACAGAAAATTTTAAAATAAGAAAAACACAGTGATAGTACCTGAACTGTTTTCTGACCATTGAAAAGCTGATTTTCACCTAGCTCGTCTGTAGGACTTAGGAACATGTATATCATTACGTGGTAGAGATCAGCTTTTGAACCGGTCCACCACTTCATAACAATGAGAACGGACAAGTAGCCAAATAGACTGTTTAAAAATATCATCTGGGGTACAAACTGGAACCTGGGAAAATGAAGCAGCTGAATGAAAACTAAGCTATAAGCAGGGTGAGACTCAGATTATAGAAACAACTAATGACGCGACTGTAGATGGAAGAAATCACAGTACATGTGAATTATTCACATCTACAGTGAATGCATTTTCTGCCTTTGGTGGTAAAAATGACACCTCCACTGAAAACCAAGATAACAAAATAAAGATTCACAACTTACCAAACATTCAAATTACTTCGAAAGAACCTGGCATTGAAATAACTTATCATAATTCCTAGGTTCATCTGGACCACGCCAATAATAATTGACATTTTCATCTTCAATGAGTTTAGGAATGGGAGCTCACTGCGGGATCCATGCCATACAGGATCCAGGCCAAATGGATAAGTCGGATGCACCTTGATCAAGCCAGCTGTAGTAGCATCTCTGCAAATGAAGTATTTCAATTAACTATAACAAACAGTCCAAAATGAGGACGCATAAGAGAAGGATATACATCTTCAAAGTCTACGCAAATACCTGCAAGAAAGATCACGGCATGCATATGCTGAGGGACCAAACAGTTCAAACGGGACAGAGAAAAACTCATTATAGATAAAACCTGTGTAGATTGAGAAAATTGCCATTAACAAAATCACGTAACGACCACCAAAGGCCATCTCCATGATGTCTCCAAGCTTCTGTAAAACCATAAAAATATATAATTAGATTCTTAGATGAAGACAAACAAAATAGGAAAAAAAACTGCTTCCCAAAGATAAGTCAAATAACCAAATGTGACTGGAAAAGGCCAAGCATCCACATACTAAGTTACTAACAGAAACTATGATCTCCATCTCCTTTGAATGTTGAGTAATTATGTGAAAAGAGGAAAGTAATCACAAAAAAATGAATTCAGGGCATGTTTACTTGCAAGGAAGCAAGGATTGGGTATCATTCCCATACCCATTGCTTCACATACCCAACAAAGTAAGTAAACATGCCATCAAAGGATAAATTATACAGAGGAAGTATCCTCAAGAAGAAGCAGAACCCCAGAATTTGCAGTTTTAAGGGAATTAAGACTTTTTATGAAGCTCGTGCAACAGACTATCAGATATTTAAAGTTCAATAAATCAAATCCTTGTAACCTAGAATAGTTCCTTACTCCTCACAACACTAGAGGTAAAGGACACAATCTGTCAGTCCTGAAATTTATTAAACAATCACAACTCCCTGACAGGATGGAAAAGGGGGAGAGGGAAAAAAACGAGGGGGAAAAATGAATGGCATGGTGAAATATCATTTGACTGCTGGTAACATACTTGGGGAAATAAGCAACATACAGTTGGGGTCTCAATGGTCATGCTTCACATTTTTCTTTAGATGAGATATAATCATAATAACATCGAACAAAAAAAGAATCAAATTGATCCACATTTTATTAATTTATTAACCTAATATATGGAACGGCCAACTTCCATAAATATGGTAAGGGAATACATCAATCTTTGATCCTATGCTTTCGTACAAAAAATTAAGTAAATGACCTACAATGCAACTAGATTATTGTTGAGACCAAGTATATCAGCATATGAAGTGATTGCAAAGCTTGGTAACAATACCTGACTGGAAAGCTTCTTTTCCCTGCCTATTAGATATAAGGTCGCAAGTAACAAACATATTCCATGTCCCCAATCACCAAACATGACAGCAAAAAGAAATGGGAATGTCACGATAGTATATACAGCAGGATTTGCTTCTTGATACTTAGCCACCCTGTAGCATTAAGACAAAACATTTTATAATCTTGTGTATATTTCTGTTGGAAACAATAAATTATCAGCACAATTTGTGATTTCAAATTCTAAGACTCAATTTTTAACAAGAAAGATTAACCACGGATAAATGGGGGCTAGATTTCTTACTACAACCACTTATTAATGTTTCATTGATTTCAAACATTGGCCTTCATTAATGGCTAAATTAGATAAAGGTCGTACCCAGTGCACAAGGCTCCCGCTTTACGCAGGGTCTGGGAGAGGTGAATGTCGGCTAGCCTTACCCCTATTTATGGAGAGGCTGCTCCATTAAAAATTAGATATTACATTAAAAATTAAATCGTTGATTTTTACCATATATTACCTGGCATAACAAGTTACTATCTAGCTCACCTGTTAATGGTAACCAAGCACCATAAATGGCAGATTAAACAACCAAAACGGAAATCAACTACATAAAGTGGATGAAAACTTTCAGTATCTACCCCAGGCACCTTACTAAGGAAATTCCAGAAATGACAGTGGTTAAGGACATAACTGACTAAATTTCTGTTCCTTTACTTCATTAAAAAAAAAATTAGCAAAATATTTATCTATTCCAATTATCTATAGAGGAGCACAGAAGAGAAGATATTGCAGTGGAACTCACCCGTATGCATCAACAATTTCTTGAAAAGAAGAAGTGAATTTGTTTGTACGGAAATAGGTAGGTGGTGCCTCCTTAGTATGCAAAACCTGGAAAATAGCTCCAACTTGTGAGTTGGAATCAAATGCTGCCCGCTGCAATGCATCCTGGATCTGCAAAGACACATTGAAACAAGGAAAGTTGATAACATATTTGACTTGTACTGTTGTACATCAGCATTCACACCTTTCAATTCAAACTGGGTATAAAATGAATCATCATACTATGGGGAAATGTCTGTAAATAAAGGATACCTGTTTTGATGCAAAAACAGGACTCCACCCTTCAGCCACAAGACATTTTTTTGTTACATCAAGGCTAAGCATGTTAAGATGGTGGTATATGGATTTCTCCTTCCTCACCTTCACAAGTACAAAGAAACGTTGTAAATAGCTTGACATTGGCAATACACTAAAACACCATATGTCTTGAGTTAGTCTTAGTCATATCTCCACATATATAATGAGTGAACTGAATATAATAATTCCAAACCTACCAAAAGGTTCCACTGCTCAAAATGCTCGCCAATAGTCTGTAACAAACGTCCCCGAAGCAACACTCCAACATCTATGGTAGTCTTTAGCTCTGAAAGTCTTCCCGAAACCTGAAGTCGAGGATTAAATATTGTCATAGTGAGGTAACAAAAACCAACATCGTCAAAATGGGATCAATGGAAATTAAGGCCCGGCAGGTAACTTCATAACATGTAGACGATCAGCACCCTAGAATATGGGCGGACTGCTAACAACTACAAAAATCAAACTTGGATTTCTACTTAAACTTGGATTTCCACCTAAGCAGGGGTTATACAAATAAATAGTTTTAAGTATGATTGATATTAACATTGGAATTACTTCATGCTGGAAAAAAAATTAAAAAAAAATAAAAAAGCACCACGAAAAAGATACTATGAACAGACAAAACTGCAAATGGCTACAGTTTCTTTTATTTGGTTACTTTTTTACTTCTACGGACATGCAATAAATGATAGAGAAGAAAAAAAGAAGCTATAAACAAAGAAAATATACATACCTCAGTAATCATCTGAGATTGTCTACTTAGGTCGTCAGGGAAAGAGTATCGATTAGCTCCAAAGGCATCACATATTTTAAGAATTTTGCTCTTTGCTCTTTCTCCAGAGTAGAATACCACAAAAACATTTTTCTCAACCTGCATACAGATCATCATTCACAGTCACAGACGAAGTGTGCAATAACAACGAAAAACCAGATGGCCAAATTAACAGTTCCATATTATAAAATAAATTATCCATTTCTCTAGTATTCATACAAGGTTTGCATAGCATTTAAGCTCATAAGTGCTTCTTCTGGAAGAAGCACATTGAGATTTTTAACAAAATCCAAGATCTTTCACAACCTATAAGCACTTCTAACATTTTTGCTAAACATTGTCATAGTGCTTTTGGTTATTTGAAAGCTCTTATAGCCATTCTTAACGAACATCCAAACAGGTCAACCTCTCCCCCACAATTCCTGCACCCCCAAGATCCTTATGGACTGTTTAGTTGAAAACAAAAGGTATAACTTTTTAACACGTAGTGGAAGAGGTGGAGGTTGTTAAATACCTAACCTATTTATTGGACTTCTTTGTTGAAACATAGTAATGATATCCAGTTTACTGTTATTCATCTTATCAGTTTTGATGGGCTTCTAGTCCATCTTTTTTTGTAACCTTAAATTATAAAGAGTAGAAGATACCTCGAGGGAAAAACAAACTTCCTCTCATCCTTCCAAGAACATAAAAATGCAGGAAATGATGTGCCAATACCTTCTTAACGAAAGGTTTAACTTTTTAGTTGAAAGCTCTTATAGCCATTCTTAACGAACATCCAAACAGGTCAACCTCTCCCCACAATTCCTGCACCCCCAAGATCCTTATGGACTGTGTAGTTGAAAACAAAAGGTATAACTTTTTAACACGTAGTGGAAGAGGTGGAGGTTGTTAAATACCTAACCTATTTATTGGACATCTTTGTTGAAACATATTAATGATATCCAGTTTACTGTTATTCATCTTATCAGTTTTGATGGGCTTCTAGTCCATCTTTTTTTGTGACCTTAAATTATAAAGAGTAAAAGATACCACGAGAGCAAAACAAACTTCCTCTCATCCTTCCAAGAACATAAAAATGCAGGAAATGATGTGCCAATACCTTCTCTCCTGAGACAGGGTCAGTCACGGGATTCTCAACAGTAGTCTGCCTCAGAAAAACGTTACCCCTAGTAGCTCGAAATAGAATCCTCTCAAATGCCAAAGACTTTTCCCTAGGAACAAGACCAGTGAGAAATCCCAACTTAACTTGCTTTGATGGATCGGTTGATGTTTCCTTCACAACAGCCAAACAAAAATAATTGGGTTCAGCAACAGGAAGAAGACTGGTTAATCAAAATACAGTAAAAATCCAAGATTGAAATCTGTACTTGCTCCAATAATAAAGGCATGTCCAGAGATTCATCACTTATATCACGGGATTCATTTTCTCTCTGCTGCAACACAGCACTGCTTTGAGCTGAGTGAAAAAACTCACCAGCCTGAAAGGAAGAGATTTTTCAGTCACATAAGAGCCCATTAAAGTAAACTAAACTTCAAAAGAGAGACATGAGACCAAATGAGAGTAAACTCTATCCAACTTCTAGTTCATTGGCAGATCAAATCGATAATTGCTTCTCTGTTAGTGATATTAGAAAACTTCCAGTGAGAATCCAAGATTCAGAACTCTCTGAACAAATTAAGTTTATACGTCACATAAGGGTAGTCTAACATATTTTACCACTTCAGCTCATTTAATGATATCATCTGCATTACTATATGTCTAATCTTATGATGCTTGCATGAACCTTTAATTTTGATAAACTAACCAGAGCTTTCGCTTACACCTATTTAAGGTAATTTGAATGGTCACTCCTGCTTGTTAGCTGAATTTCAGTTTTCAAGTCCTTTCTGTTTTATTATCTTCTAAATATTTATTTGCAAAAATGAATCCCATATCTTCTTTAAGTGCTCAGTGGCTTGAGAAATTTGGATTTTTTCCCGTCTTTATTTGGGGTATATTAGCTGCTTCCTGAGACAGTCTGAAGCCTTGTTTTGGGGTGGCATGGCAGGTTTTTAACAAGGTCAACTACAGCTCTTACGTACTAGCATTTTTTATTTATTTATTTATTTATTTTCTTTTTGTTTTTGTGGTTGTAGAGAAAAATTAGTGTTCTGAAATGAAAAACTTTGCATAACGGAGATCTCAGTTTGTGTGGTAGCTATCTGAATGAATAGAACTCCTCAAACCTCTTTTTAATCTTCATGTACAGTTTCTGTTTTCTTTGCATTTTCAGTATTATGCGCTTACAGCTCTTGTACACTGATAGAACCATCTTGGAAACTTTTGTTACTTATCAAAAAATTGTTCCAACAAGTTAGAATCTTCAAGCAACAAGGAGTTACAATATTACTAAAGATGCTTTTCATAGCTTGAACTACACAATCCATTTCTATCAATGGTTCAAAAAACAATATGGATAATTACATCCATTTTCTCCTTGTGCAAAAACAAAAGCTCATCATACTATTTTTTACCCTTTCCTTCATGATGGATTCCCATGTAAAATATTAATAAGACCTCCAACCTTAGTGTATTATCAGAGGACATTATATGATCTGATAACTAATAATGCATACTGCATGGCAATGGAGATGCTAAGATCTTTTCTGACAAAAACAAAAAAGGGTCATTACCTTTTCCAGAACAAGCTTATATTCTAAGAGTTCATTATATGAACGTTGCAACTTTTCATCATTTGAATTTATTTCAATCAGCTCTGCCTCAAGTTCACCAAGTTTTACCTAGCATACACACAAGAGTGAATTTATTAGAAAATGCAATATTAAACATCTTTAGCTATGCACCAAACACCTTATTATACCTCAAGGTCATCCACATTGACGTCAACTTGTCTTGCAGACTTTGAAGGAGGCAAATCTGCCTTTGACATTTGCTCCTTAAAGAAACGTAATTTGCGTGCCATCTCAGCACTTCTTTTAATCTTCATAGAAAAATGAAATAGTGAATTTACCAACCAAATACTCATTTGAAGACATAATATTTACGTACTTAAACAATTATCACAAGCATTGATCAGATATTCTGTATCCATCGTACAATCAAGATAGCCAGTAAAAATTACGTGACTCTTCTTTTTTTGGCAACAACCTAGAACAGTTCTCAAGGACAACTAGTCATAAAGTACAGCTCTAAATGTATGGGTCAAAATTGGAAAACCTCCAAGACATAAACTATTGGAAAGAAATTTAAACCATAGACTTTCCCTCCTTTTCCTGCTAATCCTTATAACTCAATTTTGATGAGACGGTTTTTTTTTAAGAGAAGTATCGTATCCACAACCAAACAAAATGAATAAACATGCCGTTGGTCAGCAAGCTAAGAAACATAAACACACCTGAGCAGCATATGTCCTCTGAAACGGGCTCTTGTCTGAATTGAGCTGGAAGAGTGATACATAAAAACATTAGTAACAAAATAAAACAATAAAAAAATTATGAAAGCAGCAAAACAGTGACTAGATTAAGGATGACCAACAACAGAGCTAGCATAGTGCTTCAAGATAATTGCACATGGTGCAGCATCAAGAACATCAGGTCAACCAATTTTGAACATTAGTTCTCCACAATTTTGTAAGAGTTATTGTGCGATCCTCAATATTTACCCTTAAATCTTTTCTTCATTTCAGGATGATATCGACCTTTTTACAGTTCACCTTCAACTTCAGTTCTTTAATTTTAAATAGAACATTGTACATTCTGGAATAGAAATTATGAAATAACTTGCTTCTTGTTTCCATACATATAATTTGCCTATAGCTTTAGACGAAAGAGATCTGAATAAATCTCAACTCACCAACACAATCATAACTTTTACTGATCAATCCCTCAATAGAGAGCTACCATGTTCACCACCCACCCGTACACTACACTACCACTCTATGGTGAGCAAAACAATACCAAAAGTTTCGACCCGCTGCTTTTGGTTGCTCCCGCTACTTACATCTTTCTTATTTGATTTATGACTCGTGACTTGTGTTAGTCTGCTATTTGAAGCTCTTTAGCTATCTTTAGCAAACAACATGTCCATTTTAATGGCGATACAAATTTCCAAGACACCAAAATCTGACAGTGCCATGATCGCGTATTAGGCGCTCGCGAAGCTAATTGCTCGGATGAATTGCCTTTTTTCGGGAGACCAAATTATGTAATTGGTAATGAACCAATCGATCACCACCTCAAATTGCAGATTAATTGAGCTCCTTAAAATCTAAAGAATCAGACACCACTCACTAACCAGGCAATTCAATCTCATACGTAAAAAATAAATAAATAAAAACCCCAAATTCACAAAAGAAACACACTTGCGCAAATCGAATCCAAACCAATTAAGAATTCCAATCGGAAACAGTGCCAAGTTAGGGTTTTACTGTTTCTCCGCAGCAAAAAAACCAATCGAAAAAAAGAAGAAACCATAATTGAAACAGAAAAATGGGAATCAGCGAGAGAGAGAGAGAGAGAGAGAGAGAGAGAGAGAGAGAGTAAAAGGCGTACGTCTTTGAACTGGAGGAGGCCGAGGTCGCCGAGATAAGAGACGGTGAGGTGAGCAGACTCGATGGGGATGATGATCTGGACGAGCTGCATGGGCTCCGACCTGAACAGATCCATCGGAGGACAGCATTCTCCCATTCTCTCTCTCTCCCGACGGTGTGTTCTGTGTCTGTGTCTGTGTATAGGTGTAAACGTGTGACAGCAGACAGTCGGAAAAACAGAGAGAGAGAGATGGAAGAGAAAAATAATAATTCACTTTGCTGATTGCTTTGGTCTCTCTCTCTCTCTCTCTCCCCTTCGCGCTGCGCCACGTCACCAGGTCCCCGCTCCCTCTTTGTAACTTTTACTGTTGGGGAGGGTTTTGTAGGAAGTTTCTTGAGCTTTTGCACTTTTTGTCGCTTTCTAATTTTTTTTTTTTTGAACAATAGGTTTTTGTATATTAGATATTAAATTAGTCACCGATGATATTTAAATCTACACGGTTATGCAAGGGCTCAACACCTTTTAGCTGCTATGGTAAAGAGCCACTTGCGTCGCTTTCCAGTACTTATTTGGCTTGTTATATTAACATCTTAGACCGTATCCAAACCTAAATTTGTTAAGAACTACTTTAATCTAAAATATTTAAATTATGATAAAAGTTGAAAATTTCTTTAAACCGACCTTATGAAATTGTATTTATAGAATTCTTGGGTGAATTTTAATTTAAATAATGTTTTTAATTGTTTTAGTCTTTTAATCCTGGCCTAAATTTTGGGTTAAATTTGTCCAAATTTTAAATTTTAACCCAAAACTTATTTTAGGCACAACCATTGGAAAATGATTGAGTTAGTTTAAAACCTAAATTTTAGGTTTTAACCCAAAACCTAAATTTTAGGTTTTAACCCAATAGTTCAAAGGGAGTCAAAAAGTCCACATCAGAAATAATAGTAGCATTAGTATTTTCCAACCGAAATGTCAATTCTTTTATGGCTTGATGTGGATTGCCAAATCTATTATTAGTTATTAATAAATATTTTTCATCATTTTAATTATTATATTTTGTTTATACAATGAATGAAGCAACAATATCCCGTTCATTGTTGGAATCCTAAAGGAAATAAATCTCCCAAGCCAACTTGGACATCAAAGAAGAAGATTGCTTTCCCATTCAACTTTGAAGGTTGTTTTCCTATTCCTCCTTGTAGATCAATTTGCAATTTGATTTTGAACAACAATATTATTTAGGCAACTGCAAACTACACCTCTTTGGGTTACATCCATCCCAAAAAGCTGAGAGCTCTAACTAACACCACATCAGTGTTAGTCTAATTTTGTTTGTCTTTTTTTTTGTGTGTGTAGATTTTCATCAATTCACGTCGAGATAAAAATATGCTCCCACATTTTGGTTCTTTTTCAATGAAGTAAAAACTTCTCAATCACTTAACAGAGAGATTCCATCGAGATGGGGAAAGAACACGTACATGATACCCCTGCCAGTACCTTACAATTAAAAATTGTCCTGCCGCCCAATTTTTGTTCCTAATTTCATTTCAAAATCTTAATTAAGAAACGCCAAGAAAAATAATATGGCTGTCAAAGACAGCAATCACGTGAGCTTATTCAAAACAACCATTTTTTTATATATTTTTTTATGTTTAATGGAACTAATCAAATAAAGACAACATATTATTGCTTTAAGTATGTCCTTTTTTTTTATATTTTTTTTAAACAAACAATATTATTTATATTAAAGAATTAGAAATAATGTAATTCAAATTCGTCTTTGCACGAAAATCAAATCCAAACCTCTCACTTACAAACGAACGAAGAAGAATACGACTAGACCGAAGTACTAAATGACATTTCATTAAGTGGTCTTTGGATTCATTAGTGAATTCATCTACCAAATGAAATTGGCGGCTGATTGCATTCGTGGATGCCAACGTTAGATTGGCCTTCAAGCGGTTGTGTAAAGCCAGTTGGAGTTAGCGAAATATCGATTTAAGCCTTCTCTTCTTGCCTCTGTTCTCAAGTCAAGAACCTAGCAACTGTCGCAGCTCGTGAACACGAGACTTTAACCAACTACGTGAAGACAACTACCACGAGCTAGTTGGCGACAAGAACCACTTGTCGTGGACGAGTTATATTGATTAGGTAGTTAGTTCAACTAAACCACTTGAGCAACCAACGAAAACAGACTACCAAAATAATTTACACGCACAATAATCACTTGCAAAAACAACCCTGGAATATGGTGTGATACATCTCCAGTTGTTTTAAGGTCTCACTTAACTGTGGCAACTAAAAAAACCAATGTCAAGTGTCACCCATTTCTTCTCTGTCTCCTTTCTCATCATATTCTTTTGACACTGTCGCCGTGAACAAAAGCCACAAATCCCTCACTTGCTAGTGTCGTAATTGCAGTCCTCAGCTGAGATGCCAACAAATCCATAGCCATCAGCATGCTAATTCTGTGTGTGTTTGAGAGAGAGAGAGAGAGAGAGAGAGAGAGAGAGAGAGAGAGAGAGAGAGAGAGAGAGAGAGAGGAATATACTTACATCGTTGAGGTGGAGTTCACCGCCAGAGCTCTGCTGCTTCAGCTCCTCCAGCAGCTGCAGGACATATTAAACACATTAAGATGTTCTTTATAAGATAGTTATCTGAGTCTAGTTTGCACATCTTGTAAATAAAGCACACCTCTAACAAGCGCATTGAGGGTCCCCCAAGTTGTATCTTCTCCATAATTATGTTGCGAGCTGATGATACCAGACTTTCTCGTCTCATTCTTTCACTTGCTGAAATTCCAGTGGTGATAAGATCCATGTCAATCGTTCCTTAAGAACAAAGCACAAGTAAAACATGATGTTAAGCTGAGTTTGTCATTAGGAAAAGTAGAATTAAGAAAAAAGTGGACACAAATGCTGTAAATACCTGTGGAGTGGTCAGTTGCCGATTGCTGCATTGCAACTTCCAGAAGCCGAAATGCCTCAATAACATCATGCTTCTCAACCTGCATTGCAACTTTATTGATTTTATTCCAGATAAATATATGTGAACTGCTAAGATACAATGCAATCTTTGCTAACCGATTCTGAGAAACGGATGCGAGCTAGAGCTTCACTAAGTCGTATCAAACTCTCAATCTGCCTGGGTGTTGCTGTTATCACCTGTCAAAATAATCAGTTAATTGAATATGATATAGACATCCCAGCTTTTTACCTTTTATTTAAAGAAAATAAAACCAAATCGATTGATGCAAGAATTGACGAATTTATTTGGAGATCTAGGTCAAAAGCACCAACCAATGTATTCTGCAAATAAAGAGAAAAAACATTTTGCACCAAAGAAAGAGATGAATTAAAGAAATCTCAAAATGAATCTTCACTTGATAGGGAAAAATGATACGTCATGTGAAAATATTGTCACAAAAGTGCATAACTATATATTATGTGAACATTCTTCTACAATTTCTGGACCTAGAATATATATGAAGAGTACCTTGTACTACGATTGATGTAAATTTACCTTTTTGCTACTGCCTGGAAAATTTCCTCTCCTCCTCAACTCAACATAACCTCTAGTCAACTCTTCAGCAGCCTCATCGGATAATTGTGGGTGAATATGCTTTCGGGCATAGCCCACATATGCGGTCAACATAGCAATGTCTAAGACATCCTGCTGTACGCTCTGCAATTGGAGACATGGAGTAAACAAGATATGTGCTAAAATTAGTCCTTAAATATTTACCAAAAAAATATAGCACTAGGATGAGAGAATTCATAATTCACCAGACCTCAGGATTCTCAAAGTGTAATGCAACAATATGCTTTGCAAGGCGTCTGTCTGTATGCTCATCAGCCTTGTCAAGGAGTAAGTAGATCAGATCGAACCTGAGAAAAACTAATGATCAGAGGAGCAACTCAAAATCATAAACAATAAAGACTTTGCAGAAACTATGCAAGAAAACAAGTTTGACATTCTTTTTTCGAGTAGAAGTTTGACATTATTTACACCAAAAAGTTAACAACAATACTCCACAATAGATAACTTTCACCAAATATGCAAGAAAAAACCAGTTTGACATTCTTCACAAACAATGTCTTTAAATTAGACGAATGTAGGTAAAACCATCATTAAGCCGTAGTTTAGACCCTTTTAATGTTCTAGCTGCATGTCATGTGTATCTTCTCACCTGGATAATAAGGTAGGAGGAAGGTGTATGTTGTCAATTACTGATAAGCGAGGGTTATAGCGTGAACCACTTGGATTTGCACAAGCCAAGACTGAAGTCCTAGCATTAAGGGAAGCAATAATTCCTGCTTTAGCTATTGAAACAGTTTGCTGTTCCATCACCTGGAGGAGTATGAGTATATTTAGAAATAAAGCCACATCAATGGGAACTTAGTTGCATTGCGCACAAAGGAATACTAGAATGCAGTCCCTGATAATATACTGAGTAGTATATTTTGTTGTGCTAGGATAGCACCAAACCTTTTAGAACCAACTCTTTTTAACCCACAGGAAATATATCAAATGAAATGCAAGAACAAAATATTAAAGACACCAAGATTTTAACGAGGTTCCTCAACAGTCAGTGTAACTGGAGTACGTCCTCAGAGCAGTAGGAGCTCACCCAATAATCCACTATCAACCAAATGGGAGTTTACAAAGTGTTGGCAATCTCACAACCCAAATAACCCAATACACCCAATAGCTCTCACACACCAAAGAAACAAATAGAGGAAGAAATATAATGAATAATTTCTTCTCTATACATATAGCTCAAAGCTTTTACAACAACAACTACTTTGGTGGATGATTACTAACCAAATGAAGCAGCAACTTCTTCTTTCTTTTGGGCTCTCTACAACTCTCCTTGCTCTCGGCAGAAAATGAGATCACTTACTGAAAATGAGCTCTTCCTTCCTTATTTCTTCTATCCGAAAAAAGCCTCATAATTATGGCTTTAAAAAAAAAGCCACAAAACATGCCACAAAACAAGGAAACATAATCATGTTGTCCTTTCTTTTCTTTATAATTTTTTATAGCCAAAAGTAAAAGAGTTGGTTCTAAAAGGTTTGGTGCTATCCTAGCACAACAATTGGTATCAGAGCACTGGTTGCTCTTGGGTACTGTCTAGTTGCCAAAGATGTCAGACGGGCAAGATGAGAATCCTTTTGGAAGCAGTTCCGGGTTTGCAAGAACTACGGTGCAAAATGCAAAGTTCGAAGTGGAAAAGTTTGATGGCACAAACAACTTCGGGATGTGGCAATGTGAGGACAAAGATGTGTTGGCTCAACAAGATCTACTTGCCGCTTTGGGAGAGAAGCCGGAAGCTATGTCGAAGCCGGAATGGGAAAAATTAAATTTGTGGGCTTGCTCTTCAATTCGGTTGTGCCTTGCAAAAACTCGGAAGTATTTTGTGATGCGGGAGACATTAGCAAGTATGTTGTGGCAAAAATTGGAAGACAAGTATATGACAAAGAGTGCAGAGAACCGGCTACACTTGAAGAAAAAGCTCTACCGCTTCCAATACAAAGAAGGTACAAAAATGATTAGACACCTTGATGCTTTTAATAAGTTGATTGCCGACTTGTTAGATTTAGATGAGGATATTAAGGATGAAGATAAGGCCTTAATATTGTTGAATTCATTGCCGGACTCCTATGAGCATTTTGTTACCACTATTATGCATGGTAAAGAAACTGTGAAATTTGAAGATGTGTCAAATGCCTTAATGAATTATGAAATGAGGCATAGAGATAAAAATCATGATAGTACCTCTGAAGCTTTATTTGTTAGAGGTAGATCATCGGAGAGAAGATCATCTTCTAGTAGGAAAAAATCACAATCTCGACCTAGAGGAAACTCTAAAGGTAGAAAACCTTTGGAAAGGGATGAATGTGCCTTTTGTCGTAATAAGGGCCATTGGAAGAAAGATTGTCCTAAATTGAAGACCAAAGGCAAAGAAAGTTTTGAAGCTAATGTTGCTGAGGTTGAAACAGATTTTTCTGATTTTGCTTTAACCACTTCCTCATCATTTGATTGTGCTACTAAGTAGGTGTTGGATACGGGTTGTACTCATCATATGACTCGTCACAAGGATTGGTTTTCAAGCTTGAAAGAGTTTGATGGTGGAGTTGTGTTCATGGGAGATGACAATCCTTGCACAACAAAAGGGATTGGTACAGTTCGGTTGAAGTTGCATGATGGCATGGTTAAAAAGTTGACAGGTGTTCGGTATGTACCGAATTTGAAGAAAAATCTTATTTCTTTGGGTACTTTGGAATCCAAGGGCTTCAAGTTTCATTCAGATGGACAGACATTGAAAGTTACTTATGGTGCACTTGTTGTAATGAAAGCTCCTCGATGTGGCCATTTGTATTTATTGCAGGGAAGCACTGTGACAGGTGAAGCATCTGTAGTCTCTGAAAATATGGGCACATCTGATTCAGATACTACTAGACTATGGCATATGAGATTAGGCCATGCCGGTGAGAAAGCTCTACAAGGGCTTGTGAAACAAGGTCTTCTAAAAGGTGCCACGACTTGTAAGCTTGATTTTTGCGAGCATTGTGTCTTGGGAAAGCAAACTAGAGTGAAGTTTGGTACTGCTGTACATCAGACGAAGGGCATTCTTGATTATGTGCATTCGGATGTTTGGGGTCCTACAAAGACTCCATCTTTGAGTGGTAGACATTGGTTCGTGACCTTTGTTAATGATTATTCAAGAAGGTCTTGGGTTTACACTATGAAGCACAAGAGTGAGGTATTGAGCATTTTCTTGAGTTGGAAGAAAATGGTTGAGAACCAGACTGGGAGAAAGATTAAGATTTTGAGATCGGATAATGGTGGTGAATACACATCCGACCCTTTCTATAAAGTTTGCAAAGAGGAAGGAATTGTGAGACATTTTAGTGTTCGGGGAACTCCACAACAAAATGGAGTTGCAGAAAGATTGAATCGAACCTTGCTTGAGAAGGTTAGATGTATGTTGTCTCAGTCGGGTTTAAGCAAGTCATTTTGGGCAGAAGCAGTTAATTATGCATGTCACATCATCAACCGGTTACCCTCAGCTGCTGTTCAGGGTAAGACACCAATGGAGGTATGGACTGGAAAACCTTCTTCTGATTATGACTATATCCGTATTTTTGGTTCACCTGCTTATTTTCATGTGACTGAAAATAAACTTGATCTTAGAGCCAAAAAGGCTATCTTTCTTGGTTTTAGTAGTGGTGTCAAAGGTTACAGGTTGTGGTGCCCAGAGATGAAAAAACTTGTAATCAGCAGAGATGTGACATTTGATGAAGAAAGTATGTTCAAAGACTCTGAGAAGAATGTGAAAGATGTCCAACAGGTGGAGCTTGAGAAAGTTGCCTCTGGTACTTCAAATCCTATTTCCGCTGATGTCGAAGCCACTACAAGTGAAGAAGTTGGAGACCATGAGGATGTTGAAGAAGTTGAACTTGAAGATTCTATTCAAGTTGAAGAGCAAGTTTCACCTCAAGAGTCTATTGCCAAGAACAGAGGAAAAAGACAAATTACCAAGCCAGCTCGGTTTAGTGACTATGTTGCTTTTGCTCTTCCTATTATCATTGATGATATTCCATCCAATTTCGAGGAAGCCATTGAGAGTGAGGAGAAGGAGAGGTGGTGCAATGCCATGGGTGATGAGATGAATTCTCTCTTGAAGAACAAGACTTGGGAGTTAGCTAAATTGCCTAAGGGTAAGAAAGCTATTGGTTGCAAATGGGTGTATGCCAAGAAGGAAGATGCTGATGTGAAAAGCAATGTGAGATTCAAAGCAAGATTAGTTGCTAAAGGGTATGCACAAAAGGAGGGCATTGACTACAATGAAATCTTTTCTCCGGTTGTGAAGCACTCCTCAATTCGTATTATGTTAGCTCTTGTTGCACAGTATGATCTTGAGCTTGTGCAACTTGATGTGAAGACGGCTTTCCTACATGATGATTTGAATGAAAAGATTTATATGTGTCAACCGGATGGGTATATAGTGAAAGGGAAGGAGAACTTGTTTTGCAAATTGAAGAAATCACTATATGGCTTGAAGCAATCTCCAAGGCAATGGTATTTGAGGTTTGATAAATTTATGAGAGGCCAAAATTATTCTAGAAGTCAATATGATCATTGTGTGTACTTCAAGAAGTTGCAAGATGGGTCTTTCATTTATTTGTTGATATATGTTGATGATATGTTGATTGCCTCAAAGAATGTCGAAGAGATTGAGAAACTGAAGAAGCAAATGAAGAATGAGTTTGAGATGAAGGATCTTGGTGAAGCGAAGAAGATCCTTGGCATGGAGATCACTAGAGATAGAGCAAAGGGTTTCGTCAGTTTGAATCAAAGACAATACCTTGAGAAGTTGATTCGGAAGTTTGGAGTTCATGATTCAACCAAACCGGTTAGTACCCCTTTGGCTCCTCATTTTAAATTGAGTTCTCTACAGTGTCCTAAAACTGATAAAGAGAAGCTGCAAATGAAAAATATACCATATGCAAATTTGGTTGGTAGTTTGATGTATGCAATGGTATGCTCTAGACCGGATATTGCTCATGTAGTTGGCATGGTGAGTCGATATATGCATAATCCAGGTAAAGAGCATTGGCAAGCAGCTAAGTGGATATTGAGGTATCTCCATGGTACTTGAGATGTTGGTTTATATTTTGAGAGAGATGACTCTGGTATTGGTCATTTTGCAGTTGGTTATGTTGATTCAGATTATGCAGGTGATCTGGATGGAAGGAAGTCTACTGCAGGCTATGTGTTTACTATGGCTAAAGGGCCAGTTTGTTGGAGGTCCATTTTGCAGTCGTCTGTTGCCTTGTCTACTACAGAGGTTGAATATATGGCAGTTGCTGAAGCTATAAAGAAGGCCATTTGGATACATGGGCTGATTAGAGATTTGGGGGTTGATCAGAAGCAGGTGGAGGTACATTGTGATAGTCAGAGTGCCATTTATTTGGCTAAGTATCAGGTTCATCATGCGAGGACCAAGCACATAGATGTGCGTTATCACTTTGTTCGTGAAATTGTTGGTGAAGGGGAAATCATTCTCCAGAAGATTCCAACTAAAGACAACCCCGCTGATATGTTGACTAAGGTTGTTGGTGTAGCCAAGTTTGTTCATTGCTTGAACTTGGCTCATATTTTGCCTATATAAAGAAAGCGTTGAGCAGTAGGAGTTTTGGAGCATTTGGCTCGGCATGAGTTGTTCTCTTGCTAGTGTTTAGGAGTGATGTTGTGTGTTAATTGTGTTGGTTGGCTTATCATGGCGTTTTTCGGAACTTGGCCAAGGTGGAGATTGTTGGAGTATGTGGCCAAGTGGCCAACTTTTGGCTATAAAAAATTATAAAGAAAAGAAAGGACAACATGATTATGTTTCCTTGTTTTGTGGCATGTTTTGTGGCTTTTTTTTAAAGCCATAATTATGAGGCTTTTTTCGGATAGAAGAAATAAGGAAGGAAGAGCTCATTTTCAGTAAGTGAGCGCATTTTCTGCCGAGAGCAAGGAGAGTTGTAGAGAGCCCAAAAGAAAGAAGAAGTTGCTGCTTCATTTGGTTAGTAATCATCCACCAAAGTAGTTGTTGTAATAGCTTTGAGCTATATGTATAAAGAAGAAATTATTCATTATATTTCTTCCTCTATTTGTTTCTTTGGTGTGTGAGAGCTATTGGGTGTATTGGGTTATTTGGGTTGTGAGATTGCCAACACTTTGTAAACTCCCATTTGGTTGATAGTGGATTATTGGGTGAGCTCCTACTGCTCTGAGGACGTACTCCAGTTACACTGACTGTTGAGGAACCTCGTTAAAATCTTGGTGTCTTTAATATTTTGTTCTTGCATTTCATTTGATATATTTCTTGTGGGTTAAAAAGAGTTGGTTCTAAAAGGTTTGGTGCTATCCTAGCACAACATATTTAATGCCACTTAGCATACTAACATACTGTTCTTGTGTCTCTGATTAGCCAAAAAATTAAAATGTCCAACTTTAAAGCATATAATTTGAATCTACAAACTCTCATATTAAACTTGAAAGCATATAATCTGGATCTTCACATATCACTCGACATGATTTTGAAGACAAAATGTCCAAACTTAAATGAAAAGAGAAGTTTAAAAGCATTTCAAAAAATGCACATTCCTCGCACGTATTTGAGAAAAAGGTGAAAAAATAACCAACCTCATGTAGCATGCTCCTCGCACTATCAGACATTTTGTCAAATTCGTCAATGCAACAAATGCCTCTATCGCTCAAAACTAAGGCTCCACTCTCTAAAACCTGAAGAGTCATAAAATGATTCCACTTAACTTCATGTGTTTTCATGAAATACCATAAGATAAATTTTTTTTATAAACAAAAACATACAGTTTCCCCTGTTTCAGGATCTTTCGCAACATAAGCAGTCAATCCAACAGCGGAACTCCCTCTTCCACTAGTGTATATTCCGCGAGGAGCTAGTTTGTGTATGTACTGGAGCAGCTGGGACTTGCTGGTTCCAGGATCACCAACAAGAAGAATATTAATATCACCACGGAAGCGAGCACCAGATGGTAGCTTCAAAGCATTCCCACCAAAAAGCTGCATTTAGGCCATTTAAAATAAGAATCAATTTTTAAAAATATGAAACAGAAAACTTTTTTTTTTTTTAAATGATCAACAAAACCACTCATAAAATAAAAAGTTTAAGCATTTAAAGAACCTGGCAAAGAAGGCCTTTTTTAACGTCATCTAATTCCCAGATGTTTGGTGCTAAAGACCTTGTTAATCGATCATATATATCTGGCTGTTTTGCCAACCCTTTCAATTGTTCCACCTGAAATTTCAGCAAGGATATGATTGATACAGACAATACAAGCAAAGTCTGATGCGACTGCAAGTGAAAGTATACATTGATTACCTTTTTTTCATCAAAAAGAATCTCTTCTGAGTTTCCAACCAAGGAAGTGTCAACTTCCACTTGATCCTCCGCCAGCATTCTTGACTTATCAGATTTCTTTATATGCAGACAATCAATGTAAGTCTGCAATCAAATGAAGAGGAAATTTATGTCCAGACCACCGTAATGTGAAGATCTTGAAATTTCACAGAAAAAAAATAAGATAGAAACATGCCTTGAACAATGATTTTACAGTTCTCTGTGTTGGTCCAACTCTAACAGTCATTGCCCTGTATATCCCAGTAACCTATTGGAAAGGAACACATTCAAGATAAAGAAATATGATAGGTATCTTAGGGTCACACAAAGGGGTACAATATGGACTTACCTCAATTCTGTCTCCTGGCTTTCCAGCATCAACCAGTTTGTCATGCATCAACAAGCTCACTGTATGTGGTGTCCCTCCTTCAGGGATCTCATCAGGAGTCTCCTGGAGCCTCACAATCTGTTTATCTGTAAATCTGATTGAAAAAGTAGGTCCCATTAAAGTGATTTCTTTGTAAAACTCTAACTTCAAACTGTAAAGGTCACTTTCTCAAATCAGTTTATTTCACAAGTATTGTTCCACATTATCTCGCCTTTCAGTTGTATTTTATAGAATATAGTCGTAATGTTTTCTAAACTCACTTGTTCCGAAGTCTAAACCTATAGGACAAAGGCTTTAGATTTGATTTTTGCCCATTTCAGCCACAATCATGACTAACACAATCTGTAGAACTTTGCTTCAGTTTAAAAACAATTGTGTCTCTTGAAATTTTTATTTCAGTGTCAATCTTTTATTTGTTAGCATTCAAAATCCCATTTTTATATAGGAGTCCATGTTCCATTAAAACTATAAAATCAAATATATCTCAAGTGCATCGGTTGTTTAACAAAAACTGCAAAAAGAAAGGAGGCACCTGGAGATGCAAAAGGTGAAATTACACAGAACAAACATTTAAACAACTTAACGAAAGATAGTCGCCCTTGATTACCTGCATCGATTATGAACCAGTGTCATGGAATTCCTGGCTTGACACTCTTCCTTCAAACATATTGTAGGCTCCGATATTCGCCCTGATAGCACTCAAAAATTCAGCATACAATAGAGAAATCAATCTAAATCAAATCTAAGCAAATAAACATGTGATCTGAACAAGGTTACCTTTCTCTACAGGAAGTGGGTCGGAGTAGTAGCCACACACAAGGCATCTAAATATTGCTTCCCTTATCTCAGGTATTATTGAACTAGACCGAATAATCATTCCCTTCAACGAAACCATCCTCTCAATGTCTAGTAATATATATACTCAAGTCAGTCCATATTTCCATACACACATTACATTGATCAGCAACAAACAAAAACCCAAAAGCAAAAAGAGAAAATTGGATTGCAAACACAAGCAGTTGTTGAAAACTAACCAGATGGGTTGAGATTTCTCATCGAGGTGGATGTTTTGAGATTATAAATCCGAGTTTGGATGTGCTTTTCGAACAACGGGTTTATGATGGGCAGCATTTCCATCAAAACAATATCGAAAATCGCAAGAACCTCGAGTGGGTACCTGACCATCTTCGCATACAAGTCGGAATCATAATCAAACACATTGCGTGCATCAACATCAAGCGAATCATCTTCCATCTCAACAACTCTCTTGATGGCCTCAATGTACTTCCCTTCTGTAAGGTACTCACTCTCCGTATTCCACTGCGACTCATCCCGAAAATTCTTTAAAAACCTAACAATCGCCACCTTAACATCGTTCACGCTGATGTTCGTGCCCCAGACAAATGTGGGTCGGTCCTCGTCCACACCGTACCCATCGCCGCCTTCAGAAGATGGTGGGACATCACCGTCAGTGGAGGAGGGGGTCGGGGCAGCGCCAGCACTATGGCCGTTGGTGCGGTGTGTGCCCGTTGGTGTTGTTTCGGATGCGGCGAACCGGGACCGCTGCGCCCGCGGGGTGTCAAATTCCAAGGGGGTAATGGATCGACGCCGACTGCGGTGGGTGGCGTCCACCGGAGAGGAGAAGGTGTTGCCGATTGGGCTCGATAAGAAGTCATCAGGAGAAGAAGGCCCTGTTGAAATTTGACATCAAAATATTAAAAAAAAAATAAAAAGGAAAATGAATTTGAGATTTACAGACACATGAAAACAAGAGAATTTCGAGAGAAATAGAGAAGAAGGAAGGGGCTTACCATTGTTGAAGTCCGCCGGAGAAGAATCGGAAGCCATGTCCAGAGAGAGAGAGGGGGGGAGAGCGTTGGGGTTTGGATGGTTGAGTTTGGGCAGCAGAGAGTGTTCGCTTTGTTTGGCGGGTAGGATTTTGGCGCGAAGATGTGATAATTTTCCCGCCATAAATATAGGTGGCTTGGATGGGCCTTTTTCTTTGTTTTTTGGGCTCAACTTAGATGGGTTTGAGGGACATCAATCAATTGGTGGATCAAGGATCGTAGTCCAATAGACCTAAATGCCCAACTCCTTTTTCTTTTCTTTTTTTCTTTTGTTTTTTTGAACTTATGAATTTACCCTCTGAAACTCATTCTCCTAATTTTTTTTTTTAACAAATAATATTATTTACTCTAAAAGAGTGGTGAAGTGGGTTAAGGTCATCTCCAACCGAAAGGGCTAAATATAGCCCCGTCCAAAATTGTAGTCCTACAAAAAATTATTTTTAAATAAACAATGTGAGGCTATATTTATTTACCATATCCAACCGAAATAACTATATTTTAGCCTCTCGATAATTTATTATTTTTAAGTTTGTTCTTTAACTTATTGGTTAATTGAATTATATTACATATTAAAACTACAACAACTTAGACATTAATTCAACAATTGAATTAAGTTTGTTCTCTAACTTATTGGTTATTGGTTAACAACTTAGACATTAATTCGAAGATCACAACTTAATTGAAATACAACATCTTAAATATTAAAACTACAACAACTTAAATACTAAAGATTACAACATCTTAAATATTAAAACTACAACAACTTAAGTATTAAAACTGTTTGTACCATACTTGACCAATCTCGAAACTATTGAGCACCAGTCAACGTTATACTGTCAAGGACCCAAAAGAGTTTCCCTCCAACTAGGAGGTCAATCACAGCGCGACATGTGTCGACATCAGAAGCCAATCATAGCGCAACACGTGTCAATATTAGAAGCCAATCACAACACGACACATGTCAATGTTAGAATGAAACTAGAAACTCTTTTCTATAAATGGAGATCATTCTCTCACAATATTTCCTAATGTCATTTGTACTAAATCATTCACTTTTACTCACTAAAGGAGAGCTTGAACCTATGTACTTGTGTAAATCCTTCACAATTAATGAGAACTCATATACTCCGTTGACGTAGCCAATCTGGGTGAACCACGTACATCTTGTGTTTGCTTCCCTGTCTCTATCCATTTACATACTTATCCACACTAGTGATCGGAGCAATCTAGCGAAGGTCACAAACTTAACACTTTCTGTTGTACCAAAGTCTTCATTGATTTTATGCATCAACATTTGGTGCCGTCTGTGGGAACGACACTTATTCCCATTCTCTTCAGCTTTGTCAAGCTGGTTTCCACCATTTGTACACTCTCTTTTGACCAGGCATCCCTCTCCAACATGGGGAGCAAAGGAAGCCACAGCACACAGAATGACACCCCTCTTGCACCTAGTGCGAAGCAACGAAAGAATGAAGGAAAGAGGATTGCTCTTCAAGCTAAATTCGATGACCTAGAAGCTTAGAACAACAAGATAGCAATGAAGAATAAGGTCCTCCAGAAGCAGTATGAAAAGCTCTTTGAGACGCTCCACGAAACTAGGCGTACTCAAACACGCGAGCTCGTTGCCCCTGTGGACATTAACCATCATTTGGGTGCCCCCCAACACGGAGGGTCACCTTCCTTCGACATGGGTATCCCTGATGAGGAGCGAGCTAATCATTAAAACATTGATCAACATGAGACTTCTCTCAACCTAATTGCTTCAACCCGAAGCAGGAGAAGTGGAGGAAGACACCTCCTTGCAGAAAGGTTGGAAGGATCGAAAGCTGTTTATCGTGACTGCCGAGACTTCCTAAAGCAACATCGAGAGAATCCCCTCCACATATGCTCGAAGATCAATGGCCCAAGGGTTTCTGAAAGACTCGGTCCCCTCCCACGACCTAGGCCAGCTGCCAATCTAGGGAAGGAACAACAGGTCCCAGAAGAACATAAAGGTACATGAGACTCTGAGATATTTTGACAGACTCGCCCTAGAAGTCAGTACGGCGAGTCCAAGGAAAAATCACACACCCTTGCACAAACTTTCCTACTTCCAAGAGGCGATAGAGACTTACGAAAGAAAATCCCAGTGGTACATGACTCCACTCAGGACCCCCTTGTCCTACAGCTCATTGAGGAAGTAAACAAGTTGAAGGCCAAATGTTAGGCTGAGATACCTGACTGGAACCAACCTAGGCCTGGTCCTCTCACAAAGAGGATCCTCGACACCCCCCTTCAAGCGAAGACAAAACAAAAGCTTGGTTTACAACTCTATACTGGAATAGAGGACCCAATTAAACACCTTAACCTCTTTGAGTCCACCATGGCATATCAGATGCATACCGACGAAGAGCGATGTTTTCTCTTCCCCTCCACCCTCTCTGGCGGAGCTCTAAACTGGTATTACCGTCTTCCACCTGATAGTAGACTCATTTGAGGAACTGAGGAAACTATTTGTCTCTCAACCCATCTTTCAGACCGATTGCTTGTATTCTGCAGATGACTTGTACACTATTCGCCAGAAGCTGGGCGAGTTACTACGAGAGTATGCCGGTCGTTTCAACCATGAGTATTCTCGCTGTGCTGAGGCAGATGACAAGACCGCCCTCAACGCCTTCATGGCAGGCCTACGTGATTGTTTCTTCAAGTACATGATCAATGCTAGCACCTGGAAGACTTACTCTGAGGTGATGACATAGGCTTACAACCATGCCTCCACCGAGCCAAAGACATATCAAGGGAAACCCCCCACAGCTACCCCTTATCAGCAAGTAGGGAGTGAAAGCCAGATCCAACCAAATGAGAAGACCTCGACCTTCCAATCAGCAACGGTGCCTCCCCCTGCCTTACTTAATACTTTGCCAAGTCAACAGACATATCAATCTCAGGGAAAAAGGAAAGATTTCCATCCTCACCAGTCTCATTTTAGTAAAAGGAGTAAGGGACAATACCGCGATAACCAAGGGTATCGCCATGATAATCCCCAACCCCAGGCAGTCAACACGGTGGGTCAAACACGTGTCAGGACAGCCCTTACCCCGAGGTATGAGGCATACACACCTTTGAACGCCACATGCGTGGCCATTTACCTCAGCATAGCACACCTGATACCAAAGCCAAAGTCGAGGCACCCAGATTACAACCATGAAGAACACGGGCACGTTTTACTGTTACCACGAGCATAACGGCCATGACGGCGAGAAGTGTATCACCCTTTGTGATCATATTAAAGCTTTGGCACGTGAAGGAAAAAATGATCAATTCCTCATTCACCATCCAAGGGGTAACCGTAACCAACGCCAGGTGAATGTGATATATTCCATAAGTGGTGGCATACCCATATCTAAATCTTCCAACATGGCTATGAAAAATAGCGAATGAGCTTTAAGGTCTGGCCACCAAGTGTTTCACGTGGAAGACATTAGGGGAGGTAAGTATCAAAAGCCTAACTGGGATCCAATATGTTTCTACTCTAAGGAAGAAAGAGGTATCATCTGCCTTTACAACGACCCACTCACATGACCAACTTTGAAGTACGACGAATCCTGGTAGACACGGGGGCTTCGGTCAATATCATGTTTGCTGAAGCTTTCAAGGCATTTAATGTAGTTGAACACTTGCTCGATCGCTCGATTTCCCCTCTGATAAACTTCTCTGGTGATATCGTGCAACCTTTGGGGAGCATACACTTACCTTTCACCATTGGTACAGGCTCTTACACAGCTACCATTACCACTAATTTCCTGGTGGTTGATTACCCAACGGCATACAATGTCATCTTCGGACGCATAGGCATTAATGATCTCAAGGCCATGGTATCCACACATATGTTGTTGATGAAATTTCCAACCCCCTATGGCAATGGTTACATCAGAGGAGATCAACTTAATGCATGATCATGTTACAACACTTCAGTCAAGCACCAGCACCTGCCTGTGCCCAAGAAAACCCTTTCTATACATGACCAAGTCATAAAGACCAGCCCATATGAAGCCAACTTGGATATTCACAGTGGCAACAGTCAACTCGACGATCCTTGAGATAACTCTTTCACCCAGCAAGCACAACCCGCTGAAGAGTTGGAGAAGGTCTTTATCTCAAAAGATTATCCGGATCACATGGTGAAGATTGGCACCACCTTGTCACCACCTATTCGGTTGGCATTGATATCTTTTTTGCAAGAGAACACTAAGGTCTTCGCCTAGTCATACGAGGACACGCTAGGTATCTCTCCCGATATCATCTGTCATCGCTTAAGTATTGACCCCAAGGCCAAGCTAGTGAGACAGAAGCGAAGATTTTATGACGCTGAATGGTACGAGGCAATGAAGGCAAAAGTTGAAAAACTCAAAGGCATATGCTTCGTCCGCAAAGTCAATTATCCAACGTGGGTAGCAAATGTTGTCCTTATTAAGAAGAATCCGACCAAGGAAAGTCTCTTGCTCTAAAAGGTCTTGTGGAGAATGTGTGTCGATTACATCGACCTAAACAAAGGATGCCCGAAGGATAGCTTTCTTCTTCCTCTCATAGACAGACTTATAGACTCTACGGCAGGGTGTGAGCTTCTGAGCTTCATGGATGTTTACTCAGGATACAACCAAATCCTCATGAACCTTTCGGACCAAGAACACACAGCCTTCACTACTGACAGGGGACTATATTGCTATAAAGTCATGCCCTTCGGCCTAAAGAATGCAGGAGCAACTTATCAGAGATTGGTCAATTCAATGTTCGCCGAACAGATCGGGAAGAGCATGGAAGTTTACCTTGATGATATGCTAGTCAAGAGCAAACATGCTGACCAACACATCACCAACCTATCTGAAACTTTCACCATTTTGAAGAGGTATCGAATGAGGTTGAACCCCAACAAATGTGCCTTCGGCGTAAGCTCTGGCAAATTCTTAGACTTCATGATAAGCCAACGAGGCATCAAGGCCAATCCCGAAAAGATCAAAGCAATCCTTGACATGAAGGAACTGGTAACTTCAAAAGACATCCAAAACCTTACTGGTAAGGTGGCAACCTTAACTAGGTTCATCTCTAAGATCATAGACAGATGTGCTCCTTTCTTCAAAGAACTTAAGGGAAGTAAGAAATACATTACATGGACTGATGAATGTGCTGAGGCATTTAAAAACCTCAAAGACTACATGAGCAAAGCCCCTCTGCTCTCCAAACCTGAGGTTGGTGACACTCTCATTATCTATCTGTCGGTATCGGCTTCAGCAGTAAGTTCCGTTCTCATTCGAAATGATGGTAATGTCGAACGGCCTGTCTACTACACTAGCAAGGCCTTACAAGATACGAAGACACGATACTCCAACATTGAGAAATTAGCTCTAGCATTGGTCATGTCTGCTAAAAAACCTCGCCCTTACTTCCAAGCACACTCCATCACGTGCTTACCAATCATCATTTTCGACAGATACTCCAAAGTCCTGACACTTCCGGGCGAATGATTAAATGGGCGATAACATTATATGAGTTTGACATCTCCTACCAACCAAAGCCAGTTGAGAAGAGCCAAACAGTGGCATACTTCATCGCTGACTTCACATATCCTGTTGACATTGTTTCTACGCCTAAAAAAGTAGTTTCATTACCCTCGAAAGCTTAGAAAATAAAACCAACAGCCCCAACATGGAGTCTATATGTTGATGGCTCGTCCAACCAACAGGGTTGTGGAGCAGGACTAATCCTTATGACCCCTGACAAAGTGGCGATGAAGTATGCTTTTTCGTTTTAAATTCAAGGTGTCAAACAATGAGGCTGAATATGAAGCCCTTACGTTTGGCCAAACACCTTAGGCTTAAACGAATTGATATCTTCAGTGACTCCCAATTGGTGGTTAACCAGGTCACAAACAACTTTGACGCTAAGGATAGCTTCATGGCAGTATATCTGGCACAAACACAATTGTTGCTCAAGCACTTCCACTACCAAATCACCCAAATTCCTCGAGCGACAAATAGTCATGCAGATGCTTTGGCTCACCTCGCCTCAGCGGTGGAAGACAAGATTGGGAGAAAAATTCAGGTCGAATTGTTGGCAGCACTAAACACCATGGCTGCGGAAGTGTGCAACTTACAACAAGGGGATTATTGGATTACCCCGATTTATAGATTCCTTGCTCATGGCACCCTTCTAAATGACAAAGTCCAAGCTAAGCAGATTCGATACAAGGCAACCTGTTACTTGATCATTAATGACCAACTCTACAAGCGGGGTTTTAACCTACCATACCTAAGATGCCTTACGCCCGCAGAGGCGAAAATTGTCATTCGGGAAATACATGAAGGAGTCTGCAGAGATCATGCTGGATCTCGATCCCTAGCACACAAGGCTTTTCTCTAAGGATATTACTGGCCAACACTCCACCAAGATGCCATCAGAATATCCCGCTCATGTGATAAGTGTCAACGCTACGCAACTATTCCTCACTCCCCTCCCAAGCCGCTCACTTCTATGATCAGCCTTTGGCCCTTCGCCCAAGAAGAGCTTGATTTGATCGGCCTAATGCCTGCAAGGAAGGGCAAGGTCCGCTTTGCAATTGTTGCAGCTGACTACTTCACAAAGTGGGCCGAAGTAGAACCCTTGGCAACCATTACTGTGGCAAAAATAGAAGACTTCGTATGGAAGAACATCCTTTACAGATTCGGCATTCCCAATGCGATAGTCATTGACAACAGGCTACAGTTGGACAACAATAAGTTCAGGATGTTCTGCTCTAAGTTCAATATCAACTTATGTTTTGCCTCCCCAGCTCATCCCCAGTCTAATAGATGATAGGAGCATATTTATGCGACTTAGTTAACATGTTTTCTTGCATTTACTTACTTAGTTATTGCTTATAAGAGTGTTTTAAGCTATTTTCGTGTGTTTGTAGGTCCTAATAACAAAGTTGGAAAGAAAGTGCATTTTGGTGCAATTTGGAGCAATTTTGGGCCAAAATGGATTGCATGCATATGGAGGAAGTGGGATGGATGTTTTTGGTGTTTTAAAAAGGGTTTCAACACATGCAAAAATCTGAATAATGAAGTTGAAGTGTGGAAGTGTGCAGATACATACACTTAAGGAATAATTTGAAAGGAAAAGAAGTGAAAGATGCCATTTGTTGGATTGCTTTACAAGTTGTATTCACATTTTCAGCAATTACAAACATAATTGCAAGCTGAAATGATGCATAGCATGTGTGTAGAGGTGTAAAGTGGCCAAAAGTTGATGTTTGCAAGATGAAATGATGCAAAACATGTGTGTGAAAGTTGTCTAACAGCTAGTACATGTGGAAAAGGGATGGAATACAAGGCAAATGCATCAGAAATTGAAGAATGAAGGCACATGGACAGCTACAAAGGAGTTGAATTAGCAAAAGAGGAATGATTGCCTTTTGTTAAAGGCAAGACACAATGATAAAAGAGCATGTAAACTAGCTGTTTTTGCATCATTTTGGTCTTTGTTTGTATTGTTTATTGAAGCTACTTGAGTGATTCTTTGCTTTGGAGCTTCTATAAATAGGGATTGAAGGGAAGAACACTACACATTACACTACATCAAAAACACATCAACCACCCCTCCATATTCATAATTTTCGCTAGAAATCATTCCCTCTCTTTGCCGCAACCTTCCTTCACCATTCTTCCATATTTTTCTGATTCTTTTTACCTTAGCCGTACCCCCCATCAATCCTAAACCCTTCCATACCATTCCCTACCCATTCTCCCATACAAATACCACCCTAGAACCTGACTTTAGACCAAGTGCCGCAGCAAGGAGGAAAGAAGACTTGTGGATGCACCTGCTGTCCAAGTTGGATCATCTAGGTGTTTTCTTTCTTTGGATTTTAATGTCTAAATTTATGTATCTTTGCTTTGTGAGTATGAGGAACTAAACCCCCCTTGGCTAGGGGGGAATTCGAAACCATGTTTATGCTTGCTATATGATTTGATTACTTTTAATTGCGTTTCATAAGTTGTGAATTCAATTTACTTATCTACATGAATTAAAACTAATTTGTGTATGTTGGTTGAGAGTGCACGCTTAATTTTCATGCATAAGTTTGATGCTAGGATATAAGGGAGTTTCACCTAATCGTTATGAAGTTATATTCACAAGTAGTAAAGGTTGTTGATCACAATCGTGTTAAGTAAATTCTTGGCATGAGTTTCATGCAATTCATAGTAACGAGTGCTTCGCCAATGCTTATGATTTTCATAGAACTTAATGATTCTTGCTTGTATCTCTATTATGCAATTCATGTAGGGAACTTGTGGGGAATGCTTTGGGTTGTCGTATGCAATTCATCCAATTCAATAACTTAAGGAAAATCTGAGGGTTAATTAGTGCAATTCACGGTTAATCTGGGGTGTTGGGAATTCATGGTTTATCGAAAAGCAATTGGAAATCGTTTTGTATGCAAGTGTGACATGTGTGGAGAAGAACCCCTTAGCTAGCTTTCCATCCATTCACTTTTATCAAATTCGTTTTAGAATATGTTCAATTTACAAAGTTTGTTCTTGTTTTCAATTTTCGTCAAAACTCAATCCCCATTTATTTTGAAGTGTTAGATTAGTTAGAAATCAATTTAGTTTGTGTTTTTAAGTGTCTTGAGTCAAGTCATAACCCAATTTCGTCCAATTTAGTGTGAGGTGTTCAAAACTGCCCAGAAAGTGTTTTTAAGGCAGTTTTGAGTGTTTATTTGCTGTTTTGAGTCTTTTGGTTTGTTTTGGTGTTTTAAAGTTTAGTTTTGCATTCTTTGAGTCTAGTTTAGTGTTTTAAACTTTGTTTTTACGTTTTGAGTCAGTTTCAAGTGATTTGGCAATCCCTCCTAATCCCCGGCCTAGAACGATCCCTACTTACATAATTTGCTACAATTGATAAAAAGGGGGTTTAATTTGTGTGCTTATATATTTCGCATCAATAGACAAGTTGAAGCCATCAACAAAATAATCAAGCGAACTTTGAAAACCAACTTGGACAAGGTTAAAGGTTGTTGGCCAGAATTCGTACCCCAAGTTCTTTGGTTATACCGCATTTCGTATCGGACATCAACAGGAGAAACCCCATTTTCACTTGCTTTTGGTACAGAGGCAGTTGTCCCAGTTGAGCTTGAGCAAGCAATGTTTCGAGTCCAGAACTACGTGCAAAACAAAAATGATAAACAATTTACCCTCAACTTAGATCTAGTCGAGGAACACATAAACCAGGCTCACTTGAAGAATGTCGCCTACAAGCAGCGCATCTCCAACTATTATGACTCCAGGGTCAAACCTCGTTCTTTCAAAGTGGGGGACTGGGTATTGAAGAAAAGATTACTTTGCGACAGAAGCCTGAGTGAAGGAACACTTAGTCCAAACTGGGATGGACCGTTTGAAGTTGTTGGCATCAGTCGCCCTGGCTCTTACAAGCTTAGAAGCTCCGATGGTAAGACGTTTGTCCATCCATGGAACGCTGATCACTTGAAGTACTATTACAAGTAAACTCACATTATACAAGTGTTAAGCTTCAGTCGTTCGGCATCCTATGTAACGAAGACTATTTGGCATGAATTTAATAAAGAGGTGATTTAGACAACTCGGTTCTAATCCTCTTACATTCCTAGCAATGAAACACTTGGGTTCAAAGCTTCAACATGAATGCTTCCAACAAGAAATCAAGTCTAAGTATATGTCAACAAGACTATACAAATAAACAAACAGTACTGGACAGAACTAGTACATCCAAGTTATGGCTTATATCTAAACAAAGGATTTGCTCAAACATAGCCAGGCATTCATCAATGATAGTGCAGATACTTGGTAATTGACAACAAACTAGTACATCCAAAGTACATGGCACATGCCACACAAACAACAAACTAGTACATCCAGAGTACATGGCACAAGCCACACAAACAACAAACTAGTACATCCAGAGTACATGGCACATGCCACACAAACAACAAACTAGTACATCCAAAGTACATGACACATGCCACACAAACAACAAACTAGTAGTACATGGCACATGCCACATAAACAACAAACTAGTACATCCAAAGTACATGGCACATGCCACACAAACAACAAACTAGTACATCCAGAGTACATGCAGAAAAAGAGGGCACTACGAGTCATCCTCATTTAAGGCCGAACCCCTGACAATATCATTCTGCGTTTCAACCCTATCACCATCACCACATTCCTCAGCATCTCCAAGACCATCCTCACTCTCCTGAGACTGCTCACTGATACTAGCCTCATTATCAGAGTCATCATCACTACTAGGATCAACTGCGAGGACGAAGGCTTCACCCTTTTGTCGGTACTCATTTATCTCATCACGGTACTTTCGGATAATTCTTCCATTATCGTAACGCTCAAGGACGACCATCCATTTCCTTTTCTCAAAATTAGCCGCTCGGATGCAGTGAGGTCTAAAAGCATCGTGAAAGGCCTGGGAACCTAAGAACTCCTGCACAGCAACATCCCTTTCAGTTGGGATACTCTTCTTCAGCCCATAAACCTCAACCAAGGCACTATCCAACTCCCCTTTAACCTTGGAAACCTCAAGGATGGTTGTCTCAAACTGTTCCTTAGTCGCTTCCAATTGTTTCTTGAGCCTCACGTTTTCACCATTCCGCCTCTTCAAACTCTCAAAATTTTCATCCTTACGGATGGTATCAGCCAAAGCTTTGCTCGTTTTTCTGGCGTCATTCACATGACAAGATAATCGTCACTACCAGGAAAAAGAGGGGAGAAAGCAAAGAAATGACAAAGTAACACTTACATAAGAAGATAGCCTCATCATCCGGTCACGATCTGATTCGTTCTTATCTAGCGGCTCGCCAAGCTCATCAACAATGGATCGACATCCTGCCAGGCAATTATTGACATACTTAAAACTACTTGGCTGCATGGCAACCTTCAAGTCTTTCCAATGAATGCTGCCAACCTCTTCCTTGTACTTTCTCTTACGGCTACAGCTAGGGCCACCTTCTTGGTCAGTAGACTCTATGGTTGGAGGAAATATGGGATTGATGGTAGGAAGATGAGGCAACAGTCGTCTCTCCTCCCCTGTAACTATGGCAGCAGCACACCCGATGGCCTCATCTTCAGCCTTTTTTGAGGCAGCAATCTTGATGACCTCCTCTTGCGACTTAGGTTTAGGGGTTGGCCTCACCCGGTGCTTACGAGCTCATTTGTGAAACAAAATGTCGTCTACGGGAATTAACATGGGTGCTTTCCCTTTCTTGGCGTTAATCTCCCATTTCTTGCCCACTTTCTCCACTAAACAAGAAAAACCAAAGTAAGGAATACAACTTTGTAAAAGAAAGAGGGGGCGAAATGAAAGACACAACTTACTTGCTCGTCTCTGGCACTCCGACATTAGGGGCTGGAAACCGTACTTTCAAAATAAGGGTCGTAGCTTGCCTAAATTTCTATCCTTTTTGGGCACCCTCAACACATTCTCTACGTCAACTAGCCCCTGTCCAAACAGCTTGATGGTCCTTCACGTCACTGCACGAAGAAAAAATGTTAGAAGTAAGAGAAAATCACAACAAATAGCAAATAATGCAAACAATGGATACATTACAACCTACAGTTTGGAAGTGAGTAAGAACATGTCGCTCAGGTGTGACACCTTTAGCATACTCCTAATCATTATAAAGAAAGCACCAACGGTTTTTCCAAGTGTAGTACGCATTTTTCTTACCAAAGACAATACGCTCTCTCTCACTCCGACATGCATACTCGACATACCCAGTGCATGTTTTCACTGGGCGCATCTTATATCAGTAGCGCCATTGATGAAAGGAAGGCTTACCTAACCCACATTCCATCCAAATAATATAAAACCTGATTAAGGTATCCCAAAAACCAGGGTAGAGTTGCCCATGCGCATATTCAATGAAAGACAACATCTGTTGCAACCACGGGTGCAAAGGCAGCTTCACTCCTAAAGTCAATAATATCTGGGTATAGAACATAACATGACCCTTGGGTGGTTCAGATGATAATTCTTCATGATGCACCAAACACATTCCTACACTACGGGGGATACTACATGACTGCCTTAGAGTCTCAAGCTGCTTTTCGCTATCTAACAAGTTTTGCACTAAATGGTCTGCTGTGAACTCAGAGTGAAATATGGGTATGACATCACAAACAACCCCCGCACCCACTGACATGAAGGAGGAAGAACCAATATTGGCTAAGGCTTGGTAATTACGAAATCACCCAATCTCGAATTTTTTGTACAAGACTCTAACAAAGGCCCTGAAGACTCCAACATTGCAAACTCAAACCTAAAGTTAGAGTTAGGGGAGCCCCTATCACTAGGACTTCCAAACTCTGACATCTACAACAAACAGAAACAAACTTTATCATCACATGAAAGATCGAAACATAAGGAAGTTCCTAGGGTGTGGAGAAAAGCTCAATCAGTTCATTATGTTCTCAACAACACTCAAACAATTTAACAAGAATGAAAGCACGTGATCTAATAGAGAAGACTACTAACCTGAAGATGGTGCAAAGCAATGCTGGAATCCCTCTCAACTATAATAGCACTCTATCTCCAAAAATCACTACAAAATGAGCAAATGAAGACAATGAAAAGAGTGAAAACTTCTCATTCTTATAGGGTTTAACATGGCCAAAGAAATTCAAAATTCAAAATTCAAACCATGAGAAAACCCCACATGGAAAGTCTTTAAACTTCCACACAAGCTAGGGAGTTTTCAAATTTCAAACTTGTAGCACCCCCTCTCTCCCTAATAAAAAAAAATCCGAAAAAAGGGGCGGGGATGAGGTGAACACATTAGCTTCATCAATTTATGGTGCCAACATGAGCTTCAACAAAGAAGTTCAACCACAATTCTCAAAAGCTTCACACACTCTTGATCAAGACAGTGTGAAACAAAACCAATTTATGGTGCCAACAAGAGCTTCATCAATGGAGGGCAACCACAATTATCAAAAGCTTCACACACTCTTGATCAAGACAGTGTGAAGCAAAACCAATTTATGGTGCCAACAAGAGCTTCATCAATGGAGGGCAACCACAATTCTCAAAAGCTTCACACACTCTTGATCAAGACAGTGTAAAGCAAAACCAATTTATGGTGCCAACAAGAGCTTCATCAATGGAGGTCAACCACAATTCTCAAAAGCTTCACACATTCTTGATCAAAACAGGGTGAAGCAAAACCAATTTATGGTGCCAACAAGAGCTTCATCAATGGAGGGCAACCACAATTCTCAAAAGCTTCACACACTCTTGATCAAGAGGAGTTCAACCATAACTCTTAAAAGCTTCACACACTCTTGATCAAGACAGTGTAAAGCAAAACCAATTTATGGTGCCAACAAAAGCTTCATCAATAAAGGGCAACTACAATTCTCAAAAGCTTCACACACTTTTGATCAAGACAGTGTAAAGCAAAACCAATTTATGGTGCTAACAAGAGCTTCATCAATGGAGGGCAACCACAACTCTAAAAAACTTCACACACTCTTAATCAAGACAGTGTGAAGCAAAACTAATTTATGGTGCCAACAAAAGCTTCATCAATGAAGGACAACTACAAATTCTCAAAACCTTCACACTATCTTGATCAAGATACTGTGAAACAAAATCAATTCATGGTACCCAACAAAAGCTTCAACACAAAAGCTTCACCAACAAAAGCTTCATCAATGGAGGACAACTACAAATTCTCAAAAGCTTCATACTATCTTGATCAAGATAGTGTGAAGCAAAATCAATTCATGGTACCCAACAAAAGCTTCAACTCCAAAGCTTCACCCACAAAAGTTTGACCCACAAAAGCTTGACCCACAAAAGCTTCACCTACAAAAGCTTGACCCACAAAAGCTTGACCCACAAAAGCTTCACCTACAAAAGCTTCACCTACAAAAACTTGACCCACAAACCTACAAAAGCTTCACCTACAAAAGCTTGACCCACAAAAGCTTGACCCACAAAAGCTTTACTTGCAAAGCTTCACCTACAAAAGCTTCATACTATCTTGATCAAGATAATGTGAAGCAAAATCAATTTATGGTGCCCAACAAAGTTTCAACCTCAAAGCTTCACCTATAAAGCTTCAACACCAAAGCTTCACCTACAAAACTTATATATATATATATATATATATATATATATATATATATATATATATATTGTCGGAAATTCGAACATTCAAAAAAAAAATATATATATATATATATTTTTTGAAAATTAAAAAATTTGAAAATTCGAAAATTCGAAAATTAAAAAATAAATAAATAAATTTGCCTAGGCCTCCTCTTCTTTGGGCCTAACAACTTTCATAACAAATATATATAAAGGAGGAGTTTTGGGCTACCACTTAGAAAGGAAATGCCTCATTCGTCAACTTCCTCGACCGGAGACTTGGGGGACTACTACCATATGCTACTGCACCTTGATATCAGAAGTCTCACAACCACTCAGTGACTTGGATTTTTCAAGTCTCCAACCGAGAAGTTTTCCTCACTTAGGAAATTAAGGGAGCACTACCTCAACATACATGTTTCACTCTCAAAGCTTTAACATACAAGCTTCAACAAAAGAAAAAATTCAAAGAACTTAGTGAAGAAGGCCTTGGTGTATTTAACACAATACGTTGAAATGAAGCAAAGCTTGTTTATTGATATCTCCGATAAGTTACAAATATGTACATATTCATGTATCAAAATAAACAAACAAGATGGAGCCTTCACAAAGGTTGCTCATGAGAAGTCTCAGCAGTCGGCAGAGCCTCAGAAAGAGTAGGCACCAGAGGGTGATCATTCGGAGCCTTAGTACTGGGCAGAACCCCAGAAGGAGGAGGCACCGAAGGTTGATCATTTGGAGCTTCATTATGCGGTACAGCCCCAGAAGACGAAGGCAATAAATGTCTTTGGAACAAACCCACAAACCTCTGATGATCAAGTAAAATATGACCATCAGATTCCTGCAGCTGGTCAAGCTTTCTCTTCATGTTTATAGCATAGTCATGTGCGAGCATGTGCAACTGTTTATTCTCATGCTTGAGCCATCTGCTCTCCTGTTTGAGACTTATCACTTCAGCCGCCAATGATTCAACTTGGCGGGTTTGAGCAAATAGGCATTAGACCATATTAGACACAGAGCCTACACACTAAACACTGAGAGCCAGAGAATCCTTAACAGCCAACTCATCAGACCGTTTGGAAAGTAATTTGTTATCTTTAGGAATGAGAAGGTTCCTGGCCACCACCGCAGCGGTCATATCATTCTTCATCACAGAGTCCCCAACGGTAAAAGGACCAGTAGGGGATAAGAAGGATGAGCGCCATATGTTGTCTTGAAAAGACATGGATGCCTCTTCATCAAAGTTCAAGTTAAAACGACGATTGGATGGGCCAGACATTCTCAAAAATGATGAAAGAGAAATGAGGTGCAATAAATCTCTTAAGTACAAAAATAAGGGGAAAATTCCTAAGCAATAACTCTCTGAATGTACTTCTTGCACACAATTGGTGCCCTTATAAAAGAAAGGGTAATAGGGCCGTTGGTTCAAAAATCGAAGAGGCACCACTCTCCACACGTAACTTCAGCTCCTCGAGTACCACAGATAACTTTGCCAAAAATCTCTGACAAAGTTTAGACACATAAATTTTGAAGGTCCAGATACCCTACTATTACCCACAAGGGTAAAGGAACAGCACCACTACTTGATAACTAAAAAATCCCTATGTGTGTCAACCTCCGTGCTTCGTAGCAAGGTAGACTGGCAAAAATGCCCAACATTTACTCACATTCAAGAAAACACTCCCAACAAGATTTCTTGCTCAAAAATCAAAGAGGCACCGCCATTTGAATCTCGAGAGCCAGACTCCCAAATCGAAGAGGCACCGCCATCTGAATCTCGAGAGCCAGACTCCTAACAGGATTACTTTCTAAAAAATCAAAGAGGCACCGCTCTCTGAATCTCAAGAGGCAGACTCCCAACAAGATTGCTTTCTCAAAAATCAAAGAGGCATCGTTCTCTGAATCTCGAGAGCCAGATCCCTGACAGGAGTGCTTGTTTGAAAAACGAAGAGGCATCGCTCTCTGAACTTCGAGAGCCAGATTTCCTTAGATAACGCTTGTCTGCAATCTTCACACGCAACATCAGCTTTCCAGATACCACATACCACTTTTTCAAAGTGCTCTGACAAAGTTAAAACATGTGAAGTTTGTAGCTCCCACTACATTGCTACGACCAAGACGGGTAAAAGAATAGCATTACTACTTGTTGTTGGGGAGACTACTATATATGTCGACCTTCATCCTCCACGGATAGGCAGACCTGCAAAAATGCTCAAACCTTCCTCATATTTGAGAGGGCACTCCCAACGAAGCCTTTCGAAATACTCAGCTTTCTTCCCCCCCAATAATACCTATACAAACCAACCACACTAGAGCAAGAGTATCTTATATCATCAGGGTCAAAAGCAAGAGTATCCCATATCATGCTTTTGCCCTGTCTTTTCCTTTGCCCTTGTTCTTACCTACAAGACAAGGAGAAAGAGAGCAATCAGTCAACACTTGGAATCAAGCTTCTAGTCAGGAACTGACTGCGTTGAACCCATTGCCTGATTACTTACCTGGCATTGCTCTCGAGTACTCATCTTCAACATCTTATGCTTCCAGAAAAGATACCACATCTGCCTGAGGAACAGATAGGGCAAGTGAGAAGGATACAAGGAAGCATGTGGAGACAAGTGCAATAGAACACTTGCCGATTCATCTATTACTTCGTCAACAGCAAAAGTATCCCATATCATCAAGGTCGAATGCACTCTTGATTTGATGGACTTATTTTGACCCTCAAATTCTTGAGTCGGCCTTATACTCTGGAGGAAACCAGAAAACCCTCCAGCCTAGTTTAAGAATAAGCTTGTGGAAAGTTAATTTTTCAAAAGCAAAAGTATCTTATATCGTCTCTTCTCCATTTGCTTCTCCTTATCCTTGTTGCCGTTTACGACACAAGAAGAAGGAGAACAATCAACTGGAAGCCGAAGTCGAACCTCCAATCCAGGTTGTTTGCTTGGAAGTTTGATTGCTTACCTTGTTTGTTACCTCTTTTGGTAAATCTCCTAGCTCGGCGACTTGAGGGACTTCTACTATAGGGTTTTGTATCGCACTTGACCAAGCCCGAAACTACAAGTAAGTTTTAAGTGAAATTGATACATTACCTTATGCATCTTCATTGGTTAAAGATACCACCCCTGGATGGAGGAAAAGTACTTCCAGAGAAGATGCCACATCTACATATGAGATAGATAAGGCAAGTGAAAATGACACCACACTTCGGTACTTAGAATTTTCGTGATTACTCAATGGCTTGGATCTTACAAGTCCCCAACCGAGAATCTTCCCTCACTCGGGAACTTAGGGGAGCACTGTTTGTACCATACTTGACCAATCCTGAAACTACTGGGCACCGGTTAACGTTATACCGTTAAGGACCCAGAAGAGTTTCCTTCCAACCAGGAGGTCAATCACAGCGCGACACGTGTCGACATCAGAAGCCAATAAAAAAACGACACATGTCAATGTCAGAATGAAACTAGAAACTCTCTTCTATAAATAGAGATCATTCTCTCACAATATTTTCTAATGTCATTTGTACTAAATCATTCACTTGTACTCACTAAAGGAGAGTTTGAACCTATGTACTTGTGTAAACCCTTCACAATTAATGAGAACTCCTCTACTCCGTGGACGTAGCCAATCTGGGTGAACCACATACATCTTGTGTTTGCTTCCCTGTCTCTATCCATTTACATACTTATCCACACTAGTGACCAGAGCAATTTAGCGAAGGTCACAAAGTTGACATTTTCTGTTGTACCAAAGTCCTCATTGATTTTGTGTATCAACAAAAACGATAACAACTTAAATATTAAAACTACAACAACTTAGATATTAAAGATTACTAAAATAATGATCTTTATTGGATGTTGAAAACAACTCTTGTTAGGCTATAATTTCCCTCGTTTTCCTTTCAAAATATGCCTTACCCATTGGAGTATAATTCGTGGTGTCCTTTTCCATGTTCCTATCATCCATCTCTTCTTGTATTTGTTTTGCCTGTTCTTTGTGTCTCCAATTCCTTTCTTCCCTGGCAATGACATTTTGCTCCGCTATTATCATAATAAGGATGTCATTTCCTCTCAAAAGGCTAACTCCTCATTTTCCTTATTTCCTTCAATTTTCTAGCCTTATTTCGTCCCATAACCTTAGGTATGGAAGATTGACTAGAGACAGATTTTCTTCAATGTGTCACATCCTGGCCCGGGCCCCCACCACATCCAGGGCTCGACTCTTCCGTAGCATGATATTGTCTGTTTTGGGCCTCGACCACGCCCTCACAGTTTTGTTTTTGGGAACTCACACGAGAACTTCCTAGTGGGTCACCCATCATGGGATTGCTGTCTCGCGAACTAGCTTCACTTCGGAGTTTCGATGGACCCCGAAACCAGTGAGCTCCCAAAAGGCTTCATCGGTAGAGATGAGAATATACATATAAGGATTACAGGATCCACTCCCTTGGGCGATGTGGGATGTTACAACTCACCACATCCCGGGCTTGACTCCACCGTAACACGATATTGTCCGCTTTGGGCCCCAACCACGCCTTCACGATTTTGTTTCTGGGAACTCACACGAGTACTTCCCAGTGGGTCACCCATCTTGGGATTGCTCTCCCACGAACTTGCTTAACTTCGGAGTTCCGATGGAACTCGAAGCCAGTGAGCTCCCAAAATGCCTCATGCTAGGTAGATATGAGAATACACATATAAGACTTACAAGATCCACTCCCCTGGGCAATGTGGGATGTTACACAATGACATGAGATACTTCTTCATCCCCAACTGTATTTAGACCCAGCAGTTTCTTACACGACACGGTGACAAGACACGAAAATAACAGGTTTCGGGTCAACATGATAACTAATCGGGTCATTATCGGGTGACCCGTTAAGAACACGTTAATAACAAGTTCTTAATGGGTATACACGCGGGTAACTCGTTTTGACCCGTTAAGAAAAATATATTATAATTTTAAAGTTTAATTACTAAAAAATTTATTATAAAATACAATAGCCATATTGTATATATTGGTATATTCTATATTAAATATATATTTTTGTATTATTATTCTATATAAGTTAAAAAAATTTAAGTTTTATTCATTTATTTATTTTTATTATGAGAGTTTCTTATTATCATTAAAAGGATAAATTTTACTTAGCATGTTGTTGTCCAAAATTAAAATCAACTAGTATAGTATTAGTATAGGCAATAAGACATCCCGACAAGTATGAAAAATGTGAAAGAATATATAAACACTCGTGATTCATCATTCCTCCACGAGTAGACAATGACTACACTTACATTATTGTTTAGATTTTTAAAACACTCCAAACCGTCATGAATAGTGTTTTTTATTTGAGTGTAAAAGTAATAAAATTAATAATAATTATTGTAGAAGTGTAAGAAATGTAAAAAAAAAAAAAAAAAAAAAAACAATAACTCGTAGTGACAAGCTTTACAACTTTCGTGAAAGGGTCAACTTCGAAATCTGACACTATAATCCATAAGCCTTAAATTTGTATTTAACCGTCGATTGTCATTTAGGCTTTATTCTTTATATTGAATTTCATTTTTAAAATTTTCTTTTTTGAAAACATGATCTTCTGGGGGATGTAGGAAGATGAACGGTTCGGTTCTTTGATATCACGTCCCGATATTTACGGTTAATTGAAATATGAGTCGATGTTATATAGTTTGTAGAGACTTTATAAACACCAAGCAATATTTTCACTAACGGTAAAACTTTGAACATAATATCAACGATCCGAACCGTTCATCTTCCTATATCCTCTAATAAATCATGTTTTCAAAAAACAAAATCTGAAAAAACAAAATTTGGTGAGAAAAATGAAGCATAAATGTAAACAATAATCGACGGTTAAATTTTGATCTATCATTTATATGATTATAGTGGCACATTTCAAAGTTAAGCCCTTCACGAAAGTTGTAAAGCTTGTCATTACGAGCGTTTATATATTTTTTCTATATTTTTCACACTTCTACATTAATTGAAAAACTATTAAAGACTTTACTTAAACAATAGTCATAGGATAAATGAGAAGAGAGTGCTAATGTAGAAAGCCTCATTGAAAATATCATCAATATAACTCTTGAAGACAATATATCAAGCGAAAGTTCCAAAATCGTTTCCCATGGTGATTGATGAAAATTGAAGAGTTTGATTGTAAGAAAATGTGCAAGGTTCCAAATCTTGAAACATAACTCCCTTAATTTTGCAAATCTTTTGAACATTTGATATTTTGTAATGTTCTAATGTTTTTTTTTTTATTGTGCTATTAATTTGGGTATGTAAATATGTAATACTTGAAAGACAAATGCGTTTTTATGTTTTGAATGTGATAATATGGTATGTTTATACTTATTAGTATTATGTTTTCCATTTGATTATTTATTGGTTTAAAATATATTTTCCTTAACGGGTAACGGGTCGGGTCATATTATTTGTTAATATTATCGAGTCAATTTCGGGTCGGGTCATTTTACCTGTTTATTTTACCAGGTGTTACACGACACGACTCGTTAAGATATCAGGTATGACACGAAAATGACACGAATACGGGAAACACAACACGAATGCCACGTCTAACTGTATTACTAGAAACATTTCTAATCACCGGTGTAGAACCAAAATTTTCTTGAGGTGGATCTTGAAATAACGCCCACCATTTACAAATTTCCCAACAACCTTGATGAATAAAGGCTTTTTTCATGCCATCCATATACATTGCTCCGCTTAGTGTTCCTAGAAAAAATATTTACAAAAAAAAAAAAAAAAGGAATTAAATGTAATATAATTAAATATTTAAAAGAACTTGTGAAAACACTTACTTTGTCGTGTAGATTGGCTCCGATAGCATGTCTTCTTTCGGCCATTATATGCCATTTGTTCAACCTTGGATGAAGTTATCTTTTCCATCATGAAGAACTTATGTGATTTGGTTGAGTGGTGCCTTCATAGAACTCATAGTGCTTTTTGGACGTACGAGTCCAAATGCCTTCACTTGGTTATGAAATACCCTTGATACTATCTTCCGAGACCCATCTATAAGCCTTGCAAAAAGCTTCATCTTCTTTTTGGGTCCAAGCCTTTCCTTTGGTTGAAGATGTGGCCATTTGAAAAAATATTGAAAATTTTAAATTTAGATTATTGGAAGATGTAAGAAAGAGGTGTATATGAAAAGAGTGTTTGAGGTGAATAGAATGTGAAGAATTGAAATAAAATGAGATAAGATAGTATGGAAGGATGAAAATGATGTGAGAGATGATGTAAAAATGGCATAAGTATTTATAGGGAAAAAAAAAGATTTTTAATTTTTTTTTTATTTCATCCTTCAAAAAAAAAAAAAAAGGCTCAACGACTACATGACGTCAACTAGCAATAGCTAGCTGATGTCAAGTAGTTGTTAGGTGTTGACAGACTAGGCCCAACAAATGGGCTAGCTGGCTAACAATGCCCAACCCGATAGCCAAAGGGCTGAAACTTAGGCTGGTTGGGTTGGGTTTCGGAGTTTGCTTTTGGCGAGAATCGAACCTAAGACCTCTCAAACCTCTCACTTATAAATGAAGAACAATACCACTAGACCGTAGTACTAAGTGGCCATTTTCCTCACTTAACTACCTAGAAGGGCCACTTAGTATTCCTCTTCACTTGTAAGTGAGAGGTCACATGTTTGATTCTCGCTTTTAGGTCGAGGTGAACTTGGGCTTTGAGAACGTCATCTTGTCTTCCTTGGCATGGGTTCGTAACAAGTCTTGGAATATCTTGAAAGAGTTAGCTTGTCTTAGAAAATACCTGGGTAACATTAACAGCTTGAAGATAGCATGAAAGATCAAGATAATTGATGTGAATTTAAACTAACCTAATAAATAGATTAATTCAACCCAAATTTACTTGCAAGTGCACAAATCAGTTGTGGTGGAAATATGTAAATACGAGATCGAATCCATCGAAGTTGATTTAACAATTTAATTCTATAACTATTACTTAACAAATTGAAATAAAGATTGGGTTTGTATCGAAGATTAATTAAAATTAACAATGATTAAACATAAATATGATTGAGAACAAATGTAAGAAAACACTAAGGCTTTGATTCCACCATCAATTGTCATACCCTAATATCCAATTGTCAACTCATGAATTATCAAATTAATGAAAACAACTTCTGTACACATGTCCGTGGTCAGGTACACATGCCAATAATTTCCCAAATAAATGTGAATTTTATCGTGGTCAGGCGTAAACTCAACTATTTCTACAGTCTCTATATCCATGGTCCGGTATACACAAACATGTAGAAATCCAATTAAGCACAGTGAGAAACAAATTAACCACTTATCAACTTGGTCATGTCAAACAAATAGCTAATTTTCTAAGAAGCCACACAAACCAATAGTCGTCAATGGTCATATCAAAATATAAGTTCATGATTCTCATTCACAAAGCATCGATAGAATCCAATTCATGGTCAGAAATAAATTCATATGCAAATAATTTCAATATCAAAATCCTAGGCTATGTTCAAGCACAAAGAACCCAATATCAAAATTGCAATTCCACTAGTGAATGAAAACTAATCATCAATCTGAAATTCAAAAATTGAACAATCAAATAATTAGAATAATCATAATTAGGGCTTCCTCTTAGCCTTAGCTAAGAGTTTAGAACCCCATGAACGAAGAATTCATCATAGTCCTATGGAAAATATGCATAAAATAAAACTTGGAAAGAACCGAATTGTTGGTGCTCTGCTACTGCTTTCTCTGTTTCACGCTAGAAAACCAAGGAGTCCAAGTCCCCTTGTTCCGCTGCTCTTCCTCCTTTTTATCCGCGCCTCTCTGTTCCAAGTTCTCTAAAAAATAGGAATCCAAATCAAGTTGAGATTCCTCTTTTTTAAGACATCTCCACGGCCTCACTTAAAAGCCAATCACCCCACCTTTTGGTCTTCAACCTAAGAATAAAATAACATTTAATTAAATGGATGAAACCAATGTAATTAGAAAGACTAAAACATATAGGATGTATTAAGACCATGTTAAATTCCACTTTTATCAATAAGCCTCATAATCCTTATAAATTACAAAACTAAAGTAATTTACTCCAAGTAATCATAATCAAGCACTAATAAATATAAATATAAGGGTAATAAATGTAATAATTATGTGTCCATCATATACCCCCAAACTTATATTTTGCTAGTCCTCGAGCAAAATAAAAGACACAACTAAAATCTGATCTTTCCAAACAACTCAGGGAGTCTACACACATGCATACCAAGAATAATAGAGTTTAACAACACATAGTGCTCAAACCTTACTCATAACCTTAAAACATAACATGCTTGAGTAAAAATAGCCAAAAGTTGATACAACACAAATGCAAGTGAGCTCAACATGCTTAACCCAACTTCAACCCTTAAACTCACAAGACATACGCTCAATTCACTCAAAGTGTTTAAGGTTAAGTATATACACTCAAAATATCATTACATGAAAGCTCTACCATAAGCTTGCAGATCGATCTAATCTCCACAAATAAAAAAGGGTAAATTACATAGTAGCCCCTCAGGTTTGAGGTCTATTGCAATCTTATACAACATCTTTAAAACATTTCACTTTCATACCTCAAGTACTATTTTATTTCAATTTCATACAACCGTTAAATTTTCCATCCATGGGTCTGTTAAATGTTGACGTAGCTGCCAAATGTCTGCCACGTGGCAAATAAAATAATTTTTTATTTTTTTTAAAAAAAAACCTGAAATTGGAAGAAGAAAAAAAAAAAAAAAAAAAAAAAAGGGACCCAACCCAGAAGAAGGAGGAAGAAGAAGAAAGAGGAGGAAGAGGAGGAGGAGGAAGAAGAAGAAGAAGAAAAAAAAAAAAGGGGTCCGAACCCAGAAGAAGGAGGAAGAAGAAGAAAGAGGAGGAGGACGAGGAGGAAGAAGAAGAAGAAGAAGAAAAAAAAAAAAGGGACCGAACCCAGAAAAAAGAGGAAGAAGAAGCAGACAAGAAGAAAGAGGAGGAGGATGAGGAAGAAGAAGAAGAAGAAGAAGAAGAAGAAAAAAAAGAAGAAGAAAGGGACCGAACCCAGAAGAAGGAGGAAGAAGAAGAAGAGAAGAAGAAATAGGAGGGAGGAGAAAGAAGAAGAAGAAGAAAAAAAAGAAAAAAAAAAGAAAGGGGTCCGAACCTAGAAGAAGGAGGAAGAAGAAGAAAGAGGAGGAGGAGGAGGAGGAGGAGGAGGAAGAAGAAGAAAAAGAAGAAGAAGAAAAAAAAAAAAGGGACCGAACCCCGAAAAAGAAGAAGGAAGAAGAAGAAGAGAAGAAGAAAGAGGAGGAGGATGAGGAAGAAGAAGAAGAAGAAGAAGAAAAAAAAAAGAAAAAAAGAAAAAAGAAAGGGACCGAACCCAGAAGAAGAAGGAGGAAGAAGAAGAAGAGAAGAAGAAAGAGGAGGAGGAGGGAGAAGAAGAAGAAGAAGAAGAAGAAGAAAAAAAAAAAAAAAAAAAAAGGGTCCGAACCCAGAAGAAGAAGAAAGAGAAAGAGAAGAAGAAGAAGAAAGAGAGAAAAAAAAAGTGGCAGATATATATTTTTTTTAAATTAAAAAATTATTTTATTTGCCACGTGGCAGACATCTGGCAGCCACGTGTCATATATGTGGCAACCACGTCAGCATTTAACAGATCCATGAATGGAAAATCTAACGGTTGTATGAAATTGAAATAAAATAGTACTTGAGGTATGAAAGTGAAATGTTTTAAAGATGTTGTATAAGATTGCAATAGACCTCAAACCTGAGGGGCTACTATGTAATTTACCCAATAAAAAATTACTCTCCTTGGATCAAGTAGGTCTTTATCGAAGGTTGTAATAGAGGCTTACGGTGAATGGCTAAATAAATGAAAGGATTGGGATACAAAAATTCAAAGAAAATATTAGAGTGTTTCTAATTATCATAAGCACAAAACACGAATCACTCTAAAAAATAGCATCAACAAGCGTAACATCTTCAGTCTACTTTTCCTTCTTTCATATCAAATATTCTCTTATGCACAATACAAATTCTGTAAATCAAGAAAACAAAGAAAGCAGCACATGTTGTTCTCTCATATCCTAGATTCATGTGAAAATAAGCACTTGACATCACCAATAGATTCGAGCTGCATTCATTACCCCTTATGCATGATGTATAGGACACAATATCACATCTTCTTCATTGAACCTTTTTTTTTTTTTTTTTTTTTTGAAATGTCACCACTTCCAACTTTCAACTCTTATTGAATAACATTAAAGTGCATACTTCTAGCCTTGATAACCAACCACCTTTGTCCATACATCCCTTTTATGCAAACAAATTGAGCTCCAACGAAACAATCCCTCTATCATTTCTTAGAACAATTAAGGGTAGGATATATAAATAAGGGTTAAGAATGGTAAGGAATTTGGCTCACAAAGAAAATGCTCAATTTAAGGCTCAAAAGGGCTAACTAGGGGTAATGTATATGACACTAGTATATATGGCAATGGTGGTAAAGTCCTAATGATGTAATACATGATACAAAGTCTTGGAAAGGTCTCAAACCAAGTTCTGGAGATGCAGAACATATAAGATTACACACATGAAAAGAACAAAAGTGTATGAACAATGCACACACTATATTTAGGCACAAAAGCTCACATGGGTGTGGGTTTTATTCAAGTTAAGCATGCTCAGCTTAATAACATTTACATAATATCAACCAAAGGCTATTGTTCATCAAACCCATCATGCCAGAATAACGTTATAAAGTGAACAAAGTTAAAACCCCATATGTTACCATACTTTTTTCATTCAAGTCATACAAGTTATCAACTCAATTTTGTCATGGAAATTTGGAAAGCGACTCAAAGGAAAAGAGAAAGAAACATATAAAGAAATATTTTTAGGTTTTTAAGGTTTTTATTTGTTTTTTTCTTTTCAACTTTTAAAAACACCAAACTAAAATACCCTACCCCCAAACTTGAATCGAACATTGTCCTCAATGTTAAAAGATATGGAATAGGAGTATAAAACAAAGAAAGAAAGAAAAAAAGAAAAAAGAAAAAAAAAAGAAAAAAGAAAAAGAGAACAAAAGAAAAGTCAGGGAACTTCTCTGTTTGTAAATGCAACTCTGTTTAGCAAAGCATCCAATTGATGTGAATGGTGCACGAATGATCAACTTTCACCCAAAGATGATGCGGTCTCAGAGCATGCTCGTTGTTGTGGAAAAATTTGGGGATGACAACAATGACCAACTTAATCTCATCCAAACTGCAAGCAAACATGTTGCAGTACATCGCTTTGTTCGAATTTCCTTTGTCGAATTGGAATGGAGAGCCAGACTTGCAAATAGAACAAACATCAACGAGCAAATAAGCAGCAGCAGTGAAGCAATCTAATGGAAAAACTAATAGAAAATAAAACTTAAAGAAAGAGAACTAATGAAAAGAAATTGGGTTGCCTCCCAATAGCTCTAAGTTTACTGTCTTCAGCTAGACATGACAAGGAATCACTTCATATAAAATGGATCAGTCAAGAGAATTTTGACAGAGGCAAGTTCGGTTGGAGGTTCGAAGTATGGCTTTAATCTGTGACCATTGACTTTAAAAATAGTACCATTGGTAGGATTTTTAATCTCCACTGCTCCATGTTCAAACACCTGTAGCACAATGAAAGGTCCATACCACCGAGAACATAATTTCCCTGGAAAGAGACGCAAGCAAGAATTATACAATAACACTTTTTGATCAGGTGTGAAAGACTTGCAAAGAATAGATTTGTCATGGTATAACTTAGTCATATCTTTGTAAATCTTAGCATTTTCATATAAATCATTACGAAGCTCTTCCAATTCACTAAGTTGTAACTGCCTTTAAGAACTAGCCTTTTTCATGTCAAAGTTGAAGGTTTTTATAGCCCAATATGCAAGATGTTCTAGCTCAACAGGTAGGGGACAAGCTTTCCCATAAACAAGCCTATATGGAGACATGCCAATAGGAGTTTTGAAAGCGGTTTGATAATCCCAAAGTGCATCATCCAACCTTTGAGACCAATCCTTACGATTGATGCGAAAATTATCTTAACACACAAATTTAACCCTCTTTTGACAATTGTAGTACAAGTATAAGTAGGCATCGTTCTGGACCGGGGATTAGGAGGGCTTGCTAATAACCTCTAAACTGACTCAAAAACATAAAACTAAACTTAAAACCACTTAACAAGACTCACAAGACTTAAAGCAAACATAAAATACTCAAAACAACTTAAAATAACCAAATAAACTTAAACTAGACACTAGGAATGACTTTGGACGAAAATTGACTTTTACTTGAATCAAAACACTTAAAAACACAAACTAAAATAGATTTGAAACACTTTGAAACAAGAAACTAAAATGGGGGTTTTGATTTGGATGAAGTTGAAACAAACAAACAAGTATGAAAAACTAGACAAATTGTAAAACAAATGTGAGAAATAAGATGATGGATGGGATAGCTAGAGGTTTTTTCTCCACACATGACATGTATGCAAATAACTCAATTTCCAGTTACTACTTCATTGAATTATGAATGACAATGCTCCAAATTAACTGTGACATCACTAGTTAACTCTCAGATTTTCCTTGTTTTATTGGATTGGATGACATCATTCGACAACCCAAAACATTATTCTAAAGTTCCCTACATGACATCATAATAGAGATACAATCAAAGATCATTACGTTTAATGAAAATCATAAGCATTGACAAAGCACTTGCAACTATGACATCATGTCACTCATGCTAGGAATTCAACTTAACGTGATCGTTTATAAGCGACCTTCACTACATGTGAATATAAGTTTGTAACGATTATGTGAAACTTCCTTATATTCTAGCAACGGATTTATGCATGCCAATTAAGTGTCGACCCTTAATTAACAAATACAAATAAGTTATCAATCAAATAGTTAAGCCAATTGCATTCATGATTCAAGAGTTCATAACTAGAATTTATCAAATTATATTGCACACATAATCATGGCTTTGAAATCACCCCTAGCCAAGAAGGGTTTAGCCACTCATATTTACAATAAAACGAAAGGAAATGAATTTAAACATTAGAAACAAAAGAAAGAAAACACCTAAACGCTCCAATGATCCAAGTTGGATAGCAAGCACGTCCAAGCACTTTCCTTCCCTTCCTTTGCTACGGCACAAGATGTTGGTGAGTGTTTGAAGGTTTGTTTGTATGGAGGAATTGATGTGTTTGGATGAAGGTTGTGTTGAAAATGGGAGTGAATGATCTAACAAAGTATGAACTAAATTTATGTTACACACACTTCCTTTTATAGAGGAAGTGCATGGCAATGGAGGGGAACATGGAGTGGTGTAGCAATTGAGTGCAATGATGCATGAAATCTGAAATGATGGAGGGAACAAGGAATGGTGTAGCAATTAAGTGCAATGATTCAATGTAATGATGCATGAATCTGAAATGATGGAGGGAACAAGCAATGGTGTAGCAATTGAGTGCAATGATTCAATGTAATGATGCATGAAATCTGAAATGATTCAAAGGTGAAAGTGAAGTGATGATGCAAAGCATGGGGGTAAAATAGAGTGGTGTTGCAGCTAGGGAACATGAATGATTGTGCACATGGTAGAGAAAGGAAATGGAGGTGGAATGATGCAACCAATGAGTCAATGGAGGGAACATGGATGATGATGCACGGCATAGGAATGCAAAGGGAGTGCAATGGTGGTGCACGGCAATGATGGAAAGGTGAATGATAGAGTGACACCCCTTTGTGGCTGAGCTCTTTGTCCTTTTTACATTAATTCTTCTTTCTCTTTAACACATTCCTAGCCTCTTTAGTCTTCAATTTCGTCCATCCACCTTGCTCCATGCATGTGCTATTCATTCCAAGCCCAAAACTGCTCCAAAATGCACCAAAATGCATCTTATTGCTTCATAAGGCCTATGGACCTACAAACACACGAAAATAGCTTAAAATACATAATTAACTAAGAAATAAAAACATAAATGCATGAGAACAAGCTAACTCAGTCGCATAAATATGCTCCTATCAACGATCTGGGCGAACAGTTTTCTCTAAGATTTGTTTAATCTCGCGATTAGAAACTTCAACCTGGCCGCTGCTTTAAGGATGATAAGGTGTGGCAACTTTATGAGTTATTGAATACTTTTTCATCAATGATTCGAATGGATTATTGCAGAAATGAGTACCACCATCATTGATTATAGCTCGAGGAGTGCCAAATCGAGAGAAAATATTAGCTTTAAGGAACCGAACCACAACAGCATGATCATTTGTTTAGGTCGCAACCGCCTCAACCCATTTTGACACGTAATCGACAGCCACTAAAATGTAGAGATTGCCAAATGATGGAGGAAATGGGCCTATAAAATCAATACCCCACACATCAAATAATTCGACAACAAGAATATTGCTTAAGGGCATCATGTTCTGATGAGATATATTTCCCATTCGTTGATAACGGTCACATGAAGAGCAATATACATGTGAATCACGAAAAATAGTAGGCCAATAGAAACCCGATTGAAGAACTTTTGCAGCTATCTTTTTGGCACTAAAATGCCCACCACATGCATGACTATGGCAGAAAGAGAGAATGCTCTGAACCTTATGATCAGGAATGCATCTTCGAATTACTTGGTCAGAACAATGCTTGAAAAGATAAGGGTCATCCTAAAAGAAGTGTTTAACCTCTGATAAAAACTTAGATCGATCTTGCTTATTCTAATTATCAGGAATTGCACCAGTTGTAAGATAGTTAACGATATCAACGTACCAAGGTAATTGCGAAATTGAAAATAATTGCTCGTCCGGAAAAGATTCATTCAATGAAACTTGATCGTCAACATGGTCTGTAATAATTCGAGACAAATGATATGCAACGACATTTTCAGAACCCTTCTTATCTCTAATTTCAAGGTCGAATTCTTGTAACAACAACACCCAGCGGATCAAACGAGGTTTTGCATCTTTTTTGGACATTAGATGCTTCAATGCGGAATGATCCGTGTAAAATATGACTTTGGAACCAATTAGATATGAACAAAACTTATCTAATGCAAAGACCACAACCAACAACTCTTTCTCTATACTAGAGTAATTAATTTGAGCATCGTTTAAACTTCGACTGGCATAATAAATGACTGATGGAAGCTTGTCCAACCGTTGTCCTAAAATAGCATCAACAACAAAATCAGATGTATCGCACATAAGTTCAAAGGGCTGAGACCAATCCGGAAGCTGAATAATTGGTGCAGACGTCAACCAATGCTTAAGCTTAGTGAAAGCTTCCATACAAGCATCATCAAAGATAAATGCAGTGTTCTTGGCAAGTAAACTGCAGAGAGGTCGAGAAAGTTTGCTAAAATCTTTGATAAACCTTTTATAAAATCTCGTGTGGCCTAGAAACGATCAAATAGCTTTTACCGATTTCGAAGGAGGAAGACCAACAATTAAATCAACCTTTACTTTGTCTACTTCAATACCTTTACTAGAAATCACAGGGGCAAGAACAATTCCTCGAGTAACCATGAAATGGCACTTTTCCCAGTTTAATACAAGATTGGTCTGCTCACATTTGTCAAGAACAAGAGATAAATGATATAAACAATCATCAAATGAAGACCCAAAAACAGAGAAGTCATCCATGAAAACCTCCAAAAAACGCTCAACCATATCAGAAAATATACTCATCATGCATTGTTGAAATGTAGCTGGAACATTACATAACCCAAATGGCATTCTTCGGTAAGCAAATGTACCATAAGGACAAGTAAATGTAGTTTTCTCTTGGTCCTCGGGAGCGATGGCATTTTGATTATATCCAGAGTAACCATCTAAGAAACAATAATGGCTATGACCAGCCAAACGCTCAAGCATTTGATCAATGAATGGGAGAGGAAAATGGTCTTTTTTGGTGTCATCATTAATTTTTCTGTAATCAGTGCAAACACGCTAACCAATGGTCATTCGGGTAGGAACAAGCTCTTCTTTATCATTCTTCACCACTGTAATTCTAGATCTTTTAGGGACAATTTGAACTGGACTAACCCATATGCTGTCAGAGATGGGATAAATAACACCAACATCCAATCATTTCAATACCTCAGCTCGAACAACCTTTTTCATATATGGATTTAATCTTCTCTGTGATTGGTAGATAGGCTTGGAATTCTCCTTAAGATGAATGCGGTGCATACACATACTAGGGCTAATACCTTTTATATCCACAACAGTCCATCCCAAACTCGTCGTATGTTTTGCTAGAACTTCCATCAATTGTTTTTCTTGCATACTTGTCAAATCATAAGCAATGATGACTGGTAGAGACTCAGAAGGACCCAAAAATGCATACTTCAAATTAGATGGTAATTACTTGAGCTCAAGCGATGGTGGTTTCTCAATCGATGGAACTAATTTTGACTTGGAAGGAATAAGTGGTTCAAATTGAGATTTCCACTTATTAACATTCATAACAGGGGTAGCATCAAGAATTCCATTGATCATGTTAACCTCGTTGTCTTGATCAAAGTCCATGCCAAAATGAGTCAAGCATGTCTTGAGAGAGTCATCCAAAGATGTTTGCAAAAATGAATCATGAGTAAATATTTCAATCATACAAACAGCCAAGGAATCAAGAGAATCAGGACCTTGTCGGCTTGCTTTAAATATGTTGAATTCAGCCTTGATATCACCAACTCCTAACGTCAACAGCCCACTTCTATAATGAATAACGGCATCCACAGTAGCCAAGAACGTCCGTCCAAGAATAATAGGAATTTCATTGTTGGGATTTTAGACAGAAACTGTGTCTAAAATAACAAAATCAGCATCAAAAGTGAACTTTCCAACTTGTACCAACACATCCTCAACAATTCCACGGGGAGTTTTGATTGATCTATCTGCAAGTTGCAGTGTAATGGAGGTTGGTTTCAGATCACCAAGCCCTAATTGCAGAAAAACAGAATAAGGCAACAGGTTGACACTTGCTCCTAGATCAAGCAACGCCTTTTCGAAAGTATGATCACCAATAGTACATGTGACAGTAGGGCAACCAGGATCTTTATATTTCTGCGAGAATTTTCGAGTGATTACCGAATTAAACCGTCTAGTAAGAAATACTTTCTTATGAACATTTGACTTACGTTTTGGCGTACAAAGCTCCTTGACAAATTTAGCATACGCAGGGACTTGATCAATTGCATCTAACAAAGGAATAGAAATTTGCACTTGTTTGAATAACTCCAAAATCTCCTTGTAATTTGAATTCTTCTTGGATGATGTCAATCTTTGAGGAAACGGAACTCTAGGCACATGAGATATGGATAGATCAAATTTGTTTGAAGAAGGGATTGTGTACTTTTTAGAAGTCATTTGACTGTAGGATAGATTTTTTTTCACCCTTCTCATCATCGTTGTCTTGAGAATCAGAATTTTCATCACTCTTAGACACGACCACCTCGTTATCTACTTGTTTACCACTTCTAAGAGATATAATTGAATTAACTTATTCATGGCCCTTTGGATTGGTCACCGGCTGGCTTGGAAACTTATCGTGTTGCCTCACTTATTGCATCAGCGAGCTGTCTTACTTGAGTTTGTAACTTCTTAAGTGAAGCTTGAGTAATCTGAATAGAAGCCTGAGTTTGTTGCTGGAAAGTTTGAGTGCTTTGTTGATATGCAAGTGGACTTTGTGTAAGGGCAGCTATACTATCTTCCAAAGATGACTTCTTAGATTTAGAAAAACCAGTTGCAATCCCTTGAGGCTTTACATTACCTTGTGTAGGGTTTAATATATTTCGCTGATTTGCATAACTGAAATTAGGGTGATCCCTCCATCCTGGATTATATGTATTTGAGTATGGATTATGCTTCAAAGATTACCCTTCTTGTCCAACAAAATTGACTTGCTCTTTATCAGAAAAAGAAGTTATCAGACAAGTATTAGTAGCATGATCATTTTCTGAACAGATTGCACATACATCAGACTTGAGAACTTGTTGAGAACTCTGAGGTGATAAAGTCTTGATTAGTGCTTCAATATTCTTGTTCGTGGAAGCCATCTCCACTTGTAGACACCGTTAGCACTTATTGCATATGCACTCATTTTTGCCTAGCGTCCCCTTGTATTAAATTGCTGCGAATTCTCTACAAGTTCCTCGTACATTTCAATTGCTTCCGTATAACTCATCTTCATTAACATACCTTTGCAAGTGGAATCCACAATGGCTTTATTCGAATTATTTAATCCCTCATAAAATGCTTGTACCTGTTCATCTCCAGGCAGATTATGATTAGGACAATTGACAAGCAATTTATTAAAGTGGACAATTGAATCGCGATCTCTTTGAACGAAGGATTGAATCTCTCTTTTCAATTGTTTTTTCATGTGTGTAGGGAAAAAAACTTCTTTATGAACTTTTTAGCCAATTGTCCCCAAGCAGTGATGGAATTGGCAGGTAATGAACACAACCACTTTTTGGCATCCCCTTTTAAAGAAAAAGGAAATAAAAGCAATTTAATCTCATCGGCACTAAGTCACCTAATGTGCTGCGTTTTGCATATGTCGAAGAACTCTTGAATGTGTGCATAAGGATCTTCTTTTAGAGATTCTCCATTGAAGTGAGGAAGCATATTGAGCAGCTGAGGAGATAACATACAAGTTCCGTCAATATTAGGTTGGAATGCAATGCACGAGGGCTAATCCAAGTCCTGGGGGTCAAAAGAATCCCTCATCGGCCTTCTAAACGGCACAATTTCCCGATCTTGCGCGGCCATCTCTGATTCTTTTTTAGAAGTTGGTGGAGTTTCGAGCACCTCTCCTTGAGATAAATATTTCCGTTGATGGTTTTGTAAAGTCCGCTCAAGTTCGTGATCAATAGGAATAAGTGCTAGATTGAGTGATTGACGTTGAAACAGAAATATGATTGAGAACAAATGTAAGAAAACACTAAGGCTTTGATTCCACCACTAATTGTCGTACCCTAATATCCAATTGTCAACTCATGAATTATCAAATTAATGAAAACAACTTCTGTACACATGTCCGTGGTCACGTACACATGCCTATAATTTCCCAAATAGATGTGAATTTTACCGTGGTCAGGCTTAAACTCAACTATTTTTATAGTCTCTATATCCATGGTCCGGTATACACAAACATGTAGAAATCCAATTAAGCACAGTGAGAAACAAAATTAACCACTTATCAACTTGGTCACGTCAAACAAATAGCTAATTTTCTAAGAAGCCACACAAACCAATATTCGTCAACGGTCATATCAAAATATAAGTTCATGATTCTCATTCACAAAGCATCGATAGAATCCAATTCATGGTCAGAAATAAATTCATATGCAAATAATTTCAATATCAAAATCCTAGGCTATGTTCAAGCACAAAGAACCCAATATCAAAATTGCAATTCCACTAGTGAATGAAAACTAATCATCAATCTGAAATTCAAAAATTGAACAATCAAATAATTAGAGTAATCATAATTAGGGCTTCCTCTTAGCCTTAGTTAAGAGTTTAGAACCCCATGAACAAAGAATTCATCGTAGTCTTATGGAAAATATGCATAAAATAAAACTTGGAAAGAACCGAATTGCTGGTGCTCTGCTACTGCCTTCTCTGTTTCACGCCAGAAAACCAAGAAGTCGGAGTCCCCTTGTTCTGCTGCTCTTCTTCCTTTTTATCCGTGCCTCTCTGTTCCAAGTTCTCTAAAAAATAGGAATCCAAATCAAGTTGAGATTCCTCCTTTTTAAGACATCTCCACGGCCTCACTTAAAAGCCATTGATTGGAATTTGGTTTTTGGGCCACATAAGTAAAAAAGAATCACCCCACCTTTTGGTCTTTAACCTAAGAATAAAATAACATTTAATTAAATGGATGAAGCCAATGTAATTAGGAAGACTAAAACAAATAGGATGTATTAAGACAATGTTAAATTCCACTTTTATCAATAAGCCTCATAATCCTTATAAATTACAAAACTTAATCCAAATAATCAGAATCAAGCACTAATAAATGTAAGAATTATGTGTCCATCAATAATGACTTACTCAAGTAAAGCGTGGTGTGGAAGTTAGAAGGTTATCAATTTACATGAGAGAGAGAAGGTTGGCATGGCATTCATAGCTGCATGTTTTGGGCTTTCCTAGGGTGTTAGCAAGGCTTCTAATGGTTAAGATGTTTGATAGAAGGCTTGTAGAAATTGCCAAGGTTGCATGAATGGTGATGCTTGAGACTTGGGATATGCTTCTGGACTAAAATGGAACTTTCTGGGCTTTTTCCTAGTTGGTTATCTCTCACTACATTTTCTTTATCTCATCATCTCGGTTAATCTGAATCCCCTTCTAATGACTTCTTTCCCTCCTTATGTAAGTGAAGACTTCTTTTCTAGGTTTCAAAGGAATATCCCTATGTGGCTTGGTTGTCCTCTCCTTTCTCCCTAACTATCATATTATTTCCATTTTGGTGTAAACTAGTTGCACTGTTAAGACCTGCAAATTTCTATTTTCGAGGCGCAACTTTCCCAAGGCAGTCTTCTGCATTCGCTAAATTTGGTAGCGCGCTTCATAGCTTTTATGCGTTGGCTATCTGTGCAGGCTGAGAATGGAAAGTCAGCATTAAATGCTTACCTTGTTGGGCTTAACATTCATTTAATGCAAGAATCAGTTTAATCCTAACCAAGGGGGTTGGCTTGCTAGGAAAAGGGATAAACTAGGCTAGTTCTCTCTCAATGATGCATGCGTGAAATACAAAGGATATGGGCTTACATGTTTTGGCTCCTAAGCAACTCAAAGTCTTCCATGCCCCGATTCCACATAGGCCCGATAACCTTCTGTAACCATCCACACCACAATCCATTTGGCAAGCCCCGAATATCTTATTTGGGCTTAGCATGAATTATGGCTAAGGAAGCATGGCGTGGTGAATAAGCATGAGCTTGGCGTGAATATCCAGCTTAAACATCATGGCATGGCATGTTGGTAAATATATTCCTCATCAATCTCATGCCTTGGCATGTGTTTAGGCTTGAATGTAGGCTTTGCATAACAATTGGGGCTTGAGACTTGGTTGGGTTGAAGTTTGACATTTTTGGGCCCCAACATTCGCCATAGGCAAATTTGAACCACATTATTGCAAGCCCATTGTGAGGTTTAGCAAACTCCCACACCCCTTTAGTGTAGAAACCAATAGACTGTAATACTAAGTGAAGAGGAAAACTACATAGAAGTACATGTCTCACTATGCCCCATTTTCGTCCATTCAATCAAATAGACAAAACTGTGAATTGAGTGATGAAGTATAAATGTTCTAGATGGGAGAAATGGAGTAATTTTGTAAAGTGGGTGAAGAACAAAGCCATTTATATGGCTTATAATTGGATTAGAGATGACAAAAAAGGTGGGAGCTTGAAAAAGGGTTCATCAATGGAGGAATCTTGTAAAGTGTGTTTCAAAAAGTAGGATTTTTTTAGAAATAGGTTGCCACCAGATGGTGAAACCATCAACTCTCTCATGGCGGACTGAGAAGGAAGGTGGGTGACGGAAGAAGAATGAGGGTTGGGTGATGAAGGAGATGGCAGCCATGGCTGCTCTTCTTATGAAAAGATATTTGAAATCCCTCAAATCTGGCTAGTAGTTTTTCATCTTATGAAAAAGGTGACCAAAAACCTCATGGTTCTATCTCCATAACTTAGAAGTAAGATCTGAAATTTTCTAGCAAATGTGCCCGGAGTGAACGGTCCAATTTTCCTTAACAAAACCTTGAAATTGAGCATGTATCATCCACATAGCCTCGAATCTAAAAGGTTTCAAATGTGAATCCGGCAATTGATTACTTCCCAAACAAATGAGAAGTGACAGTGATTAGAAACCATTCTTGGAAGATGTTTAACAAAACAGTAAGAGAACAAATATCTCCAAGGTTGGCTATATATTTCCTCTATCAAGTTGTTTCTTAATAATTCTTCCAAATTGATCTTATGAATTCCATGTAAATTGATTCCCAAATATCCCAAGTCCACCGTACCATGATTATTAACCCAAGAACGAAAGCCCCCTATTTGTAGCCACTAGCACCTCATTTTTTTTTCACTGTTGCAAAGCAACTCATTAAAATTCCATGCTAACAACCATGGCAGAGGATTATTAACAGTTACACTGTCAAGAAAAGACCATAGGCTATCTCTATGTTGTTGACAAGGACTAGTATATACTGCAGTAAACAACCATTTAGGACCAGAATTATAGGAAACATATATTGTAATGGATTGGTTCATTAATGCAATCGGCTCCATACACACATGCCAATCATTCCATATGATCCATATGCCACCAGATGCCACCAGAGAAACCCATAGCATCCACAATCTCATAGCGAGAAAATCCAAATTGTTTACAAACTTGCATAGCCTTTGCCCCACAAGTCCGAGGCTCCAAAATTACTAAGATATCCACTCGATGCAAAGAAACAAAACTTTTTATTACATTACGAGCTCGTCTTCTAGCAACTCCACGAATATTCCAAACAAATATTTTGATTTTATCAATAAACAAAAAGAATTGGGATTGTAGAGGTTCTATGAATAATCAACAATCAAACCGACAACTCATCCTCTTGACTAGAGGATGTTTCATTGCATACAAGTGCATTTGCGTCAGACATACATGTATCTGGTGGCACACTAGCGCCTTGCTTCTGCTTTATAGGACTCTAAAAAGGTCGTACTCAGTGCACAAGGCTCTCGCTTTACGCAGGGTCTGGGAGAGGTGAATGTCGGCTAGCCTTACCCCCATTTATGGAGAGGCTGCTCCCAAGTCTCGAACTCGAGACCTACTGCTCATGGGCGAAGGCACTTGCCATCGCACCAAGTGCGACCTCTTCTGCTTCATAGGACTCTGAGGAACCAAAAAAATACACTAGTCAAATTCCTGACTATTCATCATATTCAGTACACCTTTAACAACTAGAAGTGATATGCTAGGTGGTTGATGTCCAAAAATGAGAGGGTTCTCAGTTATGGTCATAACTCCCTGACCACCATCCTGATCTCTATTCACAATATGTTCTCCTTAAGCACCAGATGAGAGTATCGAATATGATGCACAATATCTTTATTCACATAATCAATATGTTATCCTGAAAGACGAACCTAAACAATGAGATAGGAAATCTTTTCTTCCGCTGCACAAAAGTTGGGTGTCCTTTGCTGAACCGCTAGATACTGCCCATCAATAATCCACATGCCACCAGTTAAAACAAAAAGGAGATCTTCCTCTAGTAAGAAATGGACAATAAAGAAATAATTCGCCATGTCAACAAATTGCATCGGTCCATTCAAGTTCCACTGTTGTTTTAAACGAGCAAGCACAAAATTATAGGCATGGCATTTCTTTATGAATTTAATAATGACTAAATTATGCAAATACTTGTACATTTGTTCCTTCACCTTAGCAGCAAAATGAATATCAAGGCTCATTTTAGTATTAATGACTTCAAATTCTCCATCCCCAATATTGAAATGGTCATCCTTTGTACCCAAGTTGGGATAGCCATCCACTCTCTTCCCAATACCCAATAACTTATCCTTGAAAGATAGCTCAGTTTGCATAGGGATAATGGATGAGGACGCATCCTCTGAAACATACGGTACCTGGTCTTGAGTACTCTGCACCCACTTGAAATTCTTACCAGAAGAGTTCAATTGCCCTGTAGCTTCACCTTCAAAAGGTCGGAAGAAAGATAAATAGAAAGGATTTGGAGCCGTATCCACCATAGAAGTGGTTGACGGCACAGGACAGGACCTAGGGTTTCTAGAAGCACAAAGATAGCTAGAGAGTAAAAAAAACAGAATATTGTCTCGAACAAGACTAACTTCAGGACTTTTACTCTGTGTTTGTTACGACATATTGTGCGGTTCCTTAGACTAACTTTGTTTGTACCATGCTTAGGGCCTCCGTATTTAGACCTCGTATAAATACTCAGGGGACTCAAATGTAATTATGTAATAAATGAAGGGGCAAATATGTAATAAGTGAGGAGCCCTTATTCTATAAAAGCACTTCTCACCCTCCTCATTGAGGGAGGCCAATTCTTAAGCCTCTTCATCCTCTTAAACCTCTCAGATTGAGAAGAGCTCTCTCACATTCAGAAGCTCTCTCTATCCCTCTTCAACATCTCAGAGAAATACAATATCAGTGTGGATGTAGCCCAAACATTGGGGTGAACCACGATACATCTTGTGTTCATCACTTTCTTGCAGATTCACGGTCGAATTTACGTTGTTCCAAGACCCCTCCGGTTTTGTGTATCAACATTTGGCGCCGTTTGTGGGAAACGACACAAAAAGCTGTGTCAGTTTCTCTCTTATTTTTTCACCTCTGCCGTGGATCTGCAAAATCTGCAAAACTCAAGAGACAACTAACACTCTTATCTGAAGGAAGATTTTGTGAAAACATGTTCATTTAAGCAACATCAATAAGCATGCAATTAACAATTAAAGGCGGAATCATGCTTGCATGCACTTAAAAACAAAACATTAACCATGAAATTCAAAGCCTAGTAGATTGGTGAACCAAAACTCAACTCAAAACATAGTGAGTTGAAATTTATACCTTTGTAGATTCCTCTTTGCATAAGCAAAGGCTAATCACCCAAAGAGAGGGCCTTCATTCCTTGCATCTTAAATCTATGGATTTGGATGGAAGAATAGGTTTCTCCAAGTTCCCAAAATTGAGAACCTCTAAGTCTCTTCACCAAGGAGAGATTGGAGAAGAAATGAGTGACCTTGGAGTAGTGGGATTGCAAGATGCACCCCCCAAGGTGGCCGGCCTCTTTAGAGAGAAATGGAGAGACAAGTTCTCACCAATTTTCTCCAAAAGAAAAACCCTTAATGAATTTTGGCTATAAAGTCATATTTATACCTTTATTCATTTGAGTGGCAAACTTGTAAATAAGTCCAAGTTCACTACCCTAAACAATATGGCCGGCCATTAGGATATTTTGGACTAATTGGGCCTTTGTGAATCATTATTCATTAAGTTGTCATACAACTTAAGTTAATGGGCTTGACGTTCGAAGCCCATTGGGCCTTAAGGTCCAAAACTATCCCGAGGTCTTTAACGAACTTATTCGTTTGATTAATTAACATATTAATTAATCCTTGCCATAAATAAATGATTAAACCATTTAATCATTCTTACTCATCTCCATTATTTCTTCAATCTCCACCTTACACGGTGTGCGATCCATTAGGTTCCTTTTAGCAAGGCAGTGGGCGATTAAAACCATTTTACATTGATTGTGAATTGAAACTTACTTTCAATTCTCCCTTTAGTGATTACACACGTTTAGGGCTTCCACAAACCATGAGTGACACCTTGCAACATATCATGGTTACCCAAGCTAATCAGAAGAGGTAGAGAAAACCTATTCAGTTTGGGATTACAAATGCAATACGGTCTTTCTCTAATACAATACTCTTGACCACATTGTTTGGTTTGATAGTTTATTTATTCATGTCTACTATCCAATGTGATTCGTGTGCTTATATGATTACCTTGAATGTGATTTGGAACGCATTCCTAAATCTCATTCATACTCTGGCCAGAGATTCTAAATCATATCATAGAGTATTCTCCCCCAACAGTTTGAAGGTTAGAGATCCCTTGTTGCGCATTCACTTGCCTCCATGGCTAAGTGGCTTAACCCCAACGATGCCGTGGACACTCCAATGGAATGACGTTTGACATAATCAAAGATCAAGGACTTAACCACAAGACAACTGTGATGCCTCAGGTTAAATGACTACTTTGCATTATCCCAACCATGAGTTCTCATGTGACATGAGTATGAGAACTCTTCGTTGATCGCGTTCAGTGAACTCATTCTCTACTGAGCACCTACGTACTTGTCTTGATGTCACACACACCAATGACTCGAGACTAGTCACTCTCCCTGAGAGAAGACATAGCACGTACCGATCTTGACGGACTGTCAATGCCCAATTGACAATCCTATGATCAGGAACATTTAGGATGTGTCTACGAAAGAATGGTCTCATGAATCTAACTTCATTAGATTGCATTCTCCCAATGACATATTCCTTGGACTTTATCGTTTAAGCATATAACATTTATATGAGACGGCTCAAACAATAATATTTGCCCTTTATATTTAAACTAGATTAGTTTAACATGTGAAATGTCCGTAAAGTATCATCATATGATTGGCTTTAGGGCACATTTCCAACATTATCATCTCTCCGCTCATCCTGTTGGACACCATCTCGTGATGAACTAGTCTGACATATGATTTCCAAAGGAATTTCACAGTCCCCAACAAAAGATGCAAATCTATCCTCAAGTTCAGGCCCACCTTCCTTCAAGCTGCAGATCCATCCCTTTTACATAGCAGTGACCACTGCGCATTCAAGGAAATCGCTAAGCCGGATATGGACTCGTTCTTCTGACGCTAGATCGCGGACTAGAACCATCCTCAAAGCTGTTGCCCATCAACGTCTTGGTGCTTTGTGAATTGGGAGGTTTTACAGATTTTCCTTCTCGTTCACTTCATTTAATTGTTGAACAGTCAGTCTTCTCTCCAGCAACAAAAATGGCACCGCCTCTTAGACCATATTTGGGAACCAACACCGTAGCCTCAATGGCTTGTGTTTCCGCATTCTTCTTTGGATCCAGCACCATAGTCTGTTGATGGACTCATGGATCTGGATCCGGGTCATTTTTTTGAAAAAAACAGGTGCTGATGAGGACCCATGACAGATTGGAGGGTGCGACGGCGGCGTCGGCGAGTTCTAACGGCGCCCGAGTAAAGGAATTGTTTGCGGTGCAGAAGAAGCTGCAGAGACTAAGCTGGAACGTGTTAGAGGCCATCGCGTTGCTCAAGAACTTGGCGAGTGACTTGGCTACGGCGCTATTTGGCAAGATCGAGAGCTCGAGGAAGTTGGTGTGGAGGAGTGTGGCAAGATCGAGAAACATTTGTGCATCGCTCTAGGCGTACTGGACGAGCAGGGAAATAAGGTATTGTCGTTCTGATGTTTACTAACAACCAGAGGAGAACAATTAAAACGCTTGAGCGTGATGTGGGGTGCAAGTTTGAGTTTGCTAGTCCACCAACCATTCATAAGGTTTTGGAGTCATCTGCGCAGTAGGTGGTTGTTACTCTTAGTGGAGTGTATCCTGAATCTGTACAGTTTTTCACACCAATAGCACAGAGATTGATTGATGAACAAAGAACAAGTGCTCGTACTGCACAACTCAGTGGATTTTCTCGACCTCCAGGACCATCGATCCAATCTTCCCAAACATGAACAAGACTTAAGCTTTGGAACATCTTTTTTAAGTTGTGAATGTTGATCCTGCCAGGATATTGCAACAAACAGTTTGCTATGACAGTTCGCATTCGTTGACTGTTTCTGTTGCATGGGGCTATGCTATTCAAGTGCATGCTGGCAATGAACTTCTCTCAGATCTCTTTTCACTGCAGAAAACGTTAATGCCATGGAGGATGAGTGGTGGTATCGAGGCAAGTCAGTTCATGTTCAATATGAGAGATTATCCTAGAGATATGGGAAAGCTAGCTATGGGTGTGTTTGCTGTAATCAATCATCCATATGGAAAAGCTAGCTATAGGTGTGTTTGCTGTAATCAATCACCCACATGGAAAAGCTAGCTATGTATGTGTTTGCTGTAAAGCAAGCATGCAAAATCTACAAAGGAGCATGCTTTGAAAAAGTGTACTAGAAGATGCTTGGTGAGACTTTCATCATCACAGCCTCAGCTTGATAATAATGGATAAATGGCTTTTCTATAAAAGCCACAGGAAAAGCCACAAAAAAAAGGTGGTGTCAACCACCAAAGAAGATGCCCACACTTTCATCATACAGGTTCCCATTTTCAAAAAAAAAAAAAAAAAAAAAAAAACAAGGAAAGAAAAGCAGAAAGCAAAAGAAGATAAAAATAAGCAGACGTAATTGCGGTGGTGAGGACATGCAGAAAAGGAATTATGGGCGTGGCCCATTGAGCAGAGGGTCGATTTTATTTTTGAATGATATAATTTATTTTCCCTATCTTTCAGAGACATCTGTATAACCCCATCAGAGGGTAATAAAAAAATAAAAAAAATAAAAAATAAAAAAACGGCAAGCCCAAAATAATGGGCTGGAATGTTATGTGGAGGGCCAAGGCCCATATGCCCAAAAAAGCAAGGCCCTATGGCTCCAAAATTATTCAGCGCCCTGCCGCTATTATCACCATCCAGGTGATAAAAAGTACGTCTAGTAATCCAACATTATTCGGCAACTTGCCACTATTATCACCAACCAGGTGATCAAAAGTACGCCTAGTACTCCAAAATTATTCGGCAGTCTGCTGCTATTATCACTAACCAGGTGATCAAAAGTACGCCCAATACTCCAAAATTATTCGGCAGCCTACCGCTATTATCACCCACTAGGTGATCAAAAGTACGTCCAGTACTCCAAAATTATACATGAGCATCACTCATGTCAATCATACATAAACATTCATGAGCATCACTCACGACAATCATACATAAACATTCATGACCATCATTCATGTCAACATTCATGAGCATCACTCATGTCAACATTCATGAGCATCACTCATGTCAACATTCATGAGCATCACTCATGTCAACATTTATGAGCATCACTCATGTCAATCAACATAAACATTCATGAGCATCACTCATGTCAATAAGCTTCGAAAGCTTCATTTACAGAGCTCCAGCTTTAAAAGCTTCATTTACAAAGATCTAGCTTCAAAAGCTTCACTTGCAAAGCTTCACCTACAAAGCTTCAGTGCAGGGTATACAAATACCGCCTCCAAACAACCGCCACTTCGGCCCATACATGGATTCAATTTGAAGTCTCCAGCCAACATACTCTATTGACCGAAGATTGGGGGGACTACATTAGGTACCATATATTGGGCCTCAACTAGGCCTCATGAAAAATACTTGGGAGACTTAGCCCATTATTTATGTACTGAGGAGCGAGCCCTTATTCTATAAAAGAGACTCCCTCACTTTCATTAGAGAGCACCCATTATTTATGTACTGAGGAGCGAACCCTTATTCTATAAAAGGGACTCCCTCACTTTCATTAGAGAGCACCCATTATTCATGTACTGAGGAGCAAGCCCTTATTTTATAAAAGAGACTCCCTCACCATCATTAGAGAGCATCGCTGCCAGCTGAGCAACCGCCTCGCCGCGAGTATCACTCCTAACCCATCACTTATGTATTGAGGAGCAAACCCTTATTTTATAAAAGGGACTCCCTCACCATCATTAGAGAGCATCGCTGCCAGCTGAGCAACCGCCTCGCAGCGAGCATCACTCTTAGCCCATCACTTATGTATTGAGGAGCGAGCCCTTATTTTATAAAAGTGACTTTTTCACCTTCAACGCCACAAGCTGAGCCAACCAAGGCAACATAAGCCACAAACAGAGCAGCCCCGCAACATGTGCTACTTCGAGTTGAGCATCATTTCAGATTAGGCACCGCCTCATATCGAGTATCAGTTATAGACGACATCTAATTATTTCGGCCCACACATAGACTGAATTTCAAGTCTCTAGCCAAAAGAATCTCTTGTCTGAAGACTTGAGGGACTACTGTTTGTACCATACTTAGGGCCTCCATATTAAGACCTCGTATAAATACTCGGGGAACTCAAATGTAATTATGTAATAAATGAAGGGGCAAATATGTAATAAGTGAGGAGCCCTTATTCTATAAAAAGATTCCTCACCCTCCTCATTGAAGGAGGCCAATTCTTAAGCCTCCTCATCCCCTCATACCTTTCAGATTGAGAATAACTCTCTCACCTTTAGAAGCTTTTTCTCTCAATCTTCAACATCTCAGAGAAATACAATATCAGTGTGGACGTAGCCTAAACATTGGGGGTGAACCACGATACATCTTGTGTTCATTACTTTCTTGTAGATTCACGGTCGTACTCTAATATCATTTGGCAACTTGCCACTCATGCCACCAACCAGGTAAAGAAGGAACTCATCTTCATGCCACTAACCAGGTGATGAAATGTATAACCCGTACTCTTCTTCATGCCACCAACTAGGTGATGAAATGTACAACCCGTACTCTAATATCATTTGGCAACTTGCCACTTATGCCACCATTCAGGTGAAGAAGGAACTCATCTTCATGCCACCAACCAGGTGATGAAATGTACAACCCGTACTCTCCTTCATGCCACCAATTAGGTGATGAAATGTACAACCCGTACTCTAATATCATTTGGCAACTTGCCACTCATGACACCAACCAGGTGAAGAATGAACTCATCTTCATGCCACCAACCAGGTGATGAAATGTGATGAAAGGTGATGAAAGAACTCATATTCGTACCACCAACCAAGTGATGAAAGCAACTCACCATTCATTCCACCTACAGAAGACAAATGGTACAACTTGTACATGTGAACTCCTAGCATTCACAAATAATCAAAAACCCTCAAGCTTGACAAATCAACTAGGGGAACACTTATGCCCAACAAGAGTTATAGTCACCAACAAAGTCTTATTGCAAGCCAACAACAACTTCAGTGCATGGCATACAAAGATCAAGCTATTCAGCCCTCTTGCATATGCTTCAGACATTTCCCTTCTGTAACAATGCAAACACAACAACTCGTAGAAAGCTTCACATACTTTTGATCAAGACAGTGTGAAGCAAAACCAATTTATAGTGCCAACAAGAGCTTCATCAAAGAAGTTCAACCACAATTCTCAAAACTCATGATCAAGACAGTGTGAAGCAAAACCAATTTATGATGCCAACAAGAGCTTCATCAATGGAGGGCAACCACAATTCTCAAAAGCTTTACACATTCTTGATCAAGACAGTGTGAAGCAAAACCAATTTATGGTGCCAACAAGAGCTTCATCAATGAAGGGTAACCACAATTCTCAAAAGCTTCGCACACTCTTGATCAAGACAGTGTGAAGCAAAACCAATTTATGGTGCCAACAAGAGCTTCATCAATGGAAGGCAACCACAATTCTCAAAAGCTTCGCACACTCTTGATCAAGACAATGTGAAGCAAAACCAATTTATGGTGCCAACAAGAGCTTCATCAAAGGAGTGCAACCACAATTCTCAAAAGCTTCACACATTCTTGATCAAGACAGTGTGAAACAAAACCAATTTATGGTGCCAACAAGAGCTTCATCAATGGAGGGCAACCACAATTCTCAAAAGCTTCACACACTCTTAATCAAGACAGTGTGAAGCAAAACCAATTTATGGTGCCAACAAGAGCTTCATCAATAAAGGGTAACCACAAATTCTTAAAAGCTTCACACTATCTTGATCAAGATAGTGTGAAGCAAAATCAATTCACGTTACCCAACAAAGCTTCACCACAAAAGCTTCATCAATGGAAGACAACTACAAATTCTCAAAAGCTTCACACTATCTTGATCAAGATAGTGTAAAGCAAAATCAATTCATGGTACCCAACAAAGCTTTAACTCCAAAGCCTCACCTACAAAACTGTCACCCACAATAGCTTCACCTACAAAAGCTTCACCCATAAAAGCTTCACCAACAAAAGCTTCACCAACAAAAGCTTCACCCATCACAAAAGCTTCACCCACCATAAAAGCTTCACCTACAAAAGCTTCACCTACAATAGCTTCACCTACAAAAGCTTCACCCATAAAAACTTCACCAACAAAAGCTTCACCCATAAAAGCTTCACCAACAAAAGCTTCACCCACAAAAGCTTCCCCCACCACAAAAGCTTCACCCACAAAAGCTTTACCTACAAAGCTTCAACACAAAAGCTTCACCTACAAAAGCTTCACACTATCTTGATCAAGATAGTGTGAAGCAAAATCAATTCATGGTACCCAACAAAGCTTCAACCTCAAAGCTTCACCTATAAAGCTTAATATATATATATATATATATATATATATATATATATATTCGGAAATTCAAAAATTCAAAAATTCAAAAATTCAAAAATTCGGAAATTTAGAAATTCAAAAATTCGAAAATTTAAAAAAAAAAAAATTGCCTAGGCCTCCTCTTCTTTAGGCCTAACAACTTTCGTAACAAATATATATGAAGGAGGAGTTTTGGGCTACCACTTAGAAAGGAAAATGGTGAAATTTTGTTACTTTGGAAACTTGGCTACTAGCAAGACACCTCATTCGTCAACTCCCTCGACCGGAGACTTGGGGGACTCCTACCATATGCTACTGCACCTTGATACTCGGAAGTCTCACAACCACTCAGTGACTTGGATTTTTTCAAGTCTCCAACCGAGAAGTTTTCCTCACTCGGGAAATTAAGGGAGCACTACCTCAACATACATGCTTCACTCACAAAGCTTCAACATACAAGCTTCAACAAAAGGAAAATTTCAAAGAACTTAGTGAAGAAGGCCTTGGTGTATTTAACACAATACGTTGAAATGAAGCAAAGCTTGTTTATTGATATCTCCGATAAGTTACAAATATGTACATATACATGAATCAAAATAAAACAAACAAGAGGGAGCCTTCACAAAGGTTGCTAACGAGAAGTCTCAGCAGTCGGCAGAGCCCCAGAAAGAGGAGGCACCAGAGGGTGATTATTCGTAGCCTCAGTACTAGGCAGAACCCCAGAAGATGGAGGCATTGAAGGTTGATCATTTTGAGCTTTATTACGCTGTACAGCCACAGAAGACGAAGGCAATAAATGCCTTTGGAACAAACCCACAAACCTCTGATGATCAAGTAAAATATGACCATCAGATTCCTGCAACTAGTCGAGCTTCCTCTTCATGTTTGTAGCATAGTCATGTGCGAGCATGTGCAACTGTTTATTCTCATGCTTGAGCCCTTTGATCTCCTGTTTGAGACTTATCACTTCAGCCGCCAATGATTCAACTTGGCGGGTTCAAGCAAATAGGCGTTTTGCCATATTAGACACAAAACCTGCACACTGAACACTAAGAGCTAGAGAATCCTTAACAGCCAACTCATCAGACCGTTTGGAAAGTAGTCTATTATCTTTGGGAGTGAGAACGTTCATGGCCACCACCGCAGCGGTCATATCATTCTTTATCACAGAGTCCCCAACGGTAAGATTACTAGTAAGGGATAAGAAAGATGGGCGCCATATGTTGTCTTGAGAAGGCATGGAGGCCTCTTCACCAAAGTTCAAGTCAAAACGACGGTCGGATGGGCTAGACATTCTCATAAATGATGACGGAGAAATGAGGTGCAATAAATCTCTGAAGTAAGGGGAAAATTCCTACAAGCAATAACTCTTTGAATGTACTTCTTGCACATAATTGGTGCCCTTATAAAAGAAAGGGCAATAGGACAATTGGTTAAAAAATTTAGAGGCACCACTCTCCGGATTCCGAAGAGGCACCACTTTCCACACAAAACATCATCTCCTCGGGTACCACAGTTAACTTTGCCAAAGATCTCTGACAAAGTTTAAACACATAAATTTTAAAGTTCCAGCTACCCTACTATTACCCATAAGGGTAAAGGAACAACACCACTGCTTGATAACTAGAAAGTCCCAATGTGTCAACCTCCATGCTCCGTGGCAAGGCAGATTGGCAAAAATGCCCAACCTTTACTCACATTCGAGAAAACACTCCCAACATGATTGCTTGCTCAAAAATCGAAGAGGCACCGCTCTCCGAATCTCGAGAGCCAGACTCCCAACAGGATTACATGCTAAAAATTTGAAGAGGCACCGCCCTCCGAATCTCGAGAGCCAGACTCCCAACAGGATTACTTTTTCAAAAATCGAAGAGACACTGCTCTCCGAATCTCAAGAGTCAGACTCCCAACATGATTTCTTTCTCAAAAATCGAGAGACACTGCTCTCCGAATCTCAAGAGTCAAACTCCCAACATGATTGCTTTCTCAAAAATCGAAGAGGCACCGTTCTCTGAATCTCGAGAGTCAGATCCCCTACAGGATTGCTTGTTAGAAAATCGAAGAGGCACCACTCTCCGAACTTCGAGAGCCAGATTTCCTTGGATAAAGCTTGTCTGTAATCTTCACACGCAACATCAGCTTTCTAGATATCACAGACCACTTTTTCAAAGTGCTATGACAAAGTTAAAACACGTGAAGTTTGCAGCTCCCACTACATTGCTATGACCAAGAAGGGTAAAGGAATAACACTACTACGTGTTGTTAGGGACACTCCTATATATGTCAACCTCTATCCTCCACAGCCAGGCATACCTGCAAATAAAAAAATGCTTAACTTTTCTTCACATCCGAGAGGGCACTCTCAGCAGAGTCTTTCGAAATACTCAGCTTTTTTTCCCCCCGATAATACATCTGCAAACAAGCCATACCAGAGCAAGAGTATCTCATATCATCATGGTTAAAAGCAAGAGTATCCCATATCATGCTTTTTCCCTGTCTTTTCCTTTGGCCTTGTTCTTACCTACAAGACAAGAAGAAACAAAGGAATCAGTTAGCACTTGGAATTAAGCTTCCAGTCAGGAACTGACTGCCTAGAACCCTTTGCCTGATTACTTACCTGGCATTGCTCTCGAGTACTCATCTTCAACATCTTATGCTTCTAGAGAAGATACCACATCTGCCTGAGGAACAGATAGGGTAAGTGAGAAGGATACAAGGAAGCATGTGGAGACAAGCTTAACAGAACACGTGCCGATACATCCACTACTTTGTCAACAACAAAAGTATCTCATATCATCAAGGTCGAACGTACTTTAGATTTGATGGACTTGTTTTGACCCTCAAATTCTTGAGTCGGCCTTATACTCTGAAGGAAACCAGAAAACCCTCCAGCTCAGTTCAAGAATAAGCCTGTGGAAAGTTACTTTTTTAAAAGCAAAAGTATCTCATATCATCTCTTCTCCATTTACTTCTCCTTGTCCTTGTTGCTGTTTATGACACTGATGCGAAAATTAACTCAACACAACAAATTAAACCCTCTTGTTGTTAAATTATAGTATAAATGCAAGTATAGATCGTTTTAAACCAGGGATTATGAGGGCTTGCTAAAACCTCTAAACTAACTTAAAAACATATAAACAAAGTTAAAAACACTAAACTAGACTCAAAGAAATTAAAACAAACTCAAAGGACTCAAAAAAAGCAAAAACGCTCAAATCTGCCTAAAAACACAAACTGGGCAGATTTGGACTCTAACACACTTTTGGGACACCTAAAAACACAAATCAAAACAGGTTTTGACTAATAAAACACTTTAAAGTAAAGGGGGTTTTGGTTTTGACGAATTTGAAAACAAAACAAGTAAATTAAAGAACTAATGAAATCTGCACGAATTTGAGTAAATTAAATGGATGGAAGGCTAGCTAGGAGGTTTTTCTCCACACATGACACACTTGCAAACAAAATGATTTCCAGTTGCTTTTCAATAAACTACAAATTCTCACTCCCCAGATTAACTGTGAATTGCACTAATTAACCCTCAGATTTTCCTAATTTCATTGAATTGGATGATTGCATACAACAACCCAAAGCATTCCCCACAAGTTCCCTACATGAATTGCATAATAGAGATACAAGCAAAAATCATTAAGTTCTATGAAAATCATAAGCATTGACGAAACACTTGTAACTATGAATTGCATGAAACTTATGCCAAGAATTTACTTAACACGGTTGTGACAAGCAACCTTTACTACTTGTGAATATAATTTCATAACGATTAGGTGAAACTCCCTTATATCCAAGCATCAGATTTATGCATGAAAATTAAGCGTGCACTCTCAACCAACATACACAAATCAGTTTTAATTCAAATGGATAAGTATATTGAATTCACAACTTATGAATCACAACTGAAAGTAATCAAATCATATTGCAAGCATGAACATGGTTTCGAATTCCCCCTAGCTAAGGGGGGTTTAGGTCCTCATACTCACAAAGCAAAGATAAACAAATTTAGACATTGAAAATAAAAGAATGAAAACACCTAAAAACGCTCTAACAATCCAACTTGAATGACAAGCACGTCCAATGGTCCTCCTTCTTCTCTTTGTTGCGGCACAAGTGTCTAGGATGTGTATGGATATATGGAAAGGTTAGGAATGCATTTAGGATTGATGAATGTCTCGGCCAAGGGAAGGAAAATGTATTTGTGTTTGTGAAATGTGGGATTTATGGATGTATAGATGGAATGGATCTCATGGCATGGAAAATGGAAGTGTATGGAGATGTGTTTGAATGTATGGATGAAATGGAATGGAGCTCACGGCAAGGGACTTGTGTTTGTGAATGAAGCTATTTTTTTATGGATCAAGATCCTCGCCCCTTTTGTTATGGTGAAGGGTGAATGTATTTATAGGTTAGGGAGAGGACCACCATCTAATTAAGGTGGTAGTGGTGTATGTTGTGGTAATGAGTGGATGTAATGGGTGTAGTGGGTGAGTGTTTGGTAATGAGTGGATGTAATGGGTGTAGTGGATGGATGTTTGGTAATGAGTGGGTTGTGGTAATGAGTGGATGTAATGGGTGTAGTGGATGAGTGTTTGGTAATGAGTGGATGTAATGGGTGTAGTGGATGGATGTTTGGTAATGAGTGGATGTAATGGGTGTAGTGGATGCATGTTTGGTAATGAGTGGATGTAATAGGTGTAGTGGATGAGTGTTTGTAGTTATAAGTCAACACACTTGCACACACACATGCTGATTTCTAGCCTTCTAATCTTCAAAAACGTCCATCCTCATGTCTCCATGCTTGCACTATCCAATCTTGGCCCAAAAATGCTCCAAAGTGCTCCAAATAGCACTTTGTTGCCAATTTTATTATTTGAACCTACAAACACACGAAAATAGCTTAAAATACACAATTAACTAAGAAATAACAACACAAATGCACAAGAACAAACTAACTAAGTCGCATGCATATGCTCCTATCAAATTCCTCCACACTTAGCTTTTGCAAGTCCTCGAGCAAAACAAAAGAAACAAAACGAAACAAAACAAACAAAACACAACCTAACCTTCCAACATTTGCCTCAGGGATTTTCAATAAAACATGACATGCCAAAGATCACCACTTACATAGATTTAAGCAATCCTTACCCTCGAGCATACTTAATCATCGTCACCATTCACTAGCTCACATTTAATTAATTAAAACAACATTTTGAATGTAGTAACATGCCTTAGAGAATTCCCTCAATTCCTTACTAGATACTCTCTATTTTCACACACATTTTCTGACTACACACCCTACACTAGTTATATGTGAGAAGATTGATGTAAACATGGAAGACTAGTACTCACATATGTTATAACAAAGAAAGCAATTTCTGGAGTTAATAAGCATGTTTAGATATGATCTCATGAACATTATGCTACTACTTAGATGCGAGAACCAGTGACACCATATGCTCATACCAATTTCGAACTCCACAAATTGAAATACACAACACTCAAGATTGAAGTCAAGGGTTGTAACAGGGCTTGGGGGTAATAGCTAACAAAGAAATGATAGGAATAACAAACGTTCTTAAAGCGATAGCAAGCAAAGCAATGAAATAGACACTTGGAATTCACTTTAGAATGCAAAATCAACTTTTACATATAAAGGGAAGATTCATGCAACACTTAGGGCCGAATTCAATGTTTTTGGACCCTTTCTTTAACAAATGACATTTTAAAGCTCTTTTTCACAACTTTTCTTCTTTTCATTCTATTTTCCACGAATTTTTCTTTTTCTTTTTCTTTCCTACCCGTGCCTTATTAAGGACTTTGGCACACACATACAACAAGAATCACTTCCCCCACACTTGTTTTCTGCAATACATTAATAAAAAGGAATTCATTTTGAGTCATGCTTTACTATGCTTCAAGAACAAGGGTATGGATGGTTCTAATCTAGGCTAGGTGAGGACAGTGTGGGTTAACAAAGAACATAGGCTACACAAGGCTCAACGGGGTTAAACTTAAACATATAATGAAGTAGGATACACGGCAATTTGGCTTTGGTGGTGGTCACTACATAACTTCATCTTGAATATGTGTTATGCAAATCAATAGCATGCTTTGAATGAAATGGGCATGAGTTCTAGCATTTGGAACTAAATGATGAAACGCCTTCTAAGTAGTAACCAAGCAAAGAATAATGAGATCATACAACGACTTTAGAAAACAAGAATGCACAGATTATTAACTCTCCAAATAAACATTTTAGGCTCAAGTCTCACAAGGTTGTAGCGTTAATTTGAGTTCCTTCCTTCAAGCATGTTATAAAACTGATTTTTCTTTTATGATTGCATGTGAATTCATAAATTTAAACCACAACCAAGCATACACCAAAGAGTAAATCAAATTTTCATCCATGTTTATAACTCTCTTTAACAGTCATGTAATTAAAAATCAAATCCTCATCATTGTGTTGGAAGGTACCCTAAGACACAAACAAACACATAAAAACAACTCTTTTTAGGTTTTTTCAAAACAATTTTTCAAATTTTTATGAGATTTTCGGATTTTTATTTCAAAACACTCCAAAACAGCTTAAAAACACTTAAAACAGCAAGGAACAACACTAGAAGTAATGGGTGATAAACTCCTACAAATTTCATGCAAAACAATGGTTACCCCCCCACACTTAGATCAAACATTGTCCTCAATGTTTCAAGCATAAACTCACACAAAAACAAGCAACCAAACAAACAACGAATAAACATGACAAGTATAGCAAAGTAAAAACCAGACAGAGTAGAGTTTAAGAACGCAAATCTGGTTTTGGAGATAGGTGATCTTGTTGTGATCTTGTTGTCTTTCCACAGCTTTGATCTCGAACTGGTTCAAAATTCTGAGTGAGAGTTCCTTGGTTTCAAATCAGACTTTTTCTGCTGGGTTGATTTGATTATGCAGTCTGCATTCTTCTCTGCTTGTTTCTTTTGCACTGCAGGCAGGCACGAGGTAGAGGTGATGTTTGTTTCTTTCTTCAATCTTTCCAAGTGCCCACCTCTTGCTTTCTTTCTCCTTGTCCCTAGTTGAGGATGAATTAGCACATTGTCTCCACATGCTTCGAGGTATCATTTTCACTTCCCTTATATGTTCCCCAGGCAGATGTGGTAAACGAAGAAGAAGCATAAGATGTTGAAGATGAGTACTCGAGAGCAGGGCTAGGTAAGTAATCAGGAAGGGGTTCCAGGCAGTCGGTTCCAGATCGGAAGATTGATACCAAGTGCTGGCTGATTGCTCTCTTTCTCCTTGTCCCACAGATGAAAACAACGACAAAGAGAAGGACAGGGAGAAAGCATGATATGAGATACTCTTGCTTTTAACCTTCATGATATGAAATACTTTTGCTTTGGATGAGTTGTTTGTAGAGGTACCCCAAGGAATAAGGAACACTGAATGACTCGAGAGGCTTCGTTGGGAAGGCATTCTCGAAGAAGAAGAAGGGTTATGTATGTCTACCTTGCAATGAAGGGTGAAGGGTGACATTTATAGGAATTAATAACCGGTACTATTCTTTCACTCTTGTCGGCAACCGTTGGATGATTTAATAGTAAACTTCACGTGCTTTCTACTTCACAATAGATCTTCGACAGATTGCCTGTAATTTTCGCAAGGCTGAGTGTGCATGTGACAGGCGCTGACACGTCTGGAAAAGCAAGTGCCTCTTCGATATCTGGAATCGGCGCTTCGACAAACTACCCATGATTTTCGCAAAGCTGACTCTGCATGTGATAGATGCTAACACGTCTGGAAAAGCAGATGCCTCTCCGATATCTGGAATCGGCGCTTCGACAAACTACCCGTGATTTTCGCAAAGCTGACTCTGCATATGACAGATGCTGACACGTCTGGAAAAGTAGATGCCTCTCCGATATCTAAGCTTGCCTATTCGATCGTTGAAATCTCGTCGAGTGCAGAGGTTGCATGTGACAAGTGCGGACAAATCTGGAAAATAAGATTAGCCGTGGTTTCTGAGCAAGCCCAGCTTTTGAAAAAGCTAGCGCCTCTTCGATTTATGAGTTGGCCTCTTCGATTTCTAAGCTCGCCTCTTCCATCTCTGAAATCCCGTCGAGTGCTGATTTTTATAGAGGTATGCAGGACGTTCAAAGCACACTTGAATTTCTGCCTGTAGAAACTCTCTTCTTGCACTTCTACGATCTTGACTTGTCCGACCTCTTCTTTCTTTAACACCTCTAAAAATGTCTGGCCCCTCCGACCGTCGTTTTGACTTGAACCTTGGTGAAGAGGCAGTTCCGCCTTCTCCAAACAACATATAGCGCCCATCCTTCATATCTCTTACTGGTCCCTTTACCGTTAGGGATTCGGTGATGAAGAATGATATGACAGCTGTGGTGGTGGCCAAGAACCTTGTCACTCCCAAAGATAACAGACTACTTGCCAAACGGTCTGATGAGTTGGGTGTTAAGGATTCTCTAGCTCTCAGTGTGCAGTGTGCAGGTTCTGTGTCTAATATGGCCCAACGCCTATTTGCTCGAACCCATCAAGTTGAATCATTGGCGGCTGAAGTGATGAGTCTCAAACAGGAGATTAGAGGGCTTAAGCATGAGAATAAACAGTTGCACAGGCTCGCACATAACTATGCTACAAACATGAAGAGGAAGATTGACCAGATGCAGGAATCTGATGGTCAGATTTTACTTGATCATCAGAGGTTTGTGGGTTTGTTCCAACAGCATTTGCCTTCGTCTTCGGGGCCTGTACAGCGTAATGAAGCTCCAAATGATCAACCTCCGATGCTTCCTCCTTCTGGGGCTCCGCCGACTGCTGAGGCTCCGCCGACTACTGAGACTTCTCCTAAGCAGCCTTTATGAAGGCTCCCTCTTGTAGCTTTTTTCTGCTTAATGTTCCTTTTTTTTATGAAAATGAATGTAAAAATACCTTGCATAACTGTCAGTGTTTTAAAAATAAACCCACACAAAAAACAATTAAACAAGCAATAAATAAAAATGACAATCATGGAAAAATAAAACTACAGAAAAGGGAAAGTTTTTAGGAATGCAAAACCAATCGTAGAGCAATTCAAAAATCTTCCTTATTTGAATACATGGGTTGCCTCCCAAGAAGCGCTTGCTTTAACGTCTTCCAGCCGGACGAAACTTCCTTCTAAACTTGGATAGGGCCCATAGCATGGAATTGATCCTTGAATGGACGGTGATACTTGACGTGATCCGGAAATGGTTTAAATTCTAGTGTAGGTGCCTGAATCATCAAAATCAGCAAGTTAGTATATAATAAAATCGAAGTTGGAGAAGATGGCTTACTTGCTTGCTCCAACACAAACTCAATTACGAACACCATATCTTTGAAGGTTGCAGGGATATAGGACTTGGCCAGATTTGGTGTTTTGAGAGTTATGACTTGTCCCGTGTCATAAAATCCAACTTCTTTGGGAATTTTCGTCTCAAGTGTATCTTCTTTGATGAATTCTAGACATTCCCCATCCACTTCTTGCTCTTGATTCGTTGGAAAGGTTTCGAAGATGCCTTTCTCACCCTCTTCTTACTTGGATTGCAAGATCCTGCAAGGAATAAGGACATTTGGTGAAATGGGGTCAGGACAAATTAAATTTAGGCTTACCTTGGTTGTAGTGGACGGCATAGAGGGCATATGGGGTTGCGGCAAGGGTGGTTCTTCCCTTGCCGTGGCCTTGTTATTCTCCTCTTCTTCGAGCAGCAGTTGTTCATCCATGTTTTGGCTTGGTTTGGATGTCTTGGGTTCACCTCCAACCTCCGTAGCACTTCCCAAAGTGATAGCATCATGGATTTCAAAATCTTCCTTCAAATTTTCAATAGTTGAGTTGGAGAGTTCACTTTGCTCTTGAATTTGTGCCATGAACTCCATAATCTACCCAATTTGCTTCTCCAATTCACCCGTCTTCTTGGCTTGATTTTGCATCTCTTTGTTTCCATTTTCTACTTCCTGGTTCAAAGAGGTGAGTAACTTATTAAACATATCATTATCCAAAGACGTACCTGAATTGAATTTGGTAGATTGTTATGGTGGCTGCATAGGTCTTGAATAGAACTCATCTTCTTGCTGCCAATACCTATCTTGTTGGAATTGTTAAGGCTCTCCCCACATGTAATCTGAATAATCTCTCCAATCCGAATTGTAAGCATTGGAAAACATGTTGTCCCATGATTGGCTATGGCCTTGATAACCCCAAGTATCTTCATTCGCAACGAATTGAGAACATTGATGAGTTGGATATCCTTGCCCATAGGACACACCATATGTAGGGACACTTTGCATTGTGGTCCCTTCGGCATATTGTGACAATTGAGAAGTAAGTTTCACCAATTGAGCTTGAATGGTAGCAAAATCCATGTCATACTTCTCTAGTACCTGAAATTAAGGAAACAAAACTAAATCAAATATCATAAGTAAAAATAAAAGACACAAATAGAAACAAAGTCAGTAACTAAAACAAAAGACATGAAAAAGAAACAACGGGGGATTAGCAAAGTTTCTAATCCCCGGCAACGGCGCCAAAAATTTGATGCGAAAATTAACTTAACACACAAATTAAACCCTTTTGTTGTCAAATTGTAGTATAAATGCAAGTAGGGATCATTCTAAACCAGGGATTATGAGGGCTTGCTAAAACCTCTAAACTAACTTAAAAACATATAAACAAAGTTAAAAACACTAAACTAGACTCAAAGAACTTAAAACAAACTCAAAGGACTCAAAAAAAGCTAAAAACGCTCAAATCTGCCTAAAAACACAAACTGGGCAGATTTAGACTCTAACACACTTTTGGGACACCTAAAAACACAAATCAAAACAGATTTTGACTAATAAAACACTTTAAAGTAAAAGAGGTTTTGGTTTTGACGAATTTGAAAACAAAACTAGTAAATTAAAGAACTAATGAAATTTGCACGAATTTGAGTAAATTGAATGGATGGAAGGCTAGCTAGGAGGTTCTTCTCCACACATGACACACTTGCAAACAAAATGATTTCCAGTTGCTTTTCATTAAACTACGAATTCTCACGCCCTAGATTAACTGTGAATTGCACTAATTAACCCTCAGATTTTCCTAATTTCATTGAATTAGATGATTGCATACAACAACCCAAAGCATTCCCCACAAGTTCCCTACATGAATTGCATAATAGAGATACAGGCAAGAATCATTAAGTTCTATGAACATCATAAGCATTGACGAAACACTTGTAACTATGAATTGCATGAAACTTATGCCAAGAATTTACTTAACACGGTTATGACGAGCAACCTTTACTACTTGTGAATATAAGTTCATAACGATTAGGTGAAACTCCTTTATATCCTAGCATCAGATTTATGCATGAAAATTAAGCGTGCACTCTCAACCAACATACACAAATCAGTTTTAATTCAAATGGATAAGTAAATTGAATTCACAACTTATGAATCACAACTGAAAGTAATCAAATCATATTGCAAGCATGAACATGGTTTCGAATTCCCCCTAGCTAAGGGGGGTTTAGGTCCTCATACTCACAAAGCAAAGATAAACAAATTTAGACATTGAAAACAAAAGAATGAAAACACCTAAAAACGCTCCAACAATCCAACTTGAATGGCAAGCACGTCTAAGGGTCCTCCTTCTTCTCTTTGTTGCGGCACAAGTGTCTAGGATGTGTATGGATATATGGAAAGGTTAGGAATATATTTAGGATTGGTGAATGTCTCGGCCAAGGGAAGGAAAATGTATTTGTGTTTGTGAAATGTGGGATTTATGGATGTATGGATGGAATGGATCTCATGGCATGGAAAATGGAAGTGTATGGAGATGTGTTTGAATGTATGGATGAAATGGAATGGAGCTCACGGCAAGGGACTTGTGTTTGTGAATGAAGCTCTTTTTTTATGGATCAAGATCCTCCCCCTTTTGTTATGGTGAAGGGTGGATGTATTTATAGGCTAGGGAGAGGACCACCATCTAATTAAGGTGGTAGTGGTGTATGTTGTGGTAATGAGTGGATGTAATGGGTGTAGTGGGTGAGTGTTTGGTAATGAGTGGATGTAATGGGTGTAGTGGATGGATGTTTAGTAATGAGTGGGTTGTGGTAATGAGTGGATGTAATGGGTGTAGTGGATGAGTGTTTGGTAATAAATGGATGTAATGGGTGTAGTGGATACATGTTTGGTAATAAGTGGATGTAATGGGTGTAGTGGATGAGTGTTTGTAGTTGTAGGTCAACACGCTTGCAATCACACATGCTGATTTCTAGCCTTCTAATCTTCACAAACGTCCATCCTCATGTCTCCATGCTTGCACTATCCAATCTTGGCCCAAAAATGCTCCTAAATGCTCCAAATAGCACTTTGTTGCCAACTTTATTATTTGAACCTACAAACACACGAAAATAGCTTAAAATACATAATTAACTAAGAAATAACAACACAAATGCACAAGAACAAGCTAACTAAGTCGCATAAATATGCTCCTTTCAGACACAAGGAGAAGGAGAACAATCAACCGGAAGCTGAAGTCGAACCTCCGATCCAGGTTACTTGCTTGGAAGTCTGATTGCTTACCTTGTCTGTTACCTCCTTCGGCAAATCTCCTAACTCGACGACTTGGGAGACTCCTACTATAAGGTTTGTATCGCACTTGACCAAGCCCGAAACTACAAGTAAGCTTCAAGTGAAATTGATACGTTACCTTGTGCATCTTCATCGATTAAAGATACCACCCCTGGATGAAGGAAAAGTACTTCCAGAGAAGATGCCACATTTACATATGTGACAGATAAGGCAAGTGAAAATGATACCACACTTCAGTACTTAGAAGTTTCGTGATTACTCAATGGCTTAGATTTTGCAAGTCCCCAACCGAGGAGCTTCCCTCACTCGGGAACTTAGGGTAACACTGTTTGTACCATACTTGACCAATCCCGAAACTACTGAGCACCGGTCAACGTTATACCGCCAAGGACCCAAAAGAGTTTCCCTTTAACCAGGAGGCCAATCACAGCGCGACACGTGTCGACATCAGAAGTCAATCATAGCGCGACACATGTCAACATCAAAAGCCAATCACAACACGACATGTGTCAATGTCAGAATGAAACTAGAAACTCCCTTCTATAAATAGAGATCATTCTCTCACAATATTGCCTAATGTCATTTGTACTAAATCATTCACTAGTACTCACTAAAGGAGAGCTTGAAACTATGTACTTGTGTAAACCCTTCACAATTAATGAGAACTCCTCTACTCCGTGGACGTAGCCAATCTGGGTGAATCACGTACATCTTGTGTTTGCTTCCCTGTCTTTATCCATTTACATACTTATCCACGCTAGTGATCGGAGCAATCTAGCAAAGGTCACAAACTTAACACTTTCTGTTGTACCAAAATCCTCACTGATTTTGTGCATCATCAAACTTCAAAACTTATACACTTGTCATCAAAGTGTACGGTTACTTGATCACTTTTACGCTGTGTTTGTTACGACATATTGTCTCGAACAAGACAAAACTTCAGGACTAAGTTGTATTGACTAGTTATGGACTACGTAATATAAAAATAATGAAGCGTTTAATGCATTGTCAGACTAAGCTATAAACTTTTGAGTCCCAATTTTTTTATTTTATTATATCATTTTTAGTTCACTTTTGCCTTAAAAATATAAAGAAACAAAATCTAAAATTTAATAAAGGAAAAAAGGGGGCAATTAGCCACAATAAACATATTTTGACATTTTGTTACTGAAATAATTGGTGTTTATTAAGTCATCGATATATCATCGTTGTGTTGTCGTTACATCATCATTGCGTCGTCAATGTATGATCAATTATCGTCGTTACTGAAAAATGATCATTTATGTAAACCTCTAATATGTTTATTATAGTTGTTTTCCCCAAAAAAAAATTCCCAGCAACCATATCCCTCATCGAATATCGTCTTTCTTGAGTGCTCCTGCTCATAGATCATTCTTGCTTCACAATCACTTAAAAAAAATTGGTCAGGCACTTGATAAATTTTCTTTTCTTGTCAAATAATTCAAAAGATTTTGCAAGAGCCCACAGAAGCTATCTAATACCCAAATCTTGAACAGCAAGAGATCTCAACAAATATTTGATTGTACAGCTGATTGTGATGAAAACATAATACGTAGTTTTTTTTTTTTTTTTTATCAAAAATGCACAATAATCTCAAATTAGCCCTTAGTATGTGAGGTGCATGCTTGTGACTTTTTTACTATTCCAAAAATTCAAATCTACTATCAAACTTGTTAGCATGGCTACAATAAATGGATTATTTAATAAAATATGAAAATATGTTCGCACTTTATCAACGATGGGCACTTCTTCATGGTACGTTATGCATTGCTAGGACAAAGTTCAAACATGGCAAGATACTAATCAGCACATGTACATAAACTCTTTTAAAATCATGACTGAATACATACATCATGATATTTATGATCAATTAGTATAAACCCAATTCTCTAAAATTATGATAGAATGCCCGTGTGCTTTCATAAATTTTAGGGTAAATTACAAAGAACTACCTCAACTATTGGATCATTAACAATTTCATACCTCGTCTTTAAAAAGTTTCAATGACATACCTCATCTTCGAATTTGTTACAATTTCATACATTCCGTCTGTTGTATAAAATAAAAAAAAAAAAAAAAAAAAACAACCAGCGCCAACATCCCCCACCCTCCCCGGCCACAGAAAGAGTGGGAGGTGGTTGCGAAGGAGAAGACAAGGGGGATCGGGTCGGGTTCAAGCCCGTGAGAGGTAGAGATTTGGTGGAACAGAGGGAGGGGGAGTCGAAGAGGTGGTAGGTTTTGGATTTGGGTTGTAGGGGTCGGGGTCCTCAAGGAAGATCATTGGGTTCTTTTTTTAAAGGTAAATTATTATTTTATTAATTTTTTAATAAAAAGTAGGTCCCGCCTCAAACCACTTCAGTATTTAACAGAGGAATTGATAGACAACTGACGAAAGGTATGATATTGCAACAAATTCGAAGATAAGGTATGACATTGAAACTTTTTAAAGACGAGGTATGAAACTGTTAATGACCTAATAATTGAGGTTATGTAATTTACCCTAAATTTTATAAAATCATGGTTAAACACTCCTGAATTTATAACTCTTTTAAAATCCTTCAAAAATCTCAATTTAACTCATCCCATTAAACTGTCAGGAATGGCGTCATCCTAATAACTATCTTGTAATATAGGGTTTGTGAAGAAGCAACAATGAAACAATATTGACAAATGCAGAGGAAGCAGAAGTCGAAAAGAAGAAGAGAAAAGATCTGACTTCATTAACCGCCAAAAGTGAATACAAAAGAACCGCCTAAAGTGAATACAAAAGATGCTATATATAGCTTTCAATTTTACTTCGTTTTTTTTTTTTTTTTTTTGTCAAATGATAGATTTTGTTATATTAGCTATAGAAGGAGTTTGGACCCACGCCGTCATGCAAGGGCTCAACACCTTTCCATCGCTATGGTAAATAGCCACTTGCTAGCTTTCAATTTTACTTAGCTACTAAGCTATTACACTGCCTAATCTTTAAGCAACTAACATACAATTGACAAGTGGATCAAGCACACCCGTTATGTCTGTTATTACGTCCATGAACTCAAGACCTTGTGAAACCTAATTAAGCAGAGTCTGTTTTGTTGGCTCGATTGTTGCCGGCAGCGCAAAACACCATGACATTGCATGCAAATCGATAATCAGACATGTCCAGCACTTGAATGGTTTGTATTTATATTGAACTTGTATATGTCATTTCTAGGTTTTGGTTACAAGAATATTCATATTTTCGCTGAAATTGCAAAGTTTAACATTTTGTTTTGTAATTAATTAGGTTTTATTCCACAGCAGAAAATAGTGGCGATAAGAATATCATAATGATCATATATCTTGTGTTTATATAAATGAGTCACTTGTAAAAGGATGTGCTAACTAGTTTGTGGATTTACAACTTTATGCTGATGTTTTCCAACATAATTTATGGGGGACTGCTTGTTAGTTTAATTAACAAAGTCAACCATTGTTCTAAACTTCTAACTGAAGCACAAATTAAAGCAGCCTTTCTGTGATTAATATATAGTTTTTCATTGACAAATCAGTAGATTAATATATATACATATTCATATACAGTTGTTCATTGTGAAATCTACCATTTACATGAAGAAATTAAAACATAACGTCTTTTAATCTTGTCATCTAGCTAGGTTAGCCAGTAGTCATTGAAAAGCAGATTAATTAGATAGGTTAGGAGAAAATTGGGCTAAGAGCGAAGCCGTATCCGACCTTTATCACCACTTATAGGCCTTGTTTGGTATATATAATTAGACTGGGATCGATAAGATACTATTTAAGGTATGTTTAAAGAACAAATTAATTGTGATCAACTTAGAGGTACGAGATTGATTACTAAAGAAAAAAAAAACGTACGCATTCAAATCCTCCGGGAGGATTAAAAATGAGAAATTTCTTCATGTCTCCTCTCAAAATGAAAAATCATTCTTATCTACCTTCAATATGCCTTGAACTTAAAAGACTATCCATCCCAATTCGATCCTTTATACCAAACGAAATGATAGTTTGTCCTCCATGTGTATGCAAAACTAAAGAATAAGAGCAATATGTCATATATATGCTTTCAGGCGTCTTTTGGGTGGTTTAATTAATTTGGGGCTTGCATATGGTTCGTGACGCATATCAATGTATCATATGCTTTCAGGATGACAAGGTTTATTATAACCCAAAAAAGAAAGAAGGGGGAAAAAAAAAAGCAATCACAAACCCTTTTACTCAAAAGCTATAAAGATTGCCCTACCTCATGCATTATTTGTTATTTTTCCTTCTAAACTTGCCAACCTTTTCAATTTCATACGACTACAATTAGCAAGTAATTTGGAACCTCCTTGATTATAAGGGAGAAGCAATCCAGTATGGATTCCTTCCCACACCATGAATATAGAGCCACTGCAATGATCAAAAATAATATTTTAATATTTATACCTGCAATATGGCCTCTATCTTTTTCAAGTACTGAGGATATATTCCAGAGCTAGTGCCTTTGAGAAGTATATATCTTTTCCTGTATATATTAATGTGTGAATGTCTTTTTAGCATAAAAGATTAAAAAAATTAGGCATGGGGTTTGTTTAACTAATTAGTGCTTTCTTATTAAAGTCCCAGTTCATAATAAGATGCTCCAACTATATGAGTCTTTTTTATGTACTTTTAATAATAAAATATCTCCCTTATGGGGTTAGCTTTATGCATGGTTCTGGGTCTATATGTATAGGGTTATGATTCCCCTCAAAGGATCAACAATCCCTTAATTAACTGTGAAAAAAATTAGTGCATAATTATACAATACCCACTTTGAATAATCATTAAGTATGCATGTTAGTGCTGCACTTTATAGAGATTGAAACTTGTAGAGACATGTTTTTTTCAAGAAAAAATAAGAAACAATTTTAATTAATGCATTAATAAGAAACAATATGTGCATTTTGTATAGTATCGATCCGAATTATTAAAATAAACAAAACCAGCTTTTGAGCAGCAATTCGTTAATTCTATTATTCTATATGGGCCATGCTTCAGGCCTCTGAGATCGTGTCTCTGTATGTGTACATTTTCTTGGATATTTTGTTTTGTATAAATTATATGTAGTTTCATGCACATGCAAAGTACTTGAGATATTTACAAAGCAAAGACAAGCTTCAAATCTTTGTAAATTTGTCCAGACATTGCTTCAAACCGGCAGAGAAACGGAAATGCTGGAGAAAAGTGGTTTCGAAGTTCATAAACAATTACAGTTCACATGTATAATTAACCTTGAAGATGAGAAGTAGCCAAAAACAAATAGCAAGAAGACAAATTTCAAAATGTTCCGGCATGCAGTTGCAGATTGCGGACATATACAACATTTCACAGAGAATATCATCACACTATGTAAACATTGAATTTTGAAACAAAAATAAGTATATATAATTAATTAATTAAAGCTGATCTAGCTTCTTCTTTATTTAATTTATGTCTTTCTTACATATTTTTTGGTTAACATGTCTTTCTTACTTTGGTATATATAAATGTGCTACCTATATATAAATTTACAATGACACATACCATGTATCTTGCTATTATATAGCCTATTAATCAAATGAGGGATTTGTTCTTTACTCACTTTCATTATTTACACTCCAATATTTGGTTGAACATATATACGTAGTAGAACATTTCTATAGTAATACTCTATATATGAATAATCTCTTTAAAGTCATAAAATTTTTGGTCCCAATTTGGGTCAGTTATGTTTAGGAATAAACTCCATATAGTAATAAGTTATAATTTTTTTAGGTCTCGTAATAGGAAGCTTGCCTCCATATATAGTAATAATTATCAATGAGTATAAAAATATTTCATGTCACAAATAAAAGTTTAAAATGAACTAAGAAAAATTCTATAATTGTTTGAGACAATGTTTTATTTTTTAGAGTATAATGTCTCGCCTTTGAGCTTACGGGTACCTAATACCTCATCAACATGGACAAGTTCTTGGTGAAATTATATGTTTCTAGCTTGTCTACATAGAAGCATTAAAGAGAGCACTACATAGATACAAGCACCAGATTAAAGATCGAGTGTCTTTCTTTATCCAAGTTACATCTCAGAAATTGACATGCTCGACTAGTAGTTCTTTGTATATGTACAATCTTCATTAACGATAACTAAGTAAAAAAATAATACCATTTAGGTACACCTTTATTAAGTAATAATCTCCCAAAATTTATACAATTGGTTTTGATTCAAACACTATGACTATATAAATATTTTATTGTATAATTAAAAATGGTTAAAATCATCGTATGAAAACCATATTATACCAGAATTATTACATAATTATTATGAATCGTTATTTTTTTAATTACAAGAATCAAGTACATAGAACCTAGTTAAGGCTCATTATTTTGGGTTAAGGAAAAATTGCGTACCAGGCATGAAAGCATTAAAGGGAATCAATGGACATGAAGAAGGAGGTTGATGATGATGTGGCCCTTGATGATCTGCAGCAGCTGATGAAGTAGAAGCAGTAATATTCGAAGCAGAAGCAGCAGCACTAATAAAATTGCTGGTTTGCTTATTCATTACATGCTGGGGGCTGGAGCTTTGGCCAGCTGCAGTAGTGTAATTAGGGCCTTGATCATTGAGTATACCTTTGAATACATGCCCTCCGATTACCACACTTGTCTGATAAGCGTGCTGATTGACCGTATCCTCCACGGAGCTCACTCGAACACACCGAAAAGTGGCCATGGAATTCACTTCTGCTGGAAAATTGTTAACCTGTTGATCTTGCCCTAAAATACACAACTCTTGTTATCAAAATGAAACATATATATTTATATTAAAATTGATGTTCATTTACTAAAAAGAATCAAGGAAAAATTATATCGATGTATTTTTCAGAAGAAAGTACAATATTCCTAAACAGTGGTATAGTACTAGTAAGAGTAAAGGGAAAGAACACTGTTAGGGTTAGTACATAGAGATCACATCCCTCAACCTCCTCAAGAAAAATCGTGATCTCTATATATAATTAAATGGTAAGTACCAGATGAAGAGGGATTGGTGATGACGTGTCCGGCTGCTGGCCTCCTAGGGTTGTAGCTGTGCCCTTGATGAAGGTGAGCTGGGTGCTGTGGATCAATAGAAGGAAGCTGTTGGTGATGAGTATGGCGCCTTCTGTAGACAGGAACCCAAGTACTCTTGACGTGAGTTTGGCAGTGAAATCCTTTGCTCTTACAGCAAGTCCTGCATCTCAAGTACGCACACTCCTTCTTAGCTTGATTCCCACAGTCTTGGCATCTGGAACCCATTATTTCTTCTTCTCTTCCTCCTCTTCCTTGCCTCACCATCTTAATTTCTTCATCTCTATCTTTATAATTAAGAGCTGTAACCCTTAATTATATATTAAAATCATTCCATGTGTAATTATGTTGATTTTCAATCGGTGTGTTTGGGGGTTCTGGGTTTAATTTGTGTTTATGGATTGGTCGTGTGAGGCCAGAAGCTTTTTTGCTTGTTAAGTGGTAGACAATTAGTGGGAATTGTTGTGAATAAAGAGTAGAATTGCACCATTAAAAGTATTGCAAGTTGACGCCGCCATCAATTCTAGCTTTGAAGGAAACTCTAGTTCTCACTTCCTCTTCACTGTCTTTTCAGCAGAGTCTTACCTGGCAGGTACAAGAATAAAAAGAGTAGGATTCTCTTCCCTCCTATTATCATTCATTTCTATCCCCTCCTCTCACACTCTTCTTTTTGTCTTATTCTCTATATAAAAAATTCAAAACAAGATGTACACGTGACGTAATCGTAATCATTTAAATAGGAGGGGATGAAATGAGAGAGAGATCGAGGAAATGTGGAAAAGGTGGGTGTTTTCTTTAAACTTTAAAGATAACGTTGTTGATAATGCAAAATCATGGTTGTTTTGGAAGTGTGTCTTTGTCTTGTTGTGAAATTAACAAAGGAGAACAAATTTATGCTCACCTTTCTTCACATTCTCATATCGTTTATTATTTTTGTTTCTTGACTTTCATTTACGATATTCAATTCAAATGTCAAAATAACAAAAATGTGCATCAAGAGTAAAATGATGTAGGGGAACCATTTTCCTTAAAAAATTTAGCTTCATCTACGTTTGGTTCACTAACAATATTATATAATTTTTAACTAATATATGCTTAAGGAAATGTTCTTTTATCCGACAACATGAGTTCTTATGTTTTCATATTGTGGATCCAAATAATTGTTCATGTTAATCCTGACCTAAATGATGCTTATTTTATTTTATTTAGTTTTTGGGTAAACAAATGTGTGATGTTTAGATTCATCGTAAACGATAGTATTTGTCTAGCGATGTAAGTCCAACAAAAATATATTATTCTCAATTTTATCGAAGTTAGAGGTTTATGACGACAATGAACTTGAAGACTATGCTAGAGTTGCTCTAATGAGGGCTAATATTTTGATTTTTTTTAGAAAGAAACGATATTTGATTAGAAAAACTTTGAACATATAAGACTTCTACAGAGATCAAAGAAAACCCACATCACAACATACAAGCAAGACAAAGCCAATCTCATACAAACCACAATAACCAAAACTCTAATGTAACCTATAACCCTAAATTTTGACTACAACCACGAATCAAAACCACATCAATTACTTATTAGAACGCTTGTCCATATCTAACTAATTATATGAAATTTAAATTTGTATATCGAGTTAATTTTCCATTTAGATCCATACGTTTTAGAACTCTAGAACTCTATCATATATATTTGATGTTGAAAAGCGACTTGACAATGTGAAGTTGTCAACTGTAGATATGAATAATTGATTGTATTAGCTCTTGCAATGTAATACAAGAAGGCTATACAGAATAGAAACCCAACACATTTTTTTCCTTCTAATTGTAATTCATATGTAAATTTAACTCACAACCCGTAAGCCAATCAAGTTCCACTCTGACAGTAAACATAGGATGCTTACGTCGCTAGGTTGTATGATAAGGAGGCACTCCTTGCACTACATGTATAACACACGCACATATTTCTTTCCTTTTCACCTTTTGCTTTTAGCCAAAGCATCAAGGAATGCAGTTTCTGATGTCAATCAATTTAATATAAACAGTACTAAAAAGTAAATACTGCTACAGCTAACTTGCCTAGAGCCACAAAATTTCTCATTCATCGAAGGTACTATATATATACAACCATACACAGCGTACAAGTCTTTCAGCTTTTACATATATTCGTCCTTGCGCCCGGAAACTCGCATTGATTTGTGGCCCTTCTTCCTCTTTAACTTCATTAGGAAAAAAGAAACTGCAGTAATATTTTTAACTCTTTGCATTTCTGTTTTGTCTTGATTTATCATGCATCTTCATCTAAAAGTTTGCAATGATTCATTGTTTTACGTACATGCCTTCCTCTCGTGGTCTTATGGCCGATTTGTTATAGGGGCCGGGTAGATGATCATGGGGTGTCAGGTGTTTCTGGACTTTGCTCAGTGCATTATATGAACAGTAAGTACCAGCAGAAAGAGCTTCCACCAAGTACTGTTAACACACCACTCGGTCCAAAACATAATCCTTTCGTATTTGGGTAATACTAGGGAGACCAAGTTTGCAAACCCAATGATGTGGTTGTAGATGATTTGATAATTAACTAAGTGTCGAGCAACGTGTTGTTTTTTATTAGTGACATATCATTTGATTTAAAAATTTGATCTCACTAGTATTACCTTCGTATTTTATTCTCACTTAATATTTAACCTATTGCAATGAGATACTTAAGTTGTCACATTGTGATTATTTTTTTTTTCATTAATTCACTTAATTTTTTTACTTAATGCGTAAATCAAATTCACATAATAATTTGACAATATAATCTCACAAAAAAAAAAATTGTAATGCATATATTTAAGTAAGAGATCTCTTCCAATTAGGGATGAAAACGAGGTCCAATAAGAGTGCAGGTAAGCACAAGCTGCTCAACCCAATGGTACAGCTTAAAGCATATAACGGCATTAATTCCTTTTTTTCACAAGCATTATCCAATCACATAAGTCAATCTACAACTCTCCAAATTAATTCATTACAAAATACTCTAAGGGCACGTTTAATACATAAGATAGATTTGGCGTAGACTAATACACGGATTGAGAAAGGTGTAATCCCAACTTGTCCAATTGTTAACTAACCCCATATTTGATTCAAGTTAGAAATGGGGTTAAATAGCCTAATCAAGTAGATAATTGATGTGCGTTTGGCTGCCGCTACTTAAACTCTCCTGGCAACCCGATTTTATTTGGTTTATTGTTGTCACCCCGTATGTCCTAAGATAGAAAAACTTGAGTGAGGCAGTCTGATTCCACTTACTCGATAATCTCAACTTACTCTCACACACCAACATCTTTGTATTTTGGTTCGTCCAACTTCACATTGTTCTCATTTGTAGCAACGTGATTATGGGAACATAAAATATCCTGACCAATAGGAATATGCACACCATTAGTCAAACCCTAACGGGCTAACGGGCCACATTCTCTATGAATGTCCTAGAAGCTCACAATCAACAGGCCCCATGGCCCAATTCGTCGCCAACGGTTCAAGCCAATCGTCACGCGACCTATGCACATCGTGCTGATATGTAATGAGCTTGCCTATCAATCTCTTAGCATGACAAGACTCTCCAAGCCATATTCCAAGAGTCTCTGAGAAATATTCCTCCATCGGGGTTCATACTAGGTCACACGCTAGAGTTAACTCCTCAGTTCTCTATAAATAACCAAGATCAACCACTTTATTCCTGTAATCAAGAACTCTCCCAACACTCTTATTATTTCCTACAATCTTTTTAACTTAGGCATCAAAGACCCTTTGGCTGATATCATACCGATATTAATCTAACTCCATTTGGCTATTCTTTTTGTGTGTAGGTTTTCATCAATTTAATGTGAGGCGAATTTACTTCCATGATGATAGCTTGTTATTAGGTGGTCATACAAATCTAGACCCCTGTACTCAAAACAAATTGCGATTGTTGATTTACTGCTCTAAAGAACGCTTTGCCGTTGAAAAAAAAATTGATGGCTGATGGCATTGCTTCTAGTAAGTGACAAAAATGAATTAAAATTTTAGTGGCAGTAGGACATAATTATGTGATGATAGAATTGGCCAACTTTCAGCGCCGAATGGTGTCATTTCATGCAATTTGAGTAGGCTCGACCTTCAAAAGTGACACAAAGTAAAAGCAGAAAATATGTGAAACAGATAAAAGTAAATACAGTAAAGTAGGAGCAGAAGATGGGTTAGGCAGACATGAGCACGACACGACACAAGTTTATGGCTCATTTAGCACATGCCACAACTGAATACAACTAGTCAGATTACGTAGCAAGCTAAGCATGCACAAAGAGGAGGGAGAACATTTGTTTAAGCCGGTTAAATATTAGGGACTTGGATTGTCTGCCCTCCTAGTTGTGGTGCCCTTCCATACCCTCCTATTTTATGAGGTCACAGTTAAGCCACGTTAATATTTTATATTAATTTTTTAATAAGATAATAAGACAAAAAATAATAAAAATATAAAATATTGACGTGGCTTAACCGTGACCGCACAAAATAGGAGGGCATGGAAGGGCACCACAACTAGGAGGGCAGACAATCCTTGTCCAAATATTAGAGAGACTGTTAGTGTCTAACATTTATATGATCATCCTCAACTTAATCACTTGCTAGTCTAGCAACTGTAGGATTTTATTTCAAAATGTCTCTAGATAATTAACGATAAAACATTTATAATGTGTTTTATCGATGTGAGACTTCAAGCAAATTAAGATGACCTTTTATTTCAATAAAAGAAATGCATCGGTTGGTTAGGGAGGAGTTATTGTCTATCGACTATCGTTGGCCTCTATAGTAGAATCAGTCAGAGGCCTTAGAGGAGGTAATTTACTTTACGACAGATGTCAATGGTTCGAGTCTGCTTATACCCAATTGCATTATCATGAATTCAAGCACAAAAGCCCATCCTCTGAAAACTAGATGTAATGTAAGGGCATAGTTGGGTAGCGAATGAGCAACAGTACAGCCTCCGGGATTGATCATAAATAAGCATCCTTCAAAAGCCCAACAAGATCCACTGGTCTTGGAAGAAGTATTAGTATTGGATTTCATGAAAAAACAAAAAAAATTGCCAGGAAAATTGTCCAAAAGGATAAACCGGAAAAAAAAAAAAAAAAAAAAAAAAAAAAAAAAAAAAAAAAAACTGGTGGCGGTGTTGATTCCAGCGATATCTTAATTTATTTTACTACGAAATAAAGTGGCACATAATCTATTTTAATTCGAAATAAGGAATTTGAACTTCGATGCAGAGGAGGAGGAACAGAATACTCTTTAAGTCCTTGTTTGGATACACCCCAGTTTTGCAGTGGAATGGTTGTGATTTATTAACTATTACCACACAAATACATTAGATAATGTTCGTATCTCAACTGCTGATCAAATCTCTCCAGTTTCATCAAGGCATCAGCGCAACAATATAAGGCCTACGTGTGAAGTAGGTACTGCTTATGCTTTCCTTTAACACTTGGATTTCCTTATACTGTTATATGCACATGGACATGGAAGCGGAAAAACTCGTCTCGCTGAGTGCTAAGTAGCATTGAAGCCGTACCCCAACTATAGATGTTTGTAGAACCAGTGTATTTCCAAAACCAGTACTAGTAGCCTAGCAGCAAAGCAAACAAATTGCAAAGAGCAATTGAGAAAATGGTTGTGCCAATCCCTCCTCTATACTCAACAGATTCACCAATATCATCTCAAGTATTCTTCAAGCAGCACTATCCTTTCTTATCAATTCTAAAACCAAAGAATCAAAATTCAAGATCTTAATCACAAATCATAAGAGTAAAGTCGAGGATCGAAAATTCTATAGTGCTCCGGAGTACTATTAGACTGATCAAAAGTAAACCAGTTCGGGAAACAAAAAAAAAAAAAAAAAAAAAAAAAACAAAGAATGACAAAGCAAATAGACAAAGAAGCAATGTAGAACAAATAAACAATCACGTCATCAACTACATATATTAGATTCTAAAAAGATGATGAAACATCATAAGTCAGACAGAGACACAGAATGAACATAAAGCCGAACCCCCATGTTTACCTAATTAACATAAGACTAGGTCCACCCAACTACAAATTTATATTTTAATTACATCTAAACCCAGTTGTAAAAAGATACCCAAATCTCCAAATATCCATTCTTTGTCAGTAAATATGCTTCAATCCCAGGCCATGCTTCCCACGAATGCAGCCAGCCCTCGCAACCATGTACGGCGACCGCTTCGATTTGTTCATCTTCGGTAACATCCTCTTCCCCAATTTCCTCATCCTCTGCCGCCCCAACTTGTCGCTCACTGACAACGGCACCAGCTCGTCGTCTAATCCATACCCATCATCATCCTCCTCCTCCTCCTCCTCCTCCTCCTCCTCACCATGGCCCTCATCCTCATTGCCGCTGTCGTCCCAATCGCTATGGAGTTTGAGATTGAGACCCACATCCACAAATCGGACGAGACGGGGGCGGCGATGACGGTGGGCGGGGATCGGATCGGCCACCGGCGGAGGGACCGAAGGGGAAAATGAAGCGGGCCCAATGATAAGCCTATCAAACCGATTTGCTTCTTCGTCTTTATCGGTTTGTTCGGAGTCGGAGCGGTGGTGGTGGTGGTGGTTTTGCTCTGAGTCGGCATCGGAGGCGTCGATGAATTCCCAGTGTGTGAGACCCAAGAGTTCTTCTCCGTCTTCGATTTCCAGGAATTCGAATTGTTCGTCCATGGAGTTTGCACTCGAAAGTTTTCCCAAATCCATTTCCGTCTTGTTCTTTTCTTTTCCTTTTTTGTTATGAACTTTGGAATGGATTATGTGGGATTGGATCAGTGAGTTGGGCTTTTATATACAAAAGGCTGAGCTGTCGGGGGAATCTGAGGTCCACGTAGAGAATGATGTGTCCGCGCGTACAAGTCATCTCGTCTTTTTGGTGCAGCCTTCATCGACAAGTTTTATCCCATGCAGCCTTCATCGACAAGTTTTATCCCATGCAGCCTTCATCGACAAGTTTTTTTTAGAGAGCCTCAATTGTTTTCTTTTTTTGTTGTTTTCCTCGTGATGCCTGTCGAGCTACGTTTCTTTGTAAAATTGTACCATGCAACTTTTGTTCCTGATATTTACGTTGAATTTTGGATTTTCATTTTTTGGCTAACCCTTGCATTGTCCTGTGGTGTTTTTTTTAGTAATGCACCTTATTCCGACAAAAGAAAAGATACTTAGTCTCTAAACTTATCCATACATATAAAATGGTCATTTTTAGGGTTGGGTTCGGTTTTTTCCCAAAACCGAAACCGAACCGAAATTTCGGTTCGGTTCGGTTCAACTTTTTTCCGATTTTTTTCTCGATTCGGCGTGATCTGCGATTCCGTTGAGTGGTCCGAAATCGTATCCAGCTTGGATTTCATTGAATGGTTCGATATGCATTGTACTCTGCGATTCTGTTGAGTGGTCTGGAATCGCATCCATTCAAATTCCGTTGAGAGGTTCAGAATCCCTTCTACTCCGCTATTCCATTGAGTGGTCCGGAATCATATGCTGGTTTGGATTCCATTGAGTGGTCCAAAATCCCCTTTGGTGTCTTGGTTTTGTGGATGCAAATTTTCTCCTTCTCCTTCTTTGACAAAATTGCACCTACAAAACGATTAACACCTTTGGTCAAGGCCAAGAGTCTCACACGCCCACGATGAATGGGGGGGGCTTTGGCCGAAGAACCTCTGATGTCAAAGTTAGAAATTAAAGAGAAAAAGTGTTTAGAGAATTTTTGGGCGTTTTGCAGAGTTTGAACCCCTCCCTTTGTTGAAAATGGGAGCCTCTTTATAGGGTTTGGCCGGTCCACTTTTTAGAGAAAGTGGCCGGCCATTAAGTGGGTTTTGTGGTTGAACTTTAGGTTTAATTAGCCAATTTATTATGATTAATTGGCTAATTAAACATAAAGGGAATAAATGGATGGTTACAGAATCAATTAGCTAGCTTAATTGGGGTAGTAAAGTGGGAAAAGATAGGAAAGGTAAAAAGCTAAGGGGATGGCCGGTTTTGACTAGTTTTTAGGGTTAATTTTGGGAGTTATGTGACTAATTGGCTAATTAATTTAGCAAAATAGAATTATTGCTAAATTAGTTAGCTAATTAGTGTGATGAAATGGGTAAATATGAGGAGACAAATTGATTCCTCTTTTAGCAATAGATGGCCGGCCCTTTAGCACATATTTGGAGATATTTCGTGGTCAATTGAGTGACTTAATTGGTATTTGAATTGTTACCTTTTTGGAGCATTTTTTACTTGGTTGATGATGATTGCCCGCTACTTGCGCGTAGGAATCCCGGTATGACCCAAGGGTAGTTTTGTCCTCTTTTATCAAAGATCCACGTGTCGCCTTGTGATTATTTTTTGCTCCACAAATGCCCCCACACCTGCTGGGCTGCTCGTAGGAAAGGGCAGCGGGTGTAGAGATCTTCTTGCTCTAGGAAACTTTGGACTGCTTCCTATTTTGATGTAGATTCCCTCTTTAACATGAAATTAGATCCTTCTAAGAAAGGGAAATAAATTCTTCTCAAAGTCTATTTAAGTCCACCTTAAGTGGGTTGTTAAATCAACTTCGGAGAATGATTTATTCTACCCTACAAGCGAGAGAAAGCTTAGAGGATATTTATTCCCCCTCCTCTAGCAATCTTCTACATCTTGTTTGTGCAAAGGATCGTCTTTCATTGCTTTCTTTGTCTTCTCTATGCCGCACCAATGTAATAAAAACTTAATTTCTTCTTATCTTTTTCATAGGTGGTGCTGCCACAAGGCAGTCGTCAGAGTGGTGCGGCACATCGGCTGGCAAGGGCTAGGAGTCGACTTGGCATGGGCCAATGAGGTGATGTGGCAAGGGCCATTGCTTGAGCAGCTCGGCTTGATTGAAGCCAAGGATTGGTTCGGTACGGGTCGAGGAAGCGGCATGGAATGAGCAATTGTTTGGGTTGCCAAGTCCGGGCTGCCTGTTGAGAATGAGGAAACTGCTTGAGTTTGATTTTTCAACTGCCATAGATGTGTTGGAAATATGCCCTGAAAGTCAATCTTTGGAAGAAACCTTTCAGGACAATAAATGGATGTATAGATGACTCTTATACATCAAATGGAAAAGATACTATTTAGGACTATCTCTATAAATGATATATGTCCTAAATAATGAATCCATGGACAATGGATCGATGGAAGAAGTAATCTAATGATGTTAGACTACAGAGACCTTCTTCACATAACTATCATGTCCAAAAAGGTTCTTGGTCATATGATTGTCAGAGGGACACTGACAATGCAAAGACCAGTACATACTATGTCCCCTTCAATTGGAATGATGGAAAGTCTCATCCCATTCGTGTAGTGACACTAAGACAGGTATGTAGGTGCTCATTAAGGGAATGAGTTCACTGAACACAATCGAACGAGAGTACTTGCATGAAGGTCTACTCACATGTCAAGCAAGTAACTCTAATGGTTGGAATAATGTAAGTAATCCTTTGACCTGAGGCATCGTAGTTGTCTTGTGGTTAGGTCCTTGATCTTTGATTATGTCAAAGTCACTTCATTCGCGGGTGTCCACGACATAGTTGGGGTTAAGCCACTTAGCCATGGAGGCAAGTAAATGCGCAACAAGGGATCTCTAATCCTCGTTGTGAGAGGAAGAATACTTTAATATATGATTCGGAATCTTCGGTCGAAGTATCGAGCGTAATAAAGGAAAGCGTTCCTATACGACTCAATTGAATCATATAACATGGAATAATCACATTAGGGGTTTGACATAATATATCCATACCCTAATAATGTGATTAAGAGTATTGTATTAGAGAAGGATCGAATTACATTGTAATTCCAACTGAATAGGTTCTCCGAACAAATTCTACATTAGCTTGGGTAGCCATGATATATGGTTAGATGTCACTCATGGCTTGTGAGTTCTTCTAGATGATTAAATGTAGTCGTGAAAGAAGAAGGTGAATTAAAAGTAAGTTTTAATTCACTAAGTGATTGGATTAAATATAATCAATTGGATTGGTGCCAATCACCTCACTGCCTTGCTAATTAGAACCTAAAATGATTGTACACCGATACACTCTTGTAGTGAGTAACTAATGGATGATGGAAATAATTAATTAGATTAATTAAGTGTTGTGATTAATTAGAAAGTCTAAAGAAATCATAAAAGCGATAAAAGATCGTTTTGGGCTTAAAGAAAAGTTCGGGTTAATATGGGCCCATTAAGCCCAAACCCATTGGGCTTTTATTTAAGCATAGGATGACTTGAAATAATAAAAGCCCAAAGCCCAAACAACACTAAAGGGGGCCTGCCAAATAAAGGGAAAGGGAGAGAGAGAGGAAGTCAAGTTGTTGACTTGTTTCTTTGTATTATAAAAGGAACTTTATAGTGAAAAATTCATTAGGGTTTTGTGTGTTGTTTTTCACAAAAGGAAGAAAACATCTCTCTCTCTAAAACCACACAAGGCCGGCCACTATAAGGGAGATTTAGCTAATCATCTTCTCTCCCTTTTGGTTATTCCTCCATCCATCTCACTACACTAGTGGGTGTGGATCTTTAAAGGTCTTCTACTTTGGAGACTAAAGGAGAACCAAGGAGCACTCATTCTAAACAAAGTGGAGGAGGCAAGGAAGGAGGCTAGGCTCAAGGAGTTCAAGGAGCAAAGGGCTTGGAGGTGGGCCATCCTTGGTCTAAGATCTAGATCAAGAGGTATAAAACTACTCCTAAGCTTTGTTCTTCACTAAAATGTTTTGATGCATCTTATATAAACCTATGCAACTTGAAGGGGATTTGCATGACTATAGCTTTGATATTATGTGATAACATGCTTCTGTTGCTTTCGTATATAAATCTTGAATTGTATATGCATGCTAGTCACTAGAAATCCCACATAAATCTCATATTTTCCCTTCAAGTGGTATCAAGAGCCAAAGGTTTATATTTGATGTGTCCTTTTGGATTTTATGCATATGGGTTTTAATTTTATGTTTGACATATTATTTCTTCATTCAAAGTATGTTTATCTTTTGTTTTTCAAATGTTGAAAAATGTGAATCAAGAGTTGAAAAAGATATGCATGCAAAAAGTGTTTTGGATGCATGAATGAAGATTGAGTTTTGGAACAAAATTTGGGGCTAAAGTTCCATAGGGGAGGGCACGGTTTTGGGGGTGGTTTTTTGGCTTGTGTTTGTGTTTTATTGTAAGCCACTCACACATCCTTTTAAAGCTAGAAAGTAGAGATCTTGTCACTTTTGCTTTTGGGTTTGAAACATCACCAAGAATATACAAATCTTGAAATTATGTTCATGGTTTTGTTCTTGGTGTTCATGGTTTTGGTTTTGGTGAAAATGGTTTTATTTGATGTTTAAATAATGTTTTATGGTTTTGGATGATATACATATCATCCATAGCCTTCCCAAAAGTTTAATAAAACCTAGACTTGACTAGGTGAATTTCCATCACCCTTTTCTTAAAGTCCTTAAAGCTTAAGTCAAGTGACAAGTAAAATTTGGATTTTTTTTCTACTTTGTATTGATTCAATGCAATGTGTAAGAAACCTCCCATCCTCCTTAATGTGGCCGGCCTCCCTAGTGGATTTATCCACTTGTGGGGTTATTTTGTAATCTTTGAAAAGTTGATAATTACTTTCAAGTATTTACGGTTTGACCCCTAACTTTTTGTATTTGCATTTAGGCCCCTACTAACTAGAAAGTTAAAATATTTGATTTTAATTTTGTTAGTTGTTTAAACTCATAATACTATTATGCCCATATGCACTAAATCTAAATGTTTATGTTGCATTCCATATGATTATTTAATGTGATTAAGTAGTTAGAAAAATGGGTGACTATGGACTTATGTCTTAAACGATAATTGAGCTATGAGATAAGGCGCTAAACTCAAATTGTTTGAACCTTGGGAATGTGTTTTAATTACTGTTTCAATTGGACCTTGTCACGTTGGACATTAATCTATCTCTCCCTCTTAGTATGTGTAATTTGTAGGAATTTGAACAAATCGGTTTGTAATTCTTATTACTTCTTAATCTCTTTTAGTTAGTTGATTCCCTCTAGTGCTAGACTAGAGTTTCTTTAACTATTGGTAAGGAGATATAACTAAAAGAGGGTTTTGACATGAGATTAAAGATTAAATGGGTCCAACGCCCTAATTAGCAATGAATGATCATCTTTCATTTCTAATGGCTCAATGAAAATGTTTTAATTGGATTGAAAAGCACGTAATTAAATTGACACAACCTCCCCGAGTACTTATTCAACAATGTTGGCTCGTTGTTGCAATAACCTAATAAGTCCATGGTCATCCAAGAGCCTAAGATAACTATAAAGTCCAAATTCAAAGGAATGCAAAAACCGTAGTAGTAGTAGTTACTTCCAATATTTGAAAAATTCGTTTTTGATATTGATTTGTTTTTCTTAAAACAAATAGTGGGAGTATCATACACTACTAAACTATAATGAATACAATTAGTAGTTATATATATCTCCAATATTTTGAAAAATATTTTGATATTGATTTGTTTTATGAAAACGAATAGTGGGGATATCATATGCTACTAATTTCATTAACTTTGGACTAGTAGTTATAATAGGACACAATTTATTTGAATGTGATTAAATAAATAAAATTGATGAGACCTTAAAATCCCTCAACCAACATACAATATTAAGTTGAAAGCGTAAGCGTGCTTTGAACACTTTTTCGTGGCCTTCCACCGTGGTAGGCTCCAATCGTTTATGACTTGTACACCGCCTTCACCCTATCATGGGGGAGTGCAAAGTGCATGCTTATACTCAGGAAGAGTTTATTTAAAACATTTGATGAGGTGAAGGTAGGCAACGAGTGTGGCCAATATCGTATCATCGTGAGGTCATACTTGGACCCCTATCTAAACCGGCATGGTGGGAAAGAACTTAACTAAGAAAAATGGTCCCAATATCGTATCATCGTGAGGCATTGTTTTCTAGAGGCCAAAAAGATGGGTAATCACAAGAGGTTGTTGTGAATGGGTAAGTGTACCCTCTCATTATTATTTTTTCTAGCCAATATCGTATCATCGTGAGGTGGGCTTGGTAATAGTGAGCCTCCCATAACCCGCTAGGAGCTTTCATTGAAATCTCCCGGATTCCATCTTTAGGGATATGGAATTTGCCAAAAATGCTGGGTGGTGTCATTCGGTTTAAAGACCCGAATCGTTTGACTTAATCAACAATCAAACTAATTATTTTATTGTTTATGTATTTAGATATATTTGGAAGCACACTCGCGAAAATACTCGACAAACATTGCCTAGAGGGGCACAATTTCCCATCATGGTATCGTAATGTCAAGATTCTTCTAACATTGGAGAAGATTGTTTACGTGCTAGACAAGGCCCCACCTCACATACCTCTCGGCCCTGAGGCCACTGAGGATGAACGTGCTACGTATGACAAGCACGTTGAGGATGATACACAAGCCAAGTGCTATCTGTTGGCTTCCATGAATGAGGAGCTACAGAGACAGCACGAGGGCATGGACAGTGCATCTTCCATAATACTCCATCTTACGGAGTTATATGGTGAAGGGACGCGCAACCGTCGCTTTAGCACTGTCAGTGAACTTGTGAAGACCAAGATGGTCAAGAAGGCTCCAGTGCATCAACATGTACTAAAGATGATAGGACTCATTGAACAATTGGAAAACCTAGGTACTCCACTTGACGGGGAATTGGCCCAGGACTTCATATTGGCTTCTCTTTCTGATTCATTCTCGCAGTTCGTAATGAACTACAATATGAATAAGATGGATAGTACTCTCTCTGAGTTACTAAACATGTTAGTAACTGCCGAGAAGACTATGAAGAAAGAGAACGTTGTAGGGACTACTGCAGTAGCCTACAACAAGCCATCCTCTTCCAAGGCCAAGCCACAAGGCAAAGGCAAAGGGAAGGAGAAGAAGTCTCCCACTCCTAAGCCGCAAGGAGGAGTGAGGAAAAAGAAGGCAAAGGAGCCCAAGGGGACTTGCCACCACTGTGGAAATGAGGGTCATTGGAAGAGGAATTGCAGGTTATACCTTGCAACTCTTAAGGACAAGCCACAAGGTATGGTTTATGTTCTTATTGTCGATTCTAATTGTTAGATCTTCTAAAATTTATATTTGATATAAAGGGCTAATCACTTGTATAATTGTATATAGGTGGAGGAGCCAAGTAGAAGAGGAACAAGCAAAGAAAAGTGTGGAGAAGGGTTCGGCCACCATGTTTTTTGCTTACTACTTAGGAAGTTTGTTAGGCATTTAAAGATAGTCTTTAAACTTTCTTATTTTGTTAAAAACTTATTAAGTGGCTTCATATGATGGAAGACCACTATTAGTGCCTAAATGTATGAAGGTATTTAATTAGTCTCTAAATGTATAGAGCTAATTCTTTTTGTATTAAACATTATGAATGTTTGAATTATCATGTAATGTGATGAATGCCTTCTAATATATTATTTCCTTAAAGTAGTGTTATGAATTGAATATTGTCTTGTTGTATCCTAGTAGAGATACAAGATTTATATATCACTTTAGTAATGTGATAACCAAACTTTAGACTTATCAATTATGGATAGATCTCACATGTTGGACATAGAAGGATACAATGAATCTTTAGATTTGGTTCCAATTGTCTACCTAAGAGTTCTATATGAATTGACAAAAGTCTAGAGATTCCTTTCTTGAAGAAAAGGAAGATCACATTATAATGATATAAGTGATAAGAAAAACGTTTCTTATATGGTTATCACTTAAACACAATCATCAAGATCACTCTTGATTCAATTAGTAGTTTTGAACAACTAATTGGGCATTCTTAAAATTGTTTTAAAATGTCAAATGTGTTAGTGATTAAACCAAGAACTAAGTGTCTAAATCTATGAAATGTTTAAAGACTTTAGTCACTTAATGGCAAGACATCAACTTCGTGGAGATTGAAACAAATAAGCTTGAAAGGTTTTAAATCTACTCCACAATGTCCTCTACCCGTATACTCCACGTTTATACATTTTGAATGTATGACGTGATTTCTCATTAAAGTCATGAGAAATAGTGGGAGGTGTGAAAATGGATATAAACTTAAATATGATTGGTTTATAGTTGTCTAAAGAATAATAGTACTTGACTATTATTAAGAGTTTGTAATTTTAATTGTTAAAGGACTCAAGCTCTTCAAACGTTAAAATTCTATGTTGTGTAACATTCTAAAGAATAGTCTTTGAATGTTGGTTTCGTCAGCCTAACATAAAATGGTTATATGTTGGGAGTTGTCCATCATTCTCTTTTATGAGAACAAGCTAATAACAAAGCCCATGGATAAATTTGATGAAACAAAAGGGAATAGTTTCAAAATGAGTCACAACTTATAGTTTAACAACAAGACAATCCAAATTCAACATCTTATGTAACTATAACGCTCTATGTAGTTTTGATAAAGAATTATATCAACCACCTAGAAGGAATGGTTGAGTTGCTATATCCTTAGTAGGAGCCATGCTTCCACTAAAGACTTGGATAATTCTTATATGACTACATTAAAGGTCTTAGTATGACTAAAACTTGTAGTATGGTGTATGACACCATATAATTTAAATGAATAGACTTGACAAAGCAAGTCACACATTTCAAAAGGAATTACTTGAGAAGGAATTCTTTTGTGTATGATTCGTTTAAATAACTTGTGTTAGCTAGAGTTGTTGATAGTCTCAAAATAGTTGAGACATCATCAATAAGCTAATGGATCTTAATGATTATCAATAGATCCAAGACAAGTTAGTGGGAGCAATATGCATTCAAATCAAAAAAATATAATTGTTAAGTTTTTGAATGAATGCTAAGTTACAACAAGGCCAGTGGGAGTGATGTCATAACTTGAGCAACAAGATATGAATAAAGTCTATTTGATAGACTTGATAGAACATAGATGTTACTCGAAAATTGACAAAACATGACACGGTCAATTTTGAAGTATAGACTTGAAATTGGACTTATTGATATAGCAAGGCTATCTCAAGGATGTTAAATGGGGAAATTAAATCTCAAATGTTGAAGATTTAAGAAAGCATTTTCCTATATGATAGAAAATCACTTTCGTAACCCTTATAATGAATGTGTCACAAAATCACAAAAGGGACACATGTATGGACTTGTGAGTAGATATCCAAAAGTGAAGAACCACAGGGGTTGTCACTTTAAGATATTACTATATCCCAGGATCAGAACCAAAGCAACTGATAGAGTATTATTGCCTTTAAGAAAGGAACATCAGAGTGGGACTCTAGAAGCGTGCGTTCACTTAGGTTATAAACCAAAGTGAAAATAAGCCATTTTAACAAATGGAACTTCATAATGGATGAAGTACTAATCATATGAATGTATTGTAAGTATTGTACTACAATGGTCTCAAGGTTGGAGCAAAGTTTGTATAAAGTATACAAACGAAATAGATGACGATATATTGTTCTAGAAACTGCTTCAAAAGGTGTTTAGAATGGAAGGGGTTCTTTTAGAACCAATGATTGAATCCAAACCATAAGGTTGTTAGTAGGACACTACGACATAATGGGGCGATAGCTCAAGTCATGGAATCAAGGTCTCATCAAAGTATTCGAACACAAGAAAGAGACATCATCAAATGTTTTGGAAACATTTGATAAGTGAATCCCTTTTAAATAAAAAGGATTAATACATAACCAAGTTAACCTACGAGCATAAGCTCTCTCAACTAGCATGTATAAGATACACTAGTGATTGACTTTAGTGCAAGTGGGAGATTGTTGGAAATATGCCCTGAAATTCAATCTTTGGAAGAAACCTTTCAGGACAATAAATGGATGTATAAATGACTCTTATACATCAAATGGCAAAGATACTATTTAGGACTATCTCTATAAACGATATATGTCCTAAATAATGAATCCATGGACAATGGATCGATGGAAGAAGTATATTTAGGACTATCTCTATAAACGATATATGTCCTAAATAATGAATCCATGGACAATGGATCGATGGAAAAAGTAATCTAATGATGTTAGACTACAGAGACCTTCTTCACATAACCATCATGTCCAAAAAGGTTCCTGGTCATATGATTGTCAGAGGGACACTGACAATGCAAAGACCAGTACATATTATGTCCCCTTCAATTGGAATGATGGAAAGTCTCATCCCATTCGTGTAGTGACACTAAGACAGGTATGTAGGTGCTCATTAAGGGAATGAGTTCACTGAACACAATCGAACGAGAGTACTTGCATGGGGGTCTACTCACATTTCAAGCAAGTAACTTTAATGGTTGGAATAATGTAAGTAGTCATTTGACTTGAGGCATCGTAGTTGTCTTGTGGTTAGGTCCTTGATCTTTGATTATGTCAAAGTCACTTCATTCGCGGGTGTCCACGGCATAGTTGGGGTTAAGCCACTTAGCCATGGAGGCAAGTAAATGCACAACAAGTGATCTCTAATCCTCGTTATGAGAGGAAGAATACTCTAAGATATGATTCGGGAATCTTCGGCCGAAGTATCGAGCGTAATAAAGGAAAGCGTTCCTATACGACTCAATTGAATCATATAACATGGAATAATCACATTAGGGGTTTGACATAATATATCCATACCCTAATAATGTGATTAAGAGTATTGTATTAGAGAATGATCGAATTACATTGTAATTCCAACTGAATAGGTTCTCCGAACAAATTCTACATTAGCTTGGGTAGCCATGATATATGGTTAGATGTCACTCATGGCTTGTGAGTTCTTCTAGATGATTAAATGTAGTCGTGAAAGAAGAAGGTGAATTAAAAGTAAGTTTTAATTCACTAAGTGATTGGATTAAATATAATCAATTGGATTGGTGCCAATCACCTCACTGCCTTGCTAATTAGAACCTAAAATGATTGTACACCGATACACTCTTGTAGTGAGTAACTAATGGATGATGGAAATAATTAATTAGATTAATTAAGTGTTGTGATTAATTAGAAAGTCTAAAGAAATCATAAAAGCGATAAAAGATCGTTTTGGGCTTAAAGAAAAGTTCGGGTTAATATGGGCCCATTAAGCCCAAACCCATTGGGCTTTTATTTAAGCATAGGATGACTTGAAATAATAAAAGCCCAAAGCCCAAACAACACTAAAGGGGGCAGGCCAAATAAAGGGAAAGGGAGAGAGAGAGGAAGTCAAGTTGTTGACTTGTTTCTTTGTATTATAAAAGGAACTTTATAGTGAAAAATTCATTAGGGTTTTGTGTGTTGTTTTTCACAAAAGGAAGAAAACATCTCTCTCTCTAAAACCACACAAGGCCGGCCACCATAAGGGAGATTTAGCTAATCATCTTCTCTCCCTTTTGGTTATTCCTCCATCCATCTCACTACACTAGTGGGTGTGGATCTTTAGAGGTCTTCTACTTTGGAGACTAAAGGAGAACCAAGGAGCACTCATTCTAAACAAAGTGGAGGAGGCAAGGAAGGAGGCTAGGCTCATACAGTTCAAGGAGCAAAGGGCTTGGAGGTGGTCCATCCTTGGTCTAAGATCTAGATCAAGAGGTATAAAACTACTCCTAAGCTTTGTTCTTCACTAAAATGTTTTGATGCATCTTATATAAACCTATGCATCTTGAAGGGGATTTGCATGAATATAGCTTTGATATTATGTGATAACATGCTTCCGTTGCTTTCGTATATAAATCTTGAATTGTATATGCATGCTAGTCACTAGAAATCCCACATAAATCTCATATTTTCCCTTCAAGATGGAACAGCCAAGGATAAAACTGCCCAGATCGGAGTTTCTGAAGATGAAGTGTCGGATGAGCGAACTGTTAACTGTAAAAGTAACTAGTGCCCCCTAACCATTTGTTGCTTAATTGATCTTTAAGCATTCGATCTTTTGAACTATGTGGCCTTCTTGCATTGGAGAGCTTACCTATATGGGTGTTGGGAAATTAGTTTACCCTCTCGCACTTGAGAGCAATTAGTTTACCCTCTCGCATTGGAGAGCTTACCCATATGGGTGTCGGGGAATTGGTTTACCCTCTCGCACCGGAGAACAATTAGTTTAACCTCTCGCACTAGAGAGTAGACCCTTTAGGGTGTTAGGGAATTAGTTTACCCTCTCGTACTGGAGAGCAATTAGTTTAACCTCTCGCACTGGAGAGCAGACCCAAAAAGGGTTTTGAGCAGTTGTTGTGGATAGCAGTTGAGCTAGACTTATGAATAACTTCTTAAATCTTTATTGAGAATAAAGAAATAAATCAACTGTACTGGAAAGTAGAAACTGCATAACAAACTGGATATTCTTCGGCTTGTGAAGCCTTATTCGTCGATCTTCTTGAGTCTTCGAACTTATTTGGAAAAAATCCAAACGTGGTTCAAGGGGTGATGGGAACTTCCCCTGCTTGTGTAGGCCGTTTTGTTGACATGTCAAGATACTCATCGTATCAGCCCTCATTTGTCAGCTTCTCAAGGTACTGCTTCCACTTTAGGCAATTGTTGGTAGTGTGGCCTGGTCCTTGATGGAATGTGGAATATTTTGTATGATCCAGCTTGGTAAGATCGCCTTTCATGGGTGGCGGCAGTTCAAACCAAGGTTCATTCTTGAGCTTGCGGAGAATTTGGTCAATTGGAACTGTGAACTTGGTGAATGTTTCAAGCGCTGAGTATTCTCTGGTCGGGGAACGTTCCATGTGCTTCTTTTCTGACTCATTTTTGTTAAACTGCTTGGCCTGGTCCCATAATGCATGTTTTTCTGCCAAAGCATACGAAGCTGCTAGGGTCATTTCTTCTCCCATGATCAATTTTTCGAATAAAAGATGTTCAGTGGGAAGCCCATTTCTGAATGCTGTCGTTGCTATGTCTTCGTTGCAGCCAACAATCTTGACCTTCTCCACTTTGAACCTCTTAACATAGTCGCGAATTGTCTCCCGAGGGTCTTTTACGATGCTGAAGAGATGGTCGGATGTCCTTTTGATTGAGTGGTTAGACGAATACTCCTTAGTGAAAACAAAGGAAAGTTCGTTAAAACTCCAGATTGACTGCGGCGGTAGAGTGTGAAACCAGTCTTGCGCCTCACCTTGTAGAGTTGTGGCAAAAAAATTTCACATAAGCGCATCGTTGTTCCTGTAGAGGATCATGGTACTGCGGTAATACTTGAAATGTCGATCCAGATCTTCGTCTCCCTTGTACGGAATGAATTGAGGCATAGTGAACCCGTGAGGTGGATCTATCCACTCGATCTCATTCATGAATGGTGACATGTTTATGTTGGTCATGTCTCGTCGAAGCGCATCGTCAGCAGCCTAATTTCGTTGGAAATTACGCAATCGTTCAATTAGGAGCCTATCAACTTTTTCTTGAATTTACCTCTGCTGGGGCAATGGAATTTTCGACTACCTTCGGTTGTGACCTATGGGTTTGGGCCGCTCTTCCCTATGCTCGACTCGTCCATGTCACGATTACGGTGCATGTGGCATGTATCCGACAAGCGAACGGGCCGTTCGCAGGTTACCGGTTGAACTTGAGTCGGATTAAGTGACTACTTCTCTCCATCTGCCGTCCTGCTTACTCCGATGTGAGGTGGATAATGCTCCTTGCAAGCCTAGTTGTGAATGAACATTTCGCCTAGAAGGTTGTCCATGTTAATAATTGGAGTATAACCTCAACCATGAATGTATGCTCGTCCGTGGGCTTGATTGGGAATGCACGCTCCTCCGCGCGCTAAGATGAGAGTATACGCTATCCCAAGGACCCAGACGGGAGTGTAAACTGCCAGAATGCTTGGAACATGGCCGGTTAAGGGGCTGTTTACTGGGACATTGGTGGAGAGGTTTGTCTGCCCTTGTCCTACTTCGGGACACCTCGTCCGGGGCACGTTGGATCTCGGTGCGTTGCAAGAGTTGATTCACCAAGGTTGTCCGTTGTGCAAGGGCGCTCGTCAACTCTATAACTTGTCGAGACAAGTGTTGTTTGCCATTTGGATTGGAAGAGCTTGGAAGGAATGTGCCTCCTTGAGCAATGGAAGTGTGGTAGACTCCGGGTGCAAGATTTGAATTGGGAAATGTCAAATCCGTGGAGAAATATGGTGAAAATGCCCCCGGCTTGATGGTTACTCCGGATACTTAAGATATTCTCGGGCCAACTTGAGTTGCTTAGGAAACCATGTGAGGCAGGGCTACAGGAGCAGGCTGGATTACGGGAGCAGGCTGGGTCGCGGGAGCAGGTTGGATTACGGGAGCAGGCTGGGTCACAGGAGCAGGCTGCTTAATGCGTGGTGCATGCGAATGCGAAGCTTGGGCTCGAATTGGAAACGCATTGGGCTCACATTGGGCATGGAATGACATGGCTTGGGCCGTGGCTTTGGTGACATGGGCCTTGGATAGCACGGCTTGGGCCGTAGTAGTGGAGCTATGGACCTCGCCGCGGGTGATTGCCATTGGTTGCCATGGTGGAACCTTGTGGTGGTGGTGCCACTCCCCCTAAGATCACGTTTAGTCTCGTGGATCACCGCGGTCCCATTTCTTGAATATTGGAATTTTCACTTGTGGAATTTTCTAAATTTCTAGCAATTGTATTTCTCTTTTAGGTTTTATCAAAGAATCTTGGCAAATAAAAATTTCTAATAATAAGAACGTACAAAAAATACAAGTGGACTAGAAAATAGAGAAAATAAAGAAAAAACCTTTTTGCGCGAGAGTCTTCTACAAGTGTGAATCTCAACTCTCAATGAAAGCACCAATTTGTGGATGCAAATTTTCTTCTTCTCCTTCTTTGACAAAATTGCACCTACAAAACAATTAACACTTTTGGTCAAGGCCAAGAGCCTCACGCGCCCAGGATGAATGGGGGGGGGGCTTTGGCCGAAAAACTTCTGATGCCAAATTTCGAAATTAGAGAGAAAAAGTGTTTAGAGAATTTTTGGGCGTTTTGCAAGAGTCTGAATCCCTCACTTTTGTGAAAATGGGAGCCTCTTTATAGGGTTTGGCCAGTCCACTTTTTAGAGAAAGTGGCCGGCCATTAAGTGGGTTTTGTGGTTGAACTTTAGGTTTAATTAGCCAATTTATTATGATTAATTGGCTAATTAAATATAAAGGGAATAAATGGATGGTTACATAATCAATTAGCTAGCTTAATTGGGGTAGTAAAGTGGGAAAAGATAGGAAAGGTAGAAAGCTAAGGGGATGGCCGGTTTTGACTAGTTTTTGGGGTTAATTTTGGGAGTTATGTGACTAATTGGCTAATTAATTTAGCAAAATAGAATTATTGCTAAATTAATTAGCTAATTAGTGTGATGAAATGGGTAAATATGAGGAGACAAACTGGTTCCTCTTTTAGCAATAGATGGCCGGCCCTTTAGCACATATTTGGAGATATTTTGTGGTCAATTGAGTGATTTAATTGGTATTTGAATTGTTACCTTTTTTGGAGCATTTTTTACTTGGTTGAGGATGATTGCATACCACTTGCGCGTAGGAATCCCGGTATGCCCCAAGGGTAGTTTTGTCCTCTTTTATCAAAGATCCACTTGTCGCCTTGTGATTATTTTTTGTTCCACAGGTTTCATTGAGTGGTCTGAAACCCGATGTTGATGGATTTTATTGAGTGGTCCGAAATTGCATCATTTGATTTGTTGGTTCCTTGGATTTGATTTCAGCTTCAGAGATGTAGGCTTTGGCAAAACAATGTCGCTCTAGCCCTGCATTTCGGTGTATGGTATGTGTTATTGATTGATGTGTTTATGGGATGGTGTGGAAAGCATATGTGTACATGATTGGCATACCTGTGTGAATGACATGATGACAATTGTTGTTGGTGTATGGTTGATGTGTGGTATGATACTTTATGTTTGATGAAAACTTCAGAGTTTAACGAATGATGAACTACGAATGGCTTGATCCCTCTTTAGGGTACGTAGACAGTCTAAGCCATAAAGTGTACGAACAATTACTACTCAGTTGTATCATGAGTTGTGCTTTGCCCATATCCCTGAGGCGGGTATTTGGTGACGTCACGTGTCGATCCTGAACATATGCCAGGATCGGGGCGTGACATAGGTGATGGTGGTTGTCATTATTGTTGTTTTGGTTATATGAGTGTGTGTGTGTGTCCGGAGAAGAAGAGGGAGATAGTAAGATGAGAGATAGCTGTAAGGAAGAAGAAAAAGGAAAAAGAAAAATAATTAGAGAGAGATTCACGAGGAGAGAGGGAAACGGGGAATGAGGAACAAACGTGGGCACCAGTGGCACACAAACTACGGTTCACTAGGGACTAAACTGAAAATATCTCCCGAAACATAAAATTGCCAAATTGCCCTCAATGTTTCGAGCTTCGTAAAATCTTTGTTCTAGCTCCCAATTCGATTCTGCTAGCACCCACGCGTTTGTAGTGATGAGTACTACAAGAATACGCTAATAGAATAAATCAAACATTTCACGACACAAAAGTCAACAAAAGTAAAAAAATCTCACCTCTAGAGGCATTTTGGTCAACTCACACCTTTAAAATTATAAAAACTGTAAAATTAGGGATGAGTTATTACAGAAGTTGCAACAACTTTCCTCTTCCCAGCCTTCGACTCTGGCTGATCATCCTTAGGAGCCTCAACATTTATATCCCGTTTTTTTTCATTTCCAAGTAGTAGTCACCAACCCTTTCAGCCATCACTTATTATAGACATCACTTGGCGACATCCTTTAAACCCTCAGGCAAATCCTGGTCCAGATGATCGATCTAAGACTAGTCCCTTTGAATGTGATAGCACGATCAATCATGTGCACCCTAAGAATACTGACGATACGGGCAGAATCATAAATGGTGGAAAAAGCAGCAGACTTCACAGGAATGTGAAGGCCATTTATGCCATCCTTTCAATTCCTGATGACTCTGAGCACGTCATGGTCGCAGTCTTTATCCTTGTTAGGAATATTTCTGATCTAGGTTCGATTCCATTTCTCGGTGGAGCAACTTTGGAAAAAGTATAGCGGACTCTGATAGGAGCATATTTATACGACTGATTTAGCTTGTTCTCATGCATTTATGTTGTTATTTCTTAGTTAATTATGTATTGTAAGCTATTTTCATGTGTTTGTAGGTCTTTAGGCCTTATAAAGCAATAAGATGCATTTTGGTGCATTTTGGAGCAGTTTTGGGCTTGGAATGGATAGCACATGCATGGAGCAAGGTGGATGGATGAAATTGAAGACTAAAGAGGCTAGGAATTTGTTAAAGAGAAAGAAGAATTAATGGAAAAAGGACAAAGAGCTTAACCACAAAGGGATGTCACTCCACCATTCACCTTTCCATCATTGACGTGCACCACCATTGCACTCCTTTTGGATTCCTATGCCGTGCATCATCATCCATGTTCCCTTCATTGACTCATTTGTTGCATCATTCCACTTCCTTTCCTTTGTCTACCATGTGCACAATATCCTTTCACCTCCTTGCACTCATTGATTTACCACTTACTCACCTTTCCACACATGCCATGCATAATCACCCTTGTCCCCATCATGCACCAGATTTCTTGCACTCATTTCATGCACCATCACACTCATTACACTTTATTACCGTGCACCACCCCTGTCCCTTTCATTATTTCACATTTCATGCATCATTACATTGAATCATTGCACTCAATTGCTACACCATTCCTTGTTCCCTCCATCATTTCAGATTTCATGCATCATTGCACTCAATTGCTACACCACTCCATGTTCCCCTCCATTGCCATGCACTTCCACTATAAAAGGAAGTGTGTGTAACATAAATTAAGTTCATACTTGGTCAGATCATTCACTCCTATTTCAACACAACCTTCGTCCAAACACATCCATTCATCTTCACATTCATTCCTCCATACAAACAAACCTTCAAACACTCACCAACACCTTGTGCCTTAGCAAAGGAAGGGAAGGAAAGTGCTTGGATGTGCTTGCTGTCCAACTTGGATCGTTGGAGCGTTTAGGTGTTTTCTTTCTTTTGTTTCTAAACTTTAAATTCATTTCCTTTCGTTTTGTTGTAAATATGAGTGGCCAAACCCCTCTTAGCTAAGGGTGATTTCAAAGCCATGATTATGTGTGCAATATAATTTGATAAATTCCAGTTATGAACTCTTGAATCATGAATGCAATTGGCTTAACCATCTTGAATCGTTAATTAAGGGTCGACACTTAATTGGCATGCATAAATCTGTTGCTAGAATATAAGGAAGTTTCACATAATCGTTGCAAACTTATATTCACATGTAGTGAAGGTCGCTTATAAACGATCGCGTTAAGTTGATTTCCTAGCACGAGTGACATGATGTCATAGTTGCAAGTGCTTTATCAATGCTTATGATTTTCATTAAACATAATGATCTTTGATTGTATCTCATTACGATGTCATGTAGGGAACTTTAGAAGAATGTTTTGGGTTGACGAATGATGTCATCCAATCCAATAAAACAACGAAAATCTAAGAGTTAACTAGTGATGTCACGGTTAATTTGGAGCATTGTCATTCATAATTCAATGAAGTAGTAACTGGAAATCAAGTTATTTGCATACATGTCATGCGTGGAGAAAAAGCCTCTAGCTTTCCCATCCATCATCTTATTTCTCACATTCGTTTTACAATCTGTCTAGTTTTTCATACTTGTTTGTTTGTTTCAACTTCATCCAAATCAAAACCCCCATTTTAGTTTCTTGTTTCAAAGTGTTTCAAATCTGTTTTAGTTTGTGTTTTTAAGTGTTTTGATTCAAGTAAAAGTCAAATTTCGTCCAAAGTCATTCCTAGTGTCTAGTTTAAGTTTATTTGGTTGTTTTAAGCTGTTTTGAGTATTTTAAGTTTGCTTTGAGTCTTGTGAGTCTTGTTAAGTGTTTTTAAGTTTAGTTTTATGTTTTTGAGTCAGTTTAGAGGTTATTAGCAAGCCCTCCTAATCCCCGGTCTAGAACGATCCCTACTTATACTTGTACTACAATTGTCAAAAGATTGTTAAATTTGTGTGTTCAGATAATCTTCGCATCAAGTTTTTGGCGCCGTTGCCGGGGATTAGCAACTTTGCTAATCCCTTGTTATTTCTTTTTGTGTACTTTCATGTGTTTTTGTTCCTACTTGCTTATTTTACTTGTTTTCTTGTTTTAGGTGGTTTATGACTCGAAATTCTCAACCTGTTCATAAGCACATCTTTGACTTTGACGATGATTTTGAATGAACTTTGAGACAAGCAAGGAATCAACAAGATCCCCAACTATCTCAACCTGCACCAGATCTTGAAGAAGACAAAGTAGAAAAGTAAGAGGAGGCCATGGTAAGGAATTTTGAAGAAGTCCAAGATATGGCAGTAGACAATCGAACAATCAAGGAGCTTTCCGATTCGGGATTGGACAATGCTCTGCCTTTATGCATTCAATATCCAAGGGCGGCCCAAAATAAGACCTACGAGTTTGAATTAAAGTCCAGTTTATTGCACCATATTCCTAAGTTCCATAGGTTGTCCATGAAAGATCCTAATAAACATTTGAAGGAGTTCGAGGTTGTTTGTTCGAGCATGACCCCTGTAAATGTTGATGGGAGCATTCTGAAAATGAAGGCTTTTTCTTTTTCTCTCTTGGAAAAGGCTAAAGATTGGTTGTATGAGCTGGCCCCTGGAACTGTCACATTATGGGAGAGTATGAAACGGGCATTCTTGGAGAAGTTTTTCCCAACTTCTCGAGTCATTCTACTATGCAAAAGGATTAGTGGCATTCAACAAAACCAAGGTGAATCATTTCCCACTTACTATGAGCGTTTTAAAACCCTTGTTGCTTCATGTCCACAGCACCAGATGAAGGATGAGCTTCTTCTTCAATATTTCTACGAAGGGCTTCTACCAATTGAACGCCAAATGCTAGACGCCTCAGCGGGTGGAGCTTTGGTGGACAAAACACCCATGGTTTCCAAGATCTTAATTGCTAACCGAGCATTAAATGCTCAACAATATGAAGGTATTGGTCAAAGAGACAACCCACGGCAGCAACAAGTTAATGAGGTAAGTGCTATTTCCGAACTTCAAAATCAAATGGCTAATCTTACTACTCTTCTTTCACATGTGGTTGAAAAACCAAAAGAACAAAGTGTAGCTGCTTGTGGCGTGTGCTCAATGAATGAACATCTCACGGATAAGTTCCCTCAATTGATCGAAATTGGAAGGTGGGAATCTGCGAATGCCATGGGTTTTGGGAGTCAAAACTAACCAAGGAATGATCCGTTCTCGAATACATACAATCCAGGTTGGAGAGATCATCCAAAGTTCAAATGGAGGGAGCCCCAACAAACCCAACAACAAAGTGCATTCAGATAGCAACCTCTGGGATTCTATCAAAGGCCGTATGCACCCGTACAACCCCAAGCACAACCTGCCCAAAATAACTCAAGTTCATCTTTTGATAATGCTCAAGTTATTCAGTTACTAACTACGTTGGCGAAGGGTCAAGAAAATTAAGCCAAAGATATGCACAATTACGCCAAGGAAATGCAAAATCAAGCTTGAGAGGTGACTGAATTGAAGAGATAAGTGGGACAAATGGCTGAGTTGATGGGGCAATTTAGTAGAGAACCAGGTAAGTTACCTAGTTCGACGGATGTGAATCCAAAGGGAGGCTTCGAATTTGCCAAAGCCATCACCTTGCGAAGTGGAAAAGAAGTTGGATCTGATCCTAGCCTATCTAAATCCAATCAAAAGAAGGACGAAAAAAATGCAATCTGAGGACAAGGAACAAGGCCTGCCCTCGGCAAGGATTGAGCAATCTTTGCCGCAACCACCTACACACCCTAATTCAACCACCAAAGGTAAGTTAGGTTCAAATTCCATAACTTCTAATTCCATTCCAACCAATGCACCATTTCCTCGCAGGTTTATGCAATCAAAGAAGGATAAGAGTGACAAAGACATCCTTGACACATTCAGAAAGGTGTAAGTTAACATTCCACTTCTAGATGCAATTAAACAAGTCCCCAAATATGCTAAGTTCCTGAAGGAGCTGTGCACTACAAAGAAGAGGGCTTCGAACAAAAAGGTGGTAAGGGTAAATGAGAATGTCTCAGCTGTGTTGCAACAAAAGTTACCTCCTAAGTGCAAAGATCCAGGCAGTTTTACAATTCCTTGTGTTATAGGAAATACTCGCTTTGAATCTGCCATGTTAGATCTAGGTGCATCAATCAATGTCATGCCTTATTTAATATATTCATCTATGAACTTGGGAGAATTAAAAAAATGATGTAGTGATCATTCAACTGGCCGATAGATCTAATGCGTATCCAGAAGGTGTTTGGAGGATGTTTTAGTGCAGGTGAATCACCTAGTCTTTCCAGCGGACTTCTACGTGCTTGAAATGGAAAACTTGAACCATTCCCTTCAATTACCAATATTACTTGGCCGACCATTCATGAAGACTGCCCATACAAAGATAGATGTATTCAAGGGAACATTGACCATGGGATTTGATGGGGAAGTTATTGATTTCAATATTTCTGATGCTATGAGATATCCTCATGATGGTCACTCTTGTTTCTCTATTGATATGATTGACTCTTGGGCGCAGGAATTCCTTGATGATTTGAGTGAGGATGCACTTGAAAAGACTCTCACGCAAAGCATTGGACTCAAAAACGAAGGGTTAGCACTTAGGCATGCACACGGCAACAACAAGGAACATCTTGTCGTGCCTATTCAAGAAGAATTGGTGGAGATGGTTGCTGCCCTAGAGTCAAATCCAAGGCATATTGGTAAGTCTCCTAACCTAATTTCAATTCCCAATTCGACTAACAAGTTGCTTCCTTTTGTAATCCAGCCCCCTTCCCTAGAGCTTAAACCATTGTCGAGCCATTTGAAATATGTGTTTTTGGGAGAACAAGAGACGCTGCCCGTCATCATCTCTTCTTCACTCACGGCACAAGAGGAGGACAAGTTGGTGAGGGTGCTTCGGGAATACAAAACTGCCATTGGGTGGACATTGGCTGATATCAAGGGAATTAGCCCTACCACTTGCATGCATCGAATACTCTTGGAAGAAGGAGCCAAACCATCTAGAGAAGCACAACGCCGACTCAATCCACCCATGATGGACATTGTGAAGAAGGAAATCATCAAGCTACTAGATTGTGGAGTGATTTACCCAATTTCTGATAGCCATTGGGTCTCGCCTGTCCAAGTTGTTCCTAAGAAGTTCAGAGTCACTATGGTAAAAAATGAAGATAATGAGCTTGTGCCCACCAGAATCCAAACCGGATGGAGAGTTTGTATTAACTATCGGAAGCTCAATGCTACGACAAGAAAAGATCACTTCCCGCTGCCCTTTATTGATCAAATGTTGCAAAGGTTAGCCGGTCATTCATTTTATTGTTTTCTTGATGGCTATTCGGGTTATAATCAGATTGTGATAGCTCTTAATGACCAATAAAAGACTACCTTCACATGTCCCTTTGGTACCTTTGCCTATCGACGCATGCCAGTTGGGCTATACAACGCACCAGCCACATTCCAAAGGTGTATGGTAAGTATTTTCTCAGAATTTGTGGAAAAGATCATTGAAGTGTTTATGGATGACTTTAGTGTTTTTGGTGACTCATTTGATGCATGCTTGAATAAACTTACTTTGATCTTACAACGATGCATCGAAACTAATCTTGTCTTGAATTGGAAAAGTGCCATTTTATGGTAAAACAAGGTATAGTTTTGGGCCATATCATATCAGAAAAAGGGATTAAGGTTGATAAATCTAAAATAGATCTTGTACGTCACTTACCCTCTCCCACTTCAGTGAGGGAGGTTCGTTCTTTTCTTGGCCATGTAGGATTTTATAGGAGATTCATCAACGATTTCCCAAAAATCGCTCAACCCCTTTGCCGTTTACTCCAAAAGGAAGTAGCCTTCGAGTTCAACAATGAGTGTGATACTGCTTTCAAAACCCTCAAGGACATGTTGACTTCGGCCCCCATCATCATGCCACCAGATTGGAGCCTTCCATTTGAGCTGATGTATGATGCATCCGATTATGCCATTGGTGCTGTTTTAGGCCAAATGAGGAACAAACAGCCCCACGTCATCCACTACACTTCCCGAATCCTAAACGATGCTCAATTGAATTATTCTACCACTGAGAAAGAACTTCTTGCAGTTGTATTTGCTTTAGATAAATTTCGTTCATACTTACTTGGAACTAAAGTGATTGTATACTCTGCAGCGTTGAAGTATCTTCTCACCAAGAAGGAGGCCAAACCAAGGCTGATTCGTTGGATGCTCCTACTTCAAGAGTTCAACATTGAAATAAGAGACAAAAAGGGGAGTGAAAACGTGGTGCCTGACCACCTCAGCCGTTTGGTGCATGAGGATGACTCCTTACCCATTCTAGAGACCTTCCCTAATGAGCAATTGTTGTCCTTAGAGGTAAGTGAGCCCTGGTATGCTGATTTGGTCAATTATTCGGTCACAAAACAAGTTCCTAGCACTCTAGATAAATACAAGCGTGATAAACTCAGAAATGATGCACGATTTTGTGTGGGATGATCCATATTTGTGGAAGTATTGTCCCGACCAGATTATTCGTAGATGTATGCACAATTCCGAGTTTAATTCAATTCTTGCATTTTGCCATAGTTATGCATGTGGGGGTCATTTTGGCACCCAAAGGACAGCCCATAAGGTTTTAGAGAGTGGTTTCTATTGGCCTACATTGTTTAAGAATGCTAGAACATTTTGTATAACTTGTGATAGATGTCAAAGAACAGGTACAATAGGTGCCAATGACCAAATGCCGTAAACCCCCATCTTTAATGTGGAGATCTTTGATGTATGGGGTATGGATTTCATGGGACCCTTTCCACCCTCATATGGTTTTACTTATATTTTGCTAGCCATTGATTATGTGTCGAAATGGGTGGAAGCCAAAGCCACCCATACTAACGATTCTAGAGTGGGGGCAGATTTTATCAAGGCTAACATATTTTCCAGATTTGGCATGCCGAGGGTGTTCATAAGCGATGTAGGCTCCCACTTTTGCAATCCCACCATTGAGGCGCTGTTTAAAAAGTACAAGGTGAAGCATCGGGTTTCCATGCCATACCACCCTCAAACAAGTGGCTAAGCCGAAGTCTTGAATAGAGAAATCAAGAAAATCTTAGAGAAGACTGTTGGGCCAAACGGGAAGGATTGGAGCTTGCGTTTAAATGATGCATTGTTGGCATATCGCACTGCCTACAAAACACCTCTAGAGATGTCTCCATTTCGACTAATCTATGGCAAGCTGTGTCACCTACCTATGGAACTGGAGCACAAAGCGCACTGGGCTGTGAAAACATTCAATTTGGACTTAGATGCTACTAGAATGAATAGGAAGCTCCAACTGAATGAACTTGAGGAGATATAGAACGAAGCCTATGAGAATGCATGAATTTACAAGGAGAAAACAAAGGCGTTTCATGACAAAATGATTTGGGGAAAAACATTCTCAATTGGACAGAAAGTGCTACTATTCAATTCCCGTCTACGATTGTTCCCTGGTAAGTTACGGTCTAAGTGGTTTGGGCCATTTGTTATCATTAATGTTTTTCCCCATGGTGTAGTCCAAGTTAAAAGCTTAAGGAACGGCGACGAATTCAAAGTGAACGGGTATCGCCTGAAGCTATACTATGAGAGTGATGTGGGGCAGATTGTGGAAGAAATCCCACTCAGTGCCGTGGGCCCTATCCAAGCTTAGAAGGAAGTTTCTTCTGGCTGCAAGACGTTAAAGTAAGCGCTTCTTAGGAGGTAACCCATGTTTTGCGTTCCTAAAAACCTTCCCTTTTCTACAATTTTATTTTGCCATGATTGTCATTTTTATTTGTTACTTGTTTAATTGTTTTTGGTGCGGGTTTATTTTTGAAACATTGACAGATATGCAAGGTATTTTACATTAAAATTCATTGAAAATGAACAGGAGGCAGAAAAATACAAGAGGGAGCCTTCACAAAGGCTGCTTAGGAGAAGTTTCAGTGGTCGGTGAAGCCTCAGCAATCGGTGGAGCCACAGAAGGAGGAGGTATCGGAGGTTGATCATTTGGAGCTTCACTACGTAGTACAGCCCCAGAAGACAAAGGAAAATGCTGTTGGAACAAACCCACAAACCTCTGATGATCAAGTAAAATCTGACCATCAGATTCCTGCATCTGGTCAATCTTCCTCTTCATGTTTGTAGCATAGTTGTGTGCAAGCCTATGCAACTGTTTATTCTCATGCTTGAGCCCTCTAATCTCCTGTTTGAGACTCATCACTTCAGCCGCCAATGATTCAACTTGACGGGTTCGAGCAAATAGACGTTGGGCCATATTGGACACAGAACCTGCACATTGCACATTGAGAGCTAGAGAATCCTTAATAGCCAACTCATCAGATCGTTTGGAAAGTAGTCTATTATCTTTGGGAGTGACAAGGTTCCGGGCCACCACTGCAGCAGTCATATCATTTTTCATCACCGAATCCCCAACGGTAAGAGGACCAGTAGGGGATATGAAGGATGGGCGCCATATGTTCTCTGGAGAAGGCATGGATGCCTCTTCACCAAGGTTCAAGTCAAAATGATGGTCGGAGGGGCCAGACATTTTCAAAGATGTTGAAGAAAGAAGAGGTCGGACAAATCAGGATCTTAGAAATGTAAGAAGGGAGTTTCTACAGGTGAAAATTCAAGTGTACTTTGAAACGAACTGCGCGCCTCTATAAAAATCAGCACTCGACAGGATTTCAAAGATCGAAGAGGCAAGTTCAGAGATCAAAGAGGCGAGCTCAGAAATCGAAGAGGCCAATTCAAAAATCGAAGAGGCGTTAGCTTTCTCAAAAGCTGGGCTTGCTTAGAAACCACAGGCCATCCTCTTTTCTAAATTTGTCCGCACTTATCACATGCAACCTCTGCATTAGACGGAGCTCAGAAATCAAAGAGGCAAGCTCAGAAATCGGAGTGGCATTTTCTTTTCCAGACGTGTCAGCATCTGTCGCATGCACACTCAGCCTTGCGGAAATTACGGGCAATCTGTCGAAGATTTCTGGTGACGTAGAAAGCACGTGAAGTTTATTGTTCAATCATCCAACTGTTGCCGACAAGAGTGAAAGAATAGTATCGGTTATTAATTCATATAAATGTCAACCTTTACCCTTCATTGCAAGGCAGACATATATAACCCTTCTTCATCTCCGAGAATGCCTTCCCAACAAAGCCTCTTGAGTCACTCAGTGTTCCTTATTCCCTGGGATACCTCTGCAAACAACCCATCAAAAGCAAAAGTATTTCATATCATGAAGGTTGAAAGCAAAAGTATCTCATATCATGCTTTCTCCCTGTCATTTTCCTTGTCGATGTTTTTCACCTGCGGGACAAAGAGAAAGAGAGCAATTAGCCAGCACTTGGTATCAATCTTCCAATCTGGAACCGACTGCCTGGAACCCCTTCCTGATTGCTTACCTAGCCTTGCTCTCAGGTACTCATTTTCAACATCTTATGCTTCCTCAAGCTACCAAATCTACCTGAAGAACAGACAAGGGAAATGAAAATGATACCTCGAAGCATGTGGAGACAATGTCCTAATTCATCCTCAACTAAGGACAAGTAGAAAGAAAGAAAATGGTCGGCACTTGGAAAGATTGAAGAAAGAAACAGACCATCACCTCTACCTCATGCCTGCCTGCCGTGCAGACGAAACAAGTAGAGAAGAATGCAGACTGTACAACCAAGGAACGCTAATATTCCTCGCTCAGAATTCCAAACCAGTTCGAGATCAAAGCTGTGGAAAGTCAACAAGATCATCTATCTCCAAAACCAGATTTGCATTCCTAAACTCTACTCTGTCTGGTTTTTACTTTGCTATACTTGTCATGTTTATTCGTTGTTTGTTTGTTTGCTTGTTTTTGTGTGAGTTTATGCTTGAAACATTGAGGACAATGTTTGATTTAAGTGTTGGGGGGGGGGTAACCAAGTTGTTTTGCATAAAATTCGTAGGAGTTTATCACCCATTACTTCGAGTGTTGTTCCTTGCTATTTTTAAGTGTTTTAAGCTGTTTTGGAGTGTCTTAGTGTGTTTTGACATAAATCCAAAAAATTCCTAAAAATTATAAAATTGTTTTGAAAAACCCAAAAAGAGTTGTTTTTGTGTGTTTATTTGTGTCTTAGGGTACCTTCCAACATAATGATGAGGATTTGGTTTTTAATTACATGACTATTAAAGAGAGTTATAAACATGGATGAAAATTTGATTTACTCTTTGGTGTATGCTTGGTTGTGGTTATAATTTATGAATTCACATGCAATCATGAAGGAAAATTCAGTTTTTGTAGTGACCACCAAAGCCAAATTGCCGTACCCTTATTTCATTATGTGTTTAAGTTTAACCCCGTTGAACCTTGTTAAGCCTATATTCTTTGTTAACCCACACTATCCTTACCTAGCCTAGTTTTAGGACCATCCATACCCTTATTCTTGAAGCATAGTAAAGCATGACTTAAAATGAACTCCTTTTTTATCAATGTATTGCAGAAAGCAAGTGTGGGGGAAGTGATTCTTGTGTGTGTGTGTGTGTGCGCCAAAGTCCTTAATAAGGCACGGGTAGAAAAGAAAAAAAAAGAGTGAAAAGAAAAAAAAGAATTGAAAAGAGTATGAAAAAGAGCTATAAAGTGTTGTTTGTTAAGAAAGGGTTCAAAACATTGAATTCGGCCCTAAGTGTTGCATGAATCTTCCCTTTGCATTTAAAAGTTGATTCTGCATTCTAAAGTGATTTCCAAGTGTCTATTTCATTGCTTTGCTTGCTATTGCTTTAAGAACGTTTGTTATCCCTATCCTTTCTTTGTTAGCCATTACCCTCAAGCCCTGTTACAACCCTTGACTTCAATCTTGAGTGTTGTATGCTTCAATTTGTGGAGTTCGAAATTGGTATGAGCATATGGTGTCACTGGTTCTCGCATCTAAGTAGTAGCATTCCATTCATGAGATCATATCTAAACATGCTTAATAACTCCAGAAAATTGCTTTCTTTGTTATAACATATGTGAGTCCTAGTCTTTCGTGTTTACATCAATCTTCTCACATATACTAGTGTAGGGTGTGTAGTCAGAAAATGTGTGTGAAAATAAAGAGTATCTTGTAAGGAATTGAGCAAATTCTCTAAGGCATGTTACTACATTCAAAACTTTGTTTTAATTGGTTAATTGTGAACTAGTAAGTGGTGACTGTGATTAAGTATGTGCTCAAGTGTAAAGATGACAAAAATCTGTGGGAATGATGATTTTTAACATGTCATGTTTCATTAAAAATCCCTGAGGTAAATGTTGGAAGGTCTAGGTTGTGTTTTGTTTGTTTCGTTTGTTTTCTTTTGCTCGAGGACTAGCAAAAGCTAAGTGTGGGGGAATTTGATAGGAGCATATTTATGCGACTGAGTTAGCTTGTTCTCATGCATTTATGTTGTTATTTCTTAGTTAATTATGTATTTTAAGCTATTTTCGTGTGTTTGTAGGTCCTTAGGCCTTATAACGCAATAAGATGCATTTTGGTGCATTTTGGAGCAGTTTTGGGCTTGGAATGGATAGCACATGCATGGAGCAAGGTGGATGGACGAAATTGAAGACTAAAGAGGCTAGGAATGTGTTAAAGAGAAAGAAGAATTAATGGAAAAATGAGAAAGAGCTCAGCCACAAAGAGGTGTCACTCCACCATTCACATTTCCATCATTGCCGTGCACCACCATTGCACTCCCTTTGGATTCCTATGCCGTGTATCATCATCATCCATGTTCCCTCCATTGACTCATTTGTTACATCATTCCACTTCCTTTCCTTTGTCTACCATGTGCACAATATCCTTTCACCTCCTTGAACTCATTGATTCACCACTTACTCACCTTTCCACCCATGCCATACATAATCACCCTTGTCCCCTTCATGCACCAGATTTCTTGCACTCATTTCATACACTATTACACTCATTACACTTCATTGTCGTGCACCACCCTTGTCCCCTTCATTATTTCAGATTTCATGCATCATTACATTGAATCATTGCACTCAATTGCTACACCATTCCTTGTTCCCTCCATCATTTCAGATTTCATGCATCATTGCACTCAATTGCTACACCACTTCATGTTCCCTTCCATTGCCATGCACTTCCTCTATAAAAGGAAGTGTGTGTAACATAAATTTAGTTCATACTTGGTTAGATCATACACTCCCATTTCAACACAACCTTCATCCAAACACATCCATTCATCTTCACATCCATTCCTCCATACAAACAAACCTTCAAACACTCACCAACACCTTGTGCCGTGGCAAAGGAAGGGAAGGAAAGTGCTTGGACGTGCTTGCGGTCCAACTTGGATCGTTGGAGTGTTTAGGTGTTTTCTTTCTTTTGTTTCTAATGTTTAAATTCATTTCCTTTCGTTTTGTTGTAAATATGAGTGGCTAAACCCCTCTTGGCTAGGGGTGATTTCAAAGCCATGATTATGTGTTCAATATAATTTGATAAATTCCAGTTATGAACTCTTGAATCGTGAATGCAATTGGCTTAACTATTTGATCGATAACTTATTTGTATTTGTTAATTAAGGGTCGACACTTAATTGGCATGCATAAATCCGTTGCTAAAATATAAGGAAGTTTCACATAATCGTTACAAACTTATATTCACATGTAGTGAAGGTCGCTTATAAACGATCGCATTAAGTTCAATTCCTAGCATGAGTGACATGATGTCATAGTTGCAAGTGCTTTGTCAATGCTTATGATTTTCATTAAACGTAATGATCTTTGATTGTATCTCTATTATGATGTCATGTAGGGAACTTTAGAAGAATGTTTTGGGTTGTCGAATGATGTCATCCAATCCAATAAAACAAGGAAAATCTGAGAGTTAACTAGTGATGTTACGGTTAATTTGGAGCATTGTCATTCATAATTCAATGAAGTAGTAACTGGAAATCAAGTTATTTGCATACATGCCATGTGTAGAGAAAAAGCCTCTAGCTATCCCATCCATCATCTTATTTCTCACATTCATTTTACAATCTGTCTAGTTTTTCGTACTTGTTTGTTTGTTTCAACTTCATCCAAATCAAAACCCCCATTTTAGTTTCTTGTTTCAAAGTGTTTCAAATCTGTTTTAGTTTGTGTTTTTAAGTGTTTTGATTCAAGTAAAAGTCAATTTTCGTCCAAAGTCATTCCTAGTGTCTAGTTTAAGTTTATTTGGTTGTTTTAAGCTGTTTTGAGTATTTTCAGTTTGCTTTGAGTCTTGTGAGTCTTGTTAAGTGTTTTTAAGTTTAGTTTTATGTTTTTGAGTCAGTTCAAAGGTTATTAGCAAGCCCTCCTAATCCCCGGTCCAGAACGATCCCTACTTATACTTGTACTACAATTGTCAAAAGAGGGTTAAATTTATGTGTTAAGATAATTTTCGCATCAGACTCGCAGATAAACTCTTCAGTAGGTATAAGGCTTGAAATTCGGAGAGGCCCAGCTCAATCTTATAAATCCTATTTAGCCTCTCAAAGGCATGCATAACTCTAGAGTCAGTGGGGGTAAGGTTAATGGGTGCAAGCTGTAATGTGCCAACACTTCCTTGACGAAACCAGACATCAGGAACTGGAGGCCCAAACTTAGATACCACGAATGAATGCGCACATCCAGCCATGTTGGTTTTGAACCCTAAGATAGGCCACTATAAACATTAACCCCACTCGCCTCTAATCAAAGGTGGCAGCCAGAAAGCACGTCGTAGTGTATCTCATCGGTTGCTTGATTCTACTGCTCTAATGCGGTTAAGACTAACTAAAGGTGGCGCCGATTGTTGTTGCCAAAATTAGATTAACTGAAATTAACTTAATTAAGTTCAAATTTTAATGCTCGCAAGTGTACGAATTGTAAAGTAGAATAGTAGGCACGCACATGATCATTCCAATTAAGATTGATATAATTCTAATTATCTAACTTAAATTTAAATTGCACTTGAATTGGAATTGAAAGATTGATGATTTGAGAAAGAACTTTGAAATTGTAAATGTAAATAAAAATCAAATGAGACTAAATAAGTGACATGAACAATCAAATGTAAAAAACACTAGAGCATCTGATTTACCATAACCAGTCCAACTTATTCGAATAGTTAATCATTAACAAATAAACATCCATCTTGATGGTCTAATTCCTCTAATTCATATAGTATCCATGGCATCCAGATTACCACGTATACTTCTATGTGTTAACAATCTATGACATCTAGATTACTAAACACATACGAATTCACTACGATTTGGGAACTAAGGGACCACATGAAACCTAGTGTATGGCATCTACATCAAGGAATTCATGGTACCATTTGCAAGACGCTACAATCGAATTAACAACATGGCATATCCATTAACTCACATCATATACACTCAATTCAAATTAAAGTGGTGGCTAATCACTAAAATCAAGCTCATAAGCATAGCAAAATGATACTCAAAGTGAATGAAAATTCATAAATAATAAAATTGAAGTTTCAAGAATTCATGGTTAGGCTAAATTGTAGCCCTAGGAAAATGAAATTAGTTCGAAACTGATGCGAAAATTAACTTAACACACAAATTTAACCCTCTTTTGACAATTGTAGTACAAGTATAAGTAGGGATCGTTCTGGACCGGGGATTAGGAGGGCTTGCTAATAACCTCTAAACTGACTCAAAAACATAAAACTAAATTTAATAAGACTCACAAGACTCAAAGCAAACTTAAAATACTCAAAACAACTTAAAACAACCAAATAAACTTAAACTAGACACTAGGAATGACTTTGGACGAAAATTAACTTTTACATGAATCAAAACACTTAAAAACACAAACTAAAAAGGATTTGAAACATTTTGAAACAAGAAACTAAAAGGGGGGTTTTGATTTGGATGAAGTTGTAACAAACAAACAAGTATGAAAAACTAGACAGATTGTAAAACGAATGTGAGAAATAAGATGATGGACGGGATAGCTAGAGGTTTTTTCTCCACACATGACACGTATGCAAATAACTCGATTTCCAGTTACTACTTCATTGAATTATAAATGACAATGCTCCAAATTAACCGTGACATCACTAGTTAACTCTCAGATTTTCCTTGTTTTATTGGATTGGATGACATCATTCGACAACCCGAAACATTCTTCAAAAGTTCCCTACATGACATCATAATAGAGATACAATCAAAGATCATTACGTTTAATGAAAATCATAAGCATTGACAAAGCACTTGCAACTATGACATCATGTCACTCATGCTAGGAATTGAACTTAACGCGATCGTTTATAAGGGACCTTCACTACATGTGAATATAAGTTTGTAACGATTATGTGAAACTTCCTTATATTCTAGCAACGGATTTATGCATGCCAATTAAGTGTCGACCCTTAATTAATAAATACAAATAAGTTATCAATCAAATAGTTAAGCCAATTGCATTCATGATTCAAGAGTTCATAACTGGAATTTATCAAATCATATTACACACATAATCATGGCTTTGAAATCACCCATAGCTAAGAGGGTTTAGCCACTCATATTCACAACAAAACGAAAGAAAATGAATTTAAACATTAGAAACAAAAGAAACAAAACACCTAAACACTCCAACGATCCAAGTTGGACAGTAAGCACGTCCAAGCACTTTCCTTCCCTTCCTTTGCTACGGCACAAGGTGTTGGTGAGTGTTTGAAGGTTTGTTTGTATGGAGGAATGGATGTAAAGATAAATGGATGTGTTTGGATGAAGGTTGTATTGAAATGGGGATGAATGATCAAGCAAAAACTAAACTAAATTTATGTTACACACACTTCCTTTTATAGAGGAAGTGCATGGCAATGGAGGGGAACATGGAGTGGTGTAGCAATTGAGTGCAATGATGCATGAAATCTAAAATGATGGAGGAAACAAGGAATGGTGTAGCAATTGAGTGCAATGATTCAATGTAATGATGCATGAATCTAAACAAGGAATGGTGTAGCAATTGAGTGCAATGATTCAATGTAATGATGCATGAAATCTGAAATAATGAAGGGGACAAGGGTGATGATGCACGGCATGGGTGGAAATTGGAGTGATTTATAGCAGAAAATAGGAAAGGGATGGCTCCCTTACACGGCAAGGAAGAGAAATGGTGAAGGATGATATGGCTTGGACTTTCAAGGCAGGTTTAAGACTTGTAGAATATGTAATGAAATGTCCCAAAGTATTTAGAAACCCTTCGTGTGACTGAATCTTTGGTAATTTAGATTAGAAAAGGTAAAGACAAGATAAGGCAAGTTTGACTATTCTTTCCTCTTTCTTGATGGTTTCCTTGTCTTCCTTGGTCCTCTATTTATTTTCTTCCTCTCCTTGGCACATTCCTAGCTCCTTTAATTCCGTCCAACCACTTTGCTCCATGCATGTGCTACCCATTCCAAGCCCAAAACTGCTCCAAAATGCACCTTATTACATATTGTGTCCTTAGAACCTAAATTGCACAAAAATGACTTTAAACACTAAAACAACTAAGGAATAACAACATAAATGCATGAGAACAAGCTAAATCAGTCGCATAAATATGCTCCTATCAAATTCCCCCACACTTAGCTTTTGCTAGTCCTCGAGCAAAACAAAAGAAATAAAATGAAACAAAACAAACAAAACACAACCTAGACCTTCCAACATTTGCCTCAGGGATTTTTAATGAAACATGACATGTTAAAAATCATCATTCCCACAGATTTTGGTCATCTTTACACTTGAGCACATACGTAATCACAGTCACCACTTACTAGTTCACAATTAACCAATTAAAACGATGTTTTGAATGTAGTAACATGCCTTAGAGAATTTGCTCAATTTCTTACAAGATACTCTCTATTTTCACACACATTTTCTGACTCCACACCCTACACTAGTATATGTGAGAAGATTAATGTAAACACAAAAGACTAGGACTCACATATGTTATAACAAAGAAAGCAATTTTCTGGAGTTAGTAAGCATGTTTAGATATGATCTCATGAATGGAATGCTACTACTTAGATGCGAGAACCAGTGACACCATATGCTCATACCAATTTCGAACTCCACAAATTGAAACACACAACACTCAAGATTGAAGTCAAGGGTTGTAATAGGGCTTGGGGGTAATGGCTAATAAAGAAAGGATAGGAATAACAAATGTTCTTAAAGCGATAGCAAGCAAAGCAATGAAATAGACACTTGGAATTCACTTTAGAATGCAGAATCAACTTTTAAATACAAAGGGAAGATTCATGCAACACTTAGGGCCGAATTCAATGTTTTGGACCCTTTTTTAACAAACTTTTTTCTTTTCACTCTTTCTTTTTTTTCTTTTCTACCCGTGCCTTATTAAGGACTTTGGCACACACACACACACACACACAAGAATCACTTCCCCCACACTTGCTTTCTGCAATACATTGATAAAAAAGGAGTTCATTTTAAGTCATGCTTTACTATGCTTCAAGAACAAGGGTATGGATGGTCCTAAAACTAGGCTAGGTAAGGATAGTGTGGATTAACAAAGAACATAGGCTTAACAAGGCTCAACGGGGTTAAACTTAAACACATAATGAAATAGGGGCACGACAATTTGGCTTTGGTGGTCACTACACAACTTCATCTTGAATATGTGTTATGCAAATTAATAGCATGCTTTGAATGAAATAGGCATGAGTTCTAGCATTTGGAACTAAATGATGAAACGCTTTCTAAGTAGCAACCAAGCAAAGAATAATGAGATCATGCAACGACTTTAGAAAACAATGATGCACAGATCATTAACTCTCCAAATAAACATTTAGGCTCAAGTCTCACAAGGTTGTAGCGTTCATTTGAGTTCCTTCCTTCAAGCATGTTACAAAAACAGATTTTTCCTTTATGATTGCATGTGAATTCATAAATTATAACCACAACCAAGCATACATCAAAGAGTAAATCAAATTTTCATCCATGTTTATAACTCTCTTTAACTGTCATGTAATTAAAAACCAAATCCTCATCATTGTGTTGGAAGGTACCCTAAGACACAAATAAACACACAAAAACAACTCTTTTTGGTTTTTTTTTTTTCAAAATAATTTTTCAAATTTTTATGAGATTTTAGGATTTGTATATCAAAACACACTAAAACACTCCAAAACAGCTTAAAAACACTTAAACAGCAAGGAACAACACTAGAAGTAATGGGTGATAAACTCCTACGAATTTCATGCAAAACAATGATTACCCCTTCACACTTAAATCAAACATTGTCCTCAATGTTTCAAGCATAAACTCACACAAAAACAAGCAAGCAAACAAACAACGAATAAACATGACAAGTATAATAAAGTAAAAGCAAGACAGAGTTGAGTTTAAAAACGCAAATCTGGTTTTGGAGATAGATGATCTTGTTGACTTTCCACAGCTTTGATCTCGAACTGGTTTGGAATTCTGAGTGAGGAATATTAGAGTTCCTTGGTTGTGCAGTCTACATTCTTCTCTGCTTGTTTCTTCTGCACGGTAGGCAGGCACGAGGTTGAGGTGATGGTCTATTTCTTTCTTCAATCTCTCCAAGTGCCGACCATTTGCTTTCTTTCTCCTTGTCCCTAGCTGAGGATGAATTAGCACATTGTCTCCACATGCTTCGAGGTATCATTTTCACTTCCCTTATATGTTCCCTAGGCAGATGTGGTAGCTTGAGGAAACATAAGATGTTGAAAATGAGTACTCGAGAGCAAGGCTGGGTAAGCAATCAGGAAGGGGTTCCAGACAGTCGGTTCCAGATCGGAAGATTGATACCAAGTGCTGGCTGATTGCTCTCTTTCTCCTTGTCCCGCAGGTGAAAAACAATGACAAGGAGAAGGACAGGGAAAAAACATGATATGAGATACTCTTGCTCTCAACCTTCATGATATGAAATACTTTTGCTTTTGATGGGTTGTTTGCATAGGTATCCCAGGGAATAAAGAACACTGAGTGACTCGAGAGGCTTTGTTGGGAAGGCATTCTTGGAGATGAATAAGGGTTATGTATGTTTGCCTTGCAATGGAGGGTGAAGGTCGACATTTATATGAATTAATAACCGGTACTATTTTTTCACTCTTGTCGGCAACCGTTGAATGATTGAATAGTAATCTTCACGTGCTTTCTTCGTCACCAGAAATCTTCGACAGATTGTCCGTAATTTTCACAAGGCTGAGTGTGCATATGACAGATGCTAACACGTCTGAAAAAGCAAATGGCTCATCAATATTTGCAATCGGCGCTTCGACAAATTGCCCGTGATCTCCGCAAGCTGAGTGTGCATGTGACAGATGCTAACACGTTTGGAAAAGCAAATGCCTCTCCGATTTTTGAGCTTGCCTCTTCGATTTCTAAGTTTCGTCGAGTGCAGAGGTTGCATGTGACAAGTGCGGACAAATCTGGAATAGAGGATGGCCCGTGGTTTCTGAGCAAGCCCAGCTTTTGAGAAAGCTAGCGCCTCTTCGATTTTTGAATTGGCCTCTTCGATTTCTGAGCTCGCCTCTTCGATCTCTGAAATCCCGTTGAGTGCTGATTTTTATAGAGGCGTGCAGTTTGTTTCAAAGTACACTTACATTTTCGCCTGTAGAAACTCCCTTCGTGCACTTCTAAGATCCTGATTTGTCTGACCTCTTATTTCTTCAACACCTTTCAAAATGTCTGGCCCCTCCAACCGTCGTTTTAACTTGAACCTTGGTGAAGAGGCATCCATGCCTTTTCCAAACAACATATGGCACACATCTTTCATATCCCCTACTGGTCCTCTTACCGTTGGGGATTCGATGATGAAAAATGATATGACCGATGCGGTAGTGGCCCAGAACCTTGTCACTCCCGAAGATAATATACTACTTTCCAAATGATCTGATAAGTTGGCTGTTAAGGATTCTCTAGCTCTCAGTGTGCAGTGTGCAGGTTCTGTGTCCAATATAGCCCAACGTCTATTTGCTCGAACCCATCAAGTTGAATCATTGGTGGCTGAAGTGATGAGTCTCAAACAGGAGATTAGAGGGCTCAAGCATGAGAATAAACAGTTGCGCAGGCTTGCACACAACTATGCTACAAACATGAAAAGGAAGATTGACCAGATGCAAGAATCTGATAGTCAGATTTTACTTGATCATTAGAGGTTTGTGGGTTTGTTCCAACAGCATTTGCCTTTGTCTTCTGGGGCTGTACCGTGTAGTGAAGCTCCAAATGAGCAACCTCTGATACCTCCTCCTTCTGTGGCTCCACCAACTGCTGAGGCTCCGCCGATTACTGAGATTTCTCCTAAGCAACCTTTATGAAGGCTCCCTTTTGTATTTTTCTGCCTCCTATTCATTTTCAACGAATTTTAATGTAAAATACCTTGCATATCTGTCAATGTTTCAAAAATAAACCCACACCAAAAACAATTAAACAAGCAACAAATAAAAATGACAATCATGGCAAAATAAAATTGCAGAAAAGGGAAGGTTTTTAGGAACGCAAAACATGGGTTACCTCCCAAGAAGCGCTTACTTTAACGTCTTGCAGCCGGACGAAACTTCCTTCTAAGCTTGGATAAGGCCCACAGCACTGAGTGGGATTTCTTCCACAATCTGCCCCCATATCACTCTCATAGTATAGCTTCAGACGATGCCCGTTCACTTTGAATTCGTTGCCGTTTCATAAGCTTTTAACTTGGACTGTACCATGGGGAAAAACATTAGTGACAACAAATGGCCCAATCCACTTAGACCGTAACTTACCAGGGAACAATCGTCGAGAATTGAATAGTAGCACTTTCTGTCCAATTGAGAATGTTTTTCCCCGAATTATTTTGTCATGAAACGCCTTTGTTTTCTCCTTGTAAATTCACGCATTCTCATAGGCTTCGTTCCGTATCTCCTCAAGTTCATTCAGTTGGAGCTTCTTATTCATTCCAGCAGCATTTAAGTCCAAATTGAATGTTTTCACAGCCCAGTGTGCTTTGTGCTCCAGTTCCACAGGTAGGTGACACGGCTTGCCGGATTAGTCGAAATGGAGACATCCCTAGAGGTGTTTTGTAGGCAATGCGATATGCCCACAGTGCATCATCTAAACGCAAGCTCCAATCCTTCCGGTTTGGCCCAACAGTCTTCTCCAAGATTTGCTTGATTTCTCTATTTGAGACTTCAGCTTGGCCACTTGTTTGAGGGTGGTATGGTGTGGAAACCCGATGCTTCACATTGTACTTTTTAAACAACGCCTCAATGGTGCGATTGCAAAAGTAGGAGCCTCCATCACTTATGAACACCCTCGGCATGCTAAATCTAGAAAAGATGTTAGCCTTGATAAAATCTGCCACCACTTTAGAATCGTTAGTATGGGTGGCTTTGGCTTCCACCCATTTCGACACATAATCAACGACTAGCAAAATATAAGTAAAACCATATGAAAGTGGAAAGGGTCCCATGAAATCCATACCCCATACATCAAAGATCTCCACATTAAAGATGGGGGGTTGAGGCATTTGGTCATTGGCACCTATTGTACCTGTTCTTTGGCATCTATCACAAGTTATACAAAATGTTCTAGCATCCTTAAACAATGTAGGCCAATAAAAACCACTCTCTAAAACCTTAAGGGATGTCCATTGGGTGCCAAAATGACCCCCACATGCATAACTATGGCAAAATGCAAGAATTGAATTAAACTCGGAATTGTGCACACATCCACGAACAATCTGGACAGGACAATACTTCCACAAATATGGATCATCCCACACATAAAATCGTGCATCATTTCTGAGTTTATCACGCTTGTATTTATCTAGAGTGCTAGGAACTTGTTTTGTGACCGAGTAATTGACCAAATCAGCATACCAGGGCTCACTTACCTCTAGGGACAGCAATTGCTCATTAGGGAATGTCTCTAGAATGGGTAAGGAGTCCTTCTCGTGTACTAAACGGCTGAGGTGGTCAGCTACCACGTTTTCACTTCCCTTTTTGTCTCTTATTTCAATGTTGAACTCTTGAAGTATGAGCATCCAACAATCAGCCTTGGTTTGGCCTCCTTCTTGGTGAGAAGATACTTCAATGCTGCATGGTCAGAATATACAATCACTTTAGTGCCAAGTAAGTATGAACGAAATTTATCTAAAGCAAATACAACTGCAAGAAGTTCTTTCTCAGTGGTAGAATAATTCAATTGAGCATCGTTTAGGGTCTGGGAAACGTAATGGATGACGTGGGGCTGTTTGTTCCTCATTTGGCCTAAAACAGCACTAATGGCATAATCAGATGCATCACACATTAGCTCAAATGGAAGGCTCCAATCTAGTGGCATGATGATGGGGGCCGAAGTCAACATGTCCTTGAGGGTTTTGAAAGCAGTCTCACACTCATTGTTGAACTCGAATGCTACTTCCTTTTGGAGTAAACGGCAAAGGGGTTGGGCGATTTTTGAGAAATCCTTGATGAATCTCCTATAAAATCTTGCATGGCCAAGAAAAGAACGAACCTCCCTCACCGAAGTGGGAGAGGGTAAGTGACGTACAAGATCTATTTTAGATTTATCAACCTCAATCCCTTTTTCTGATATGATATGCCCCAAAACTATACCTTGTTTTACCATAAAATGGCACTTTTCCCAATTCAAGACAAGATTAGTTTCGATGCATCATTGTAAGATCAGAGTAAGATTATTCAAGCATGCATCAAATGAGTCACCAAAGACACTAAAGTCATCCATAAACACTTCAATGATCTTTTCCACAAATTCTGAGAAAATACTTACTATACACCTTTGGAATATGGCTGGTGCGTTGCATAGCCCAAATGGCATGCGTCGATAGGCAAAGGTACCAAAGGGACATGTGAAGGTAGTCTTTTCTTGGTCATCGAGAGCTATCACAATCTGATTATAACCCGAATAGCCATCAAGAAAACAATAAAATGAATGATCGGCTAACCTTACCAACATTTGATCAATAAAGGGCAGCGGGAAGTCATCTTTTCTTGTTGTAGTGTTAAGCTTTCGATAGTCAATACAAACTCTCCATCCGGTTTAGATTCTGGTGGGCACAAGCTCATTATCTTCATTTTTTACCACAGTGACTCCGGACTTCTTAGAAACAACTTGGACCAGCGAGACCCAATGGCTATCAGAAATTGGGTAAATCACTCCACAATCTAGTAGCTTGATGATTTCCTTCTTCACAACGTCCATCATGGGTAGATTGAGCCAGCGTTGTGCTTCTCTGGATGGTTTGGCTCCTTCTTCCAAGAGCATTCGATACATGCAAGTGGTAGGGCTAATTCCTTTGATATCGGCCACTGTCCACCCAATGGCAATTTTGTATTCCCGAAGCACCCTCACCAACTTGTCCTCCTCTTGTGCTGTGAGTGAAGAAGAGATGATGACGGGCAGCGTCTCTTGTTCTCCCAAAAACACATATTTCAAATGGCTCGGCAATGTTTAAGCTCTAGGGAATGGGGCTGGATTACAGAAGGAAGCAACTTGTTAATCGAATTGGGAATTGAAATTAGGTTAGGAGACTTACCAATATGCCTTGGATTTGACTCTAGGGCCGCAACCATCTCCACCAATTCTTCTTGAATAGGCACGGCAAGATGTTCCTTGTTGTTGTCGTGTGCATGCCTAAGTGTTAACCCTTCGTTTTTTAGTCCAATGCTTTGCGTGAGAGTCTTTTCAAGTGCATCCTCACTCAAATCATCAAGGAATTCCTACGCCCAAGAGTCAATCACATCAATAGAGAAACAAGAGTAACCATCATAAGGATATCTCATAGCATTAGAAATATTGAAATCAATAACTTCCCCATCAAATTCCATGGTCAATGTTCCCTTGAATACATCTATCTTTGTACGGGCAGTCTTCATGAATGGTCGGCCAAGTAATATTGGTAATTGAGGGGAATGGTTCGAGTCTTCCATTTCAAGCACGTAGAAGTCCGCCGGAAAGACTAGTGATTCACCTGCACTAAAACATCCTCCAAAACACCTTTTGGATACGCATTAGATCTATCGGCTAGTTGAATGATCACTCCATCATTTTTTAATTCTCCCAGGTTCATAGATGCATATATTGAATAAGGCATGACATTTATTGATGCACCTAGATCTAACATGGCAAATTTTATAACACAAGGAATTGTAAAACTGCCTGGTCTTTGCACTTAGGAGGTAATTTTCGTTGCAACACAGCTGAGACATTCTCACTTACCCTTACCACCTCTTTGTTCGAAGCCCTCTTCCTTGTAATGCACAGCTCCTTCAAGAACTTAGCATACTTGGGGACTTGTTTAATTGCATCTAGAAGTGGAATGTTGACTTGCACCTTTCTGAATGTGTCAAAGATGTCTTTGTCACTCTCATCCTTCTTTGATTGCATAAACCTGCGAGGAAAGGGTGCATTGGTTGGAATGGAATTAGATGTCATGGAATTTGAACCCAACTTACCTTTGGTGGTCGAATTAGGGTGTGTAGGTGGTTGCGGCAAAGATTGCTCAATCTTTGCCCAGGGCAGGCCTTGTTCCTTCTCCTTAGATTGCATCTTTTCGTCCTCCTTTTGATTGGATTTAGATGGGCTGGGATCAGATCCAGCTTCTTTTCCACTTCGCAAGGTGATGGCTTTGGTAAATTCGAAGCCTCCCTTTGGATTCACATCCGTCAAACTAGGTAACTTACCTGGTTCTCTGCTAAATTGCCCCATCAACTCAGCCATTTGTCCCATTTGTCTTTTCAATTCAGTCACATCTAGAGCTTGATTTTGCACTTCCTTGGTGTAATTGTGCATATCTTTGGCTTGATTTTCCTGACCCTTCGCCAACGTAGTTAGTAACTGAATAACTTGAGCATTATCAAAAGATAAACCTGAGTTATTTTGGGCAGGTTGTGTTTGGGGTTGTGTGGGTGCATACGGCCTTTGATAGAATCCCGAAGGTTGCTGTTTGAATGCACTTTGTTGTTGGGTTTGTTAGGGCTCCCTCCATTTGAAATTTGGATAATCTCTCCAACCTGGATTGTATGTATTCGAGAACGAATCATTCCTTGGTTGGTTTTGACTCCCAAAACCCACGGCGTTGGCAGATTCCCACCCTTCATTCTCGATCAATTGAGGGCACTTATCCGTGAGATGTCCATTCATTGAGCACACGCCACAAGCAGCTACACTTTGTTCTTTTGGTTTTTCAACCACCTGTGAAAGAAGAGTAGTAAGATTAGCCATTTGATTTTGAAGTTCGGAAATAGCACTTACCTCATTAACTTGTTGTTGTCGTGGGTTGTCACTTTGACCAATGCCGTCATATTGTTAGGCATTCAATGCTCGGTTAGCAATTAAAGTCGTGGCAGCCATGGGTGTTTTGTCCACCAAAGCTCCTCCCGCTGAGGCGTCTAACATTTGGCGTTCAATTGGTAAAAGCCCTTTGTAGAAATATTGAAGAAAAAGCTCCTCCTTCATCTGGTGTTGTGGACATGAAGCAACAAGGGTTTTAAAGCGCTCATAGTAAGTGGGAAAGGATTCACCTTGGTTTTGTTGAATGCCACTAATCCTTTTGCATAGTAGAATGACTTGAGAAGTTAGGAAAAACTTCTCCAAAAATACCCATTTCATACTCTCCCATGATGTGACAGTTCCGGAGACTAGCTCATACAACCAATCTTTAGCCTTTTTCAAGAGAGAAAAGGGAAAAGCCTTCATTTTCAGAATGCTCCCATCAACATTTACAGGGGTTATGCTCGAACAAACAACCTCGAACTCCTTCAAATGTTTATTAGGATCTTCCATGGACAACTCATGGAACTTAGGAATATGGTGCAATAATCTGGACTTTAATTTAAACTCGTCGGTCTTGTTTTGGGCCACCCTTGGATATTGAATGCATAAAGGCAGAGCATTGTCCAATCCCGAAGCGGAAAGCTCCTTGATTGTTCGATTTTCTACTGCCATATCTTGGACTTCTTCAAAAGTCCTTGCCATGGCCTCCTCTTGCTCTTCTACTTTGTCTTCTTCAAGATCTGGTGCAGGTTGAGATGGTTGGAGATCTTGTTGATTCCTTGCTCGTCTCAAAGTTCGTTCAAAATTGTTGTCAAAGTCAAAGATGTGCTTATGAACAGGTTGAGAACTTCGAGTCATAAACCACCTAATACAAGAAAACCAGTAAAATCAGCACTAGGAATAAAAACACATGAAAATAAACAAAAGGAAATATTAAGGGATTAGCAAAGCTACTAATCCCCGGCAACGGCACCAAAAACTTGATGTGAAAATTAACTTAACACACAAATTTAACCCTCTTTTGACAATTATAGTACAAGTATAAGTAGAGATCGTTCTGGACCGGGGATTAGAAGGACTTGCTAATAACCTCTAAACTGACTCAAAAACATAAAACTAAACTTAAAAACACTTAACAAGACTCCAAGACTCAAAGCAAACTTAAAATACTCAAAATAGCTTAAAACAACCAAATAAACTTAAACTAGACACAAGGAATGACTTTGGACGAAAATTGACTTTTACTTGAATCAAAACACTTAAAAACACAAACTAAAACAGATTTGAAACACTTTGAAACAAGAAACTAAAAGGGGGGTTTTGATTTGGATGAAGTTGTAACAAACAAACAAGTATGAAAAACTAGACAGATTGTAAAACGAATGTGAGAAATAAGATGATGGATGGGATAGCTAGAGGCTTTTTCTCCACACATGACATGTATGCAAATAACTCGATTTCCAGTTACTACTTCATTGAATTATAAATGACAATGCTCCAAATTAACCGTGACATCACTAGTTAACTCTCAGATTCTCCTTGTTTTATTGGATTGGATGACATCATTCGACAACCCAAAACATTCTTCAAAAGTTCCTTACATGACATCATAATAGAGATACAATCAAAGATTATTACGTTTAATGAAAATCATAAGCATTGACAAAGCACTTGCAACTATGACATCATGTCACTCATGCTAGGAATTGAACTTAACGCGATCGTTTATAAGGGACCTTCACTACATGTGAATATAAGTTTGTAATGATTATGTGAAACTTCCTTATATTCTAGCAACAGATTTATGCATGCCAATTAAGTGTCAACCCTTAATTAACAAATACAAATAAGTTATCAATCAAATAGTTAAGCCAATTGCATTCACGATTCAAAAGTCCATAACTGGAATTTATCAAATCATATTACACACATAATCATGGCTTTGAAATCACCCCTAGCTAAGAGGGGTTTAGCCACTCATATTCACAACAAAACGAAAGAAAATGAATTTAAACATTAGAAACAAAACAAACAAAACACCTAAACGCTCCAACGATCCAAGTTAGACAGTAAGCATGTCCAAGCACTTTCCTTCCCTTCCTTTGCTATCGCACAAGGTGTTGGTGAGTGTTTGAAGGTTTGTTTGTATGGAGGAATGGATGTAAAGATGAATGGATGTGTTTGGATAAAGGTTGTATAGAAATGGGGATGAATGATCAAGCAAAAACTAAACTAAATTTATGTTACACACACTTCCTTTTATAAAGGAAGTGCATGGCAATGGAGGGAACATAGAGTGGTGTAGTGATGTGAGAATTACTTGACACACAAATTAAACCCTCTTTTTGACAATTGTAGTATAGATGTAAGTAGGGTATCGTTCTAGGCCGGGGATTAGGAGGGATTGCTAATCTATTCTAAATTAATTTAAAAATATTAAATAAGACTCAAGGACATAAAATTAGGCTAAAAATTCTAATAACTCGAAACACACTTAAAATGACTCAAAATAATGAAAACAATTAAATTAAACACTAGGAACTGAAATGGACGGAAATTAAATTAAAAGACTAACAATAAAGAAAACTAACTAAATAATATAATTTAATAATGGATGGGTGTTTGGTTTTGATGAAAAGTAAATTAAACTTAATTAAATTACAGAATTGACAAAAACATAAAATTAAGGTAAAATGATAAATGACGGACTAGCTAGAGGGTTCTTCTCCACACATGACACATATGCAACCTAAATTGATTTTCAGTTGTTCTTTCAATAAATTGTGAATCTCAACACTTCAGATTAACCGTGAACAGCACTTTTTTAATCTTCAAGTTTTCCTTAAGTTATTGAATTGGACGGAAAAACGCATACAACAATTCAAAACATTCTTCAAAAGTCCCCTACGTGAAAAGCACAATAGAGATACAATCAAAGATCATTAAACTTTGTGAAAACTATAAGCATTGACGAGGCATTCGTAACTATGAAAAGCATGATACTCTTGCCAAGAATTCACTTAACACGATTGTGGATAACAACCTTCACTACTTGTGAATATAAGTTCATAACGATTAGGTGAAATTCACTTATATTCTAGCATCAAATTCATGCATGTAAATTAAGCGTGCACTCTCAACCAACATACACAAATCAGTTTTTATACGAACGGATAAGTAAATTGAAATCACAACTTATGAAATCACAACCGAAGGTAATCAATTCATATTACAAATATATTCATGGCTTTGAATTAACCTCTAGCCAAAATAAATTTAATTACACATTATTAAAACAAAAATTAAAATATAAGTTTGGAAAGATTTAACCGAAAGAAGGTGATCTGCTGCATCTGCCTGTCTTCCTCTCGCTGACAATTCCCTGGACTGAGTCAGTTGCTGCCAAAGGGCAGCTCCTGTTCTTCCCCGCGTCACCACCTCCTCGTGGACTCTGTCCCTCTCTTCTCTACATACCTGATCCTCTCTTGACAGCACCTTATCTTTTTTCGCCCCGCAGCTTCACTCTTCTGACCGTCCTTCCTTCACGCTGCCCAAAGGCAGCTCTCTGCCTCCTGCTCTATTTGCGCTGCCTTGTTTCCGCTCCAAGACCTGCGTCTCTGCGAGCTGCCCAAAGGGCAGCTCCCCCCCCCTTTTTGCACCTGTCTCACTCCCCCCTTTATTTTTCTTTCTGCTGCTGACCTATATCCCCCGCGTGGACTCTCCACATCCCCTTCTTCTATTATTTCCTTGGATCCCGTCTTTTCTTTCCTTCACTGCCCATGTTTGGATTCCTTCCTTTTAATTATGCCGTGTCCCTCTTCCAGTTTTCTGCCTTCTTTTTCCTGCTTTGACTCCCCCAGCGTGCTGTCCACTTTGACTTGCTGTCCTCCCCGCGTGTCACGCTGTCTCCCGCACTCCTCTCTTGGATTCCCTTTATTTTATTCTTCTTTCTTCTCTTCCTTTGCAAACATCATAATAATGAGAGGGACAAACATTGTTTATAAAATGTAAATTAGTATTATCATGTGACAATAAAGGGTAAATTTGCATAACAGATCCTATAAACACAAAAATAACGTAAATAGCTCAAAAATATAAGGAACTAACCAAGAAAAGACGAGTGAATTCGAAGTAAAAATATATATAAATATGATCCGATCAAATACCCCCACACTTAACTTTTGCTAGTCCTCGAGCAAAACAAAGAAAATAAGAACAAGAAGTAACAAGAAAAACATTAGCTTCCCCCTATGTGACCCTCATAGAATTTCATTTAAGAAAACAAATCATCAAGAACCATAGCTAGCATCAAGGAACTAATCCAAGTTCATCTTCCTAATTCAAATATTAGCAGTAATCTTTAAATCATCCTTGAAGTGTAGTGTGTGAGATAGCCATGCTAATGCAATTTCAAAATTTTTATATTTTTAAAATCATCATATGCAAACTAGCGACCTTCTCACGAGATATGCACTCAATCACACATGTGTTTAGTTTTAATGTGTTTCGCTCAAAGAATCAAATGTGAAATTTCTACCATAAGCTTGCATAAAGATCACTTCTCCATAGTCATAATTGCAAAACTTAAATCAAGAGGACTTTTATTGGATGTAATGAGGTTTAGGGAGAGGGTTATTGAAACGAAAGAATAGGAAAACACAAGTTCCAAGCTACATTGCAAGCAATTCTTTTCTCTAGATTTATAAGAACTCAAGCTCTCCAACAATTCTTCTAACACCTCCAACCACACCCTTAAACTGAAACTTTAAAAACATTTTTTTTTTTCTTCGTATACAATCTTTCTTTTTCTTTTTCTTTTCTCTTTTTTTTTTTTTTTTTTTTTTTTTTTTTTTTTTTAATACAAACATGAAATACCCCCACACTTATTCTTTTGCCAAACACCTTCAAAGTACTTCACAAACGTATCTCATAGGACAATCTCGCATTGCTCGCTTGGAAAGGGTAAGGAAAAATGTTTCAGGTATAAGGGTAGACATATCTGGTGATAAGAAATAAAAGGCTCAACATACACGGCTCAAATTGGCAATCTAATGATATCATTTTTCTTTGGGAAACATGGTTATTTGGGCCATAGTGGTAAACCTAATGCCTCTATCATTTCCAAGTTCATGCAATCAATGACAAACATTTCGAAAGATCGTTACACAAGTTCTAGAGATGTATCTCACATAAGTTCATCACACATGAAATAATAGGAGTGTATGAAAAATGCACACACTTTCAATCGGCTCAAAAACTCACATAGGATGTATATGGTCACTAAATTCACATATGAAGCTTTAAGTCATACTTTAGTTTCACATTAACAAGGCTATGTGCATTTGGTTTTTCAAAGATGATCAAACATGTACAAAACTAACAAGAGAATTAGGAATTTCACAAAACACATGTTAACTAAGTTCTTGATGATCATGGTTCAAATTTGATCCAATTATATCATTGGGTTGGGAAACTAATAAAAATCTAATTCAAAACAATAAGGGAAACAAGACAATATTTTTGGATTTTTAAATTTTCTGAATTTTTAATTTTTTTTAATTTTTTTTTTTTTAATTTTTTTTTTTTTAATTTTTTTTTTTTTTTAAAGAAAACAAAACTAATTACACAGAAACAAATGAAATTCTAGAGATTTCTACCCCCACACTTAAACTTGACATTGTCCCCAATGTCAGAAAACACTATAATGCAAATAAAAAAAATAAAATAAAATAAATAATAAGAAACAAAATAAAACAAGTGGACTGAAAACTTCCCTAATTTGCAGTAAAATCAAGCGATGACCCCCAAGCTAAAATTCTGCAATCAACTTCAAGGGTGGAAAGAACCAAAAGTTCCTGCAAAGAAAAGAAATAATTCAGTTAAGTAACGCAAGAAAATTAATTAAAAAAATAATTGCAAACGAAAAATTGAAAATTACGATAAAAGATAATGAATAAAACTAATAAGTAATCATTGGTCGTGCTTGTTGACTTTCCACAGCTTTCCTCTTGAACGGGGTGACACTTAGCTTTTTACTTGCAAGTGATGATTTGATGATATTGTACGGCGGAGCTTTGCTCTTTGGGAATGTTGCAGTTCCTTATTTGTTCTCCAAGCAGATGTGGCAGCTTCTCTTGTTCTTCATCTCAGACTCCTTCCGCTGGGATGATTGCGCAAGCTGCATTCTTCTCTGCTTGTTTCTTCTGTACGTTGTCTCCACATGCTGCTGGTGTCATTTTCGCTTGCCTTATCTGTTCTTCAGGTAGATGTGGCAGCTTCTTTGGAAGTACATCAGCAGTGGAAGACGAGTACTCGAGAGCAATTTCTCCATGTCCTGCAGGTTAGAACAAAGACAAGGAAAAGGACATGGAGAATGCATGATATGAGATACTCTTGCTTTCAACCTTTATGATATGAAATACTTTTGCTCTGGATGGGTTGTTAGCAAGGGTATCCCAGGGAATGAGGAATACAGAGTGACTTAGGAGGATTCTTTGGGAATGCATTTTCGGAGATGAAGAAGTGCTGAGAGGGTGTGCCTTTGCTGTGGAATGCGAAGGTAAATACTTATAGGACTTTTCTTCACAACCGGAACTATTCTCTCACTCATTGTCGGCAGCCGGTGGATGGATGAATAGTACAAATTACGCGCTTTCTGACAAAGCTGCCCGTAATTTCCGCAAAGCAGATTCCTCATTGGTATCTGGAATCGGCGCTTCGAGCTCTGAGCATCGTCGATTGTAGAGGTAGCATGTGACACGTGCGGATAAATCTGGAAAAGAAGATTTGCCCGTGGGTTGAAGCCCAGCTTTTGAGAAAGCTAGCGTGTCTTTGACTGTTGAATTTCCCTCTTCGATTTCTGAATTGGTGCTTCGACAAACTGCCCGAGAATTTCGCAAAGCAATTTGCGTGTGACAAGTGACGACACGTCTGGACAAATTGATCTTTTGAAATCTGGGGTTCGGCTCATTGTTTCTGAGCAAGCCCAGCCTTTAAGAAATGAAACGCCTCTTTTGAGAAAAGAATCCGGTTTTTGAGAACGGAAACTCCTCTTTTGAGAAAAGAATCCGGCTTTTGAGAAAGGAGCCCCGACTCTTCGATTTGCGAGAGGACGCTTCTCTGAGGAGCGCCTCTCCGATTTCTTCTTTTTATAGAGGCGTTAAGCTTGTTCCACAACACACTTGAGCACCCTCCTGTAAACACTCCCTTCTTGCACTTGTTTAATCTTGATCATTCCGACTCTCTTCTTTCTTCACCACCTCTGAAAAATGTCTGGCCCTTCCGATCGTCGTTTTGACTTGAACATTGGTGAAGAGGCAGCTCCGCCTTCACCAGACAATATATGGCGCCCATCCTTCATATCCCCTACCGGTCCTCTTACCGTGGGGGATTCGGTGATGAAAAATGACATGACTGCTGCGGTGGTGGCCCGGAATCTTGTCACCCCCAGAGATAACAGACTGCTCGCTAGGCGGTCTGATGAATTGGCGGTTAAGGAGTCTCTGGCTCTTAGCGTGCAGTGTGCCGGTTCCGTGTCCAACATGGCCCAACGCCTATTTGCCCGAACCCGTCATGTTGAGTCGTTGGTGGCTGAAATACAGAGTCTCAAACAAGAGATTAAAGGGCTCAAGCATGAGAATAAAGAATTGCACAAGCTCGCACACAGCTATGCCACCAGCATGAAGAGGAAGATTGACCAGATGCAGGACACCGATGGTCAAATTTTACTTGATCATCGGAGGTTTGTGGGTTTGTTCCAACAACATCTGCCTTCGTCTTCTGGGGCGGCACCGCGTAGTGAAGCTCCAACTGATCAACCTCTGCCGCCTCCTCCTTCTGTGGCCCCGCCGATTGCTGAAGCCCCGCCTACTACTGAAGCACCACCCGACCAATGAAAACTATTAGTTTACATCATTGTAAAATATTTGTACTTTTTTTTTTTTTTTTTTTTTAATTTTTTTTTAATTTTTTTTTAATTTTTTTTTTTTTTATGTATTTTTTTTTTTTTCATTAATTTTAAATTTTATCTTTTTTTTTTTTTTTTTTATATGTAAATTAATGTAAAGAGACTTTGGTTAATCTTCCCCCACACTTAAACTAAATAACACAAACTCACAGAAATCAACCAAATAACACAACTAACTAAACAAAACAAAATGAAAGCAGTAAAGATAAGGGTGGAAGAATGCAAAGCTGATTGGGTTAGTGATTCCAAAGTCTCCCTTCGTTGAATGCTTGGGTTGCCTCCCAAGAAGCGCTTGATTTAACGTCTTTAGCCGGACGCATCTTTCCTTTAAATTTCCCTCGGCTCCATTTGAACCTAAAATCAAAGAAAGAAAAATAAATCAAATATCAAAAGTAAAATACACAAACACCAATATAAACATAAACAAAAACAAAAATAAAAGGATTAGCAAAGTTGCTAATCCCCGGCAACGGCGCCAAAATTTGATGTGAGAATTACTTGACACACAAATTAAACCCTCTTTTTGACAATTGTAGTATAGATGTAAGTAGGGTATCGTTCTAGGCCGGGGATTAGGAGGGATTGCTAATCTATTCTAAATTAATTTAAAAATATTAAATAAGACTCAAGGACATAAAATTAGGCTAAAAATTCTAATAACTCGAAACACACTTAAAATGACTCAAAATAATGAAAACAATTAAATTAAACACTAGGAACTGAAATGGACGGAAATTAAATTAAAAGACTAACAATAAAGAAAACTAACTAAATAATATAATTTAATAATGGATGGGTGTTTGGTTTTGATGAAAAGTAAATTAAACTTAATTAAATTACAGAATTGACAAAAACATAAAATTAAGGTAAAATGATAAATGACGGACTAGCTAGAGGGTTCTTCTCCACACATGACACATATGCAACCTAAATTGATTTTCAGTTGTTCTTTCAATAAATTGTGAATCTCAACACTTCAGATTAACCGTGAACAGCACTTTTTTAATCTTCAAGTTTTCCTTAAGTTATTGAATTGGACGGAAAAACGCATACAACAATTCAAAACATTCTTCAAAAGTCCCCTACGTGAAAAGCACAATAGAGATACAATCAAAGATCATTAAACTTTGTGAAAACTATAAGCATTGACGAGGCATTCGTAACTATGAAAAGCATGATACTCTTGCCAAGAATTCACTTAACACGATTGTGGATAACAACCTTCACTACTTGTGAATATAAGTTCATAACGATTAGGTGAAATTCACTTATATTCTAGCATCAAATTCATGCATGTAAATTAAGCGTGCACTCTCAACCAACATACACAAATCAGTTTTTATACGAACGGATAAGTAAATTGAAATCACAACTTATGAAATCACAACCGAAGGTAATCAATTCATATTACAAATATATTCATGGCTTTGAATTAACCTCTAGCCAAAATAAATTTAATTACACATTATTAAAACAAAAATTAAAATATAAGTTTGGAAAGATTTAACCGAAAGAAGGTGATCTGCTGCATCTGCCTGTCTTCCTCTCGCTGACAATTCCCTGGACTGAGTCAGTTGCTGCCAAAGGGCAGCTCCTGTTCTTCCCCGCGTCACCACCTCCTCGTGGACTCTGTCCCTCTCTTCTCTACATACCTGATCCTCTCTTGACAGCACCTTATCTTTTTTCGCCCCGCAGCTTCACTCTTCTGACCGTCCTTCCTTCACGCTGCCCAAAGGCAGCTCTCTGCCTCCTGCTCTATTTGCGCTGCCTTGTTTCCGCTCCAAGACCTGCGTCTCTGCGAGCTGCCCAAAGGGCAGCTCCCCCCCCCCCTTTTTGCACCTGTCTCACTCCCCCCTTTATTTTTCTTTCTGCTGCTGACCTATATCCCCCGCGTGGACTCTCCACATCCCCTTCTTCTATTATTTCCTTGGATCCCGTCTTTTCTTTCCTTCACTGCCCATGTTTGGATTCCTTCCTTTTAATTATGCCGTGTCCCTCTTCCAGTTTTCTGCCTTCTTTTTCCTGCTTTGACTCCCCCAGCGTGCTGTCCACTTTGACTTGCTGTCCTCCCCGCGTGTCACGCTGTCTCCCGCACTCCTCTCTTGGATTCCCTTTATTTTATTCTTCTTTCTTCTCTTCCTTTGCAATCATCATAATAATGAGAGGGACAAACATTGTTTATAAAATGTAAATTAGTATTATCATGTGACAATAAAGGGTAAATTTGCATAACAGATCCTATAAACACAAAAATAACGTAAATAGCTCAAAAATATAAGGAACTAACCAAGAAAAGACGAGTGAATTCGAAGTAAAAATATATATAAATATGATCCGATCATGTAGCAATTGAGTGCAATGATGCATGAAATCTGAAATGATGGAGGGAACAAGGAATGGTGTAGCAATTGAGTGCAATGATTCAATGTAATGATGCATGAAATCTGAAATGATGGAGGGAACAAGGAATGCTATAGCAATTGAGTACAATGATTCAATGTAATGATGCATGAATTTAAACAAAGAATGGTGTAGCAATTGAGTGCAATGATTCAATGTAATGATGCATAAATCTGAAATGATGGAGGGAACAAAGAATGGTGTAGCAATTGAGTGCAATGATTCAATGTAATGATGCATGAAATCTGAAATAATGAAGGGGACAAGGGTGATGATGCACGGCATGGGTGGAAATTGGAGTGATTTATGGCGGAAAATAGGAAAAGGGATGGCTCCCTTGCACAGCAAGGAAGAGAAATGGTGAAGGATGATATGGCTTGGACTTTTAAGGCAGGTTTAGGACTTGTAGAATATGTAATGAAATGTCCCAAAGTATTTAGAAACCCTTCGTGTGACTGAATATTTGGTAATTTAGATTAGAAAAGGTAAAGACAAGATAAGGCAAGTTTGACTAGTCTTTCCTCTTTCTTGATGGTTTCCTTGTCTTCCTTGGTCCTCTATTTATTTTCTTCCTCTCCTTGGCACATTTCTAGCTTCTTTAGATCTTTAATTTCGTCCAACCACTTTGCTCCATGCATGTGCTATCCATTCCAAGCCCAAAACTGCTTCAAAATGCATCAAAATGCACCTTATTGCATACTTTGTCCTTAGAACCTGAAATTGCACGAAAATGACTTTAAACACTAAAACAACTAAGGAATAACAACATAAATGCATGAGAACAAGCTAACTCAGTCACATAAATATGCTCCTATCAGAAACATAACTAGAAATATTATTGAATCCATAAAATTAAGAAGAAAACTAAGTTTTAAAAAAACCCTTGAAAAGTCCCTGCTTTGCCGCAGCCACTTGCCGGGCCTTTTCTTTCCTTGTTGAATGATGATCAGGTTGTCTCCCTTTAATTCCTCTTTTTTTTCTCTTTCTTTAATGAATAATGACCAACCAATTAATTATATTAATCAGCCTTTTTTCCTTCTTTGTCTTGCCGGCTTTTGCTTCCTTTTTCTGCTTGTCTTATTCTTCATTTTCTTCTTCCCTCTTTCATTCATTTCTTCAATAATGAGCAGCCTCAATTATCTCTAAATTAATGTCAATTAAACTTTTGGTTTCTTTTGTCTTTCCCCTCAATTTCCTTCTTTCATTCTCCATAACTGACAAAAGTTTGAAACCGCAACCATAACCTTCATATTGCCCTCTTCAATTCTCTACTTGATTCGAAACGGTAATTGTATTTTCGAAATTGACATCGCCCAATTTTATTCCAGTGAGTAACCTGCAAAGAGACTGAAGTAAAACAAATTTAAGCCACATATATTTTCTAAATCGTAAACCCATAGTCCACACTTCAATCAATGGTCGTAGGCGTTTAGCATACCACATGATTATATTAAAACTAAGAAATTAACATGATTTTGATCCCTATTCATTAGTATGACTATAAAAACTCAAAAGTCATATAATTCCTCTCGTTTAAATCCAACATGTCATCATAAAATGTAACTTTTAGGGTAAAATAAGTAATAAAATATGTGCTTATCAAATGGGAATTGTTATTAGCACTCCAAAAATCTCAATCTACACTCCAAACTTTCTATATTAGGAAAGAAAAATTACACTTGTGAGGAGTGTAGAATGAGATTTTTGGAGTGCCAATAATACTTCCCTATCAAATACCCCCAAACTTATATTTTACTAGTCCTCTTGCAAAAGATGGAAAAACATGAAAAAGTAATAGTATGGAAAACGTTAGCTTCCTCCTATGATCTCAAAGAATCTCAATCAAGAGTTCATAATAATCAAGAATTCTCCTAAGCACAAAGCAAGTGAATCAACCATAATTCCAAGTGTCAGCCGAATCAATCATCCTTGAGGTGTAGTGTGTGTAATAGCCATGCCAATGTAATTCCAAGCTTATTAAAATCGTCATGTGCAAACAAATAACCTTCTCATCGGGCATACACTCATTCACACTTATTTCTGGGTAACGTGTTTTATTCCAATGATCTCATTAAACATGCCACCATATGCTTGCTTGTCAACCTAACTCGGTATTAATTTCAAGTAATTCCTTAGAACAAAAGGTCTTTTGTTGGGTTGTAATGGGGCTAGGGATCGTTTGACTAATGAAAGAAAGGATATGGAATTCAAAATTTTTGAGAAAGTACACTCTAGAACAAACCAAAAACAGTAGCACTTCATCTTCACTTCAACTGGAAATATGAACTTTGCATAACAAGCTATTCCTCCAACTTATGCAATTGCATACTCAAGCTTTTTACATATAATAACAATGAAAATTAAGAATACAAGTATGCTTGTACATAATACATTGCAACACCTTTGCACTTTTCCAATCTTTAGATAAAAATGAATGAAACCCATATTACGCACACAAAACTATCGAGCATCGTGCTGATTTTCAATCTTTTCTCTCTCTTTTATATATATCATGCTTACAACACCCATCATTTTCACATTCAATGTATTACACACTCTCCATCCATTTTCTATATAAACAAAACCCCAAAAGCACAACCTTTGTAATACTTTCTCAAAATAATAAAGGATAGGTATATGCATAGGAACTCAACTCCAATATTGGAACATGGTAGTGAGATATGGCTAACAAAGAAAAGGCTTAATTTAAGGCTCAAAGGGGCTGCCAGTGACAAAATTATCATATAAGGTAGGCATGAAAAGCTCAAACGATCCAAAAATGGCCTATATCCTTTCCAAGTAATTACATGAATTGATGAATTAATCAAGAGGTATAAGCCTAGTTCTAGAGATACATGTAAAAATGAGATCATACGCACGAGAATAAATGTGATTGATGCATGATAGTTCAATCATATTATGCTCAAAAACTCACAAGGTTCACATTTGATCACTGTATTCACATAAGAAACGTTAAATCATGCTTTTATTTCAAATCAACAAGGCTATGTGCATTTGTGTTTCAAGGATGATCGAACATGTCCAAGCTAACAAGGGAATAAAGAAATTCCCCTAAAACATGCTTACTAATTTCCCAACCACCATGGTTCAAATTTAATTCAATTATATCATTGGGTCAGGAAACTAACAACAAACTAATTCAAAACAATAAATAAAAACATTTCATTTTGAATTTTGAATTTTTTTGATTTTCTGTTTTTTTTTTTTTCCTTCAAATTTTCTAATTTTTTTTTAAGTAGTAAGAACAAGACAAACTAAAGTAATAAAACGAACAGACCCAAAACTAACAAAGCAACATAAAGACAATGCAAATCCAATTCTTGTTGAAAGGTTTGAAAATTTTCAGTTTTTTCTTTGTTTATGCCTTACCGCTCAACTTAAAATTGACATTGTCCCTAATGTCTTTTAACACATGAAATAAAGAAAAGAAAATGAAATGAACAAGGAAAAACATTTGTACAAAGACACTCACTGGCGGAGGCATATGAGGACTAAGGTAGTCCTAAGCCTACCCTGACTTGAAAAGACAAGATTAGTGGTACACCTATATCTATTGCTTTGCAGTTTGCAACCCTTCTCAACACTTAGGCCTTCTCCAACACTGGGCTAAAACTTAAATTTCCACTTCTATTCCCCCCCAAAACTCAACCCAAACCAAAGCTAAAATGTGGCCTAAAGCCTAAAACTCAAATGGCAGCCAAATTTAGCCCAAGATTAGTGGGGCTGGCCACCATATATGTATATTTTATTTAGTTTTATATTTATAAATTCATTAAATCCAACGGCTAAGATCTAATTTGATAAAATTCAACAGTAAAAAAAATAATTTAACAGTCTAAATTTAAATCTAACAGCTAAAGTAATTAAACAAAAAATCTTTCATTTGTTTCATATTTTTTCTCAGTTAGTGATTTTTCAGTATTGTCAAAATCTAAATATTTTTAGGTTAAAATGTTCATAAAATTAAAGGAAAACTAATGAAAATGGCTTGAAAACTTTGAGTTTTAACGATAAGGACAAAATAAAGGGTAAGGTGAATAGTACCATGATTGACTTTTTAGTATAAAAATGTGGTTTTTCGTTAAAGTGAACAGTACCGCGGACTTTTCGTTAAAACTCCCTAAAATTAAATTAGGATAGTCTACATAATTTTTTATTTTAAAAAAGTTACTTTAAGAACAAAATTAGTCTAAATTCATTCTTTAATAATCTGGGGCTAAAATTTCAGGCCAGAAAAGTTAGAGCAGAAAAGTTATTTCTAGGTTAAAACCTAAATTTTCTAGACTAAAAATTTTAAGTTTTAGGCCAAAGGTTGGAGATGGTCTTAGCACAAATCCAATCATTTATCTATCTTTTCATTCAAATCCCATCCCAAAATTAAGTATAATATTTCAAATGGTCATTTATCACAAATCAATGACATTAAATTAAAACCCATCATTCACTTTTAATTTAAAAAAAAAAATTAAAAATCATCTTTCACTCAAGCATTGGCAAAACTATTCGCCTATTTTTCTTGAATTTCATATATTTAACCATTCCAAATCCCAAATATATTTGTGGTGTCAAAATTGACATCTACTGCACCACTTGGGCAGTTAATATGTGAAACCCCGAAAAAAAAAATATTTAGAAGTTGCCAGATGGCAGCAAGAGAGAAGGGGAAAAGGCCCATCTAATGGGGAAGTGGGTGAATCAGAAAGGAAGTGGGGAGAGTGCCCAATGAAAGCAGGGAAAAGGAGAGGGGAAGAAAAGGAGGGGAAAGACGAAGCCAACCCAGAACCCTGCGTTTAATGTTTACAAGAATTAGTGAAATGACATAATTTATGAAATTATTCTGAATCCTGCGGGATGCATATGTATGTGCTGGTTACCTTAATTAAATTTAGGGAACTTTAACGAAAAGCACCCGGTACTGTTCACTTTAACGAAAAACCACATTTTTACACTAAAAAGTCAATCCTGGTACTATTCACTTTACCCTTTATTTTGTCCTTATCATTAAAACTCAAAGTTTTCAAGCCCTTTTCATTAGTTTTCCTTTAAATTTATGGCTATGAATAATGTGATGTTGACTAGAATTACCGAATCACTGTGGCATGACTATATTTATGTTATTTGCTCATCGTTTAATGCACCGGTGTTAGTACTAGTCTGGCCAGGCCAGCCTTTCATATGTATGGCACGATCAATCATTTGCACCCTAACGATACCGATGATATTGGCATGATCAGAAATGGTTAAAGAAGCAGCAAACTTCACGGGAATGCGAAGGCCATTTATGCCATCCTTTCAATTCCTGACGACTTTGAGCACGTCACGATCGTAGTCCTTATCCTTGTTAGGAAGATTTCTTATCTAGGTTTGATTCCACCTCCCAGCGGAGTGACTTTGGAAGAAGTATCGCTGACGCGCGGATATACTCTTCAGTAGGTATAGGGCTCGAAATTCGGAAAGGCCCAGCTCAGTCTCTTAAATCCTATTTAGCATCTCAAAGGCATGCATAACTCTGTAGTCAGTGGGGACAATGTTAATGGGTGCAAGTTGTAATGTGCCAACACTTCCTTAACGAAACCGGGCATCGAGAACTGAAGGCCCAAACTTAGATACCGAGGATGAATGTGCACATCCTGCCAGGTCGGTTTTGAACCCTCCCAGCCAGCAAGCACATCGCGGTGTATTTCCTCGGTTGCCTGATTCTATGACTCTAGTGTGGTTAAGACTAACTGAAGGTGTCACCAATTGTTGTTGCCAAAATTAGATTAACCGAAATTAACTTAATTAAGTTCAAATTTTAATGCTCGCAAGTGTATGAATCGTAAAGTAGTATAGTAGGCACGCACATGATCATTCCAATTAAGATTGATATAATTCTAATTATCTAACTTAAATTTAAATTGCACTTGAATTGGAATTGAAAGATTGATGATTTGAGAAAGAACTTTGAAATTGTAAATGTAAATAAAAATCAAATGAGACTAAATAAGTGACGTGAACAACAAAGAAATCAAATCAAATGCAGAAAACATTAGAGCATCTGATTCACCATAACCAATCCAACTTAATTCGAATGGTTAATCATTAACGAATAAACATCCATCTTGACGGTCTAATTCCTCTAATTCATATAGTATCCACGACATCTAGATTACTACGTATACTCCTATGTGTCAATTCTGGAATCGTTCATGGTGGCAAGTTTATTCTTGGTTACTCTCAGGGTTTTGATGCTCGTATCATTTCTTCTTTGAGGATTCACATATCCATCGCAATGTTGGAAATATGCCCTGAAAGTCAATCTTTGGAAGAAACCTTTCAGGACAATAAATGGATGTATAGATGACTCTTATACATCAAATGGCAAAGATACTATTTAGGACTATCTCTATAAACGATATATGTCCTAAATAATGAATCCATAGACAATGGATCGATGGAAGAAGTAATCTAATGATGTTAGACTACAGAGACCTTCTTCACATAACCATCATGTCCAAAAAGGTTCCTGGTCATATGATTGTCAGAGGGACACTGACAATGCAAAGACCAGTACATACTATGTCCCCTTCAATTGGAAGGATCGAAAGTCTCATCCCATTCGTGTAGTGACACTAAGACAGGTATGTAGGTGCTCATTAAGGGAATGAGTTCACTGAACACAATCGAACGAGAGTACTTGCATGAAGGTCTACTCACATGTCAAGCAAGTAACTCTAATGGTTGGAATAATGTAAGTAGTCCTTTGACCTGAGGCATCGTAGTTGTCTTGTGGTTAGGTCCTTGATCTTTGATTATGTCAAAGTCACTCCATTCGCGGGTGTCCACGGCATAGTTGGGGTTAAGCCACTTAGCCATGGAGGCAAGTAAATGCGCAACAAAGGATCTCTAATCCTCGTTATGAGAGGAAGAATACTCTAAGATATGATTCGGGAATCTTCGGCCGAAGTATCGAGCGTAATAAAGGAAAGCGTTCCTATACGACTCAATTGAATCATATAACATGGAATAATCACCTTAGGGGTTTGACATAATATATCCATACCCTAATAATGTGATTAAGAGTATTGTATTAGAGAATGATCGAATTACATTGTAATTCCAACTGAATAGGTTCTCCAAACAAATTCTACATTAGCTTGGGTAGCCATGATATATGGTTAGATGTCACTCATGGCTTGTGAGTTCTTCTAGATGATTAAATGTAGTCGTGAAAGAAGAAGGTGAATTAAAAGTAAGTTTTAATTCACCAAGTGATTGGATTAAATATAATCAATTGGATTGGTGCCAATCACCTCACTGCCTTGCTAATTAGAACCTAAAATGATTGTACACCGATACACTCTTGTAGTGAGTAACTAATGGATGATGGAAATAATTAATTGGATTAATTAAGTGTTGTGATTAATTAGAAAGTCTAAAGAAATCATAAAAGCGATAAAAGATCGTTTTGGGCTTAAAGAAAAGTTCGGGTTAATATGGGCCCATTAAGCCCAAACCCATTGGGCTTTTATTTAAGTATAGGATGACTTGAAATAATAAAAGCCCAAAGCCCAAACAACACTAAAGGGGGCAGGCCAAATAAAGGGAAAGGGAGAGAGAGAGGAAGTCAAGTTGTTGACTTGTTTCTTTGTATTATAAAAGGAACTTTATAGTGAAAAATTCATTAGGGTTTTGTGTGTTGTTTTTCACAAAAGGAAGAAAACATCTCTCTCTCTAAAACCACACAAGGCCGGCCACCATAAGGGAGATTTAGCTAATCATCTTCTCTCCCTTTTGGTTATTCCTCCATCCATCTCACTACACTAGTGGGTATGGATCTTTAGAGGTCTTCTACTTTGGAGACTAAAGGAGAACCAAGGAGCACTCATTCTAACAAAGTGGAGGAGGCAAGAAGGGAGGCTAGGCTCAAGGAGTTCAAGGAACAAAGGGCTTAGAGGTGGTCTATCCTTGGTCTAAAGTCTAGATCAAGAGGTATAAAACTAAACCTACACTTTGTTCTTCACTAAAATGTTTTGATGCATCTTATATAAACCTATGCATCTTGAAGGGGATTTGCATGACTATAGCTTTGATATTATGTGATAACATGCTTCCGTTGCTTTCGTATATAAATTTTGAATTGTATATGCATGCTAGTCACTAGAAATCCCACATAAATCTCATATTTTCCCTTCACGCAAGGCACTAACTATGCTTCTTGTTCTTTGGTCTTCTCCTTCGTTCCCTTGGATTAACACCGATGGTTTGTTTAAAGGAAATCCTGGTTCTGCTGCTTGTGGAGGAGTTTTCCAGGATTGTAATGGTCACTTTCTTGGTGGTTTCTGCCAAAGGATTGGTCATTGTAACTCTTTTTATGCAGAATTATCAGCAGCTATTATTGGCGTTGTTACGTCCCGATCCCGACATACGTCCAAGATCGACACGTGACGTCACCAAGTATCCATATATCCAACAAACCTTGCCTCCGGGATATGTACAAATCATAGTTTAATATTCAAAATTGCGTAGAAATTTTCGTATACTTTATGGCTGCATCTAACCTCCTCATTAGACTGTCTACATACCCTAAACAGGGATCAAGCCATTCGTAGTTCACCATTCGTCAAACTCTAATGTTTTCGTAAAGTACTTCTAGAAGAAATCATAGAGTACCACACTACACATCAACCTTACGCCAAACAACAATTTTCACCTTATCATGCTTGCAGGTATGCCATCTCACACATATGCTTTCCAATTCATCCATCATTTAAATCACTATATTTCACATAACAGCACAATTCATAGTATGCAATATCTCAAAGAACAGTCAACGAAGCACAATGTTATTCTCTAGCCACATTGGTCAACGAGTCTCATCATAAAAATAATAGTCATATCCAACATCATTCCACAATCACTCCAATTAATCAGTCCCAAGAATTCCAGATGCACGATATTAACATTTAACTATGTTAATCTATCAACAAGATCACATATCAATTCATGAAATTTAATAAAGGAATTCAACATAATTCCTTACCTGGATTCCAAGTAATAACATGATAAATCCAATTTATATACACAATCTCTACTATGAACAATTTCTATTCACTCAAATCTAAGGGCCGGACTAACTTTATGGAAGTGAGCAAGAGTGGGGATTCCAGACCACATAACAAGATCCATCTAAACTACAGTCACCTATTTCAAGTGTACCAAGTTCAACTAATCCTCCTTACCCCTAGAATGCGCATAGTTCCCCATCGCGGATAAACCAAACAGAACCATAAGCATAATCTCATCGTGCAAGTAGTGATCACCCATCGTGGATATACCAAGTATGATCACCCTTGAATAAGTATAGTCCCCCAATGCGGATATACAAGCATGATCACTCCTAGAATGCGTATGGTCCCTCAACGCGGATATACCAAGCATGTTCACTCCTAACAGTCCCCCAACGCGGATATACCAATTAGAACTGTGTCCTATAGCTCTATGTAGTGATCACCTAACGAGGATATACCAAGCATGATCACTCTTAGAATGCGTATGGTCCCCCAACTCGGATATACCAAACAGAACCATATGCATAGTCTAATAATATAGGCAGTGATCACCCAACGCAGATATACCAAGCACGATCACTCCTAACAGGCCCTCAACGAATATATACCAAGCAGGACCATCCATGTACCACTGTTACATGGTGCAATAAATCCAACACACAACCTATCCACACCTCAACCCCTATGAGTTACAACGCAGCCATCTACACCATCAACTTCTCATGGCCACAAACTAATATGTCACACAAGCATATAAGTTCCACAAAATACTTCTAATATGATTCTAGCATCACATTGTCATAAGCTTTATCATACATATCTTTCACATTATCAAGAAGATAAATAAACACACACACACACACACACACACACACACACATTTGGAAGATCTATACATTTGATTCCCAATCTGTTAGTTCCTATGGTCCTTAAATATTATGTACTATTTTGTATTTAATTTTGATGCCGATCCAACGGCCGAATCATCAATTCATATAATGACCCCATGGCCGCCAACTAAGTGGTCAACTACGAAACTATAATAAAACCTCAGAATTTCACTAAATGGATGTCAAATATGGAATCAAGGCATCAAAATTAGCCTAGGATAGTCAGGTGGGGTCTTGGATCACACGCTGCTGCCACGCAACGAATGACCACCTCGACTCGCCTGAAAATTCAACTAATTCTAAAAATTACCAAATTTTATTGACTTATAAAACACAACAAGGGGAACAACTTTCATACCTGAGCAGAAGTCCAATTCGACTGGGAAGATGCCAGAAATCACCTCGATCCCCCTGAAACCCTAGAATTTGGGGGTCATTCGATTCGACTTCTCCGGTGCTCCGCCGCCTCCAAGGTTGTTTGGGTTTTGTTTCTGGGCTCAAGAGAAGTTGAACCAAGGTGGTGGTCGATGGTGGTGGTTGTAGAAACAGCCGATCGCCGCTGTGTGTGCCCTCGTAGCCTTTGGCTTCAATCCTCATGAATTAAGGACTAAATCCTTCGATTTTTATGTGAATATGGAAGAGGGGTAGACGTTGAGTTGTTTCCAAGTGATGGATGGTAGATATTCACCCTGAGAAGCCGAGAATGGTGCCGTCGAGTTTGCTTGCCGCCAGGTAGGGTCAGGAGGAAAACCCACTCCCTTTTCTTTTTTCCCTTCTCTCATTTCCCTCATTTCTTCCTTCCCTGATTGGGTAGTCCCACACCACATCTCTCTTCTCTTTCCTTCAATCATAGCCACCCACGTAGCACAAGACTGATGGTCCAACAAATCTGGAGCTTCCAGATTTATGGTCAAATGACCAATTTGCTCTTCACTTTGTTCGTTTATAACTCCTTTGTTATAACTGCAAGTTACATTCCGTTTGTGCCCACGTGTTCGTATTGACATACACTAACCAAATGTGCAAGGAGATTTGGAAAATTATGAAAGGATCAAATATGTGCTTGAAAATCCGCTTAATTCATTAAGGGTGTTTTCATCCTTTTACTTATATAGCATTATATATAATATTGAAAAACAAAATCGTTTTTCAGGGTGTTATTGGTACTCCAAATATCTCCTTGTGCACTTCAAATTGTTGTGTTTAAAAAGAAAAAAAAATTACACTTATAAGGAGTGAATAATGAGATTCAAAAGTGCTAATAAAAGAAATTTTTTTTAATATATAACATTATTACATATAAATTTTAGATGAGCTCAAAGGTGGTCTTTACTAGATTATTTTGTAGATTTATTCCAAATTACATTCTGTTTGCGCCCACGGGTTCGTATTGACACACACTAACCAAATGCGCATAGAGATTTGGAAAATTATGTAAGGATCAAATACGTGCTTGAAAATCCGCTTAATTCATTAAGGGCGTTTTCATCCCTTTACTTATATAGCATTATATATAATATTGAAAAACAAAATCGTTTTTTTCAGGGTGTTATTGGTACTCCAAATATCTCCTTGTGCACTTCAAATTGTTGTGTTTAAAAAGAAAAAAAAATTACACTTATAAGGAGTGAATAATGAGATTCATAAGTGCTAATAAAAGCAATTTTTTTTTAATATATAACATTATTACATATAAATTTTAGATGAGCTCAAAGGTGGTCTTTACTAGATTATTTTGTAGATTTATTCCAAATTACATTATGTTTGCGCCCACGCGTTCATATTGACATGCACTAACCAAATGTGCAAAGAGATTTGTAAAATTATGAAAGGATCAAATACGTGCTCGAAAATCCGCTTAATTCATTAAGGGCGTTATTGTCCCTTTACTTATCAAAAAAATTTGTACGCCACAAATATATAAGTGTTGAAATTACAAATATGAATACAAAATACGAGATACGTAATTTTAAATAGTGAAATCCAAGGGCGGGTTTTCACATGCATAGAGTTCGCATATCAATGGGGTTGGCATTGGCTTTGGTTGGAAAGTTACTCTTCTAGTGTTATTTCTGCTCTCCAATCGACCCATTTTGATCATCCTCGGCCTCTTCGTACGCATTGGTCTACTTGTTTGGACCACATTCGGAAGATGGCTTTCTATGCCTCTCACATATATCGCGAAGGAAATGTGGTTGCGGACAATTTCGCTAACATAGGCTTGTCTTCTCCAACTTTAGTATGGCTTGATTCCCCTCTAATGACAGTTCATGCTGCTTTGTTTTCATTCTATATTGACTTTTCTGGCTTTCGCTTCTCAAATTAATGTGAATCTCAGCATACAGGTTTGTCTTATTTTCTTGATTTTTTCCTTAACCTTGTGATGTTTCTTGTTCTTTATAGCAGGTTTAGACATTTAGGTTCGACTTTAGAAGGGTTAGTTTTTAATATTAATAATTAATTAAAATTTGATTTTAACATAAATTATTTTAATAATCTCTATCAGAACGACCTTATTCTAGCAGCCCTATTTAAGTAGGATTGGGATTTATAATTAATTGTAATCCTGGTACAATAAGGCGTGCCTATAATTGTAAACCCGAATAAGGTAACCGAGCTCTTTTTATTGTCGCAGAGGCCGAACGAAACCCTAAAAACCCTCGTTTCCCCTTCCAGTCCCGTCTTCGACCACCAAACTCCCATCCGCGTCGTCCCCCATCGTTTTTTTTCTCTCACCATCGTCCTCCACCACTAGCTGTATAATATGTAATGTCTGTAGTGTGTATAATCTGTGCTTGTGTTGGCGTCTAATTGGCCGTATTGATTGTTAAACTTATTAAGGCATTTAGCTGAATTTTGCTTTTACATTTGGGTCGTATTAGTGCCATAAGGATTTGACTTGAACTTTGATTTTTCATTTGAGTTTGTACTAATGTCATAAGGCATTTACTTGAGCTTTGAAGTTGTTGGATTGATTTTATTTATATTTGATGTTTGAGTCACTTATATGAAAAATGAATCTTTGATGTTTGAGCAGCACACATGAAAGGGGCTTGGAGGGATTGGATTTTATATGAAAAATGAATCCTTGAATCACTGACGTTTGTGTATCATATGGATAGAATTTGTTGAACATAGGCTCTCAGTCTAAAGTTATTATAATTTAGGTGCAAATAGAAAGACTTGTGAATCTGAACAGTTTTATAAATTGTATGTATAGAACCTTTGGGCTCTTGGACTGCGGTTGTGCGGTTGTGTGGTTTTGCATTGAGTAGTTGGATTATGTTTGTCAATTGGTTTTCTTATAATGTTAAAGTTAGCTGATATGGTTTTTCGGTTTATGTTAATCAGATAACTGCAATGGGAAGAAAGAAGGAAGAGGAGAGTGGTGCATCCACGAAGGCTAAGTCAGCTGGCAAACATGCTTCTAAAGATTGGGAAAAAGAGAACATAACAGTCTCTGCAATGTTGGCCAGCATGGACCTGAAACCCGATAAGCCCGAGAAATGAGCTTCCTCAAGTGCAAGGGCAAAAGCGGCTCCAAAGCGTCAATCATACACTGATGGTATTGATCTCTCTCCCTCTGACAAAGAAGATGAGGATATGTTAGGAGAGGGACAACACGAAGTAAATGTATCCAATAAGCAAAAGCGGCAAGAATTTAAGCCACTTGGTGTGTCTATGTCAAAGAAACAGTTGAAAAAGTGTGCTCAGAGGGACGACCTTGCTGCCCATGCCATTGAGCAGGCTAAGAAGGAGGCCCTAAAAGACGACCGTGATGCTTTTACTGTTGTTATTGGAAGCCAGGCATCGGTACTTGATGGTGAAGATAGTGATACTAATGTTAAGGATATAACAATAGAAAATTTCTCTTTGTCCGCTCGGGGAAAGGAACTTCTAAGAACACATCAATGAAGATAACACATGGGAAGAGATATGGTTTGGTTGCGCCCAATGGAATGGGCAAGTCTACTCTCCTGAAGCTTCTTGCTTGGAGGAAGATTCCAGCACCAAAAAATATTGATGTGCATTTGGTTGAGCAGGAGGTAGTTGGTGATGACAAAACTACTCTTGAAGCAGTTGTTTTCAGCTAATGAAGAACTTGTCAAAATCCGAAAAGAGGTTGCAGATTTGCAGAATTCAGCTTCCTCTGATGAAAAGGACAGTTTTGATGATGATGCAGGAGAGAAGCTCTCCGATTTGTATGAGAAATTGCAGTTGATGGGATCAGATTCAGTTGAAGCTCAGGCTTCAAAAATTCTTTCTGGGTTGGGGTTCACGCAGGATATGCAAGGCCGTCCAACTAAGTCCTTCAGTGGTGGGTGATGAGAATTTCATTGGCAAGGGCACTTTTTGCTCAGCCAACTCTTTTGTTGCTTGATGAACCCACCAACCATCTCGACTTGAGGGCCGTTTTCTGGTTGGAGGAATACTTGTGCCGCTGGAAAAAAACTTTGGTCATTGTCTCACATGACCGAGATTTCCTTAACACGGTTTGCAGTGAGATTATTCATCTGCATGATCTGAAACTTCACATCTACAGAGGGAATTTTGATGGTTTTGAAACTGGTTATGAGCAAGGTAGGAAAGAGGTGAACAAAAAGTTTGAAATTTATGACAAGCAGATGAAAGCTGCCAAAAGGAGTGGAAGTCGGATCCAACAGGAGAAAGTCAAGGATAAAGCAAAGTCTGCAGCAGCTAAGGAAGCATAAAAGAACAAGGCCAAGGGAAAAGTTGATGAAGATGATGCACCAGCTGAGGCTCCTAAGAAGTGGAGAGATTACAGTGTAGAGTTCCACTTTCCTGAACCTACAGAGCTTACTCCTCCACTATTGCAACTTGTTGAAGTCAGCTTCAGTTATCCAAATCGGGAGGATTTCAGGCTGTCAGGCGTTGATGTTGGTATTGATATGGGGACCCGTGTTGCCATTGTTGGACCTAACGGAGCTGGAAAGTCTACCCTGCTCAACCTTCTTGCAGGTGATTTGGTTCCTTCGGAGGGTGAAGTACGGAGGAGTCAGAAGTTGAGTATCGGTAGGTATTCACAGCACTTTGTGGACCTCCTGACAATGGATGAGACCCCAGTTGAGTACCTTATGCAGCTTCATTCAGACAAAGAGGGATTTAGCAAGCAAGAGGCTGTTCGTGCAAAGCTTGGAAAATATGGGCTCCCCAGCCACAACCATCTCACTCCCATTGCAAAATTATCTAGAGGGAAGAAGGCCCGGGTTGTGTTGACGTCAATATCCATGTCAAGGCCCCACATTTTGCTGCTGGATGAACCGACGAATCATTTGGATATGCAGAGTATTGATGCACTGGCCGATGCACTTGATGAATTCACCGGTGGAGTTGTACTGGTGAGTCATGATTCTAGGCTGATATCGCGCGTGAGTGAAAATGAAGAGATGAGTGAAATTTGGGATGTTGATGATGGCACGGTGACCCCTTACCTTGGGACTTTCGAGGAGTACAAGGAGGAGCTACGAAGAGAAATTAAAGAGGAAGTCGATGAGACTGAGGCCAATCCCTCATCTCTTACTTACTATAAGGATCAGTCTGTGTCTAGAGAAATACATAAAAATATGTCAAATATTAATTTGTTTTGAGTTATTCGTCTTGTATTCAGAACACGGATTGGTGGATTACTACCCAACTAGATTTCTATTTTTCAATCATTAATGACGATTAGCATGGTATGCCATCTGATAAGCAGATGATGCAGTCCCGAAGATGAAGCCTGTTGGAAAATTGGTGCGGTTGAACCAACTGGAATCATTGTTTGTTTATGTGCACAAACTAATGCATCAAACATTGAATCAACAAGGATAATAAAAAGAGACGTGGAGAGAGGCCTTGGCCGGCCACCTTAACCCACATGACTCTCTCTCTCTCGAAATTTTATTGATTTCAGGCTGTGTCTTTTTCTTCAATTTTTTTTTCCCAGCCGTTGATCGTTTTGTTTTCCCCCAGCTCCTGGACAGTTAATTTGTAACTGTTTATAGTTGTGCAATCAACTGCTTTCGTGTTTGCAAAAATGTCCTGACAAAATTAAATTTAGAAACCTTGTGCGACGGACAATATTGTCGCACAAGGACACTTTGCATGATGAAAGTAAATTTTCGTCAAGCAAAGGATGAGAAAAACGCTGGTAAAGGAAGATTTGGTGCGGAAGTTTCGCACGACAAGGCTTTCGTCGCTTAAAGGTGTTCTAAAATGGTTGGTGGGTCATTTAACGCGAGCAATATGCTGCACAATTTGCACGACCAAGTTTTTGTCGCAACAAGTCCTTTTCTGAAACAGACGTTCAAGCTTTTGGCGCGTATTATTTATTATAGACTTCCCAAACAAAGGTTTCGTTGCGCAAAAGTCCCAAGGGCTCTATAAAAGCACAGGTTCACTCTCTTTTTCCCTGACATACTTTTCCCTAAAATCCTAAAGCTTCCCCTCTTCTTTTTTTCCCAAACCCCTTACATACCAATTTCTTATTTTAAACTTTGGTACGAAAGCCGATTCCGCTGCTCCCCAGAAATTTCAGTTTTTTTCCGGTAGACTAGAAAACCAAAAAACTCAAAGTCACCACTATCTGGAAAAAATGTATATTAGGATAGTGAAATAGATAAGTAAATGTTGTAGATAAAATAGTTTGTCAAATTATTAGTATTGACGAGGTCATTAAACATTATAGTTAACTAGCTTTAAGCATTAGGAGGCAAATGTGTGCAACTTGAAAAAGGTAGTTAACTGCAAAGGTTAATGAATTTGTCAATATAGTACTTTGAAAAACTGTCTGAACTACTAATACATTCACTTATCTATTTCACTATCCCAATATAATTTTTTGTAGGTAACTTTGTGTGACGAAATGTGGTTTCAATCTCCTTAAACTTTGAGCGACGACAGTTTCATCGCCCCAAGTGTTTTTTGAAATGGTCGGTGGGTCATTTAAGGGGAAGTATTTATTGCATGTTTTGCGCGACGAAAGCAAAGTTTGTTTGGAACTAACAATCAGGGTTTAAACGAGTAGTAATTATTGTGAACTTTGCACGATGAATGCTTCGTCGTGTAAAGGTCCCACAGGTCTTTAAAAGCACAAATTAACTCTCCCTTTCTCTTCTTTCCCAAACGACTTATATCTCAATTCTTGTTTTAATTTTTGATCTGATAGCCGATTCCGCCCCTCCTCTAGGATCCGAGGGCGAATGATTCACTTGCCAAATAAGGCATTACTTTGCTGGATGAGGCAATACTTGGGCGGGTTTTGAAAATTTCAAGAAAGATTGCGTGAGAAATGAGAAGTTGCACAACAAAGGTCTTCGCGGCGCAAAGTGTATCGTATTAATTCTTACCAGGTCTCTTCCTCGCAGTCTTCTTCCCAGGGCCGGCCTTGAAGGTAGCACAAGTAGGCGCCCGCCTAGGGCCCCCACTTCAGAATGACCCCCAAAAAAAAATTTATATCCTGTAATTAACATATAAATACAAAAAAAAGTAAAATATATCATAATTCATTTGTTAGTGCAGTGAAAATGTTGGCTTCATTTTTATTTGGGGTGTTGAGTTCGAAACACGAAGCTGCCTTTTAGTCACTAGATTTTTTTTATTTTTCTTGTTTTTCAAATTTACTGCCAATCCATCTGTCCAACTCAAAATCCATCTATCCAAATTCATATAAAGTTATAAAACTCAAGTCTCTTTGCAATCTTTTTCTTTCAACTTCTCATTCTCTCCATTTCTATCGAATGTTTAAACCAACTTCTCATTCTCTCCATTTCTATTGAATGTTTAAACCAGCTATCATATGGTCTTAAAGATTGTACTTTAAGGTAATCAAAACTTTGAATTTATATTTTTCTTTTCAATAACTTTTTATTCAATGGATTATTTTAATATTCAATTCGTTAGTGTGATGTTGATTTTAGAAAAGAAAAAAACACAAGAGAAACAATTGGCGTTGAATTTATTATACTCGTCAATCAAGTTTTATTGTTCCTTACTCTCTTGATCATCAAGTTTTATTGTTCTTCACTCTCAATCTTAGACACTTGACTGCAAACATTTAGTACATTTGTATCTAAAAACGTGAATCGTGTAATGTTTAAATAATGTTTGTATATTTATCTTCTTTTGATATTTATTTTTAATGATATTTGATGTGAAAATAGAACTTTTTATGTACTTAGCGAATTCTTTTTTATACAAATCAATATACAAAGAACCAGAGATCAGAGAATTTTAGGGCCGCACTTTGAAGGCTCGCCTAAGGCCCCCAAATTCTCAGGGACGGCCCTGCTTCTTCCTCTCGTTCTCTCTCAAACACACCCCATTCTCTCTCTCGAACCCAGACCATTCTCTCTCCCCATCAAACTCTCTAACCTCACCTCTCTAACCTCACCTCTATCTCTCCTTATCTAGAAATCAACTCCTCAGCCGCGGTCCCCATCTCAGCTCTCTCACCTCCTCAGTCGCCATCATCGTGCCCATCTCCCCAAAAATCTCTCTCCATTAAAGGTAAGTTCAATACCTAAATTTTTTTTTTTCTTTTCTAATTGCATATTAGGGTTTTAAGGGATTGAGGATTAGGGATTTAAGGGATTGGGGAATTATGGATGGATTTAGGGATTACGGATTTAAGGTGTGTATTCAATTGGGCTTTTGAGAAATTTTAATTCTTTTAATGAATCTAAGAATATACAATCAAGAATTAAGTGATTCTCTGAAATTCAATATGTATTTAATTAGAATTTTAAAGAAGTTTATAACATTCCTCATGTATTCAATTAGAATTTGATTTTAAAGAATTTGAAGAAGTTGAGAAATTAGAGGGAATTTAAGAGATTTTGTAGTGTATTTTAAGCATCCACAAATCTCACCTCTCCCCGAGAGATTTTGAGGGAATTGAATCAAAATTTTACATGGAATCTATACAAATCAATTAGACTCCATAAAAATCTATGGATTTATAAATCCATTAAAATCTCTCAAATTCTCAATTGAATACACCCCGGGATTGGGGAATTATGGATGGATTTAGGGATTAGTGATGAGGCATGGGGTCGGGGTGGCGCGGTTTGAGTTATTGGGGATGGGTGGGCATGGGGGTGGGTGGTGTAGTGGCGGAGACAGGGTGTTAGGATTGATGGTGCAGGGTGTGGATTGGGCTCGGGATGGGGGTGCTTCGGGGTGGGGAATATATGCATTTAGGGTTCTGCATATTTTTTCCTTTTTGTTTTGCAGTTTTTTTAGTACATCAATATTTTACATTAAGGGGAGGGGAAGTTTGGAAAAGCCACACAATGAGCAGCCTAATATGTTATCTTTTTGCAATTTCATTTAGATTAATTATTTATTTTTTAAATTAGGGTTTAATTATTGTATTAATTTTGTAATTTAAGGATTAGGAATTTAATTTATTTCGTTAACTTTGTGCATGTTAGGTTTAATTTGTTAATTTGTCAATTTGTTAATATGTTAATTTGTGGCTTTGCAGAAAAGGAGGAAGGAATGGGTGTGTGCTAGACGGAGGCGAGAAACCTCAATGGAGGAGAAAGAGACCTAGCGGTGTGATTTGTGGGTTTGACAAAAAAGGAGGAAGAAGAGTGGTTTGGGATCCAAGGTCTCTGCGAAGCGGCGATAGATGTGAGTAATGGGGTTTGCCCCGAGGGAAGGGGGTAGGGAATAATGGGACATAGATATGGAATTCAATGAAAATAGTGGGTGGGGATCTTGGAAAGAGATTGAGGTGGAAAACTTGGGGATAGTAGGAAGAGATATTATGAAAGGGATGCCATGATTTTAAGGACATGCATGATTTGAAGGAGATGATGAATGTCCAGGTCTTTCATTTTTCCGTTTATTTAAAACAAAATATATTAGGGTTATTTTGGGAATAATAGTGGGTGGGAAAATAATATTTTAATTTTTTAACTTTTTATGGTAGCTAGGATTATTAGGTGGTTGGGAAAATAGGACATTTGGTGGATCTAATAGCACTCTTTATTATATTAAAGTACAGGTTCTCACAAAAGCTGTCTCAAATAAATCAAATTCAAGGAACCAACGAGTCAAATGATGCGTTTTCGAACCACTCAACGAAATCCATCAACATCGGGTTCCAGACCACTCAACGGAACCAAGACACCAAGCGAGATTTCAAACCACTCAACGGAATCCAAACCAGAATACGATTTCGGGCCACTCAACGGAATCGCAGAGTATAAGGGATTTTGGACCTCTCAACAGAATTCGAGTGGATACGATTTCGGACCACTCAATGAAATCCAAGCTGAATACAATTATGGACCACTTAACAGAATCGCAGATCATGAGGGATTCTGGACCACTCAATAGAATCCAAACGGAGCAGGGAACCAAACCACTCAACGGAACCCCAGCGGAAACCCAGTTCCAGATCACTCAACAAAACCGAGTGGAAGTTCAAGAAATATAACAATGCTTGAAGAACAAAACAAGAAACAAGTATTCAAATCACAAAAGCTCAACGAAACGAGAAATGAAACAATGAAACTAGGTATGAAAGAAGATCTGAAACAACAAACCCCATGACAATGGGTTATCGGTCCACTACTAACCCTCACATTTCGTCACAACATGCCAATCAACCACAAGCCAAATATGCACGTCAAAGCACATTTCATAAATGTTTCCAATCCAATTCGGGAAGATCCATATGTCGGATTCCCGATCTATAAGTTCCTAATGTCCTCAATTATTACATACTTTATGTATTAAATTTTGGTATCAATCTAACTGTCAGATCGTCAATTCATATAATAACCAAGTGGCGGCCAACTAGGCAACTACGAAACTATATTAAAACATTGAAATTTCACTACACGGATATCAAATATGGAATCGGGGCATCAACATTAGCATAGGAAAGTTCGAAATAAGTTTATTTTAACGGTCGCCCGATCTATTTTCATCGTTTCTGCATGTCTATCAATTCTGGAATTGTTCATGGTGGCAAGTTTATTCTTGGTTACTCTCAGGGTTTTGATGCTCGTATCATTTCTTCTCTGGGGATTCACATATCTCTCGCAAGGCACCAACTACTCATCCACTATGCCAACATAAGTTGGTTATCCATCTTTGATGCGGAAACATATCTAAAGTGCTTCGACGTAGACACTACTACAATATTAGCTTTAGGTGTCAGAAGATGGTAGCAGTTTAATAAGCCATTGTGTCGGATTAAAGATATCCGACACATCATTCAGTTAGTGTCAAATAACAATGAAATCTTGTTGGTTATATCCGACATAAATTCCTAGCGGATACATAGTGTCGGATGCAACGGCCATAAAATTATTATAACCGCCAGTATTTCTGAATTTTTCTTTTATAAATATTTTTAACATATTCCAGGAGTTTTTAAGTTAATGATGGCGGTTATAACCAACAGAAATTGACTATTTTATTATTTTAGTTTCTAGCGGTTATTATTTAGTATTTTGGGTGTTATAACCGACAGAAATTGACTATTTTATTATTTTAAAATGTTATATTGATTATAAATAAATAAATAAACAAACACATGGTTAAAAAAAAAATTCACTCATGGCTTTGTCGGATATAACCGACACGAACAAAGCAAAATTTTGGATGAATATTTTTTTTTCACTCATGGTCCCGTTACCTAATCTCTTAATGTTTTTCTTTTGTGATTTTTTATACATGCTATCTTGGAGTATATACAAACATATTTGACGGTTGGATCGTTGAAACTAGTTTTGTAGAATGCATATCCTATCAAATTGATAGATTTAACAAACACTTAAGAGTTAATGTTATACTTCCATTAAGTATCAAATAAGATTTATTCACTAGTGTAAATATTTTAAATTGAAGATCGAATTCATTCATTGTATTCTTATAGGGTCGAGGAGTGTAGCTGTAAAAAATCATCAAAATCGGAGCTAAAATAATCGTTAAATTGTGATTTTTTGTTTATAACCATCGAAAACTTTTGTTCCATTACCTAATCTCTGAATGTTTGTTTTTTGCGATTTTTTACTTATGCGATCTCGAAGTGTGTACAAACAAGTTTGACGGTTGGATCGTTGAAAAACGTTAAATGTGCCACTCAGTATTATGGTATGGTGGTATTCTTTTTCACTTGGAAGTGAAAAGTCTTAGGTTCGAATTTCGTGAATGGCAAATTCGATATCAAATTAGGTTGCCCATTGTGTATTTTAGCAGAACTCCCCCTCCCTTAGTGTAAAAATATCGATATACTAAGAAAAGAAAGAAAAAAATTCGTGTGGTATGTGTTTTTGCAATCACTCTTGTATCTTTCTCATTTGATCTGAACCGTTTATCATGCCATTGCTTTGACCACTTATGATCTCTCATAACAATTTCTCTTGTACTTATTTGGTTACTTAAATTTTTGTATGCTAGCCACACTCGTAGCTCATCGGCAAGTAAGAGACTCCAGAAATCAGACGGCCCAATCAAAAAGCCACAAACTGTTGATATGCTTTTGTACAAGGCATAAATTCTTCACCTACCATGGCAGTCAAATCAGAGTTTTCTAAAATGGGCCGTCCCATGGGTCTGTCGATTATGGGCCTGCCTGTGGCCTTGCTTGGGCTGGGTGCCAGCCTATTAGGCTGGGATGGAGCAAAAACAAGGGAGGCCGGTCCATTTTTTGGGCTGGATGCCAACTTATGAGGCTGGGGTGGAACTACTCTAAAATGGGCCGTCCCATGGGTCCGTCAATGTGTTTGCTTGTAGCTTAAGTAATTGTGTATTGTTTTCAGATCTAGCGTAAGGCATACCAGTGTTTTAATTGACGGGAGCGGTTTTCCGGACTTTTAGTATCAACTTCTTCACATATGGTTTCCCAGCATGTATTCCTATACTCTCTTCTTGACAGAACAACATCATGATGTTTATGGAGGCTGAATTGACCCATACATGCCATCTTTTTGAAGGGGAAGATGAAGCAGTTGTGAATTTAAGTGCTTGAATTCAAATGATTGAGTTCTTTAGCTTGAGTTGGTGAGTGACTTGTTTAGGGTTTGAATAATAAGGTTTTGCAGAGGCCAAGTAAGGTGAGTGTGGGAGGAAAACTGGGTTGTGACATTTTTTAACTTATGAGTTTCCAGTTTTTGGTTTACTAGCATCTAGCTGAAATTGTTGTTCTAAGATTTGTGGTGAATTTGACAGGTTTCCTTGTTTGCTCTTTCGTTTTGGAGTTTTATATGTGCATTTTTGCTATTTGCATATGTTGGCTACATCATATATGCCTTCCCGTCCTTATTCCGTTTGCATCGACTGAATGGGCTGCTGCTTGTCTTCATTCTCTTGTGGGCTGCTAGCACATATATTTTCAATGTAGCATTTTCATTGTCTTTCTGGTGATGTTTCATGTCTGAATTACCTTGGGTAATCTTGTGAACAACTCGATTTCCTTTGCTTGTCTGATGAGGATGGACAACCTTCAAATGACAACACTAATGTACAAGGTATTGAGATACAATATGAAACCAATTGATTGAATAACTAGTAGCTCTCGTTGTTTCTTCTATGTCGTAGTGGGGGGTTGCTAATTCTATCCTGTTATATCTTTTTCCTTTATCATAGGCGAGGGAGAGACCAAAGTATTGATAGTGCCCACAATTCGACCCATCATGCTGGCACTCATATTTCTAATTGCAAGCTATTGTTTAAGAATTTAATCCACTAACGTTATCGTTTGTCAAAAATTACAAGCGGGTTTACTATATTAGGCTAGATTAGAGAGTGACAAGAATTTCGGCTCAAAATGCAATAGATTGAAGAAGAAGAAGAAGACCCTGTCTACCAAAACATCCACCATTACTATCTAAAAAACACTTCACCAGCTAATAATAACCCATGGAAAATGATGATCACTGTTCGCACTAACCTCATGTGCATCATTCACTACATAAACAATACAAAGCTTATTCTTTCTTGAATCAGACAATGATGCTTGTGCTTTCACAAGGATTGGCGCAGATTGCACAAGAGACCCTAAGAACCCCTATTTGTTTTCTCCCTCTGCACTCTTATAAAATATTGTCCATTATTTCCGTTCATTTTATTCAATTTTGATATCCATAAATTAAGAGTTTAAGAGAAAAAAGAAAAAAACAAAAAGTTGTGTATCAATTCCGTTCTCAACCTATGTGATATTTGCATCCACACTACATCATTGCCTTAGAAAGCCAACTAAATGTGTCCAGAGAAATAAACGTGATATGAATTTTGTTAGCAACAGTCACCAACCATGCCGCCCTTTCTTACGGACAACTAAAATTTACCCACATGGACTCAAGGGCACGATCACCGTGGCATTCTGAACCACTAGTACAAGACCATATGTCAAACTATCTCCGCTTGGGCTTGTATTAATGGCCTGGAACACCACCGTGGCGGCAAACGGAAAAGAAATGTTAGGAAGTGTAGTATGTCCAAAATTCAGAAGAAAATAAACAGTGAAATAATGAAGGAAACATCTGCACAGGTGGAAGAATAATGCTTCTTAAGCGTACTTTGTTTTCTATACACGGCAGGACAGGACGCCTCAATCACAACATTTTGCTGCATACTTAAAAAAACCAAAGCAACATCATCCCTTCTGCATCTCAAACTCCCAAATGTGCTCATTTCTTTCTTCCCCATCTTGGTCCCTTGTTATTTCACAGGACCCAAATGGAGAGCGACACAAACAACATACCGAAATACCCTTTTACACAGTTACTTACATACACCCAAACTAATTAAAGAATCTCACCCGCTATTTCACATAAAAAAGAATGTTCATAAAAGCCCTGCAAAATAGAAACGTAGGAACGCAAAAATATGAATAGATTACACATCCAATACTGCAAATTGATCGAAGTGATCCAAGCAACGAATTGATCAAAGAATGAGAAACTTGCATTACCTTCATTCCGGGAATAATACTGTCACGAAGTAAATGCAAAAAGCCTATCTGAAATCTTTGTACGACAAATTGGGCACTCAGAACATGCAAGTGAACAAGACTTACACACTGCAAAAGGTACACCAGAGTTACTATTAGAAATGATGAGTATCTAGGGTTGAATTGAAACTTTTGTTACATAAAACTTCAGAATGACTTACAACAAAAATGCCGGCAAGGGAGAAGAATTGCTGCTGTTGGTGATTCAAAACATACTTTGCACAAATGGGAATTGGCATCTCCGTTTCCCTGGTGTTTGAGCTCTTTCTCCTTCATCTCTTGCATTCGAGCCTGAAAACATAAAAGTGGGGTATATTATAAATGGCTTTCAATTATAACATTTTTAGGATTACAAAAGGACTCCTCTACTTCAAACCACACTATTTGACGGTCATTCATTAATCTTTAAGTCTTTAACTTAAGCATCCACATGCTTTTCACAAGAACAAAAAAATGGTTGACCCCTCACACTAACAAGCATATGATAACATCGTGAATTCATCGAAAGTTCTGTACATACATAGTACAGCCAAGCATATGAAACAGAACCATTTGGATTGAGACAAGCTTTTTAAGTGGACACAATCTCTATGCCAAAATGTTTCCAAACCAAACCTATGACCTAAGAAAGCAACGCCCTAAAATTAAAGTACCAATTGACTCTTCTTTTTCATGTCCTCAGCGCCATTCAAACATAACTGCGCTTTTGTCTTGTTGGTTTTACAAAACTAAAGGAACCTTAAAACAGAACCGATAGCCTTTTAACATCCCCAATCCAAATCATAGAGGAATACTGAAACAATCCTAGAACATTTATTTCAAAAGAGAATGCAGATTCTCAGGTTACCTTAAGGCGAAGAACAAGAGGTTCTTCCTTAGGACTTTCATCATCAGCGGATTTCGAAGCATCCAAAACTTGTCTCTCTACGGCGGCACCCTCATTCACAGTTGCTTTTAGACCATTACTATTTTCTATCACATCATCATGCCTTTCTTCTGTGTGTGTCTCAGGGATAGACCCGCCCTCTTTCTTTAATTTTGCGACCAACACCCACATGTTTGCTAAATCATTTTCTAGAGCGTCCTCCCTTTTCTTTGCATCTTCAACCTTTTTCCTGTACTCCTCTTCAGTAAATTCCTTTTCAGCAAGGGCAGTCTCAAGAGCTGCCTCTCGCTGTTTCCTTGCTTGGAGTTCCATCCTTAAATCATCCGAATCAAGATTCCATGCCTCAAAGTTATCAGCACCACCAGATAGCCTCCCTTTCCTCCCACCTCTTGGTCTATCATTGTACTTCCGATTAATACCATTAACAGGTTGCATGGAAGAACTTTTAGAATTGACCAACTCCCGGGCAGCCAACAACTCTTTTTCTAGTTTTGCATTCTGCAATGAGAGCTTTGTCACTTCACCAGCCAAATTCTTCAATTCAACAGCAGCAGCAGATGCCAGTTCCTTTGCATAAGAAGCTTCTTCGGCCAGTTTTTGATTCTGCACATGTAACCCACTCCTCTCCTCTGAGAACTGCACATGCTCCAGCTTTAGTTTTTCATTCTCAATCTCCTATGAGAAGGAACAAAAGCATCAATTAGTTAGATGTATAGCATGAACGTTGAAGCAACATCTCTTCAACAACTTACATTGCCACAACAATATATTCAAGCACACAAGAAAGAGAACTCCTAATATTAACCAATTCACGTGAAAGTACAAAGAAAATACAACTAAACAAAGCTATGGATTTCGCCATTCAAAATAATAAATAAATATTAGCTCAACTGCAAAGTAATGATGACAGAGAAACTATAACTTCGACATAAAGCACACATGAACCAATAACAATAAACTAAAACAAAAGAGAGGGTGCTAGTCAATAGTATGTAAATATTCTTGAAACTAAAGGTGGTAGCTAGCATTTACTAATCCATTAAGCTCTATGGATTGATGAGCCAGAAAGTTTCAGTAACCACCTGAGACTGAATTTTCTTTTGCAACTGCTCAACATATTCTGCAGATACACACTGCTCGGAAGACGATGATGATCCTTCACCAGATACTGAAGCCAAACGCTGCTCTAACTGATCCACTTTTTCTTGCAATTCCATGTTCTCTGCACACTGCAAATACACAGAAAGCTCAGCAATATACTGAAGGATTTAAAAGCCTGCACTGATACAAGTAAAGCATAAAATGATCAGCTGAATGGAAGAGAAAGTTAACAAAAGATAATGCTCAAAAGGAACTGAGGAAGGCATTCTAACCTTATTTTGCAATTGCTCCTGGAGAATACGATTGTCTGCTGATTTTATCTGCATGAAAGGTACACTTGATGAGTTCCACGGCAATTAGAATGTAATCAGCAAAGGTTATATCCCCAAACACAGATAGCAGCTAAAGCGAAAGGAAAAATTTAGAATTAAACATTGCCCATTTTGTGTACATCAAAAACTGATATAAAGCATGCACTCACTTCCAACTCAAATCCCTTCTCATTGCACTGGGTTGTCAGTCTCTTAACTGTCTGGTGCAGATTAAAACAAAATTTCAGCAATTTGTTGACAATAGTAAAACAAAACTGGAGTACTACTTATGAATAATAATAACTAAGATGATGAAAATGCAAAACTACCTGCTGCATCTCAACCATAGATGCATTAGCAATTGAAGCCTCACCACTTTCGTTAATGCGCTGTTCCAAAACCCTCATTTGCCTTCTCTTTTCATGGATATCACATTCCAAGTTCTCAATCTGTAAGCATGGATTTTTAATCAGGATCATTTTAAGTAAAATAAACATACTTTAGCTGCTGCTCAAATGAAGCTGTAAACTGTAAAACTACTTAGGATGTTGAGTGTTAAATGGAGATCATGATCCAGACAGGCCCGTAAATTTTACATTATTGCTTGTAAAAACTGATTAGATTCAAATGAACATGACCTCATTTATAGCCACTAGCCAGATTACCACAGTAAGATGGATCCAAATGACAAGCTCCGCAGATATATTCAATTAGTTCCAACTGTCAATTAATATTGTGTTAAATAGGCCCTACCCAACATTCAACTAACAAGTGCAAGCCACTGTCTCTTAATTTTTGTTAACCAAGCTTTCACAACATTCCGGAGACAATAATTAGGACTTCTAAGTATGCAGAATAGGATTAATAAGAAGAATAGAATACATACTTGAGTTTTGGAGCTTTCAGGGTCATCTACAGACTGCTCCACCAGTCGTTTCAAGGAGCTGGTGCCCAGTGCAATCTCTCCAGCAAGCATCTTAACTTGCTCAACCAGCAGGTCTATGTGATCTGACATTGTCATCCCTCCCTAAAGTATATTAAAATAAGAAATCATAATTACATCATAATATTGAACAATAAATACTTTAAAATAAATGATTATTGGAGCCAACAAACGAATTCATAGTGAAGTGTCTAAGTGAATTATATATAGAACTTGCCCAAGGGCAATTATTACTTACCATGAGTCTGTTAATAAGAAATAATAATTGTTATGTGGTATGTGGCAAAATCAAATAGCACATACAAGAAACTTCATGGCACATCCTGATTTGATAATTGAATGAGTAAGAGTTCTGAACAGGAAAAATATTGAGGGAAGAATGGTAAGAACTCTGGAAACTAGACAAGATATATCCTCATGTATCCTATTTGCAATTTCCTACAAGTGTATATGCTTATATAAGCGTGCATAAGCCCATATATATATATATGTTTGTTGCACGCAAGCACGAACATGTGGGAAAGAAACAAGCGAGTTCCACTTCCCTCTTCCTCATACAGTTGGCCCCAGAAATGTTTTGCAAAATTAACTTAGCCAAAAGACTAAAGTGCTTCCTCATATATATTTCAAATTATTATTACCAAGACTTCAAATAGAAATCAACTGTATTTGTGATAATTCGACAAATGCATCCAAGCTTTATATGCTGAAATGGAAACAGAACAAAAATATACGAAAAGTAGTTACCATTGGAATTCTTGAACCACTGATAAGTTCACCCGCTTGAGTTGAATCTGTAATTGTACCGCCAGCTGGTGAGAGCTCTTCATTCCACCTGCTGGAAGATCTCTTGTGTCTAAAATCAGAAGCCATATCTGATGGAACAGTAGATGCAGAAGATGGTGACTCCTTTTGGTTCTCACCTTCTAGAAGCAAGGGTCCATCTCGCACTACTTCCATTTTCTGCCATACAAAAGCCACACAAAAAGTAAACATTGTACGATGCTTTCCACTCCAGAAAACAAGTAGGAAAGATCAAGTTTGACAACACTATAAACCTTTTCAGAGAATATTAACTAGAAAGGAAAAAAACATAACATTAATATTAAAAGTTAAGTGATCAGAAATGAAATCTTTTTTTTCTTTGCTAAAGCTAAGCAACCGCCGACCCCACTTAGTGGGAAAAGGCTTTGTTGTTGTTGTTTGTTTATAAAGCTAAGCAACCAAACAGTAATATGAAGCAAACATCCTGGTCTACATAACTTGCAAAACAAAAATAAATTCTCAAACTTTCAACACAGTTTCTCCTCGTACTGACTTGTCACATTTGGCATAAATATAAGCAACATTCAAGCTCAAACAACTAACGTCAAAGAAAGCAGAAGAAAACAGCACAGACCATATACAGCTTAAATGAGTAAGGAACTCACGTCATCCTCACCAACAGAAAAACCGCGTTGGTGGCTGGGAATATCACTCAATCCAGGGATTGTATTTTTCGAAGAAACAAGGATGAGCTTCGTCAGCCTCTGGATTCTACTCATAAGAGCAGCCTTCGCTTCCTCTTCTTCCTCCAATCTTGATTGCATTTTAAATTGACCTTCTTCCAACTATTTCCAAACCAAAACAATCATATGTAAGTCTTAATATAAATTCATTACTAAGCCAAAAGAACTTATTTCAGTTTAGGAACAAAACCTTTTGCTTTAAGCTGATAATCTCCTCATGACTGATGCCAACAAGCATCCCCTGCCTTAGCTGATCAAGTTCTGTTTTCAGGACCGAAATCTCTCTTTGATACTTCTTAATCAATGACTTTTCATCAATAATCTGCTAGAAATAATTTCAAAGAAAAGCCAAAGGGCAGAATAGTGAGTTTAATGTTGAGAATTGACTTAAAACTGTATTCATGCAATGAGTCATTGCACACCTTATTACGCGATGCATAGATTTCTACTCGCTTTGCCCTGCTTGCAAATTTCAATGTATTATGAGTTTCCTCCATGCTACTTGATGCAGGAGTCACCGTGCAAATAAGCTGGGAAACATGCGCAAGGAAAAAAAAAGCAAAATAAATAAATAAATATGAAAGGCAAAGTTATGACAGTTGTAACTTTTAACTGCATAATTTCTTCAGAATAATTGATTCAAAAAGCAAATTTCAAAGCACATGGGCTAACAATTGTAGTATTGGAACTCACCGAAACATGTCCATGCCCGCTTAACGAAGATTGTAAAAGACGGGTAAGCTTAGAATCTCGATATGGTACATGGGATGCCTTTCCCTCACTCAGCTTTCCGATTACCTTCATTGCAACCATAACATCAAGTTATGAATTAAATATCATATTGCTTTTCTGTTCATTAGAAACCTGATCATGATTTATAAAAATAGTGACCACTTTGTTTTCTAAACAGTAAAACTTGATCATTTATGAAGTTCCTCAACTAAAAGTGAAAAGTGAAAAGTGCATCAGCTTCATGTTGCAGAAAAAATTGTCACTATATACATTCTTTCATGTCGCTAGAACAGTGTGCATTAAGGCTTTACTTAGCCTTAGGACCATAGATAACACAAATTATGCAGTTAATGTTATTTAATCAAATTGTAAGGCACTTACAGTTCCAAGAGTTAGAAGACTCTTGTTTATGTATGATCCTTCCTTTCTTCTTAGTCCAGTTGTTTCGGTTTTCGAGCTCTCAGATCCAGCTAGATCAATTAAATTCTAAAGAAAACAAACAAACAAATAATAAGATTAAAAAAACATGTATGAAACTAAAAATCTAATATTTGGGATGACAATCCGTTTGAACCATACAAGTTGAGAGAAGATCACTCCATCATACTCATCACCATGGACACTGCTTTCTATCATCTGCAAATGCATCCGGTGAATTAAATATGATTAGCACGAATGTTTCACAAAAGTCACAATGTCATGTGCTCATATAAAGAAACAGAAAAATACTGACACGAAGAAAATTTTACAGAGAAAAGTAGGAAATAACAAATACAACAGTCGAAATATTTACAAATTTATCTGAAAGCCTTGTAACTCCCCAGGCAAATATTGTATTTACTAATGAACTCGAAAAAAATTGTGCTACGTTCCGTAAGGAATATCCAAGGCTCAAACAAGTAACAACATAACTCTGCATTTTAAAATTGACTTAAAACTGTTGCTATGTTTAATTGATGCATGTCTCAATGTGTTCAGAATTAGGTCCCTCAACATTATTTAAAGATAAAACATTAAATACAGATTGAGTATATAAAAACTTAACAAAATCAAGGAAGTATGTTATGAAGAAGGTTTACCAATGTAAATATGGTGTGACTTCGACTGCTGAACAGATTAAAATTGTTTGATCCAACATGACGATGCTCTGCCATTGCCATGCATTGGTTCAAAATGCAGTCCATAAATCATTTTTAACCTAATAAAACTGGGAGAAACAGAAAAGCCAAATATGTCATCCCTGCAAGTACCTTCTCCAGCAGCAATAAAAGAAAGTGCATGCCCAGGAGACAAAACAACTTCTTCTTTTATACCCTCAACATAAGTACCCTGAAAATTCAAGGATACAAACAGAGAGAAATGATAAAGCGAGCAAAAACTAATTGTGCTTATGAATACAAGATAAAAATATACATTTATTATTCCCCTAAAACAATATAAGTGGGAATCTTTCAGAGGCCATAAAAATAAAACAAAATAGATACAGTTAAATCAGGAAGCCGTTAAAAGATGAGTTACAAACCTGGGAATCTTCTCTAACACGCAAATTTTGACCTGTTGGATCAAGCAAGTCATTTATCACCTGATACCAGATGCGGAAATAGCACCTTAAATCAATACAAATAAGAATATTGAACATAAAAGAAAAAACTTTCACTCAGACAACAAAACCTTCGGGTTAAGGATATAGACAAAAACTAAAAAGGATATCAAGAAACATCTGTCAAGTAAAAACTTAGATCATGAAGATGAAAATATACAAATAAATGATGGTTGGAAGAAATCCCAGAGTTTAAATTATTAGGAAATATCTTCAAAACACAGAGGAATGACAGGTACACTATACCAAGGAAAAACTGAGCTACCATATAATCTCAAGCCCTAAAATGTGACTGCCAATACATATAGCTCCACTGACCTCATTGTAGATCTCAAGGTATGAGACGCGCAGTAAAAATTCCCTTCCTGGGGTCTGAAAAGTGAATGCAGCTATGAATTAGTCACCAAACAGGGAACTCAAGTCTGTCTCTTGTGTTTGTATCAATAGAAACAGAAAATATAGCCTCCATGAGTATGTAAGGAAAAGTATGTATACTATTGGCAAGGTAAGATACAATAAGACCTAAATTAGTTCCAGAAACTAGTATAGTCTGTTAAGTACTACATCAGTGCAATAAATAGACACCTTGATGCTGAAAGACAGACAGGACATGCAATAAAAGCACTTAGAAGTAAATTATCACAATAACATTGCTGAAGAAAAATATCACATCTGGACTAGTATGTTTAAAATCAAACTATTAAAATAGATGCAACATATATGTAACTCCCAAGGTAATACTAAGAAACCAGTGTGGGAATGAAGGGAGGGATTGGAGTAGTGGCTGTACAAAAATAAATTTTTACTTTCTGTGAATGTACAAGAAAAAATTGGCAAGAAATATCCTAGCGTAATGTTAAACTGAAGGAAGGGGGAGGAATAAAGGAAAACTAAGATTTAACAGTCATACTTCAGAACTACAAAACTCTTAGGAGCTCTTACATCTTGAATAATACTGAAGACATCCTTTATCGCCAATGGTATGACACCTGGAGCGTTTTGATCACCCTGTGTAGATTAGAAAAGAGTAAACACAACAGTAAGGGAACCCAAACAAACAATATGAAGTATGGCAAAAAACTTCATAAAGAACAAAAGTAAGGTACAACACAAACATATGATGAAAATTATGGATGAACAAACTAAGTTCAAAAGATCATATTCTGGCAGAATCTATAGTGACCTTGCCAGATAGAATGGTATTAGGGACATACGACACATACAATGTTCCAAAGTAAACAAGTTAAACATAGTTATATGTCAGTGCATGAACAGTTCATCTACATTTTGGCTAATCACAAACCAAACCTAGGACTTACCCAACTGCACCTTAAAAATCTTTAATTGTTAATGGCTTCATTAAATCATTATAGCTTAGTTAAATTAGATACTGATACTTAGATGCTACCAGTGATGTTTTGACTTGGTCAAATAAATAGATCCAAATGACTCTGGATAATTTGATGATCAATGGAATCATGCCTGAGAGTGCATCTCTTTATATATTTGTAAGAATGCAGAAAAGAATCTGAGTCATCTACCTATACTCTGTCCATCTATTGTGTAGCGTGGAAGCTTTTGGGGATTTGGAGTCAATTGGGTACGTCAGGCCCAGGTCTTGTTTTTGGGTTTCTATATGGTAGAAATGTAAAGACAATAAAGCTGTTTGGCAAAGGGATCCTTTAAGTTTTATGTGGTTCTTGTGACTTGAGACATGAAGAGCTTCTGAGGGAGTGGAACACTCCATGATGAAGCTTAGGCTCCATCGTTTAGATGGCTTTTGAGTGTTCAGCTTGTCATTTTAGTTTGCCAGATATACATCTATGCTAAATTTCTGTCCTTCAGCCCTTAACAAAGTTCTTTTATATTGTGTATTAATGTGCGTTGAATCTAAAGGGGAAGAGGGGATATAAGTGCTGGTGCAGGATTTTTAATGGAGTTAAACGAAGATAGTTTTGTAAAGGGTTGATAAAGATTAGAAAGCACAAACAACACGCCCATTTGTTATCAGGTTTTCAAGACCACTCTTGCGTCTCCCCACTAACAATCTACAAGCAAATACAAGGGTTTCCAAGTATGTAACTCCTTTATTGTGAACAACAACTAGATCAATCTTAGATAGGTGCTAGGTCGGTTTAGATGTTGGATTACTGCAAATCCAAGCAAAATGAGCACATGGCCATCAAATTTCAACTTCAAAAAATCCTTGTACTGGAGAAAAAAATACCAGATAAACATTCACATTGAAAACAACCACTATCATTATGGTGTAATAACTTCCATACACGTAGTTTATCATGAATCATTAGACATTAATATTTTCAGGGCCATGGAAGGCAACCTTAAATCTAGTCTCCTAGTGTGGAATCAAAGAGACAGTGTAAACATTGGTCATTATAACATTTTCTGCACAACTCACAAACGGAGCTTTACTGAAAAAAAACAAGCTAACATGATTTTTCAAAATTCTTTGACTTTCATTAGCATAATCCCAAGAAAAGAAAGTGGAACTTACATGCATAGTGTGTGTCTTTCCACTACTTGTCACACCATAAGCAAAAACAGTACCTACATTGTCAATACTCAAGCTGTAAGAAATGGAAAATTGACAAGAGAATTGAACATAATTTACTTAATCTATCCGTTTCGACCAAACCTAATAGACTTTGGACCAGTATCGACTTTTCATTATAAAAATTATACACATTCCTACAGAAACAGTATCAACATTTCTTGTTAGGGATTATCGAATTCTCCATTTGTAATCAACAAGAGAAGTATGTCATACCATTGACACCTTCCATGGCAGCTTTGACAACAGGTTTAGCGGCAACTTCGTACACCTCTTGTGAATTGGCATGCTGTCCAAAAACTCTATCTGCCGCAACAAAATCATTCCCAAATCAAATCAGTTTTCAAAAAGTTTCTACGTTAAATGCAGATTAATTCCAACATATTTTCTTTTTCATTCCCATAAACAAACTGAAATCGAAATGAACCCCACATCAAAATTTCCAAATTTAATGAATACTAACTAATATATTACCAAATGCATAGGCTGTAGCTGGATTATACTCATTCCTCACAATCTTATCACCGTCTGCGTACCAAGTGACCTCATCCCCTCTCTGAAACTCCCTCTCGCTGCAACCAAAACCCCAAAAAACGAAACCAATTCAATCACATTGCCTCAAAACCAAACCCTAGAATCCAACATTTCAAAATCCTCCAATCCCAGAGCTCATAGATCTGATCCAATACGCTCAGATCTACCAACACTTACCTCAGCGGCCGAAACCGAATCGTCACCGATATGCTATCCCCACCCTTGGGCGCCTCGAGCATCTCCGCCAAAAGCTCCTCGGACGCGAACCCGACCGGCGAGCGAGCACTGTTACCCCCCGAACCGTACTGCATTGAATCGGAGCGGCCGCGACCCGGCGTCATGGATCGGGACCCGAGTCCACCTCCCGAGTTGTAGAACGAGGAGGCCGAGGTCGAGCAGGAGCGCGGAATCATCCGACCGTTGATCAACGCGGAAGACGAGGAGGTGGAGGAGTAGGGACTGGATGGCTTCCGGTAGGAGAAAGGCGAGCTGCTGCGGGCACGTGAGGACGAGGCCATCCAGCTGAGTCAACTCGGACAGTGACTCGGTGACAGAGATTTGGAAAAATGCAGCGATTAAAAAACCAAAAAATGGAAGAAGTAAAAGAAGAGCAAAGAGAATATGTCAGAGCGGTCACATGGCTCGCGAACCGAAAGCGAAGAACATTGTTTTCCCTTTTTTAATTTATTTACTTAATAATTATTTAAAATTAATCAACTCTTTCTGCTACTATTTTTCTTCAACGTGTGGGACTGTAGAGACAGAAAGGAGAGAGAGAAAGTGTTGAGAGAGAGATAGAGAGAGTGTTTCGTCTTCTTAAAGGCAAAGTGAGAGTTGCAGAGAGGGGGAGGGGGGACGAGTGAGAACGACGATAGTGGATGAAAAAATAAAATTTGAAAAAGAATAGATAATTAATTACTGTGGTGACGTGGCCGGGGGTTTTAATTTGGAGGATGGGCAACCGCGCGTATTGTGAATTAAAAAGGGGACTTTGAAAAATAAAATACGCTGAGAATGAGCGGGAATAATTGTGGCCGGCCGATTAGGACAAGTTTATACTTTATATAGAGGCCAAAATTAATATTATTGTTATTCTTTTGTGTTTGTTCCGTTTGCAATGGCCAAAATTAGTATTGAGTTTGTTTGAATATATTTTTAAAATGATTGAAAGTACTGTTAGTGAAAATCTTTTTTAAAACAATTCTTAATAAAAATGCTAAGAACATTTTCTTTAAAAGCATTTTCAATCATTTTTAAAGCACATCCAAACGAGCTCATTATTGTTAATTATTTTGTGTGTTTGTTTTCTTTGCGATGGATAAACTATGAGTAGTACTATTCACACTCATTTTTACTTTTAACATACTTTTGTTTATTTTTGTCCATGGATTTTCTTCAATTTATTTGATTTGATGGTCGGAAATTGAGGGGGGTGTGAGAGGTAAAAATGAGTGTGTGGAGCACCACCTTAAACTATTAAAGCATTTCCGATAAAAGATGCAAAATATTGTAAAATTGACATTTTACAGTAAAACATTACAATTGTAACATCCCACATCGCCCAGGGGAGTGATCCTTAAATATATATTCATATCCCTACCTAGCACGAGGCCTTTTGGGAGCTCACTGGCTTCGGGTTCTGTAGGAACACCGAAGTTAAGCGAGAAGGAGGTCAGAGCATTCCCAGGATGGGTGACCCATTGGAAAGTTGCTCGTGAGTTCCCAAAAACAAAATCGTGAGGGAATGGTAAGCCCAAAACGAACAATATCGTGCTACAGTGGTAGAATGGGTTCAGGATGTGGTGGACCCGAGCCGAGATGTGACAACAATGGTATGTAAAATATTCATCTCCGTTGATAGATGTAAATAAAAATGCAAATTTGCACTTTTCTTTACATTTTTTTGGAGGTGGGATCTGACAATCAAAGAGAGAACAATAAATGGAATCTCAAATTACATATTCTTTCATCGAGAGTATAATTAACATTTACATCTCCCTAAAGTATAAAATGAGATGTAAATTAACTTTTACATCTCAAATTTGCATTCTCTCTATCAGAGATGCTCTTACAATTTTAAGAGATGGAGGTTAAACTCAGGTGCAAAGAGATAGACATTAGCCTGACCAACTCGGCATGTCACGCCTCGATCCTGACATACGTCTAAGATCGACACGAGACATCACCACATCCTTGTTTATCCATCATGTCTTGCCTCCAAAACAACCAAAACTCAATCAGTGATTCAACCACGCAGTCATTTTCTTTTATTTCATGGATGCATCTAACTTTAGCTTTAGACTGCCTACGTACCCTAAGAAGGGATCAAGTCTTTCATAGTTCACCATTCACTACACTCTAACGTTTATCCCAGTACGTTCTAACAAAAAGGCATAGCATTCCTCAATCAATTATTGAGACTTGACAAGCATGAATTATTTGATTCAAGCTACATAACGAACCCACATGATATTCAAGATTTCCATTCCATCAATCATATAAATCACTATGTTTTCAACATAATACCGCAATACATAGCATGTAACATATCTAAAAAATCAACAAAGCACATTATTATTCTCTAGTCACATTGATCACCTAATCTAATCATATTAATAACAATCATACCCAACATCATTCCACAATCACTTCAATTAACCAATTCCATGAATCAAAGATGCACGATATTAACATTTAACTATGTTAATCAATAAAAAAGATCACAAATCATTTCACAAAATTTAATAAAGGAACTCTACACAATTCCTTACTTGGATTATAAATAATAACATGGTAAATCTAATTTATACTCACAACGTCTATTGTGGGTAATTCCCATTCATTTGAATCTAAGGTTCCAATCTAACTTTATGGAAATGAGCAAGAGTAATTATTCCAGACCACTTAACGGAATCGAACTAAAATATGGTCGCCTACCGAAGTGTTCCAAGTATAACTAATCTTCATCACCCTTAATATGGGTATGGTCCCCCATTACGGATAAACTAGGCAGAACCATATGCATAATCTAAGCGTACAGATAGTGATCACCCATCGCAGATATACCAAGCATAATCACCCTTGAAATATGTATAGTCCCCCATCGCGGATATACCAAGTAGAACCACATCCTAACTCTAGGTAGTGATCACCCATCGCGGATTTACCAAGTATGATCACTCCTAAAATGCGTATGGTTCCCCATTGCGAATAAACCAAGTATAACCATATGCATAGTCTAATAACGTAGGCAGTGATCACCAATCGCGGATATACCATGCATGATCACCCATAACAATGTCACATCCCACTCTTAGCTCCACCGTAGCATGATATTGTTCACTTTGGGCTTACCATTTCCTCACATATTTGTTTCGGGGAACTCAGACAAGAACTTCCCAGTGGGTCACCCATCCTAGGATTACTCTTGTCCGAACTCGCTTAACTTCGGAGTTCCGACGAAATCTGAAGCCAATGAGTTCCCAAAAGGCTACATGCTATAGAAGGTAGGCATGTACATATAAGGCATATCACTCCCTCTCCGTTGGTCGATGTGGGATGTTACAATCCATCCCCTTCAAGGGCTCGACGTCCTCATCTCACAACGAATAGTAGAGTGGCTCTAATACCATTCTGTCACATCCCAGTCTCAGCTCCACTGTAGCACGATATTGTTCACTTTGGACCCCAGCCACACCCTCACGGTATTGTTTCTGGGAACTCACGAGCAACTTCCCAGTAGGTCACCTATCTTGGGAATGCTCTCGCCCGAACTCGCTTAACTTTGGAGTTCCGATGGAACCCGAAGCCAGTGAGTTCCAAAAATGCCTCATGCTATAGGAGGTGGGCATGTACATATAAGGCACATCACCCCCTCTCCATTGGTCAATGTGGGATGTTACAAACAATCTCTCATTGCGGATATACCAAAACATGACTGTATCCTATAGCTTTAGGTAGTGATCACCCATCACAGATATATCAAGCATGATCACTCCTAGAATGCGTATGGTCCACCATTGCGGATATACCAAGCAGAACCATAAGCATAGTCTAATGGTGCAGACGGTGATCACCCATCGTGGATATACCAAGCATAATCACCTATGTAATACGTATGGTCCTTTATTGCGGATATACCAAGTAGAACCATCCATGTACCACTGCTATATGGTGCAGTAAGTTCAACACATAACCTACCCCTACCTCAACCCCTATGAGTTACAACGTATGAACCTGCACTATGAACCTCTCATGGCCAGTAACATGTCACACAAGCATAAAAGTTCTACACAATGCTTCTAATATGATTCTTGGCTCACATTGTCATAACAATTATCATACCTATCATTCATATTATCAAGAAGATAAATACACACACACACACACACATATATATATCACAATAAGGCGTCCCATACACGTAAACCGAGGTATATAATATATGGGATAACTCAATAACCAATATAGGCCAACTAAGCCTACATAGTCTTTAGTAATACTAATTTTAGTGTTTAAGAACGAATAAGACATTTTGATCAAAATCAACCATAGTAAATCAATCAGGAAGATCTGCCCACTGAATTTCCAATTCGTAAGTTGCTAAGGTCCTCAAATAATACGTATAAATTCTTATTATGATTTGGTGATGATTTAACAATCGGTTCATCGTTTACTACAAAGATCAAGGGACGGTAAACTACGAAACTACACTCAAACAACCAAATCACATCAAACAACTGTCAAAATTGAATTCAGAATATCAAATTTAGCCTAGAAATCCAATTTTCCGACTAACTCCAAAAATTACCAAATTTTATAGAATTGTAGAACACAACAAGGGGAAGAGCTTCCATATCTGAGCCGAAGTCCAATTCAACGGGGAAATATCTGAAATCTGACACGATTCACCAAAAACCTTAGAATTGGTGATCATCATCACCTGAACTCCGATGCCTTGAACCGTGGGTGGGTCTTGCTCCTGAGTTTAAGGAGAGATAAGTAGAGGTGGTAGCGAGCATCAGGAAAAGCCAAAACGACAAGATCGCCGCCGTGAGTGCCAGAGAAGACGACATTCGTTCGTGGTGAAATCGCGACCAAAGCTGTCAAGTTTGGGTGGGAATGGAAGTTGGGACGGCGCCAAATTAATTGGTGGTGGTGATTCCCCGTGATTCGTCTGAGAAACGCCATGAAAGGTGTCGAAATTTCTGGCAAGGCCGGTTGGATCACTTAGGTCGAAGGGGGGGTCCAGGTTGGCTGTTTCCTCCCTCCCCTCCTTTCTCCCCTTTTCTCATTCTCTCCCATTGCCATCTCGCAGATTTTAGTCTTTCTTCTGTTTTTTTCTTCTTCTTTTTTAACTAATTATGAAAAACCAAACTTTGTAACTAAATAATTAAATTCTAATATTAACAAAAATGTAGTTAATAAAATCTAATAGATACAAAGTACGTAAAATAAATAATGAAATTCTGGGGACGAGATTTTTCACGGCAAATTTACATGCACTTGTGAGTCTTTAAATTTTTGTTACCTTGTGAGTTCTCAACTTTCATGTCATTACGTATGTTTTTAGCTTTGCGTTACTTGTGGAAAAAGTAAATATTTTTTGTATCTTTAGATGGAATTGTGCTAGCTTGTACAACATGCTAAGTGTTTGTCGTTATTATAGCCATTAGTGATTGTTCGCTTCAAGAGTCAATTATTATGACATTGTGTGAAGTTTGTACAAATAAAAGATGAGTAAGACGTTTGAAATCATTTGCAGGTTGATGTTAGAACAATCCTTTTATGTTTATTGTCTCTCTTTGAACAAAATATTAATACATGAGGTCACAAGTTATTTCAGGTTGTTGAACGAACATGGCTCAATGCCTAATCTTCTCTATTTAATTAATTTCATTGGTATTATGGTGTACTGATTTTTACTAAATTATATGGTTAAATGCAAGTGGTTGTAACTAATGTATTGCCGTATTTGACTCTAACAAATACGCATCCACAGAAATTTAAATATAAATTTAAAATTAATTAATGTTAAATTGACTATCCTTCGATTTAATGGAGTTCTAGTATCTATATATATATGGATAAAGTTAGGAGAGCTGTTATTCCTACCCAATTGTCTTATCTTCCCACCCACCTTTTTATGAAATTTTTAATTACAAATTTGTCAAATTGTAAAATGACTAATAAGGATCTTGGTTACCCCTTTTTGCATTACTTTTTTTTTATTTTTATAAAAAAAAATAAAAAAGAAAAGTTTGGACGTGATAACTCTCGCACTATATTTAGACGATTTGTCTTCCTTAAAGCCTAACTCATCATTCACATCTCCTTTCATTCAGAGAAAGCAAAAAGAATGAACTTAGAAAATGATGTTTCTATGGAAGAAGTAGAAGATTATGTTTTTGTCGAAGAGGTAAAAGATAATTTTATGTGGGTCATCTTGATTTGTCGACATCGTATAATTGAAGAATAGCTATGTGACTTTTTATCTCTAATTATATACTTACATATATATATATATATTAAGGGTTATTTTAGGAATAATAGTGGGTGGAAAAATAACATTTTAATTTTTTACCTTTTTATAGTGGGTGTAAATATAACGTGAGTGGGAAAATAAGACAATAAGATTAGAAGGCAAAAAGAGTGAATCATACGTAATTCCAAAAATACCCTTTTCTAATTAGGATTTTATAATAAAACAGTTTAATTTCAAAAAAGTCAAACTAATAGAATAAACTACCCATGTAGTGCAGTGGTGGGCAGTTTTCTTCTTCTAATTTTGTAAAAAAAAATTATTTAAAACAAAAATAAAAGAATAAAATTACAAAAAAAGAAAAATTTGTAAATGATCAAATTGCCATGTGTGTGTGGCGAGCAAGGTCTAAAATATCGATGATATCGGAAATATCGGTAGTCCAAAAACACAGAAATTTCGATGGAAATATCGGGATATTATCGATATCGATAAAAATTGAATAAAAACCACGGAAATTGTAAGAAAAACTTGGAAATTTTTATTGAAACTTTGCAAGATGTTTATTTAGTCAATTATCTATTAGTTTATCACAAATAATTGGAAGGAAATGCATTGCATGATGGATTTAACTGATTTAAGTTGATTATATTGAGAACTGGCAAACATTGTGAGTATAGAAAATATATAGTAATTAATGAAAAAAGTTTAAACACACCATAATCATTTATATATATTGAATTAGTACAATATTTTACACTTTATACATTGCATGGTAAGATACATGAGTGACTTAGCAAAGTCTAAAATATCGATGATATCGGAAATATCGGTAGTCCAAAAACACGGAAATTTCAATGAAAATATCGGGATAATATCGATATTTTAGACCTTGGTGGCGAGAGACTAGTACTCCATGAAAGCTAAAACTTGTGATGATTTTTTTTTAACAAACAATAGTACTTATACTAAGGGGGTGGGAGAGTGAGTTCAGCTTCACAATGAGCTAATAATAACATGGTTCAAATTCATCTTTGACGGGAATTAAATTTAAGACCTCTCATTTAAAAAAAAAAATGGTTCAAAAAATTAGTTGCGGGGAATTTAGGTATCATCTCATCCCAACGTGTTTCGGTGCATATACTTGTGCTTTTCAACAATGCCTTAAAAACAAGATAATAGATTTTTAATGTCGTCCTCTATTATTTTCCTATTCTTTATGCATTAAATTAGTTTTTTTTTTTTATCTGAAATGTAAACTTCATCAAATCAAAACAAGGTTACATGCCAACAAAGAGGAAGACAAAATAACCCAAATATATTAAGGGGAACTAGATACATAAAAGCCTAGCCCAATTAAATAAGCAAAAATGAAAACCTAAATCCATAATCTCCAACCACAGAAAACAACGTCCACCACGGTTACTACCACAAAAGTCATGCCAACAGCTGCCGAAGTTGCAATACTAAAGAAAACGACCAAGTGGTGAACTTAGTTAAATAACAAAAATCAGACTTGTTCTACAATGATGAATTTTTCTCTGACCAACACCAATCATGATCGACAAATCTAACAAAAAATTGTAGTTGGAGTACAAAAATTATGTCGTATCGACTATTATTTGGAAATGTGATTTTTACACAATTTTTTTAGTTTATCAAACACATCTCATTATTTAAGGTCATCATAGTGAGTAAGTAATCAATAATTAAAATTAAACAAGAATGTGTGAAAATCGTTTTCCTTTATTAGGTTATAAATAATCAAGGTTTAAGAATTTAAGAAAACAAATCATTTTTATATTTTATTGGTGGACAAATCTACCCCTATAATAATAGGCTACTCAATCTTAAATATATGGTAATTATTGTTATTTACTAGCAAATGCCACACACTCAATGTGTGAGAGAAACATACATTTTTTTTTGTGAGAGTTGTAATTTGTTTTTAACAAGTTGAAAGTTTAGGAGAGGAAAGAAACACCAATGGGAGAAAAATGTGGAAGAGAGAGGGAGGTGCGAGGAAAAATAGGGTAATTTGTTTTCCGTATCTTGTTGAACAAGAATAATTAATCTCGGCGAAGTCGGTTGACTTCGCCTACCTTTTTGGAACAAGGATGATGGTGGCATCATTGATCATTTTGTGCAACTTACTTTGGCCTTGGAAAATCATTGTCTTCCAGCAATTATGCATGGTTTTTTTCTTTTTGAAATTGAGGTGCCATAAAATATTTTGGGGTAAACTTAGATAGAATGGAGAGTTTAAATAGAAAAACTCTAAATATTTAGACATAAAAGCATATCAACAGTATATTATTTGCCAATACCATAAAAGTTTTTCACCTCTTTTACTAACAATGCTGCAAATCCAAGTTTTGATGAAATAAATCGGTTTGGGATTGTGGTGCTATTAAAAAAACAATTTATTAAAAAATCTAGAACATCAAATATGTTTGGTAAAACAAAAAAAAAGTGCTTTTATTAAAAGACTAATGTCAGTGACAGTAAAAAACATAGAAAAGTAGAAGCAGGGTTTACCATTTGTCTTCCGTGTCTTGTAGAACAAGAATAGTCAATATTGGTGAAGTTGGGGGACTTCACCTACCTTTTTGGAACAAAGGATGATGGTGGCGTCATTGATCCTTTTGTGCAGCTTACTCTGGCCTTGGAAAATCTTGGTCTCAAGAACATGTAAAACATGCATATAAATTTCGCACCGTAACCACTCAAGGTCAAATCAAAATACACACCTTAACGAAATAATAACAATAAGGTACTGATCACTGATAGAAGAAAAATATTCAACTGCCAATGTTTAAAGAGTGATAATGCATGGACATGTTCAAAGCATACTACTAATTCGAAAAACAAGCGAAAGGGATATTAAAAAGTGTGATTACTAGAAATGTCACACGCAGAGGGGAGGACACAAAGTCACTGATATGGGAATGCCTTGAAGCTCGGATCATACGCCTCGTTCCTTAGGTCCTGGAGGCAAGGGTGGATCCCTAAGGGGCATGAGGGGTTAGCTGACCCTCCCAACTTTGGCATACCTCCATGGAAGACCTATATGATGCCCCCTTGATATTTAGAGTTGTCTTTGAGATATACCCTCCAGCTACTCGATGAAATGCCTCAATGAATGGGTAAGGCAGGGAAGGGCAGGCATTGTGTACAACATGGGTGAAGGCTGCATCGTGCCCTTGGCTCTAGTGATACTACTACTAGTACAGAGTTTGGTGTTGCAACCTTTGTTTTTCCACCTCTAGGATTTCTTGAATTTGCCTCAACCCGCCAAAGAATTTCCTAAAGAGAAGTGGATAACAAGGAGATACATGTTTGATGCCTCGAGCTGGAATATTGCTATTCTCAAGTCCAAAGTTGCCACTTCCTACCAAACCCTATTCACTTTGATGCAGTGCTGGCTTTCATTTGGAAGTGTGCTTTTGAAGCAAAACCAAGTCATTTGATATATATTTTTTAAAATAAGACCTAGCCATATAAAAAAAAAACTTAAGCTTCTAATTAATCAAGACATATATAAATCCAAATCTTTAAAATCTTAATTTCTATCTATTCACAACCCAAATTCACAATCTATAAAATTCTAATATTCATTGTATTAATAATGAAATTATTGTAAGAATTTCAAATCTCTTTCCCTTCCATTAATAGTAGTAAAGTTAAATAATAATAATTATGAAGCTATAATATGATATTTTCAAAATATGAAATTGTGTTGTGAACAATTGTCACTTATAATGAACACTTGTAGTTCGTAATGTTGTTTATTTATGAATTATGAATGATGGAGTTATGATTTAATTTTTACGGCTATTTTTTGTTGATAAATGTTTGTAAAAACCTTCGTAAAACATATATCATATATAGTGTGCTTAGTAGTGGTATCATAATCACTCGAAGGCACATACATTGCCCCCCGAAGGCACATACATCACCTGCCCGAAGGAACATTCAACACTCCCCCCCTCGAAACGCACATAGTATGAACACCTGCTAAGTAAGCACAGAAAATCATGAACATCTATTCAAAATATATATATATATATATATATATATATATATATATCATTAGAGCTCAATAGCTCAAACATAAATCCATGTTCATAAATATTTTAGAAAACGTAAATTTTATAAAGCATAATATTTCATAAAACGTAAATCTGATAACTCATAAACGTTTCATAAAATCATGCTTTTCTTGTATGCATTTCTAGTAATAAAATCATGCATTTTGGAAAGGGTCCACTCACAGTTACTCTATTACCAAAGTGTCGTTCAACAATAGGGAGGACGAGATCACCTCTAATGACGCACCTAAGCACAAAAGAGGACTAATTAGTAAACCCTAACAAGACGATTGAATTTGAGAAAACGGACGTCGTATTCGGATTCAGAACATCGAAAAACCTAAGAAAGGACATCAGATTCCTCCACGCGCCGAGATAAGTCTCCGGAAAGTTGGCTGAAAAAATCGCCTGCGTCACAGTCCACAGTACCTCTTGGGAGGTGCTTGTGCTCCACGTGCCAGCCACCGCTGCACCACGCGCAGCCTCACTCGCCCGCGAGTACAGGCCTACCCGTCTTCCTCACGAGGCCTGAGGTTGGCCGATTTTTGGGCTCAACTTCTCGAGCTTCATTTAAGCTTGTTTCTCAACCATTTTCGATGTTTCAAAAAGCTAAAATGAAGCTTGACACGAGGAGAAGAGATTTATACCAATTTGGGACTGAGTGGTGGTTGAAGTTGGCCAGAAAATAGTTGCAAATTGGTTGTCTTCGTCAAAAAACTGGGGAAGCTTTCCCCGTGAGTTTCCTACATCCAAAGTTTACCAAAACTTCTCAAAACTACTCTCGAACATACATCGAGGCACGATCTATAAGTTTTAGATGAGGTTTGAGGCTTACCTTCGCACGGAGAAGCTCGGTGAACAATGACGGTGCAGAGGAAAAGATAAGGGAGTATGAGGGGTTCCCTCCTTTGTTTTAGGTTCACAGCTAGGATGGTTGATGGTGGGGGTGTTGTCATTGTTGTTGTTGTGTGTTGTGTACCCTCGGGGAGGGCTGAGACAAAGAGAACAAAGAGATGAAAGAGAGATAAGCAAAGTGAGAGTTTAAAGAGAGAGGGAGAGAAATGACATATTAAGGGAAAGAATGGTCACACAGGAAAGAAAGGGAAACTGGGGGACAAAGGTGTAGAAGTGGGTCCCAGTGGCTCACAAATTAAGGCCACTAAAGACGAAACGTGAAATATCTTCCTAACGTGAAATTACCGAAGTACACTCGACGTTTCGAAATTCATAAAAACTCCGTTCTAGCTCTAAATTTGAATCCGCTAACGCCCAAATGTTCCTGGCAACGATTACAAAAAGAATAAATTAAGAAAATTAGTTATACACGTCATGACGAGATGGTCAACGAAAGTCAACGTTCATGCCACGAAGGCAATTTGGTAAATTCACACATTTAATAATACAAATACATAAAAATTAAGGACAGGGACTCACATGGGTTATGCATGGTTTTTCAGGTTTTTTTCTTTTTGAAATTTAGGTGCCAGAAAATATTTCGGGGTAAACTAAGATAGAGTGGGGAGTTTAAATAGAAAAAAAATATTTAGACATAAAAGCATATCAATAGTATATTGTTTGCCAATACCAGAAAAGTCTTTCACCTCTTTTACTAAATCCAAGTTTTAATGAAATATAGTGCCGGTTTGGGATTGTGGTGCTTTAAAAAAAACAACTTATTAAAAAATTTGGAATATCAAATGTGTTTGGTAAAACAAAAAAGTGCTTTTATTAAAAAAAACTACTGCCAAGATATTAGAAAAACATAGAAAAACAGATGCAGGGTCTACCATTCTTTTAAAAAAATTGTTTTTTTTTCTTTCAAAGCATAGTCATCAGTGCCCATTTAATGGAATTTTCAAAATGGCAAGTATACCCTCACATATTTTACAAAATTACAATCATTGCCCATACATTATTCTCTTTGACAATTATTATATCACATTAAATATCATATCATTTTCAGTCATTTAAAATATTCACCGCAATTTATATAAAAGTTTAGCAAACACTCGGACACTTTTTTTGTTAAAAACTTAAAAACACTTTACAAAAAAAAATGTTTACCAAACACTTAACAACTATTTTACAGCCGTTTATTCTCATAGCATAGCAAAAACATTTTTTTCAAAAAGCACAACAATACCAAACTAGCCCATAATGCCTTATGGAGAGACGAATGCTTCCATGATTAAAAGTTGTGAACCAGTTATAAGCTTTAAAATTGTAATGAAAGTAACATACGAGACTTTAACATTTTACCACCAATCAACTGATTTACTTATTGCTTTCACGCATTGATGAGTTAGGATTTTAAAATAATAGGATTATAATATAAGCTCTGACAAATTGATCACACTTTCATTCAAATTGTCATTGATATGTTCGGGGGACTAGGATTCTCTCCCCTTTTCTTTCCATTCCCTTCCATCTCCTCCTCATACATTCTCTTATTTTGTTTTTTTCTTGCTATAAAAAATTAATATAAGATGTTGACGTGGCTTAACTGTGACAGTTTAAATAGGAAGAGAGGGAAGGGGAGGGAAAAAAAGAGGGGAGATAATCCTACTTCATGTTTGGGTGGTCCTATTGAGTGACCGGATCGAGCTGGAGGAAGAGGGACTAGGATTCTATCCCCTCATATATCCATCCCCCTTCATCATCTCCTCTCACATTCTCTATTTTGTCTTTCTTTTTCTATAAACAATTAATATAAGATGTTGACATAGCTTAATCGTGATTGTTCAAATAAAAAGAGGAAGGAAGGGAAGAGAAAAAAAGAGGGAAAATAATCTTACTCTGGAGGAAGAGAAGCTAGCGAAACTAAGTTATCCTGTCACCCTCACCCTCTACTTTTTTCTGTGACGTTTAAAAGGCTCGCACACTCGGACTTGGATTGTCTGCCCTCCTCGTGCCCTCCTGTTTTGTGTGGTCACGGTTAAGCCACGTCAACATTTTATATTACTATTTCTTTTTGTTGTATTATTTTTATAAAAAATAATAAAAAATATTGACGTGACTTAACCGTGACCACAAAAACAGGAGGGCACGGGGAGGACACCAAAATTAGAGGGCAGACAATCCAAGTCCTCGCACACTCACGTGCAATTAGGGCATTTTGACCACTTTGTCATCAACGATTGCCATGTGGATGTGGGTTCCACCCCAATCAAATACAGCTCTCCCCATTCATTAGGAGTTTCCATTGTTTAATTAATTTATTTAGTTTCTTCTCCTTTTTGTTTGGTTTTCACTTTTCAGCATAAAAATATCAAATCTAAATCGGATGAATATAAGCTTAAAAAAGAAGATCCCATCAGCCAATCCCCTTTTGTCATGTCATCAATCTTGCACAACAACATGATTGTAATCAATAAATCCAAGACCTTTCATTTTAAGATTTTTTAACAAAAATTTAAGTAGTGCTTCAAGGTCAATATTTTTTTTTTCTGTATTTTTGTTGTGTGATCTGTCACATGAGAATTTTTTTGGCTTTGTTTGAAATTAATAATTGAATTGAAATAGAGAATTTACTAAATTTTATGTAAGACGTGGAGAAAATGGATTGTCAACTTTCAAAATTTTGTCAATTTGAAGGTGGTAGATGAGTTAATATTTATCCCTTCAAAATTCCTAAAACTGGGGAGGATTGAAAGTATAAATTTTCTTCATGAAAATCCATCGTTTCTGATTCAAATTAAATTGAATTAAATGAGTTATATATTGCAATTCATTTCTTGACATTGGAACAATATTTTTGTGTTTCTGTTCACGTTATGCTAAAAAATGGTGTGTCTATATTATTTTTCTTATGACAAAACCATACAAGAAAGAGTTTAAAAAAATGACTTCTATAAGGAAAAGCCAAGGGCCCAAAAAGGGGACCAAAAGTAGGCCCAAGTTCGTTCATGTGAGTCCTAATTGATTTGGTCCAAATAGAAATGGCAATAGAAATTAGAAAGGCTGTTGCTTCCTTCCCCTCATCACTTATCACAACAGAGCTAAAAAGCAGAGTAGCTCAATTGCAAGAGTATGCTGCTAGCCTCTCTCTACAATCCTGCAACTGCAACCTCCTTCATGTTTTCATGGTCGCCATCCCGACACGTACACATACACATGGTCTATCTCTCATCCACCAACACCAAGTAGTTATAGTTGTTGTGCATCAAATTCAAGTTGTTAAGTGTTTGATGCTTCAGGGATGTTCAGTCCTTGGACGGAGTTTTTCAAGAAATGGGTTGTGTAATGGCGTGAAGAACAAGCAAGGAAGACCGAGATGGCGGCCAAGATGTCCAACAGTACCAATGGTTGTTGGAAGCAATAATGGTGAAGCTCTAGTGGGTTTTTTCAGGTGGAGAGGAGCAGCTTTATCTGGAAATGGTCTTTGATACTTGCAGAGCAAGGTTTGCGCTGAGCTAATCGACAAGCGAGGGACTATTTGTGCCAAGGGAAAGGGAGAGTACCCTCTTTTTATGGTATTATGCAGCTGATCATTTTTCTCAAACTTCAATTTTTAGAGTAAATGCTATTTGAACACACAAAATTGACTACATTGCTGACACGTTCATGGTATATACGTTAACATTTTAAGCATCGTCGGGCTTAACAATATTCATAGGATCATGTTCCACAGCTTGGTTGTCTAACACTACAATGAACATTTTATAGAAGCATAATCTGCCTGAAGAAAACAATGTAGCTCAAAACACATCTCATGCATTTTTATCTTTTACTTTCGACAAGAAATAAAAATGTAACTTTTCCAACTTTGTCAACCTTGATTATTATTTTGAGAGTTAATAGATTAGTTTTGCAGTTCAAAATATAATCTTGAGAAGACTTGTGACTGTACACGAAGACACATACACATTTGCATTTATGCACGTCTATGCATCTTCGCGAACAAACAAACTCGTGTATTTTGGATGGTTGATTAGTTTTTGTTCTCTATGCAGGTTACATCCACGTCCAGAAAGTGAGGTGAAGTTTCTGCATGGGGATCTTGACTCCATTGCACGTATAGAGGTACGGAGATTTCCTTCCCTCTAATTAAGCTTGATCAACAAACACCATGGAAATATGAGACACATAATAAACAAAATCAGAGGCTGATGACACTGAAATCTTCACTTGTGAAATGAAACAGGCAAAAGCATATGGCTAAGGATCTAGGAGCAACTCAAGTTGATAAGTGTTCACAGCCTGATGTGGTGCCGGGAACGAGAAATGAACGAAGATAAGAGAGAGGGTACCCGGTCTGCCGGTGAGTAGTGCAACTCAAACGAAGGCTGCTTATGGAGCTGCATTGTTGGCATTAAGGGGTATTGTGACGTCTGAAATACCAATACGCACTGATTCCAAAAAATCACGTGCGAATCGCATGCAACTTTATAAACGGAAAAATTGACGAAGTTTATCGTAATGACCTAAAAACCTGGTCAAAGCCCATAGGTTCAATATCAATTTGGAGTCTGAAAAAGCACTTTTTACGTGAAGCAGCATCCGTTGTTTGAGGTGGTGAGACTTTGAACTTGCGACCATACCCAAAAACTAAAAAAAAACAAAAAAACAAAAAAACAAAAAACAAAAAACAAAAGAGGGAAAAAAGAAAGAAAAAAGAAAAAGGATATTGAATTGCCTTTGTCCAAGATTTGTAGTGATCATCCCCTCCACTCACATTACCCATCAAACATTCTTAATTCAAATATAATTGATTAATCATAATCAGAGAATGCTTGCATGGCTGACAAGAACAAAATGCAGGTTTCTCTAATATTGGCATTGTCGTTTTCTTCTTCTGGTGAGTCCATTTGTTTTCTCTACAGCCACTTTTCTTTTCCATTTTTTCCTTTTTTTTTTCCAAAAGTCTCAACCTTTATTTCCATTTCTTGCTTACAGGTATTGGGTTGATCTTCATTTGATTTTCTTGGAATTTTCATTTGATTCAACATCTGAGGTGGGATTTTTGTTTAGTTATTTTTTCATATTTTTTTGCTTTTAATTTTCATTTATTGGGTACCCATATGATTATTTGTCTAATTAATTAAATGTATTCATACAGATTGATGCTTAAAATTATAATCCAGACGAAGCAATAATGGGATTAGTGTTAAAAATTGGAGTTAACATCCGGAAATCTGTGAGCATTTCAATCAGAACATGTTACAGATCAGTTTGCAATCATCCATTTCTTGGGGGAATGCTGTTTTTCTTGTTATTTCTGCACAGAGAATTTCCTTTTGTGTTTTCTCTTTTGGTGTATGCATCCCCTGTGTTTGTCTGCTCTGTTGTTCTTCTTGGGACCCTTTTGATTTTTGGTCAGTCCAACATACCTGAAACCGAGAAGGAACAGAAGATTAGTCATGCCATTGCTTATCCTAGAACTCGGGTTTTGAGGGATGACATTATTATTATTGAGAGAGATAGGAGGTTTCCCACTGAAAGGCTTTCGGGAAAGTCTAAGGACACTGCAGAGAGTAGTGAGGTTGATGATTATGAAGGTTCAGTTGGATATGTGCCGCTTATTGATGAGTGCTTGCAGAACATTCTAAGTGGAAAGAGATTGACTGGGGATATGGGGAGAGAATTAAACAGTGAAGACTTGAAAAGTCAGCGAAATGTTGAAAATGAGAAAGCGAGGCATGAAGGCATGCTAAGGGAAGTGAGAATTGATGAGAAGCAACATTCTATGGTTCAAAAAGTAGGAGATGAGAACCGATATTCAATTGATGCTCACAAGGGTGATCATTACTCGGAGTCTAATGGTGGTGATGATAATGATGACGATGACGATGATGAGGCTTCAGATTATGGGTCAGAGAGGGCAGAGAGTTCATCACCAGATGCATCAATGGCTGACATTCTTCCGATCCTTGATGAGCTACACCCTCTTTTAGACTTAGAACCTCCACATCCTGCTAATGATGAGTCTGATTCTGTGTCTGATAGAAGTAATGATGGCAGTAATAAGTCGAACGAAGATATTCAAAACAAGGATGGAGAAGTAGAAGAGGATGAGGTTGATGATAATGATGGCGATGAAGAAGAAACACATGGTGGAAAGAAAGATGAATCTGCAATCAATTGGACTGAGGATGACCAAAAGAATCTCATGGATTTGGGGAATTTGGAGCTTGAAAAGAACCAATGCTTAGAAACTATTATTGCGAGGAGAAGAGCAACGAAAAGCTTTAGTTTATCAGCCGAGAAGAATCTAATTGATTTAGATAGTTCTGAAAATCTCTTTAATGTTACACCAATATCGACAACAAGGCACAACCCGTTTGATCCTCAATATGATAGTTCGTATGATAGCATGGGGTTACCACCTATTCCTGGTTCTGCTCCATCGATTTTGTTGCCAAGAAGAAACCCGTTTCATCTTCCTTATGAGTTAAATGAAAATAAACTTGATCATGTCAAGGGAGACAGTTTTCAACAACACTTTATGACATTTCAACCCAAAGAAGTGTCATTCCGTAGGCATGAAAGCTTCAGTTTGGGACCGTCGAGCTTAGGGGATGCCAAAGAAGAGAGGCAAGAGTTTAAGTGGAGACATTTTTTTGTACCAGAACAGTTAGCTCCAGAAGGAACAAGTTATTCCTCATTACAAAGACAGTCAAGCAATGTTAGTGATTCGAAGTTGAGTTCTAGTCATGATACTGAATCAGTGAGTTCTACCGCAGACATGGATGATAGGAAGTTCAGTGAGCAAGACTTTGCTAAAGAAGCAGAAGTAATCTCCAACATTTACCGAGCTTTTGATCTTTTTGGCCATAGAAGTCAATCCTTTGAAGATGTAGAGAGGGAAATAATGGAACAGGATGGAAAAAAGGATGTTCAACATAATGAGCTAGAGATAAAATTGGGCAAAGTGGAAAATTTGGAGCTAAGCTTGTCAGGTACAGGAGGGTTTGCTACTCCTGTGGAAATAAATGACGAGTCAAGCTTTTCATCATTGTCACAAGTGGATGAAAAGATTTCAGATGTGAGGAAAGGTGGATCAACAAGTTCCAAATCAAAAGGTGATCTCGTTGTGAAGGTTGCAGTTTCACCACAACCTCCACTTGAGGATTTAGAAGTCCACTTTATGAGCAATATGATGGACGACAATCAACATAAGGAGCCAATCTATGACTCAAGCCCTCAAACATCTGAAAAAGTCCTTTCCTTTGACTCCATTTCTTCAGACATGCGAGCAGAGATATCTAAACTAATATCGAATTTAGACTCAGATGTCGATCTCTCTAAGAATTTGGACGAGAAAGAAGCTTCTTCAAATTCTTGCTATCAATATGTTTCTTCCAATGAAAATCCACCAACAGAACAGGAGAAACACCTATCATGGTTAATTAAGTCCATGGTTGAACCGCGTTTTGATGATCACAATTCACTTACTGTAAGTTACACAAGCACTATGCGTTAGAGAATGTTTGAATTATCTACATGGTTTACTCATATACCTTTTGAATTATCTGTAGCACTCTATTACTATTTTTAAATAGGTTTAATCACTTTTCATTTACTGTAATCGACATAATTAAATTGGAAGACCTTCTTTTTGAATTATTTACAACATGCCATTATTATTGTTAGACGCTAATTTTTTTTCCTTTGACATCAAGTTATCTTGTTCTTTTTAGTGCTATCAAAGTAAAAGTTCTATTCAAAATGTCTCTGCAAACCACATAAATTTGCATGACGGCAATGTCAAGCCATGTAGATTGTTGCTTTTTTTTTTCCTTCTATTTTTCTCAATTCAATCAATGTGCATGTCCAAGTAATTTACTTCTCATGCGGAGTATGTAATGCTCTCATGGAATGTGTGATGTTGATTTATCGAAAATAAAAGATTCTAGATACATGCAAGTCTAACTGCAAGATATGTTTATGTAGTTCCACAGTTTTAGATTTATTTGAAATCTTGTGTTTCAGCTGTATTTGCTTCTGCTGCATCCACATTAGTGCAAGTATATTTGACTATTTATGTATTTGACAATTCTTATATCAACCAATTCTTCTTGTTAGGTTAAAAAATTTAGTTTGACATCTATGTGAAGCCGCTGTACTCGATTTTGGAAATTTATACTGAAAACTATACAAGATTCTAAATCATGGCTTTTTTGATATTTTAGGAGCCGGTTTCCATCTTGTCAGAATCCAAAGAGGATTCAAGCATAATTCAGGACGTGAAAGTACGGGAAGTTGGTGAAGTTCAGGACCCTGGTTTGACAAATTTCTCTTTAATAACTTCTAAATCTGCATCAAGCAATACAGAATTTGGTGTTCAAGAACCTACTACTACTTATACTGCTTCGAAGAAAGTCTCTGAAGTTAATGTTGGTAAGCCTCAGAAACCATCTGATTTGAAGGATGGATTAACAGAAGTAGAAACTAATGATGTGGGTTCTACCAAGGAGACTGCATCAAGAAATTCGAGGTCTAGTGCTCAAGAAAATTTCACTACTCAATCTACTTTGAAGTCAGTCTCGAAAGGTAGTGTTAGTGAGATGCCAAAACAACCAAATTTGAATGATGCATTGGGTTCTAAAAACGAGACTGCATCAAGTTATGCAGGCATTGATGTTCAAGAAGTTGTTACTACTCAATCTACTTTGAAGTCAGTCTCTGAAGGTAATATTAGTGAGCTACCAAAACAATCAAATGCGAATGATGCAGTGGGTTCTAAAAATAAGACTACATCAAGTTATATAGGGTCTAGTGTTCAAGAAGCTGTCACTATGGATAATACATCAAAGCGAATTTCAGAAGGTAATGTGGATGAACTGACAAAGTCACCAGATTTAAAGAATGGATCAGAAAAAGTAGAAGCTATTGCAGGAGAATCTACCAAGCAGATATCATTAAACAATCCAAGATCTAGTGTCCAAGAAACTATCACCATTGATATTGCTATGAAGCCAGTGTCAAAAGGGAATGTTGGTGCTACTACAAAACCATCAAACTCAAATAATGGATTTGCAGAAGTAGGAACAAATATAGTGGGTTTTACCAAGGAGGATGCATTAAGTAATGCAGGATCTGATGTTCATGAAACTATCATTGCTCATACGTCCTTGAAACAAGTCTTAGAAGGTAACGTTGGTGAGTTTCGAAAATTGTCAGCTTCAGAGGATGGGTCAACTAAAGTAAGAACTAATGCAGTTGGTTCAAACAAGGAGGTAGTATTAAACAATATAAGATCTAGTGTTCAACATACTATGATTACTCATATGGGTTTAAAGCAAGTCTCAGAAGGAAATGCTAGTGAGCTATCGAAATCATCAAATTCAAATGATGAACCCGGAAAAGTAGGAATTAATGCAGTGGGTTCTATCAAGGAAATTGGATCAACCAATTTAGAATCGTCTGATCACAAAACTATCACTACTTATACTGATTTGAAGCAAGTCCCAAAAGGTAATGTTGGAGAGCTACCAAAAGCATCAGATTCAAAGGATGGACCAATAAAAATAGAAACCATTGCAGCGAGTTCTTCCCATGAGTTTGCATCTAACAATGCAGAAGAACTTATCACTACTCATTTAGCTTTGAAGCAAATTTCAGAAGGTAATGTTGGTGAGCTACCAAAACTATCAACTTCAAAGGATGGATATGACAAAGTAGAGACTAATGCATTGGGTTATACCAAGGAGATTTCATCAACTAATACAAGATCTAGTGTTGCGGAAACCATCACTACTGATACTGCTTTGAAAAAAGTCTCAGATGGTAATGTTGGTGAGCTACCAAAAACATTGGATTTAAAGGATAGATCAACAAAAGTTGGAGAGAATGCAGTGAGGTCTACCAAGGTGATTGCATCACGTAATACAGATTCTGGTGTTCAAGAAACCATCACTACTGATACTTCCTTAAACCAAGCCTCAGAAGGTAAAATTGGCGAGCTGCCAAAACAATCGGATTTGAAAGATGAACTGACACAAGTAGAAAGTAATGTTGTGGGTTATGGCAAGGATATTGCATCAAGCAAAACAGAAGCTGGTATTCAAGGAACTATCATTACTCATACTTATGTGGACCAATTCTCAGAAAATGGGAGTGAGCTTCCAAAACCATCGATTTCAAAGGAAGGATCTACAAAAGTAGGAACTAATGCAGCAACTTCTACAAATGAGGTTGTATCAAACAAAGTAAGACCCGGTATTCAAGAAACTATCACCATTGATATGACTTTGAAGCAAATCTCTAAATGTAATGTTGGAGAGCTAACAAAATTGTCAAACTCAAAGGATGGATATGAAAAACTAGGAACTGGTGCAGTTAATCAAACTATCATTAATGATACAACGTCAAAACAAGTCTCAGAAAGCAATGTTGTTGAGCTACCAAAACCATCAGATTCAAAGGTTGGATCAGCAAAAGTAGGAACAAATGCAGTGGGCTATACTCCAGAGACCAAATCAAGCAAATCAAAGTCTGGTGTTCAAGAAACTATCACTACTGAGGCTACATCGAAACAAGTTTCAGAAGGAAATGTTCATGAGCTTCTGAAACCATCAAATGCAAATGATGGATTGACAGAAGTAGAAACTAAGGCATCAGGTTCTCCGAAAGAGATTGAATCAAGCAATACAAAATCTGGTGTTCTAGATGCTATCTGGAAAACCAAATTTTGGTGAGCTGCCAAAACCATGAAATTCAAAGGATAAATAGGAAAGAATGTAGCGAGTTTGTATAAGAGATTGCATTAAGCAATGTCACTACTCGTGTTGCTTTGAAGAAAGATTTAGAAGGTAATGCTAATGAGTTGCCAAAACCTTTAAATTTAAAGGATGAATTGGAAATCGTAGGAACTAATGCAATGGGTGCTACAATGGAAGGAACTAAAATCAGTTGTCTCTAGTTTCTAAATTTTGTAAACAAATTTCACTTTGAATACATATAAATGCATCATATTTTTTGAAAAAAATTGTCTTATTGTCTCGATGGATATGATTGTATTTTGATGTAAATGACACTACAATTTCTTTACTTTCGTTCATTAAACACACTGATTAGGTTCTTTCTTGGTCTAAATCACTGGTTAAGAAATTTGAATTTGAATAAAATTAGCAGCATTAAGATGTGTTAACTTGTCCTTGATTGGTTTTATTACACAAAAATTAACACTTGCTCTGGTAAATATAAAGAATCCAGCATAATAATGAATTGAAACCCTATAGTTTTTTTGACATTTAATTACATAATTACAAAGTTAAATTAATAATTATATCAAGTAACAAGCATTTGATCATCCTTAGTTTTTTTTTTTTTTTTTAGAAAAATATACAATATTCATTAAGATAAAGAGAAGGCTTATATGTTAAAATGGTCCTTGTGTTTTAATCATTGGGTCAATTTAGTCCTTGTATTTTCAATTTAGCCAATTTAGTCCTTGTGTTTATCTCTGTTAGCAAATTAAGGACATTTTCAACTAATTTTTGTTAAAAGAAATTATAAATTATTAAAAACTTATTTATAAAATTATAATTTATTTGATTTAAAATATTTATAAATGAAATAAAATAAAAAATTTAAAGAAAAATTATTCTCTCCCAACTCTTCGATCACCTTCCTAACCCCATTTCTTTTCTATGTCACAACCTTAATTATTTTTCAGATTGGAAATTTTATTTGCTATATGTGTTATTTCTCATTAATTTGCATTTTCTGTAAAGAGAAAGGATAATTATTTCTCATATAATTTTTCTTATAATTTTTTTCATAGAGATTGAATGAAATGTCCTTAATTGGCTAACAGAGACAAACATGAGGACTAAATTAGCCAAATTGAAAACACGGGGACTAAATTGGCCATATGACTATAACACATGGACCATTTTGATATTTAAGCCTAAAGAGAATACATACAAGATGATAGACACGTAAAAGTATGTAACGAACATGAACATATGCATAGGTAAGAAAAACATGATTTAAAAATATGAAAAAAGGAACTAATACTTGTTTGTTTGCTGATAGCATGATGTTGGTTCCTTATCAAACCCGCACAAGGAACGTTCTCAATGTCTTTATCGTTAGAGAATACCATAATATCTTGGAGGTCCACATAATAGTTCTTAGTTGCAAAATCTTCGATTAGTGCTAAGCTCACCACACCTCACTACGCCATGCGTGAGAAATATGGTTAAGAGTTCTTGTTGAGCATATTTGAAGCACTTGTGGATTTCATTTATCATTGAGTTCTAACAACAATCCATGAAAACAATGTTGCTTACATCGACTAGATGATCCAAGAAGTCAACACCAAGAGTATTGCGCCATCGACGTTCTTTTTCACTCATCAGCAATGTATCAAAAGATTGAAGTCAAGCAGATCCGACCCAAGGTAACATTGTTGATCTCTTCATGAAGTTGTTTCCAATGTCTATCTTCCAAAATATTACCAAGGTATTTGATCGCATGACCTATCTCATTTGCAACGCAGCAACGCTTGTAGTTTTTATAGGGAGTTTTGTCGAACTTAGGGGGAGTATCTTCAAACTTGACCTTACTATACTTTTTTCCTTTAGATCAAGAGCATTTTTCCCATTGGAATTTTGCTAACCTAATGAGGTTTTGATGAGGCACCCACATGAGGATGGTCATACCTTGTGTGCATTTTCAACTACTTGATGCATCCTGAAGATGTCAAGTATCAACATTGCATTAACTCACATTTTTCGCCTTAGACTACGAGTTTGTTCCACTAGGTTTATCGTAGCCAGGTTTTGGTGAAACTTTATCCTTTACATGCATCCCTACTTTAAGACTCGCGTATGCAATAACAGACGACAATTACCCCCATCTGCTAATGATGAAGACCGTATGCAATTACTTCCTAAATTCTACACATTCAAGATAGAAGTGTTGTTAGTAGTGTTTTACTTTAAGTGTGGTTATGTAAGGTAGTAGGAATTCTATAGGATTTAGAAGATTTTTTCCTTGTACAACTTGTATTACTTGTTGGGTAAGTAAAACCCATCATGATTAATATAAATAAAGACACTAAACATGAAGAATTCCACACAAAATTCCTTAAGTCCTTCTCTCTTTGTGGCACCTTGTCTTTATTATCTTTCAATAGTTAGTTTCAACAAAAAAAATGTGTGAAAAATAATCTCTACTAATTAATAAAACCCTATTTGTCAACCAAAAGAGGGTGAAAAGACAAATTATTCTTCTATCACACACAAAAAATGATGGGCAATAATGTAATTTCATAGGTCCAAATTTTACTGTTTTTTATTGAAGCCTCACCTACATGTGATGTTAAAATACCTCCAATATTAATAAAAAAAAAAACCAAGAACAAAAACCTCCCACTCCCCCCCCCCCCACATTCTCTCCCTCTCTCCTTATTTTCTAAAAAAATGTGTTTATACACATAAAGTGTGTAGACAAATGTTAATACGTATTAAACATATGTTACGTGTATAACACACGAATTTACTAACCAGCCCTCAAGTACGATCTGCTCTTGGGCTTGGGCGGATTATTATTAGAGCGACTCTGAACAAATCCAAGGCCCGCACTGTTAAGAACCAGCGAAAAAGAAAATAGCGGCAGCAGTAGGAGTTCCAACCTGTCACCGGCTCCACCTCCTCCTCCACCTCCCACCACCACCACCACCACCATATTCTTCCTTCTCCCTTTTCCTCAAACCCCTTGTTACCTCCACCACCACCACCACCATTGCATTCACGCATCTCCACATCCCACGCCGTACACTTATCTCCCATTCCCTTCCTTCCTTCTCGTCTCGCCCTCTCTCCTTCTGCCTCCCTCCCACCGCTCCCCACTCTCCACCTCCCCCAAGGCCTCTTTACAAGAAGAAGCACAAACCCAACAACTCGAAATTCCAGAAGATAATAATAATGGTGAAGAAATTGAGATCGAAATAGAGAACTCGGATAATAAAGAGGATGGCCAAGTGAGTTCGGATCCTACACCTGCTCTGAAGAGAGATGGGGTGAAGCCGCCGACGCTGACGGTGAAAGAAAAGAAGGAACTTGCTTCTTATGCTCACAGCTTGGGGAAGAAGCTCAAGTCCCAGTTGGTGGGGAAGTCCGGCTTGACAGCCAGCGTCGCCGCTTCTTTTATAAAGAACCTTGAATCCAATGAGCTTCTCAAGGTAATTTCTTATTTATTTGTTACTTGTTATTTTTGGAAAATAAGATTTTGGTGGTTCAATTAGTACCCAGTTGGGGTTTAAGGGTTTATGCCAAAGTTGAGGGGATTTTGTTGTGCTAGTCTGAAATTGGTATGCTGTTATTGAAGAGAGCTTATGCTTTGCAAGTTTCACATTGTCAGATTTGCCGTAGGAATGGATTCAAGATTGTTTGGAGTCTTATCCTTTTCTTTTTTGTTATAGAAATGTTCACCTATCGAGTTTTTCAATTTTCGAAATGAGAGATTCGGAGATTGTTGGTTCTGATAGTTGTAGAATGCATATATGTTAGCTTTCTCACTGCTTTTTGAGTATCTAGTATCAAGGGATTTTGATAAGAAATATCATAATTCTATGCTCCGTAAATAGTTCGCGAGGATCGGACTGATATTTATCTTACACTTAGGGAATTCGAATTATTTGAGGTTTAGGGCTTTGTTGAGTTGAGATGATATAATTAAGCAATCATGCTTAGGTAGTAGCAGCTTCCCTTACAATCACAGTTGAATTAAACTTCATATCAGAAGTTAAAACAGAGTTTACAAATGTACAATGTTTGTAGCATACACTTTGGGGCCTTACTTGAGCTGCTGGGAGCCTCAGACTCGTATAAGAGGTAATAAATCACCATGTCCCAATTAGGGGCTATGGGGTTGGTTGAAGTATCACAAATCTAAACCAGCAGTATCCAACTTTGTTTTGAATGTTGGTTTCATGTAACTGCCACATGTTCTTATACAGAACTCCATAACAGCCCTCCAAGGGAACTGAAATTCAGAAAACTCTTTTAACATATCTCTGGCTTGCTGAGTTGAGTTGATTTGAATGTCTGTCCATGCATCCAACTTGGTTTTGAATGTCGGTTCATTTGTTGTAAGCCATTCTGTTTTGTCTCTTGATTTTACTTTTACCAATTAAAAGTAAAGAAATATGGGTGTGCTTAGCTAACACTAACACATATTGTCGTTCAATGTTCTGAACAGGTGAAAATTCACGGGACATGTGCTGGTGAGCTAGAGGATGTCGTTACACAATTGGAGGAATCAACTGGTTCAGTTGTTGTTGGCCAAATTGGTAGAACAGTGATTCTTTACACGCCCAGCATCACCAAGTGGAAAGCAGAGGAGAAAAGGCAGCAGACGCGGAAGATATTCATGTGACGAAAGACATAATCGAGACCCACATCGATGGAATACCGTAAAATAGAAGAAATACCAAGAATGAATGGGCGTGACAGCTGAGGAAGAACCAGGGTCTAAGAAGGTTCTGGGGTAAGGTGTCCGGTGTCCTTGCATTTAACTTTAAAGCTATGCATGTTTTGGATACTATGGAATTTTTGTAGCAAAGTCCAAATTTGAATTGAAAAAGAACTAAGACAAAAGGAAAAGAAATTTAAAGTGGATACGTGCGGTATGATATCGAGGACAAAAACTCGAATTGTTTGACAAAATTAGGATGAAAAGTTGATGAGCTCAGTAGCACAGAGAGGTGCTTGCAATATGATGATGCTTTTGTACTTGTATTTTGCTTGTTTGGATGAAATCTGCATGGTCTTACTTCCTGTTCTCTCAAATCAGCCCTCAGGAGGGCTAAAAAGTGCCAGCCGCCGAGCATTTGGACCAATCAAATTTTACGACTAAAGGTTATTACGTAATAGATGATGTGTAGCTACAAAATTTATTTTTTGATGTAGCCCAAAGAACTACATTAGTAGCACTCTCCGAGGGCATGAAATGTCTAATTTTTCGGTTAGAATCTCAGCAGTAATGTCTCTATTAAATTCCCCAATCGAAGGATGTCAATTTTTGGGATGTAGCCCAAGGCCAACAAGTTTGTTTTCGTTCTTGACCAAGGTAAATTGTCGTAAATGCCCCTTTTAAAAAAGCTTCAAAAGAATTTTATCCCAACTTTTAAAATTCTTAGAATTTTGCCCTTTAGAGTGAAAAGACATAAATAACCCCTTGTCTTTCTCACACCCTTCCTTCGCTGCTTAGGTTATTTCTCTCTCATCAACTCCTCCTCCACTTTGCCATGGCCTCGTTCATCCACCGTTACCCACACTTATTTGAAATGATTGGATTTGAATACTTAGGGCCTGTTTGCTATCCTATTCAAAAGTTTCATCATTTTTCAAAATATTTGTTAAGAACATCTCTTCAGAACAATTTTCTTTAAAATCCTAAATCTGAGATTCAAAATTGTTTTTAAAGAAAACAATCTCATCCTACGACAACACCCTGATGAAGTGGAACTTTTAAATTCAACACAAAGAAAGTGAGAGGGTCAAAGAAGAGAGAGAGTAAGATGATAGAGGATCGGAGGAGACAGAGAGGAGAGAGAAATAGGAGAAAGGAACGGAGAGATAAAGGATAGAGATAGAAGAGACAAGATTCGGTGTGAGAGGACAAGGGAGAGAGAAATTGGGTTTAAATTTAAAAACTCTACAAACGCACTTTTGGTGTAAATGAGAAACGATGCTAATTTTTAAGTTAATCTTGAGTTTGGTTTTAAAAAAGAGTCCTACCAAATGAGTTTTCAAGACTTAAAACTTGAAAAGTATTTTTGAGTTTAAAAGTTGAATTCAAGTAGAATACCAAACAAGTTTCAAACTTAATTTTAGAAGAAATACGTTGAATGCTTCATTATTTTATTCATCCTTTAAGGTAATATATAGGCACACACTTATTTACAAGGAAGGTAATTACAAAATATAAGGAAACTAAATCCTAAAAATTACAAATCATATTCCTACCTAAAATAGGACTCCAAGAATATTTACAATTAAGACTCAAATCAACACTCCCCCTCAAGTTAGTGCATGGATATCATACATGCCAAACTTGATAACTGAGTCTTGGAAAACCTCCACATGCTTTGTTCGATCATGTTGTACTGGATTATCAGCTATTTCCCTTGCAGATTTATTGTCACAATATGACTTCGTACTCTCCTTTGGTTCAAAACCAAGACATCTCAAAATTTTACGTAACCAAAGAAGTTCACATATTTCATGTGCCATACCTCTACACTTAGCTTCCACAGACGACATTGACGCCATTTTCTACTTCTTACTACGCCACGTAATCAAATTACCCCTAACAAATGTAAGATACCCAGATGCATATAATCTGTCAGTAACATTGTCAGCACAATCTACATTTGTAAACACCTCAAACTTTAGATGCCCATATTTTCATAAAGTATTCCTTTACTGGGAACAGACTTAAGATATGCTGTTGATGCACAAAACCGGAGGGTCTTGGAACAACGTAAATCCGACCGTGAATCTGCAAGAAAGTAAATAACACAAGATGTATCGTGGTTCACCCCAAGGTTTGGGTTACGTCCACACTGATATTGTATTTCTCTGAGAAGTGAGGGGAGTGAAGGAGAGAGCTTCTGAGGGTGAGAGAACTCTTCCCATGGCCTAAGAAATGGCCTTCCCTAATTGTGAGGGTGATGAGTCCTTTTATAGAATAAGGGCTCATCACTTATTACATATTTGCCCTTTCATTTATTACATAATTACATTTAAGTCTCCCGAGTATTTGTACGAGATCTAAATACGGAGGCCCTAAGTATGGTACAAACAGTAGTCTCCCAAGTCTTCAGTCAAGAGAGTCTTTTGGCTGGAGACTTGAAATTCAGTCCATGTGTGGGCCGAAGTAACTAGATGTCGTCTAGGACTGATACTCGATATGAGGCGGTGCCCAATCTAAAATGATGCTCAACTAGAAGTAGCACATGTTGCGAGGCTGCTCGGCTTGTGGCTTATGTTGCCTTGATTAGCTTGGCTTGTGGCGTTGAAGGTGAGGGAGTCATTTTATAGAATAAGGGCTCGCTCCTTAATACATAAATGATGGGTTAGAAGTGATGCTCGCGGCGAGGCGGTTGCTCAGCTGGCGGTGATGCTCTCTAATGAAGGTGAGGGAGTTCCTTTTATAAAATAAGGGCTCGCTCCTTAATACATGAATAATGGGTGTTCTCTAATGAAATTGAGGGAGTCCCTTTTATAGAATAAAGGCTCGCTCCTCAGTACATAAATAATGGGCTAGGAGTGATGCACGTGGTGAGGCGGTTGCTCAGCTGGCGGCGATGCTCTCTAATGAAGATGAGGAGTCCCTTTTATAAAATAAGGGCTCGCTCCTTAGTACATAAGCAATGGGTTATTTCTAATGAAAGTGAGGGAGTCCCTTTTATAGAATAAGGGCTCGCTCCTCAGTACATAAATAATGGGCTAAGTCTCCCAAGTATTTTTCATGAGGCCCAATATATGGTACATAATGTAGTCCCCCAAGTATTTGGTCAATAGAGGCTATTGGCTGGAGACTTCAAATTCAAATCATGTATAGGCCGAAATGGCGGTTGTTCGAAGGCGGTCTTTGTAGACTATGCACTGAAGCTTTCTATGTGAAGTTTTGCAAGTTGAAGCTTTGAAGCTAAAGCTCTGTAAATAAAGCTTTTGAAGCTAGAGCTCTGTAAATGAAGCTTTCGAAGCTAGAGCTTTGTAAATGAAGCTTTTGAAGCTATAGCTTTGTAAAACTAGAGCTCTGTAAATGAAGCTTTCGAAGCTAGAGCTTTGTAAATGAAGCTTTTGAAGCTAGAGCTCTGTAAATGAAGCTTTTGAAGCTAGAGCTTTTGTAAATGAAGCTTTTGAAGCTGATTGACATGAGTGATGCTCATGAATGTTTATGTTGATTGACATGAGTGATGCTCATGGATGTTGACATGAGTGATGCTCATGGATGTTGACATGAGTGATGCTCATGAATGTTGACATGAGTGATGGTCATGAATGTTTATGTATGATTGACATGAGTGATGCTCATGAATGTTTATGTATGATTGACATGAGTAATGCTTATGTATAATTTTGAAGTACTGGACGTACTTTTGATTACCTAGTGGGTAATAATAGCAGCAGGCTGCCGAATAATTTTGGAGTACTGTGTGTACTTTTGATCACCTGGTTGGTGGAAATAGCGGCAGGTTGCCGAATAATTTTGGAGTACTGGGCGTACTTTTGATCACCTGGTTGGTGATAGAAGGCTTGGCTCGTTTGGGCATACGGGCCTTCGCCCTCCACATGACATTGCAGTCCATTATTTTGGGCTTGCTGTTTTTTTTTAATTTTTTTTACTATTATTAATACCCTCTGATGGGGTTTATACAAATGTCTTTGAAAGATAAGAAAAATAAATTACATGTTTTCAGCATGTTGATAGGCATCTTCTTTTCGACTTTTCCTTTTCTGCTTTCTTTTGCTTTTACTTTCTCTTTTCTGTTTCTTTTCCTGTAGCTTTACTGGTGGTCTCCCTTTTCTTTTTCTTTCTCTTTTGCGTTGTCCCCCATATGTTCCCCCATGATTCTCCTTGCTGGCCTCCACATGCATGCTCACTTCCCTCAAGTGCAGCTCCTCACCTTTGGTAATCTCTTTCTACTGCACCTTTCTCACTCAGTCTCAGTCTTTATCTGGCTGGACTTGAGAGTGTGCTGTTCACCGACAAGCTGGAGATTGCCGCTAACGAAGACGAGCATGCCGCCGCCTGGGCTAGAGGGTTGGCAATCGACGGTGGTGATTCAGTGTTGGCACTGGTTTTTGGATCACGTTTAGAACCCTCTGAAATCTTAAAAAGCTTCCCTTGCATGACATACTCATATTCGTCAGCCAATGTCTTGCGATTGCCCTTCCCTCATCGGATACACCTCTGAATTCACATCTAGGTACATGAACATTTCGCAAGTCTCACTCTTTGCTTTTACTCGAGTAACTTTATCGAACTTTTTGCCATTTGGGTTCAATCGTAGAATCTGAAATATGTCATCAAACAGACGATCAACCATCCTTGCCGATTTGAACGTCGGGTGCTGTTTTGCTACAGAACGACGGTGTTTCGAGTAGTGGGTCGACTATGAGGCTTGCTAGCTTGCTAGAGACTGGCTTATAAGTGAGACGCTGAGAGAGTTGGAATGAAGAATATGCGGAGCTTCTTGCAGCAACAGCTATGACTAATGAGAAACTTTCCATATTCTTAAAAAAGATTTAACCTCTTCATCTTTTGGAACAAGACAATCACTTCCTTGAGGTGGAGACCTTCGTTTTATGAAGCAGCAACCCCTTCCGTGAATCTGGCTAGCAGAAAGTGCACAAAGAGAAAGATAGCTGAAAGAAACAGACCAACCAGTCCCCCATTTCATCTTTAACCTCAACACCATCTTCCTCTCCTCTTTCATTGAAAACCCACTTCAGGATCAGAAATTCAACTACAACCGGTTTTTGCAGAAGCAGGGAGAGAGAGAGAGAGAGAAGTGATGGTGTCGTTTTAGATCTGCATCAGTGCCACCCTCTTTGACCTTTTTCTCGCCGACTGGCTTTCCCAAAGCCGTCGGACTATCGGAGGGGCCGCTGCTTTTCGGTGGTGAAAACGCATAACCAGATGATTGAGCCAGCTGGGTCGACGCCACGACGACGTCGTTGTGGGGGCGGAGGTTGAGATGGGTTTCTTGAAGTGGAGGATTTGAGATGGGGTTTTTGAGTAGATGATTTCGGTGGCTGCTCTGAGGTCTACGATGCCTTTTGCGGCCAGTGCTTGGCGAATGATGGTGGTGTCACGGGTTGGGGGGAGGTCATGCATTCAGAGGAGTATGTCCTTCTTGGTGTTGCTGCTGAGCTTGGAGGAGAGGCACTTGGTGAGGTCCTCGTGGTATATGATTTTGTGCTCCTGTTGGAGGTAGGCTCGTTGGGTGGCGTCACGATGGGCGAGGATGTTTATGATGGCGGATGTGTCACAGCCCAACCCTTTGAGGGTGCGGTGGAGGTTGATTGTGTCGTCTCTGGGGGATGTAAGCACTGGCGGTATGGTCGCAGAGGCCATTGTTGTTCAACAACTCAATTGAAGAAATTTTCAGACCAAGTTTTTGAATTGTCTGATTAAATTGGAAAATAGAGAGATATAATAAAGAGCTGATTTGCCAAAATGAAGGGACGTTAATTGAAAAGATTGAAAAGTTGGGTTTTCTTGGAAAAGTTTTGGGTTCTTGGTTTCTGTAGATTCACGGTGGTGAGATGAAAAAATGAAAGAGAATCGACATGATTTTTTTTGTGTCGATTCCCACAGACGGCGCCAAATGTTGATGCACAAAACCGAAGGGTCTTGGAAAAATGTAAATCCGACCGTGAATCTACAAGAAAGTAAATAACACAAGATGTATCGTGGTTCACCTTAAGGTTTGGGCTACGTCCACACTGATATTGTATTTCTCTGAGAAGTGAGGGGAGTGAGGGAGAGAGCTTCTGAGGGTGAGAGAACTCTTCCCATGGCCTAAGAAATGGCCTCCCCTAATTGTGAGGGTGAGGAGTCCTTTTATAGAATAAGGGCTCCTCACTTATTACATATTTGCCCCTTCCTTTATTACATAATTACATTTAAGATGAGTTCGAGATAAATAAATTAATCTCCCCACAAGTCTTTGATATCTACCCCTATCAACAGGAACTTGATCTGTGTAAATAAATGCTCAAGGGATGTTTTTTTACCATAGAAATATGTAAATACGCATTTCCTATGACAAATGAGACAAGAATATGTGTACAAAATAAATGTAGGGTTTTTTTTTAATTTTATTTTATTTTTATAACTTTAATCCATGAAAAATATTGAAATTTAATAAAAACTTGGTGTTAGGTTTACATATTAATTATAGTCCCTTAATGTGTCCTTATTTCAAATTAATTAATGTGTGTTTTATTCAATGTCTTCTATTAAATATTTAAATTTATTAATATACACATTTTAATTATTTTTTACCAAATAATTTATTTTTTAATATATCATTTTTCAAACTTAAAAGACTCAATTAATGTACTTAAATGTTAGTACCATAATGTATGTACCGAAAAGTATTATATTGAATTAATGTACCTAACTGTTAGTACCGAAATGTATATACTTAAATGCATTATGTATTATATTGAATTTGTAACGACCTGTCCCCAAATATTACGGTTTTTATAATTTTAAAATTTGAAATTATGAACATGCCATTCAAGGCAAATGCGTTGACTTTGTTTGACTGCCTTGTTATGTCATGTAAGATCCGTTTCCTTGGCATTTCCTCGTAGTACTTGTCGCGACGAACGCGTGAGCGCAAGGAGAATGGAATTTAGAGTTATAATAGAAAAGTTATTAACGAATGAAGTTGAGGGCAAAATGGTCATTTGACCATAAATCTGGGAGGCTCCAGATCTTGCTGGAGTAATGAGATGGTGCCACGTGTGTGGTCAGGATGGAAGGATTAGAGGATAAAAGAGATGGATGGACGGAGGAGAGAAGGTGGAAGGGAGAGAAAGGGGGGGACTGCCCAATCGAAAGAAAGGGGGAAAACAGTGGACCAATGAGAAAAGAAAGAAAGGAGGGAAGTGAGAGAGAAGGAAAACACCAGATCCTTCAACCCGATTCCTGCGCAATACGACCCGACTTCTCACCATGTTTTTTGACGCCTTTTCAGGCGATTCACCGCCATCCACCATCTATAACACATTCCACGACCTCCCCTCTTCCATTTCATCGATTAATCGATGGATTTTGGGCTTAGATTCGTGGATCTCGTGTCGAAGATTTTGAGGGCACCTGCGGTGGCGATCATCCATCTCTGCAACCACCACCGTCGACCACCACCATGGTTCGACTCCTCATGAACCCAGGAACAAATCCCAATACTTGGTTGATGCGTGAAGCATTGGAGAGGATGAATCGACAACCACCCATTTCAAGGGTTTCCAACAGATCGAGGGTGATTTGAGGTGTTTCCCAACCGAATTGGACTTCAGCTTAAGTATGCAAATTGTTCCTCTCATTGAGATATTTATTCCTGTAAAATTTGGAAATTTTTGGAGTTGTTGAATTTTCCGATGAGTTGGGGCTGTCGGCCGCCACGTGCAGCGATGCATGGTCTTTCGGGTGTCGCCTCATGGCGGCTTGTGTGGTGGGGCGTACGGGGAAACCCGAGGTCCCTTCTTAGATATTCCTCTCATTGAGATATTTATTCCTTCTAAACTTGCATGTTTTTTTATAAAATATTAGGCTTGCATGCATGGCATATTTCATGAATGGAGCATGATTGATAATATGTTTTTACGGATTTCTATATTTATGTTTTATGGATTTATATACTATTATTTATTTAAATTGCTTTACAAAATATTTATGATTTATTGAATTTATGTTTTATTAAAGGTTATGAAATAAGGGATTTTCGCATATGAAATTCGATGGATTTGTGGATATGCTTTATTATGGATTATTGAAATGAGACTTTGAGTTTTTGAGCTTCAGATTTGATATGAGATTTTGAGATATGTTTTCAGTACTTATCTAACGGGTTATCATACAACACATCCACACAATACGAGTATGCAGACGTCTATGACCATAGGACACAGTAGAGGATATTTATCTATATGTTCCTTCTCTGGCATAACTTGGAGTCGTACAGCTTCACCTTTGAGTGATAAGGCCTACCATGTATCTTCACTGGCGTAACCCAGTATCGTACAGCTTCACCTTCGGGTGATGGACATGTACTGCCTTCGGACAGATAAGGAGTTGATGATATTTATGCCATACCCCCAGCTTTACTGCCAAAAGCAGTGTCGGACAACTTCACTAGTCACGGCTAGTGTCGGTGTGTGATGTATATATTTTCTTCTCAGGCATAACTCATAGTCGTACAACTTCACCTTCGGGTGATGGGGCTTACCATGTTTCTTCACTGGCGTACCCCAGTGTCATACAGCTTTACCTTCGGGTGATAGACATGTACTGCCTTTGGGCGACTATGATACCCCTAGAGAGAGTACAATATTGAGGAGATTTACGAATTTACCTTCGGGCGGTGAGAGCACCTTTATTGAGTGTAAAACCCCAAAAATATATATTTAGTTTTCTGGAGCTTGAAAAGGTTTGTTTGGGTTAAAGTGAGTGTTTGTAAATAAACAAAAAAAACACAAAAGGAATGGAGAACACGTGTGTGTAAGATGGTCCTTCATCTTTTGGTGTTCGGTGCACTGTTTCCAAAATGGGTAGAAGGGAAGAAACAGCCATGGGTTCTCTTTGGGTGTCGAAGAAAGAAAAAAATGCATAAGTTAATTTCTAGACATCAGAACTATAGTCCGTTTTCGCCTCTATGATCACAACGTCGAGCACTATGGATGAAGGTAAGAATTCAAAGCTTATTTACATATTCGAAATTATATTTTGGTTGGGGATTTCATGTTAATAACTTTGAAAAAATTCATGTTTGAAGTGTTATATGGTTGAATTGAAAGTTTTGGAAGTCTCAAGGCTGGTCGAACAGTATTACTAAAAAAGATTAAGGTAAACTTTTACTTGATTTGGAGTTATAGAATTCAATTGTGTGGTGCTTGTTGGATGGCATTTGATATATGGCTCCTGAATGGATTTCATGGAAAGGTTGATTAAACTGCAATTCATGTGATTAAATATGGATTTGGTTATTTTGGGGATATACATGCACTATGCAGATGGAATTGAGACATGTTAGCTTATGTTGGTGCATGTGAACTATATATTGATATGTTCTTTTTCAGATTAGGTACTTTCTTGGCTTAAGCAAGATCAAGAGATAAGAGTGAACAATTGTGAAATAGTTAGTACCTAAAGCTTGGAAAATCAGGTAGGGGGACTCACACCCTGGTTAGTGGTTTTCGGTATGTATTATGTATGTAAATGTGGATGCGTGCAAGCTATGCATTGAATTTTGTTGTTGTGTTAGAACTGCATGTTAGGGAAAGGAGTTTGATTTTTCTAGCATGTGATTTATGTCATTCTAAATTGTAATGATGACCTGAGAATGAAGGGGGTTGTGTGACTACCCTGGGCTTTGATCCCCTAAACATCCGGAGGGTCCTATACAAACGGACTCGTACCATTAACCGTAAGGGGAGGGTACTTATGTCTATGTGGTATAGGTTGTAAGTGGACACTCTCACTACCCTACCTTGTGTTGTTATTACTTGAGAATTTATTTTAGGTACGATAGTTGGCCGCGTGTTTGGTTGTTAGGACAAATAGAATGCAGGAATCCCACTATAGTTAATTATAAGCATGAAATAAATTTTAACTCATGCCAAAGCATTTTGTTGTGCAAATTATTTCCTTTATATGTAGTACAAAGGTATATCTATTTTCAAACCTAGCTAGGGTGCCTCCCGAGGGGGGGGCAAATGATTGTAAGTGACGCTCACCCCTACATCTTCAGGTGCTGTGTGAGAAACAATGGAAGAGTTGGATTAAGGTGTGCGGTTGTAGCTTGTCAACCTAAAAGCTTCAAATCAGAAAAGCAACTTTTGAAATGTAAATATTGATTTTCTGGTTTAAGTGAAAATTGTATGTGTTTATCCTCTTTGCTTATGTATATATTTGTCTAAACCTATCACTCATTTGACTTATGTAAACTGAACTTTTGGGACTTCTGTTGTAAAAAGGTTACTTAAGAAATGGTTTGAATGTTATGGTTTTCACTTAAACTCTGATATTTATTTGATATTAATTTTAGAGGCCTTGCGTATTTTAAAGATACATGAGAATTGTCATGTTCTAAGTTTAGAGCATACAACTCTCATGTGCTTTTAAGATTCGCGGCGCTGTCACGTTACTTTTTGGGTTGTGACATTGAGCATGATTTTACTCATACTTGTTTTACAAATGATTTCATGGCATGCTAGGGTAAACCTATTATATAGTATTATATATGTTTTCAAAACAGGGGTTAGTATGTTCATAAATAAAATGGTTTTTGTATTATTAGTATTATTATAAACTTTGGTCCACTCACCTTTTCTGTTTTGCGCCCCCTCAGGATTTAGATTCGAGGCACACCATCCCAATGTTAGGGCACTTCTACTTAGGCATCTTTGAGTCTCCCCTGTGTAAGACCCATTCCACGGTTCGTACCTTTTTATAATAAATCTTTCACATCATTCTTAATTAGTCGTATGCTTTAAACATGATTTTGCATTGGCTAGCACGTGTCTATCCTGGTATTTTGGGATATCGGGATCAGGGTGTGTCAGAATTAATGTACCTAAACATGTGTACCGAAATAGATATACTACCCTCAGGGATGTTGCAGGTTAGACTGGTTATTGTGAAGAGTGATTTCACTTTCGTTATTGCTGCTATCAATAACTACTCTCGGGATTTGTCCGAGTTTGGTTTGCTAGCGGAGGATGTCAGGCAAGTGGCGGAGTTGCTTACCCTGGTCCATTTTATGCATGTGCCAAGACCATGTAATGGGTTTGCCCATAGATTAGCTAAGTTTGCCATTTCTGGACCTCCTGATCTCATTCAGGACCTCCTTAGCCATGAGTTCTAGCATTTGATTTCAATAAAATATCGAGTTTTTGTCAAAAAAAAAAAGGAAAAAGTTAATGTACCTAAATAAACAACACAAAGTATACCAATACACTAATGTAGCATTTGTCAATAAAATATCTAGCATTTGATACACTAATGAAAATGAAAATTATAATGAAATATAACCAATACACTAAAATTAGGAAGAAAAAGAGAAACATCAAAATATAATTAATAAATGATGTGATTAATGTACCAAGGGACTAAAATTAGATTTGATCTTACTTTTGGTTTAGTTTAAAAGTCATATTTGCCAAGGATTGGAATTAAGTTTCCTAACAAATGTATTGTATTAATGTAGGTTTAGGGTTACAATATCTGTTTACAATTTAAATCGTCTAATTCGATCTCCGGAATTTAAAGTGTGTGTGCAGGGGGTTGTTGATCCAAGGCTCACGATGACTTGATCTCGCATGAACGGAATGCCGCAAGGGTTTGACTTTTGGTGATAGAAGAATCAACATGTGTAGTGGTGCTTGATGATTCTTCATGAGTTTGGCTAAGAACGCAAAGAATTTTCTGAGTCTTTTTGAATGTTTGGTTGATTGGGAATTTGAGAGTTTGGAGGATTTGAGAGCTTCAGCGTCTGGGTGTGACACACCCCGACACAGAATGTCTACCTGGATTTCTAATCGAGTTGTGTTGGGTGGCACCATGAGGGTGATGAAGCCATAACGTGTAGTGATGTGGAGAATGTGGGTTAATTTAAAGTATTCCTATAACAACGTTCTGCTAGAAATCCTTGTCGACACGAAAGCTTTGCCACTAAAACTTGGAGGGGCGAAAAACAAGGGTGAGTGGGCCTAAAAATAAAGTTTTGTAAAAACCTTTTCAAAAACGTAAAACCCCTCACCATAAAACAAGTATAGTTTCCAAATATATATACTACATAGCATGAAAACACTTACGGTAGACAATAATACTTCAGAAATATGGTAAGTCACAATATTTCACATACAAAACGTATAATATCCAATAATCACACTATCTCGTGTAAACGAACATATAATATCGGGTGCTCATCGACATATGCTGACACACAAGTTCATGCATAGATATCTAGACATGAACATGACTGGGTGTAATAATGATTTACGCTATAGTACTACAATCACGTGAAGACTGGCGCTATGTGTGTCATATACGAGTCCTAATTGCCTATAGCACTCTAGGACAGAACTGGCACCTACAATGGATTTAAAGTGAGCGTACGGTGCGATATAAACATACACGTGAAGCCTGGTCTTGGCCCGGGTGAGTACTGACACCAGTGTAGCACACGATGAGCAAATATCGCAAGTAAATTCATGCATCGGTAAAATCGATAATTCTAGTCAACAATACTATTCATTGTCGTAAATATAATTAAGGCAACCCCTTATAGTACGCATGCTTGTGCACCCTGTAAGACAGAGAATAACTTCATAATTTTTGTCGATGCACTAATTCTTATAAATGTTAATCTAATCTAGCGTAACGTAGAAAATTCTTTATTAAATATATAAATAAAACCTAAATAAATAAATAATATTTAAAAGTAAAGATCCACTCGCAGATACTTGTGAAGTCGTAGCTACTCAAACGAGGGAAGCCGGAGTCTCTGATAGTAATCATACGTAAGCATAATATTGAGACCCATTAGTAAAACTAAAACGATTACATTTGGAAAAATGGAGTGAGGATTTGGATTCAGAGCGTCGAAATACGTGAATAAGGGTCCCGGACAATTTTTGTAAAAAGTCAACGGTCTATCCTAAAAGTCAACCGAACTGCCTTGGCGATCAACTATGTTAACATTTCAGAATTTTACTAAATGGATGTAAAAAACAAACTCAAGACGTCAAAATTAGCCTGGGAGGGTTTCCAACAAAATTTCAAAAAAGTCAACACAAGGAATATATTCCAAATCCATTTAGAAAAAGGGCCTGGTCGAATCCGAATCCGGGTTTTTTTTGGGTCGGGTCGACCCGTTCCTAGTCATGGGTATGGTCATCGATTTCTGCAAGGAAGAAAGTCGGAACTGGCTAGTTTGGTTGGGATACATCTCGAGCTTCGTTCGAGCCTGATTCTTAACCAAAATTTACATTTTACCTATGGAAATGAAGCTCATAATGAGAAGAGATTCGAACCAAAAAGAAGTCGAGTCGTGGCCAGAGTTGGCCAAAAATGGCCTGCAAAGCTCGAGTTCTTTGTCGAAAAACTGGGGAAAAGCATCCCCACATGGTTTCTGCATTTAAACATTGTCATTCTTCTCAAAACTACTCCAAAGGTACACCAAAACACGATCTACTAGGTTTTAAAGGGTTTTTAAACGCTACCTTCACTGGAATTTACGAGATCTTCATCGGGAAACCATAGCTCCTTGTCGGAGCTCCTTAGCTTGATGGCAGTAGCTGGGTTCTCGGGGTGGTAGCCCAAACCAAGTGTTTAAAGTGGTTTTTTGCTCGTGGTGGGTTGAAGACGAGGAAGGATGGTGGTCTGGGTGGTTTATCGGAGGAAGAGTGGCGGTGATGGTAATCGTTGTTATTGTTGTTGCTAGGGAGAGATACGGGAAAGATGAGGGAGAGAGAACTAAAAGGGAGAGGAATGAGAGATAAAGGAAGAGAACAAGTGGCGAGAGAGGAGTCGAGAGTTTGGGAGAGGTGTAGGCCCCACAGAGCCATAAATATTAATAAGATATTAAAAATATCCCACCAAAATTATTAAAATACTAATATAATAATTATGAAAAATATATAAAATATAAAATAGTATTTTTTGGATTCGTAGTTCCGTTAAACCTCCATCATAACTCTGATTTCGATTTTGGTAAAATAATAGCTCATACTCATCACGAAATGACGGTCAACAAAAGTCAACCATCTCGCCACTATGGTCTTTTATTTAGGATTAGAGAGGCTCAGGGTTTCTAACCACAATAAAAAATGGGAGATATGGAGAGATAGAGAGCCGTTTGGCTATGGGCTCGAGATGGTTGAGAACCTTGTCTCAGAAATGAAAGGTGATGGAACTTGCTGTGTTTTCAGTCATATAGTAGAGCTTTAGGGTTTCAGTCACACATGTACCTTGCATGTGTGCCAACCGTGGGCTGTTTTTCACACTAGGTGCATGGGTCTTTTCGGGGCCCACATCTTTTGGTTTCAATGAGCTATGTTCTTTGCATCTGGGTCACTGTTCGACGCCACGTCCACCTTTTCCAAACCAGTCAATTCTTTCTTTTCTTTCCTTATTTATTTATTTTGTTCCCTTTCCTTTTGTTTTTGCCGTTTTATTTTTCTTTTATGTCTTTCAATTATTTGTTATGTTTCAATTAGGTTTCGTTTTATTATTTCATTTTATCTATTTTTAATTTTGTTTACTTTCCACATCTTGAGGACAATGTGTGACACACCTCGACCTAGACCCTCACCACATCTCGGGCTCGACTCCACCGTAGCATGATATTGTCCACTTTAGGCCCCGACCACACCCTCATGGTTTTGTTTCTGGGAACTCACACGAGAACTTCCCAGTGGGTCACCGATCATGGGATTGCTCTCGCGCGAACTCGCTTAACATCGGAGTTCCGATGGAACTCGAAGTCAGTGAGCTCCCAAAAGGCCTCGTGCTAGGTAGAGATGGGAATATACATATAATGCTTACATGATCCACTCCCATGGGCGATGTGAGATGTTACAATCCACCCCCCTTAGGGGCCCGACGTCCTCCTCGGCACACATTCGGCCATGGATTGGCTCTGATACCAAACTAAAACACCCCGACTCGGACCCCTACCACATCTCTGGCTTGACTCCACCGTAGCACGATATTGTCCGCTTTGGGCTCGACCATGCCCTCACGATTTTGTTTCTGGGAACTCACACGAGAACTTCCCAGTGGGTCACCCATCATGGGATTGCTCTAGCGCGAACTCGCTTAACTTCGAAGTGTTGATGGAACCCGAAGCCAGTGAGCTCTCAAAAGGCCTCGTGATAGGTAGAGATGAGAATATACATATAAGGCTTACATGATCCACTCCCCTGGGCAATGTGGGATGTTACAATGTGTGATATAAGTTTGGGGGTGGGAAATAGACTTTTTAGGTTTTTAATTTTTGAGTCAATTAAAAAAAATCATTCTTTTTAAGATAATATTCATAGATTATTTTAAAGGTTAGAACAAATGGACATTGTAATATCCCACATCACCTAAGGGAGTGGATCCTGTAAGCCTTATATGTATATTCCCATCTCTACCTAGCATGAGGCATTTTGGGAGCTCAATGGCTTCGGGTTCCGTAGGAACTCTGAAGTTAAACGAGTTCGTGCGAGAGCAATCCCATGATGGGTGATCTACTGGGAAGTTCTCGTGTGAGTTCCCAGAAACAAAACCGTGAAGGCATGGTCGGGGCCCAAAGCGGACAATATCGTGTTACGGTGGAGTCGAGCCCGGGATGTGGTGGCGGCCTGGGCCAGGATGTGACAATTTGGTATCAGAGCCAATCCCTGGCTAGATGTGTGCCGACGAGGACGTCAGTCCCTTAAAGGGGGTGGATTGTAACATCCCACATCGCTCAGGGGAGTGGATACTGTAAGCCTTATATGTATATTCCCATCTCTACCTAGCACGAGGCTTTTTGGGAGCTCACCGGCTTCGGGTTCCGTAGGAACTCTGAAGTTAAGCGAGTTCGCACGAGAGCAATCCCATGATGGGTGACCCACTGGGAAGTTCTCATGTGAGTTCCCAGAAACAAAACCATGAGGGCGTGGTCGGGGCCCAAAGTGGACAATATCGTGTTACGGTGAAGTCGAGCCCGAGATGTAGTGACGGCCCGGGTTGGGATATGATAGACATGGTGAATGTTAATCCCACAATAAAGTGTTTTCTATTTATCATTGTTGAGCATCCCTAGTGAGGGGCTCTATATGAGGTTGGAAAAGTAGTAATTTTAGAGCTCCGAGGAATCTTTGGGACTTTATAAAAAATCTCTCCCAATGAGGGGCTATATCTTTTCTTTTGGGCTCTATATGGGGCCATATATTTATTTATATGGGATATATATGGGCTATATATATTTATTTATGTAGTAATTTGATTAAGCAATGGGTTTTTTTTTTTTGTGTGTTAGCTTTTCTTAAATTGATTTTTAGATGTGCTATCTTAAATTTTTTTATGAACCCTTCAACCTAAAAAGTTCAAATTGTGACAAAATTAGATTTCATCACTTATGAATCGTTCGGTAGATTAGATTCTCTTATTTCAAACTCATATGTTGAAAGAAACAAACCCCCACTTCACCCTCTGAAATAATTTGATTTTCACGTATAACATAACAATTTACCTAGCACCAATTGGTAAATTAGGATCATACAGTTTTGAGAAAAATTTATCTGAAAATTTCACCCATCAATGACCATGAACTTTAAATCAATTTGAAATTTTAATTCTTATGGAATTTAAAACAATCATTAATTACCTAAATTGCAAGAAAAATAAGTATGAAAAAAGAATTAAAAAAATAATAAAAGGAGTGTATAAGTGTATTCGCAAGTGGAGGGTTTAGGAATTTGAAAAATTTATCTGAAAATTTCACCCATCAATGACCATGAACTTTAAATCAATTTGAAATTTTAATTCTTATGGAATTTAAAACAATTATTAATTACCTAAATTGCAAGAAAAAATAAGTATGAAAAAAGAATTAAAAAAATAATAAAAGGAGTGTATAAGTGTATTCGCAAGTGGAGGGAGATTGATAGAATTTTGCTCACATGAGTTGCTACTTTTTTTGTGGGACCCACTGTTTTTGGGGGCTAGATATAGCCCGATTTTATGGTACCCAGGAAAGGAAGTTGCTAGCCCCAGTGGTGGATCTAGCCCCATTTTTAGGCTCATTGGCGATGAAATTTCTTGCTAAGGCTGGAAATGTAGTAGTCTCATGGAGGATAAAGCCCCCATTGGGGATGCTCTAAGATTTATGAGTTACACTTTGAAATTTGCACATTCAAATCAACATGGTTTGTGGGGAGTGAGATTGGAAAACTTACTTTTCGTCTAAGTAATTTTTAATTTTTGTTCTAAGTAAAGTAAAGTTAGTATGTGTTATAAAGTAATAATTGTTCCACCTGAGGCTTTACTTAGTAATTGGGCCAATCATGCCTAATCAACAATGATTCTCGCGTCAAACGGTAGAGTCTTGGCATGGAGCAGGTGGTTAGTTGGTTTTGTAGCCTTTTTAGCTCGAGTTAATAAGTCCTTAGAGGTGTTCTACACCTAGTGCCCTAAAGCCTTTGTTTGGGAGTCATTGACCTAAAGCTCATTACATGGGTTGCATAGAAAGCTCAAGGGAATAGACATTGTACAACCACTACTGTTACTAAAAAATAAATATATGAAAGAAAAAAAAAAAGAAAAAACGAAAAAGAAGGAAGGAGAAAAATATATAAAGTTAGTATGTGTGAGGTGTTGAAATAAAGAGGACGAAAGGTAGGGGTTTTAGTTGAGTCTCCTTAACTATGTTGGTTCACTTTACACCAAAGGAAGTTCATGATTTATTTTCTAATTGATTCTAAATGGCTTAGACTCTGTGGTGGGATTAGTTGGAACTTTTGGAAAGATGTTCTGATTTTTTACGTCTTTTATGGATTGCAACTTGAAGGTGAAAATTTGTCTTAAATAATTTTTGTCTAAGTTTCTAGTTAGTTAGTTTTTAATTTGTTTTTGAGTTTTATTTTGCTTGAGGACAAGCAAAAAGCTAAGTTTGGAGATATTCAATGAGTTCATATTATACTATATATTTTACCCTAATCTTAGTTATAAAATTTAAGGAAAACTAATGAAAAGGCTTAAAACCTTTGAGTTTTAACGATAAGGACAAAATAAAGGATAAAGTGAATAGTACCGGGATTGACTTTTTAGTGTAAAAATGTGGTCTTTTGTTAAAGTAAACAGTACTAGGAACTTTTCGTTAAAGTTCCCTATAATTTATTGGTTATTTTGTGAAATTTTGATACTTTGGATTATATTTTCAATGTTGGATATTCGACTTCCTCTAGAGCAAAATGTGAACAAACGGATGAATTTATGAGTGATTCTAATTGGAGGATGTTTGTGAGTTTTTCAAGATGATTGCATCAAAATTTCAGATTTTTCTACCAAGCCGTTTGACCGTGGCGATGAAATAAAGACCCAACGTGCAGCTTTCCCAACTTGACGTTTTTGGACGTTTTGGGCATTTTGAAGGTCAATATGGCATATTTTGAGGAAGATTCCTTATGAGGATTTGTAGGGGACATCTTCAGCTTTCAAAAGAGCCTTTTGGGACCAAATTGGAGTTGATTTGTTCGGTCAAAAGACTAATTTTTTGAGAACTTCGAATTTTAGTTCAAATAGGAAACTTTTTATTTTCTATTTTATTATTTTATTATGCTTCCTAGTTTTATTCTAAGACATTTTAGGGTTTTATTTTGTAGTAGTATAAATAAAGATATTTAGCCATTAGAAAAAAAGAGGAGAATGCAACACTTTGGCTTTAGAGAGCTTTTGACGATTCAAGTTTATTTTCAAGTTTTTTTCTATCCATGTTTTTAATAATATTTTATTTTATGGTTGTTAGTAACTAGTTTCGTTTGTTAGGGCGAGGCCATGAGTCTTAGCCAAAATATGTAGTTTCTTTTCAATTTACTTATGAATTTGTGCATGCAAGTTTTGAATTATTAATCACCGTGTTTGAAACTATCTAATTGTCTTGATGATTGACCACCATTAGGATAGTTAGAAAAGTAATTTGATGCAATTTTGGTGGAGGGCTATCCCTGAAATTGACTAAGGCTTATTGTGGTTAATATGTGTAACTTCTTAGGATGGACGACACGCCTTAAGGGTTATATGGTTTTTAAAAAAGATTTCACAAAACTTAATGAGTCTTGCATGTTCACATTCGATTTGGACACCATAGACGGATTGCATGTTAGATATACGTTCTATGTTGGAGGTTCCAAGTAAGGCATACTTTAAGAAAACCTAACCTTCAAATATGCATGTGTAATTCATAAGTAATTGGAAGAACTACGTAGGATTGTTAAGGTAACGGTGAAACCCTAGTGCTCAAATTTATTTTCAAAACTATTTTCTTTTGTTTTCTTTACTTTCCAAATTTATTTAATTATTTTTAATTAAATTCGTTTTTAATATTTTAGGTAATAATAACAACCTCTTCCAAACTTTGTTTTCAAATAATTAATTAAGATTTGATTTTAACATAAATTATTCATTCAATCCCTGTGGAAAACAACATTGCTTGAGCTGCTATACTACGATGACCTTATACTCTTGCAAGTATTTTTAAGTGTTTTTATTCCTACTTTTGCAGGTGGTAAAAATACCTATCAATATACAAGTTAAAAGTGACTTTGGGTGTATGTAGAAATTTGTTTTTAATCTTTAGAAAGGAAAAATTATCATTACATATTAAGGTATATGAGTAATTAAATATTAAATTTTAATGTGCAATGTATTTAATATTATGCGGAGTTCTAATAAAAAAAGGCCTTTTTTCTTATACCACAATACATCATTTTGTTTTTGTACTTTTGTATGATATACGGTATCCGGTAACTTCGTCCAACAGCTGGCATCAACAGGTTTATTTCGGATTCGATCTGCTACAACAATAATTAAGTGCATTTCTAGAGTTCATGGAAGCCAAACCTCAGTCATAGAAGGTACAAATTTGTGGATAAGCTGAGATAGTAATATTTGATAAATTTTATAAGATCACCATGGTTCACCTAACATCATCGATATTGTACTAACTTAAAAATCTATTAATAGATGTTTAGTTTTATCATAAAAATCTTGATAATATTAGAAGTGTAAACTCTCATATATTATTTTGTTAGTTAGATCCTATTCACCAATTATATTTAGTACAACTTTTGTAGGTCGCTTTCCTTCACGAAGAGACCATGGAAGCCGTACGGGACCCTGCGGGGCAGCTTGAGAACCGCCACAATATCAAGCTGTTGCGACTTAGCATCCATCACTAAGAACCTTGATTCTCCTGTCTTCTCATCGTGCACAAATGACACCACGTATCCATCATCCTCCTTCGCGTTTGGATTCTCCGGCTCTCTAGCAACAAAGAAAGGCTCACCGCCGTAGCAATTTGGTCCGTACATCCTGCATGCCACCGTGCTCTCACCCCCATCGGAGGACACATCTAGATCCAACTTCACCACCCCTGCACACTTTGGCATTGAATGATCATCAGCAAGCATTGTTTCTCCAGGGACAGATCCATACACAAACTTGTTCTTCTTCCCCACGTAAGCCTGATTGATCATCCCGAATTCTATATTCCTTACGGAGATTGGTTGCCTCGTTACGATCCCCGTCTTAAGATTGATCCTCATTTTCTCGACAGACGAGCGGAAGAGATCCCATCTCTCGAAAATGTATTGTGGAGACAATACATTTGGTGCAACCAACACGATCGTATCCTTATCGAGATCGTCTTCTTGATCGTCGTCCCATGCGTTAATGGTGTGTAAAATGTTCAATCCCGGAACATTAAACCACCTCATCTCGGACTCGTCAACTGCGTACCGTGGAAGTACTCCGATCCTAGTCACTTTGGACGGATAAAAAACGACTGGAGATCCACCGGTAGTGATCATTTTGATGGGGTCCAGTGTTAATTGTATGTCAACAAATATGGCATACTTCTTGGTGATTGCAAAGTCGTGGATGATAGATGGACGACGCATAGAGAATATGGGCACGTCCGGGTGCTTTGTCCCGTCTGCATTGAAGCGAAAATAGGTGAGGAATGGAGGCACTGCTCTGTAACGGAAAGCAAAGGTCTCGCCTGTTTCGGGGTCTATCTTCGGATGAGCTGTCATGCCCTCGGAGAGCTTCTGATCAAAATGGTGTCGCCCCATAGTCTGAATATCTCCGTTGGATGTCAACCGCACAGCATAAGGGAGGTCAGACTCGCAAAGCGCGTAGAGACGGTTGCCAAAGAGAATTAAACTGGTGTTGGCCACACCAAAGCCGTTAGCAAGATTGAGATGACCAGCAAGGATTCGAGCAGCAAGAAGAGCCACGTGCATCGTGGAGGCAAGGAGGCCGTTAAAGCTAGAGAAAATGCTGGGAAAGAGAGGATATCCGGCTTCGCGCTCCACAGTGTATTTATAGGTCTTGACGTAGCGCCTACAAAGCATTGCTCGGCCTTGGGAGATCCTGATGGAGTGAAGCATGCCATCGCCGTCGAAGAGGTGATAAGGCCGCCCTTGGGGAAGGAATTGTGGGTTTGGGCCATTGCGAATGTAGGCACCGTCAAGGCACGGTGGTAGAGAGCCTTGTATCAGCTTGCACTCGGTTGGGGGAAGCTCTTCGGTTATAGGAGCATAGTTGTCGGAGAGCACGAGCCTCGGGTCCAATGACGGTCGGAGTAGTGGTGCCTCTATGGAGTTTTTTATGAAGTCATCCAGAGATTGCAAGATCATTGCACATCGCTTCGTACTTGGAGCAATATCATCATCACTATCATTAGCTTTTCTTGCTATAGCTAGTAGTAGTATGCATGGAGAACTAGTGCTCTTCGGAGGTTGTGATTTTCTTGGATTGAGATTAGAAATTGTGCACAGAAAAGAAGAACGCAACGCATCCATAAAAGGGCTGTTAGCAGGAATTTGAGCTAATAAGTATGAACGAGATCCAAGCCAAGTGACACCCCTTTCTGTCGTTAACAGAAAATTTAAATAAGCGAGGTTTAAATCAATTAAATATTTTATCTATTGCAATTTGCAATGGCCCATGGTCCGTCGATTTGTAGTTTATATTCCCAAAAAAAAACCAGAAGATAAGTGTATTTTAATAAATAAATACATAAATAAAAACACACACACACATGTAAGGAAATAAATTAATTGCGAACTTACAATTCACGAAATTCAAACTTAAGTTCTTTTATTTATAAGTGAAGAACAATATCACTGAATTGTAATACCAAGTGGCAAAAATAAACAAAAGAGTTGTTTGGCCATAAATTGTACTCTTTAGGATATTGTACATATAGCTTAAGAGGTATGAACTCGTTTTGAAGTGCTTTGAAAATGAGTGATACTTTTGATGAAATTGATTTTGAATTCTAAAAACACTTTAAGTATTTTTTTGGAAGAAACACTAATTAGCAACATGTTTTAGACCACAATAGCCAGTTGTGAGTAGAGGTGAACATTTTAATGGGTCAATTGCCAAACCCGACCAACCTAATCGAAATATATTGGGTTGGGTCGGTTAATAGAAACAAATTGTTTTGTGCCCGCTGAAGAAATAGTTGATTTGCGGTTTTAAACATTACGATTAGGGGTGGCCACGATTTGGTTCGGTGTGGTTTTGATTTTTACTACAAAATACTAAAGCACGTTAAAAGATTTATAATAATTAATTCATAAGTGGGAAAATATGAGAAAAAAAAATGTAAACGATGATTATCACATCTTCTATGCTTTGACGACGGGTACATTGACATCCTCATTTAGATTTCTAAAATCCTCAAAAGCCTTGTGAACAATGTTATTAAGAGGACTAAAAAAAACGCTACTTAGTATTACGGTCTAGTGGTATTCCTCTTCACTTGTAAGCAAGGTATAAAATATCGATGATATCGGAAATATCGGTAGTCCAAAAACATGGAAATTTCGATGGAAACATCAGGATATTATCGATATCGATAAAAATTGAATAAAAACCACGGAAATTGTAAGAAAAACTTGGAAATTTTTATTGAAACTTTGGAGAATGTTTATTTAGTCAATTATCTATTAGTTTATCAAAAAAAAAATTAGAAGGAAATACATTACATGATAGATTTAATTGATTTAAGTTGATTATACAGCGAACTGACAAACACTATGAGTGTAGAAAATATGTAGTAATTAATGAAAAAAAAGATTAAACACACCATAATAATTTATATATAATGATTTACTACAATATTTTACACTTTATACATTGTTTGGTAAGATACACGAGTGATTTAGTACCATATAAAGTTCCTATGAGGTTCAAATTTTTCACTATCTTCATCATCTCTATGTGTAGATTAAGTTTATTGTGAAGAGTATTCATCAAATGATAAATCCCCAAAATGGTTTTGCATGTAATTGTTAACATGCCACTCATATAAATATAAATATTTTAGCATATTATCACTAAAGCATATGTGATATATCGTGGTTAAAGTGTTGGAGGAGTAAAATGGGAGGGGTTCAAATCCCTTTTGTGTTTTTTTTCCTCCATTTTTTCCTTTTTTTTATTTTTTTATTTTTTTTCCTTCCTTTACATCGATATTTTAGCGATATTACACCGATATTTTGACAAAATATTGATGAAGTGTGAGCGAAATTATTGACATCGCTATTTTTCGATATTATCGTTGATATTTGTACGATATGTACATGGATATGTTCCGAAATATCCGTGATTCGAAAAAACCGAAACATCCTCGATATTTCGTCGATATTATCGATATTTCAAACTATGCCCGTAATAATATATTTGCACAACATACTTGAAGAATAATTTTGTGAAAACATGTTCATTTAAGCAACATCTATAGCATGCAATTAACAATTAAAAGGCGGAATCATGCTTGTATGCACTTAAAACAAAACATTAACCATGAAATTTAAAGCCTAGTAGATTGGTGAACCAAGACTCAACTCAAAACAAAGTGAGTTGAGATTTATACCTTTGTAGATTCCTCTTTGCATAAGCAAAGGCTAATCACCCAAAGAGAGGGCCTTCATTCCTTGCTTCTTAGATCTATGGATTTGGATGGAAGAATATGTTTCTCCAAGTTCTCAAAATAGAGAACCTCTAAGTCTCCACACCAAGGTTAGATTTAAGTAGAAATGAGTGACCTAGAGGAAGTTGGATTGCTAGCTAATCTCCTCTAGGGTGGCCGGCCTCTTTAGAGAGAAATGAGAGTTTTGTGTTCTCATCCTTTCCCAAAAAGAAACCCTAAATGAATTTTGGCTATAAAGTCATATTTATACCTTAATTCATTGGAGTGGCAAACTTGTAAATAAGTCCAAAACCCACTCCATCTCTAAATGGCCGGCCATAGGGATTCATTGGACTATTTGGGCCTTTGTGAATCATTATTCATTAAGTTGTCGTACAACTTAAGTCAATGAACTTGACGTTCGAAGCCCATTGGGCCTTAAGGTCCAAAACTATCCCGAGGTCTTTAACGAACTTATTCGTTTGATTAATTAACATATTAATTAATCCTTGCCATAAATAATTAAACCATTTAATTATTCTTACTCATCTCCGTTGTTTCTTCAATCTCTACCTTACACGGTGTACGATCCATTAGGTTCCTTTTTAGCGAGGCAGTGGGCGATTAAAACTCTTTCAAATCGATTGTGAATTGAAACTTACTTTCAATTCTCCCCTTAGTGTTTATACACGTTTAGGGCTTCCACAAACCAAGAGTGACACCTAGCAGCATATCATGGTTACCCAAGCTAATCAGAAGAGGTGGAGAACCTATTCAGTTTAGGATTACAAATGCAATACGGTCTTTCTCTAATACAATACTCTTGACCACATTGTTTGGTTTGATAGTTTATTCATGTCTACTATCCAATGTGATTCGTGTGCTTATATGATTACCTTGAATGTGATTTGGAACGACTTCCTAAATCTCATTCATACTTTGGCCAAAGATTCTTAATCATATCATAGAGTATTCTCCCTCAAACGGTTTGAAGGTTAGAGATCCCTTGTTGCGCATTCACTTGCCTCCATGGCTAAGTGACTTAACCCCAACGATGCCGTGGACACCCTCGAATGGAGTGACTTTGACACAATCAAAGATCAATGACTTAACCACAAGACAACTATGATGCCTTAGGTCAAAGGACTACTTTGCATTATCCTAACCATGAGTTCTCATGTGACATGAGTATGAGAACTCATCGTTGATCGTGTTCAGTGGACTCATTCGCTATTGAGCACCTACATGCTTGTTTTGATGTCACACACACCAATGACTCGAGACTAGTCACTCTCCCTGAGAGAAGACATAGCACGTACTGATCTTAACGGACTGTTAATGCCCAATTAGCAATCCTATGATCAGGAACGTTTAGGATATGTATACGAAAGAGAATGGTCTCATTAATCTAACTTGTTTAAATCATATTCTCCTAATTACATATTCATTGGACTTATCGTTTAAGCATATAACATTTATATGAGACAGCTTAAACAATAATCTTTGCCCTTAATATTAAACTAGATTAGTTTAACATGTGAAATGTCCGTAAAGTATCATCATATGATTGGTTTTAGGGCACATTTCCAACAATACTTACATCGTGGCTTTGCTTTCTTCTTTAGATCTACTCCAACTTTCGAGTAAAACTTATATTTTAGTTTTTAAATCTACCTTAATCCTGACATATTGCCGCACCCATCATTTCTCTACTACCTTTCTTCCTTCTTCACGTGGGATGTACCGCCCTCATTTTCTATTATTTCTTTCCTTTCCCCCCTTCACTTTGGCACTTTCGCTCACCTTTTTATTTTTTTTGGGTTCTTGAGGTTCTGGTCATTCATCTCCTCATTTCTCTCTTCTCTGCAAGTCTTCTTCCTAGAGCAGACAGACACATACACCCCACTTCCCCATTTCCCCCCTTCCCCAATCCCTCGAACCTTCTCCCTCATTCATGTCCTTGTTTCTTCTCCCCAGGAGCACATACCACCACACCCACACCCGCCGAGCACCGCAGTGGCGCACACTCCGGCGAGCACCATCACCACTTGTGGACCGTTCCTCCTCCCTTTCTCACCTCTCGGCGACCACCATTAGGCAAGGGGATCCATCAAACGGTTTGATTCAAACCCGAGCGGGTTTTGGGATCCGGAGAAAATGGATTTTTCATTTCCGACGACGGAGACGCAGATCTTGGGTCTGAGCCTGGATTGCAGAAAGAGATCTGGGCAGCTACGACGACGCAGCCTCGGCTGCCTTTCCGACGACGGAGCCACGACGATTGTTTCGATAATATCACGATATTTTGACAACAATTAGGGGGATACGTGGGAAAATATTGGTCTCTCTGAAAAACGATAATATCGGCGATATTTCGCCGATATTATCGATATTTTAGTCATTGCTTGTAAGTGAGAGGACTTAGATTTGATTCTCGCCAAAGACGAATTAGAACTATATTATTGCTAACCCATTATGAGACTAAGCCCACCCATTCTCCTTTAGTGTAGATAACATCGTTTGTTCACAAAAAAAAAAAAAAAAAAAAAAAAACATAACAAACAATGTACAAGTGTGAAAAAAAAATACAAACACTCGTAATTTCATTCTCTATGCTTGAACACTGGTTACATCGTCGTTTGAATTTTTGAACTCTCCTAAAAACAGTGTTCATGAGGGTTCAGAGGGTCTTAAAAATTCAAACGACGATGTTCTCACTGTCAAAAAGTAGAGGAGGCGATCAAGAGCGTTTGCATATTATTTCCCATTTTTTCCATTTGTAAATTCATTATTATGATTTTTTTTAATGTGTTTTGGTATTTTGTAAGAAAAATCAAATTATTTAAAAATTCATAATAAGCCATCAAAGTTGACCATTCATGACCCTCAATCGTTGTATACCCTTGTTAACCGGTGTTGAACGTTCACCATTGTTGACCAACAGTAAGGATTTGATCTCCCTTATGTGAGACTAAGGGGTCCTATTCAATTGAGATTTTGAGGGATTTTAATTATTTTAATGAATATAGGGGTATTCAATCAGGAATTTAAGATAATTTATTAAAATCCTTAGAAATCCGGGTGTATTCAATTAGAATTTTAAAGAAGTTTATAACATTTCAGGTGTATTCAATTAGAATTTGAATTTAAAGAATTTGGTAAAGTTGAAGAATTCGAGGGAATTAGAGAGATTTTATAATGTATTTTAAGTATTCACAAATCTCACCTCTCCCCATGAGATTTCTAGGGTATTGAATTAAAATTTTACATAGAATCTCTATAAATTAGTTAAACTCTATAAAAATCCATGGATTTATAAATCCATTAAAATCTCTCTAATTCTCAATTGAATACACCCCCCTAAGTTCTATGGCTATTCTAGTAAGCTTCTTTTTTCGGCTTACCTGCAGATAAATTTGTAACGAGTTCTTAACAGATGACTCGATAATGATGTGATTAGTTAATTTGTTGACTCGAAATCCGTTATTTTTCAAGATGTTTCATGTCAAGTTAATCAGTTGTGCAAAAAATTATCAAGTTTAACCAAATTCTTTCTATTAATTGCTTGCTCCAGCCTCCCCCGCTCAATATTTATTTGTTTCACCAAATCCCTTCAAATAATTGCGTGTCCAGCGTCCACCACTTCAAGATTTATTTTTTTATTTCTTCACCAAATCCCTTCTATTGATTGCTTGCTCCAGCCTCCACCGCTTCAAGATTTATTTTTTGTTATTTTTTTTAATTTTTGATACGAAAGATTTGCTTTTCTGGATCATTTTATTCTCCCCTATTTGAGCGGAATCCCGTTCTTCACCTTCAGATCCCACTTTTCTGTATATGCATCATGCATCATCAGAAGTCAATATGTTTTTCAAATTGATCTCACTATGTATTGAAACGTGATTTTACCTCATTTTTTGTGCATATTTATGGGTGATGAGTTTTTAGCGAACAATGAAGTTACTAAGCCAAAAATGAGAGAAATGTACCAGGCTTCTTGATCATTAAAACCGACCTGTCAAATAATGGGTCGGTTTGTTCATTTGTTTGGGCGGGTTAAGGGCATTATTATAAGAATTCTCACCTAGCGCCTAAACATCTGCTTCGATTAGTCCTTAAACATTTAAAAAATTAAGAAAGTATATCTAGACTTGTTTATGCGTTCGCCTAGTCCGTCTAAACCCACTTAGGTTGCAACTCTGAATTAGACATAAAATCGATTACTTTCGTTTTACATTTTTTTTTTCTTCTAATAAAATGTAAGAGACTCATTGAATACTTAGATGAACACTCATTATAGTGGAGCCTAAAATAATCCCAAAAATTCTAGAGGTGACATGTGGACTTTTGCTCAAGAAAGATAAAATTGCCCTTATTAAATGGGCAGACTTCTTAGATACTCTCACGAGTAACTTGGCACCCTTGAAGGTCCATGCAACTGAATATGACTGTCCACAGCTCATCTGCCCATGACAAGTAAAAGTCAAAGCAATAAGATAAGGTTTAATAACCCAAATCCCATATTTAATACATTTCCAATTGAAAATTGACTCCATTTAAGTAAATAATCTCTATTTAAATCAATTAGGGATATTTACACCATTATCTCAAGATATTATTTCCTATTTTAATATCTTGAGAATATTCTCTCCATAAACATTGGGCAATAGAATGATGTCATGTGTAGGGTAAAACTCTAACACCATGGCTGGCCATTACCCTATATATACCTCAATCTCTACCAAATTTCGGTAAGCTTTTGTTACCACTAAAAGCCCCAAACACTTACTATTTTCAAAGAAACTAACTTAGGCATCGAATATTCATTGGTCTAACCCCTCACCTCGTGGGCGTGTGAGGCTTAGGTCCTTGATCAACGGTGTTAATTGTTTTGCAAATGCATTTTCGTCAAGACTGAAAATGGCAGAAAGTTGCATCGACAATTATATGTTTGTTCCCCATGTTTTCAATACGTTCTAGTACTTTATGATCTATATGTCATTTTATTTTGTAATTTATATATACAATTATGGGTTTTAGTATACATAGGCACTTATTTTCACAACATATAATAAATGTACTTAAATCCGCCTAGTTCGCTTAAACCCCGGTCTAACTACCTAGGCGCTAAATCCCAATCTGCTGCCCGACTAACGCCTAACGTGTTTTAGAACGTTTGTTATGCATGTTATTGGACTGACCAACGGTTCTAGAGCTCAACCCGAAACGACTCGGCCGATGGCCACCTTTACTAGCAGCAGCGGTTTAATTAAGGAATTTTTGGCATAGGATGTGGCTAACAAGAAAAATTAAGGGACAGGGCGACAAATGCAAACTGAACAGCATATCATATTGTTTGCCTATGTAAACATAAGTTGGTGAACTGAGGCCAACAATCATATCAGGGCTAACTTGTACAAACCCTGGATATATAAACCCAAATGTTTTCATATGAAATTATAAACAAAAATGTTACTTTTATCATATATTTGTATCATTTTTTAATAGAAATAGAGTCCACATGTGTTAGTGAATCGTACCTCTATTATAGAAATGGTATAGATATATGGTAAGTGTAATATTACTTAATTATAAATAGATGCCACAATTTTTATCTTTTAAAAATTGAGGAAGTATTTGAACAGAAAAGAAATTTGTCCAAGGGCATTTTTGTAATCAAACTGGTTTTGATTCCGACCCTTGACAGCAGTAAACAGTTGTAACGTGAGTCACCTTTATTTTCATTCCGATCCTTGACTGTTAGTAAACAGTGCAATGAGAATGCCTGATTTTGATTCCTGCAACTCTTTGCAATGGTTCTTTTCTAATTTTTAAATCCAAACCTAAAATTTCCATTCAATACTAAATTTTTGTGTCAAAGATGTCACATATAAATATCAAATTTTTAAGGGCTTCATGAATCCCTGATACCTAATGATTCATTGATTCTAGTCCACCCACAAATTATACAAACTGGGCGACGAAGACATTCTAATGTGTTGCGCAAGAACATTTTTGAGACAAAAAAACACTTTGTCGCACTAATAGCGCGTTTACTAATTCGTAATCAAATTGAGAGGATTTGGATTGAGAAGGAATTGGATTAAGGAGGAATTGAAATGAGGTGGAATCAGAATCAGATTCCTGTTGAAGTTGTTTACTAAAACTGTTCGGAATCGGAATAAAATTCCATAAAGCTGTTTACTAATTCAGCAGAATCGGAATATAAACCAGTATGATTACTAAAATGCCCTTGTCTCAAATCAAATATTTTATATACTTTTTTGTAATAAAATTTGATATAGTATATAATAGTAAGAAAAAATTAAATTGCTTTTTTATTTCACAGACATACTAAAATGATTTTGTTTATTTTTTTTATAAATTTAAGTATTGACTTTAATATCTAAATTTTCTCGCTCAAGTTGTAGTTTTTTCTCTTCGGCATATGTATGAAGTTGTGCATAATGTGAATGAACATAGAATTATGCTTAATGAGCTAGTAGCACATGCAACGAGGGGAAAATAAGTCTAGGGTTAAAAGGATAATCTTGGAAATAATGAAAGTAAGTGAGGGCATAAAGGGAAAAAAATTATCATTCCGATTGCTTGGGCAATCCGGAATCCAAATACCTTGTATATGTTGGGAATCCAAATCCTCCAATTTCAGGAATTGGATTCCATTTTTTGTGTGGGCCCCACGCACTTTTGATTCCTCCCAATTTTAGTAAACACAAGTATAATTCGTAATCGGAATCAGATTCCTTATTCTCATTCCGATTACGGGTTAGTAAACGCGCTATAAATGTGAAGGTACAAAGGCATTCATGGTGCAAGGGTTAAAACCATGACAACATGCCATCGCCTTAATGAAATCGCGACAAGAACAAATTGTTACACATGACTTTGCACGACCAGAGCTTTTGTTGTGCAAACATTGATGCAAGGAAATTTCGCCTATCATATTTCATTTTCAAGTAATTTGAATATTATTAAATTATAAGCTATTTGTCATTCATGGTCTTGCATGACAAAGATCTTCCTCGTCGCGCAAATATTTTTATTTATTTTTATATATTTTAACAATTTATTTTTAATTACATAATTTATTTAAATTATTATAATTAAATTAAAAAAATGATTGATAAACAAATAAAAATGATTTTTTAATAATATATATATATATATATATATATATATATATATATATATATATATATATATATCTATGAAAATGTACGTACAAGCTAGGAAAAAATTAATAATATCTAAATTTAAAAGAAAAACAAAAAAATTAAATCGTCAAGGTTTATTGCATTGGCCAGTTGTGTATTTGCTGGGTGGAGCAGCTGAGAGGTCAAGGGTGTATGAGTAGCAGCTGGTGGCTGGGGAAATAAATGTCAGACAACTGAAAGGCGTGTAAGATTTGGCTCATCTTAATGTCTTATGCCACCAATTGGGCATTCTGGGCTACAAGCTGCTGCTTCAAATCCGCAACTTCCTGCATCAACGTGGCGACCTATCCCGTGCTCTGTCTGGAATAGGAAGTAGTAATGTCATGATGGCGCACATTCCCTATCCCTGGCGAATTGCTTACTACTAGGTTGGATCAGATGTTAACTTGTGGGGGCACCATTTGTTTCTAAGACAACCTTACCCGGCCTACGACCGAGGGTTTGATCCAGAGTGTTAATTAGAATCTAAAGAGTTGCATCCTCGGTCGGAGTGCATCCTCGATTGGGGTTTTCAAGGGAAGTTGTGATGCCACCTCTTGGAGAACCGAATGACTCTTCTCCACCATAGTAGCCTGTAATAATAAAAACAAACATATTAATATTTAATTAATATTAATACTATTTATAAATTTAAGAATTACATAACCAAGTTCATTTGGAGCTGCTCAGTGATCTCATTGCCCAGTGGAACATTAACTTCCTTAAACATGTTGATCTCCGGGAACTTAGAACCCGCCTGAAAAAAAATATTAACAAATATATTATTAATTCTAATAGAAATTAATATGTATTCCAATTTAAAATTAATATACTTTTACCTAACGTCGCTCCTCCAACCTATAGGAGAAGCACCTCAAATCGGAGTAGTGAAGAAATTTCTTTTTCGACCTATTTATCTTGTTTGCCTTCGCTCTTTTCTGTAAAACTCAAAATAAACGTATTAGTGCGTACATGAAGGAAAATATTTTGAAAACTAAGTTCATTTGAGCAACATACATAACACTTAACAATTAAATGGCGGTAGCTGAAGCATGTGCACTAAAAAACAAAACTTGAACCAAGACTTTCAAAGCCTAGTAGATGTGAACCAAGACTCAACTCAAAATCTAAGAGAGAGTTGAGATTTCTTTATACCTTTGAAACACCTCTTTGCTTAGCAAAGGTTAGTCACCCATGTGAGGGCCTTCTTTCCTTTGTCTCCTTGCTTCTTGGCTCCATGGATATGGATGGAAGAAATTTGCTTCTTGGCTCCTTGGCTCCATGGATTTGGATGAAAGAATTGGTTCTCCAAAATTTCCCAAGGTAGGGGACCTCTAATTTTTCAACATCAAGGATGAATGAAGAAGAAGGTGAGTGACCATAGGAGAAGAATATTGCTAGCTATTTCTCCTAGGGAGGGCCGACTGTCTAGAGAGAAAAGAGAGAGTGTTGTTCTATCTTTTCATCCTTAGAATCACCTAATAAGGATGGAGCAAAGATACCTCTTCTATGCTTTCAACTTTTGTGCGCATATTGGACCAAAAGGTCTTTCCTCTCTCTATGGTCGGTTTTCCCAAGCCTTATGGGTTGTATTGGACTTCTTGAATTTTTGGTTGTTAAGTTGTCATACAGCTTAAGTTAATGGGCTTGTCAATTTGAAGCCCATTGGGCCTTAAGCCCCAACACTAACTCAAGGTTTAAAAACAAACCTATTCATTTGATTAATTAACATATTAATTAATCTTTACCATAAACACTTAAAATATTTATTGTCCTTACTCATCTCCTTTAAATCCTTCAACTTTTACGGTGTGCAATCCATTAGGTTGTTTTTAGCGAGGTAGTGGGTGATTAGAACTCTTGAAATCGATTGTGAATAAAAACTAACTTTCAGTTCTCCCTTTAATGATTAACCACGTTTAGAGCTTCCATAAACCATGAGCGACACCTAGTAGTATGTCACGACTACCTAAGTTAATCAGAAGAGGTTGGAGAACCTATTTAGTTTGGGATTACAAATGCAATACAGTCTTTTCTCTAATACAATACTTTTGATCACATTGTTTGGTTTGATAGTTTATTTATGTTTACTATCCAATGTGATTCTCTTGTCTGTATGATTACCTTGAATGTGATTTGGAACGACTTCCTAAATCTCATTTCTTAATTATATTAGAGAGTATTCTGCCTTAACGATTTGAAGGTTAGAGATCCCTTGTTGCGCATTCACATACCTCTACGGTTAGGTAGCTTAACCCCAACTATGTCGTGGACACCCTTTGATGGAGTGCCTTTAACACAGTTAAAGATCAAGGACCTAACCACAAGACAACTATGATGCCTCAGGTTAAATGACTATTTTGCATTATCATACTCATTAGTTCTCATGTGACATGAGTATGAGAACTCCTTGTTGATCTCGTTCAGTAGAATCATTCTCTAGTGAGCACCTACATACTTGTCTTGGTGTCAGTCACACCAATGACTCAAGACCAATCACTCTCCCTGAGATAAGACATATCATGTACTAATCTTAACGGTTCATCAATAACCATTAGCAATCCTATGATCAGGAACATTTAGGATATGTGTACGAAAGAGAATGATCTCATGAATCTAATTTCTTTATATCACATTCTTCTAATTAAATATTCCTGGACTTATTTTTCAAGCATATAACATTTATATCAGACGACTTTAAATAGATAATCTTTGCCCTTATATTAAACAAGTTTAGTTTAACTTGTAAAATGTTCGTAAAGTATCGTCAAATGATTGGGTTTAGAACACATTTCCAACAGTATATTAATAAAAAAATTATTGAAATAATATTAAAATATCATAAAATATTAATAACATATTGCTAAAATATTATTAATATATATTATACTTACGACATATTTAGTGTCCTGAAAATGTGAACACAACCACGCCTTCTCCTCTGGGCAACCCACCAACTCCCTAGGGTAGCCAACTACGAGAGCGGTCTCCAGATCACAATATAATTGATAATGGTGTGGAGGTCGCCCTTCCACTGAGTGTACCGACTTGAGAAGATCATGTAGATTTTCTGGTCAGCATTGAAGTCCTCAAGATCATAGAGATGCCGCGAATTTTAAAAATATTTAAATAGTAAATATTTTTAGGGGTGTAATATCCACACATCTTTTTTTACTTCTCACACACCCTTCTAATTTTTGGTCGTCGGATCGGATGAATTGAAGACGGTCAAAGGATAGAAATTAACAAGGGGTGTGTGAAAAGTAAAAAAGGGTGTGTGGATAGCACACCCCTATTTTTAGTATTTGTATACTGTATTAAAAAAGTAGTAATAGAAGTTGAGAATACTAAACGACAACCCATGCATCATGTCCTTCTTGGTCTCCTCCGGCACTGCTCTCCAAGACTCCCACTGCATAGGGCAATGGCTCTGAATAACGGCCCAACGTCGAAGGTCAACGTGCTATGCTGCTTGTTCGTAGCAGCTGCATGAGGTTGAGGATCCCATGTAATCTTGATCTTGTCGTTCATGGTCTGTGTCACCTTGGCAGTTTTCAGCAGTCTAAATAGCTCTCTAGTATTTTTCCAAATTGCAAAACAAAAAAATTTAAGGTCAAAACCAACTTAATATTTTACTGAAAATTCGGCAGGACCTCTCCTAAAATTAAAACATTTCCCAAAACTTGCAAACAACAATATAACAATAAAACACATCCAGCCAACATTTCCAACACATACTTATTTCAAGAGTGATCGTGCTTGGTATATCCACGATGGGTGATCACTACCTAGTTGTCACATCCTGGCCCGGGTCCACCACATCCCGGGCCTGCTCTAGCACCGCAGCATAATATTGTTTGCTTTGGGCTTACCATTCCCTCACGGTTTTGTTTTTGGGAACTCACGAGCAACTTCCCAGTGGGTCACCCATCCTGGGAGTGTTCTGGCCTCCTTCTCGCTTAACTTCGGAGTTCTTATGGAACCCGAAGCCAGTGAGCTCCCAAAAGGCCTCGTGCTAGGTAGGGATGGGAATATACATTTAAGGATCACTCCCCTGGGTGATGTGGGATGTTACACTAGTATCATAGGATAGGGCCTTACTTGGTTAATTCATGATAGGGGACCATACATATTTTAAGGGTGACATGCTTGGTAAATCCGCGATGGATGACCCTTCTATCTAGCATTTATGGAGTGGTCGTGTTTGGAAAATTCGTGATGCGTGATTGCTTCCTAGTTGGATTCCATGAGTGGTTCAAAATCCCAACCCTTGTTCTGTTCCGCTGAGTTAGTCTGGATATAACAACTCGTCCCTAATTTTATGACTATATAAATTTTAAAAGTGTGAAATTACGAAAATGACCTTTGAGGCGAGATTGTTGACTTTTGTTGACCGTTATTTCGTGACGCGCATGATATATTATTTTATAGTATTCTTGAAGAACTCAACGGTATGAACGCGTAGGCACAAGCAAAATCGAATTCAGAGTGACGACGAAGATTTTACGGAACTACGAATCCGAAAAATACTTTTGTTAAAATTGCTATTGTATATTTTATATATTTTTCGTAATTATTATATTATTATTTTAAATATTCTTTTGATTAGATATTTTAAATATTTTATAATTTTTTTGGCCCGTAGGGCCTACATCCACCAAACTCTCCACTCTTCTCCTGCGATGTGTCTTCCTTCTTATCTCTTCTCCGTCTCTCTCATCTCTCTCAGCTCGCTCTTTCTCTTCTCTCTCACCTCTCTCGAGTCTTTCCTCTGCAACATCAATGACAACACCACTGCCACCACACACCATTTCCTCAGGCAAGCTTCGCCAAACCAACACATGGATCCTTTCTCCCTCTTGTTTGTCTTTATCTATCACACTCTCTGCTCACGGCTACGAAGCCGAACTCCATTTGAATCAGAGAGGATTCTGGCAAGGACACGACGAATTTTACCAAGGTAAGTGTCGGGACCACTTGATTTGCCTTCCTTGTCTTATTTTAATGATGATTGATGATAGGAGCATATTTATGCGCCTTAGTTAGCTAGTTCTTATGCATGTTTGTTATGTGTTCTTAGTTTAAAGTAGTCTTTTAAGCTAGTTTCATGTGTTTTCAGGTTTTAAGGGCATATTACATAAAATGATGCAATTTGGAGCCTTTTGGAGCAAAATAGAGCTTGGAATGGAAGTCACATACTTGAAGCCAAGGGAATGGACGAGAATGAAGATTTGAAGATTTGAGGAGTCCTAGTTGAAGAAGGATTCCTAATCAACGAAGGAGTCCTAGTTGAAGAAGGATTCCTAATCAACGAAGGATTCCTAATTGAAGAAGGATTCCTAATCAACGGAGGAGTCCTAGCTAAGGATGGATTCCTAGAAGGATGAGGATTCCTACTCAAGCAAGGTTTCCTACTTGACGAAGGAGAATTAAAGTCAAAAAATCAGCTCAAGTGAAGAAATCTTATCCAAAACATCATCCATAACTTTATCTTAGCTTATCTTATCCAAACAAACCTTATCCTATCCTATCTTATCCAAATCTGAATTCATTGATATTTTAGCTGCAAAGTGGGGTTCCTAACTAGATTAGAATGCTTAAAATTAGATTTCTAGAAGCCCTATCCCTGCACACATAAGGTGCCGCACCTATCCCCTTTCTAGAACTTGTTTTCCTTGCCTTGCAAGGCTTTCTAGAAGCCTTATCCACCCTATCCCTTACCTGCCGCACCTAGGAGGCCTTTTCCCATTCAAAATCTGATTGTTTTAAGCCTTTTCCTGATGGGTTTTAATTATACAAGTCCATATCTGATTCACCTAGGGTTTTAAGTGCCTATATATACTCATATAAACCCCTAGATCAGATCACCACCTCTCATACACATCAATTCACGCCAGAAATCATTCCTTGCTCTCTGCCGCACCCTTCCACCACCATATTCCATATTTTCTGCCCTAAATCATCCCTAGCCGCACCACCCATCAACCCTAAACACCATCACACATCCCCCATCCATTCTACGCCATCCATAACCCCAAAGAACCTGTCCAAAGTCCAAGTGCCTCAGCAAGGAGGAAGGGAGACTCGTGGATGCACCTGCTGTCCAAATTGGATCGTCTAGGTGTTTTCTTTCCTTGGTTTTTAATGTCTAAATTTATGTATCTTTGCTTTGCGAGTATGAGGAACTAAACCCCCCTTGGCTAGGGGGGGATTCGAAACCATGATTATGATTGCTATATGATTTGATTACTTCTAATTGCGTTTCATAAGTTGTGGATTCAATTTACTTATCTATATGAATTAAAACTGATTTGTGTATGTTGGTTGAGAGTGCACGCTTAATTTTCATGCATAAGTTTGATGCTAGAATGTAAGGGAGTTTCTCCTAATAGTTATGAACTTATATTCATAAGTAGTAAAAGTTGTTGATCACAATTGCGTTAAGTGAATTCTTGGCATAAGTTTCATGCGCTTTCATAATTACGAGTGCCTCGTCAATACTTATGATTTCCATTGAACGTAATGATCTTTGATTGTATCTCTATTATGCGCTTTCATGTAGGGAACTTTTGAGGAATAATTTGGTTGCGATGCGCTTTTTCCATCCAATTCATTGATATAAGGGAAATCTGAAAGTTAATTTAAGCGGACCTAATTAACTTGGAGTGTTGAGTATTCATGGTTTATTGAATTGCAATTAGAAATCGTTTTGTATGCAAGTATAACATGTGTGGAGAAGAACCCCTTAGCTAGCCTTCCATCCATTCTCTTTCACCAAATTCGTTTTAAAATCTGCTCTAGTTTACAAAGTTTTGTTTTGTTTTTAAATTTGTCCAAAATCAATCCCCCTTTACTTTGTTGAGTCATAGTAGTTAGAAATCACTTTAGTTTGTGTTTTTAAGTGTCTTAAGTCAAGTTAAAACCAATTTTCGTCCAAGTTGTGTTTATTGTTCAAAACTGCCCAGATTGTGGTTTTATGGCAGTTTTGAGTGTTTCTGGGCTGTTTTGAGTCTTTAGGTTTGTTTTAGTGTTTTAGAGTTTAGTTTTGCTTTCTTTGAGTCTAGTTTAGTGTTTTAAACTTGTTTTTACGTATTTGAGTCAGTGTTCAAGTGATTTAGCAATCCCTCCTAATCCCCGGTCTAGAACGATCCCTACTTACATACTTTGCTACAATTGATAAAAAGAGGGTTTAATTTGAGTGCTAGTTAATATCATATCAATTGAGTCATTATATGTGTGTTTTTGCAACGTTTTGGTGCAGAAATACCTCGGGGAAATATACTCCAATTTTCTGGCGAACCATCTGAGCTTTGCAGGCTTTTTTTCCGGCTAATCTCGACCCTGGCTTGACGTGATTTTTGGTATAAAAAATTTCTCCTCTCTCTGAGCTTCAAATCCATATATAAATTACTAAGTTTGGATGTATTTCGAGCTTGATTGGAGCTCTAGGATTTGTTGCCCAATTTCAACTTTCTCCTTGCTAGGTCCAGAGAGCGCTGTGCGACCCGCGTGTCCAAATAGGTCAACCCGATCCGATGCAAAAATAAATAAATAAAAGATCCAAAACCCAGATCCGGATCCGAATCCAGGATCCACCCCAGCCCAATTCCAAAATGGATCCGGAATATTCCTGGAATATTCTTGAAATATTCTTTGAAATATTTCTTATGTTGACTTTTTCGAAATTTTCTCGAAAACCTTCTTAGGCTAATTTCGACGTCTCGAGTTTGTTTTTAACATCCATTTTGTGAAATTCTGAAGTTTTAACGTAGTTGACCGGCTCGGTGTCTCAGTTGACTTTTTAGGGTTGACCATTGACTTTTCTTTGACTTTTTACGAAAATTGCCCGGGACTCTTCTTAGCGTATTTCGACGCCTTAATTCCAAATCCGCACTCTGTTTTCTCAAATTTAGTTTTTTTAGTTGAGTTTTACTAATGGGTCCCAATATTATGCTTAGGTGTGATTACTATCGGAGACGCCGACTTTCCTAGTTCGAATGGCTGCGACCTTGCAAGTATCTGTGAGTGGGTCTTTTCTTTTATATAGTATATATTTTTGTTTAGTTTTCACATATATATTTAATAATGAATTTTCTACGTGATTGCCATAATTAAATCAACGTTTATAAGAAAGGTCATAATGTTGAGAGTTATGAAATTATTCTGAATCCTGCATAATGCATATGTATGTGTACTGTTATGGGATGCCTTAATTATATTTGCAGCCATGAATAGTGTTATGTTGACTCGAATTATCGATTTACCGTTGCATGATCATATTTACGTTATTTGCTCATTGTGTGCTGCATTGGTGTTAGTACTAGCCCGAGCCAGGGCTAGGGCTGTCTTTCACGTGTATGTTCACATGGCACTATACGCTCATTTTGGATCCATTGTAGGTTCCAATCATGTCCTAGATTGCAATAGGCAATTAGGACTCGTATGTGATGCACATAGCGCCGGTCTTCACGTGATTGTAGTACTAGAGTGTAAATCATTATTACACCTAGTCTTGTTCATGTCAAAATATCTCTGCATGAACTCATGTGTTAGCATATGTCGATGAGCACTTGATATGATATGTTTGTTTATGCGAAATTATGTGATTACCGGACGTTATGTGTTTATTTACAAAATGTCAGGACATATTGCATTACTGAGATATTGCTGGCTACGGTACTTGTTTTACAGCGAGGGGTTATTATGTTTTTGTAGACATCGAAATTTCGGTAAATAAATGTTGACCGATAAATCAAAGTGTCAACGCTCATGTATTACATAAATTTTACACGTAGCGTGTGACTCAACGAAAATTAAAATGAGTTGGAAAAGTCATCAAATAAGACACGTGTCAACACCTGGCAGAAACGACTTATTTCATCTGGGATATTATATTCAAAATTAGGCATTGGAAAATTCTATAAATACAAGCCCATTTCATTGATTTAAGGGGACCAATTCATATTACACCTTGAAGCTCTGAAGCTCTGAAACTCCGAAGCTCTCAAGCATCCAGGTTCCCGAAGAATCAAGAAAGTGTTCTTCGTTCTTCGTTCATCGTTCTTCCAAGATCAAGCCTCGACGGCCCTTGGATCAACAATCATCCACCTTCAAGATCAAGCCCCGACGGCCCTTGAAGAAAGTGTTCTTCGTTATTCGTTCATCGTTCTTCCAAGATCAAGCCCCAACGGCCCTTTGGATCAACAATCATCCACCAATTCAAGATCAAGCCCCGACGGCCCTTGAAGAAAGTGTTCTTCGTTCTTCGTTCATCGTTCTTCCAAGATCAAGCCCCGACGGCCCTTGGATCAACCATCCACCAATTCAAGATCAAGCCCCGACGGCCCTTGAAGAAAGCACCATCGTTCATCATCCGTTCATCCAAGATCAAGCCCTAACGGCCCTTTGGATCAACAACGTCGACAAATCCACACATCCAACCGTTCTTCAAGATCAAGCCCAAAAGCCCTTGAAGACCCGTTCATTACTGTTCTTCAAGATCAAGCCCAAAAGCCCTTGGAGATTCGTTCATCACTGTTCTTCAAAGATCAAGCCCAAAAGCCCCTTTGAAGATCCGCTCAAATCCACCTTCAAGATCAAGTCCACAGCCCTTGAAGAAACGTTCATCCTTAGATCAAGCCTAACGGCCCTTTGGATCAATCACACATCCACAAATACACACCTTACGGAGATCGAATCAGAGGATCAAAATAGAGAGAGATTGTAACCCAAAATCATCTAAATACAAATATTTGTTTGTGCACGTTGTTCTTGTCTCTTTCGTTTCAGGAATTTTCCGTGTTCACAAATTGGCACGCCCGGTGGGACAATCTCTGCCTCTCATCTCTTTCTCCGTTCAAGAAGATCAAAACGCACTTCCAAAATTAATGGCATCAAGGAAGGCTCAAACTGCTCCCGCAACTGGTGTCACTTTGGGCATCACGACTCGAAGCATGGCAAGAGCTACTTCTGCCACCTTTTTCACCTCTGCATCAACTCTGCCAAGGGAACAAGAGCACCCAAGGCACAAGCCTTTGATCACCTTAGCCTCACTAAGGGCACCAAGGGGGGGAAGCCCAAGGAAATACTCCGAATCCATGCTCTCCGATGCCGATTCAAGCGGCAGTGCAGCCATGCAAGTCATGACCATTGGAGCAACTTCAATCGATGAGCAGCTGGCTCAGATGAATGAAGCAATCGCAAGGCTAACCCGAACTGTGGAAGAAAAAGACTTGCAAATTGCAGCACTCGTCAATCGACTAGAGGCGCAGGACGGCGATAAACCCAACCCAGAGAATGATCCACTAAAGAGAAGAGATGACGAAGAAGAGGAGCCTCAGGTAGAGAAAAACGATGCGAAGCCGGAGCCAGACCAAGCAGCGGCACTCATGGGATCTCTTTCTATCCAGCAGCTGCAAGAGATGATCACCAACACCATCAAGGCACAGTACGAAGGGAGCTCATATACCTCCGGGTTGTACTCAAATCCGTATTCAAAGAAGATCGACGCTTTAAGGATGCCGAAGGGTTATCAACCACCAAAGTTCATGCAATTTGATGGAAAGGGAAACCCGAAACAGCACGTTGCCCACTTCGTTGAAACTTGCAACAACGCAGGAACCGAAGGGGATTACCTCGCCAAGCAGTTTGTGCGCTCGCTGAAAGGAAACGCCTTTGAGTGGTACACGGATCTGGAACCTGAGTCCATCAACAGTTGGGAGCAATTGGAGCGGGAATTCCTCAATCGCTTCTACAGCACCCGCCGCACTGTGAGCATGCTAGAGCTAACGAGCACAAAGCAGTGGAAGGACGAGCCAGTCATTGACTACATCAACAGATGGCGCACTCTGAGCCTCGACTGTAAAGATAGGCTCTCGGAAACCTCTTCAATCGAGATGTGCATCCAAGGCATGCAATGGGGTTTGCAATACATCCTTCAAGGCATCAAACCACGGACCTTCGAGGAGCTAGCCACCCGCGCCCATGACATGGAGTTGAGCATCGCCCATCATGGGAAGAAAGAATCGATCGCCGACTACAAGAATGACAAAGTTCTTGGGACAAAGGGGGAAAAGGCTGCATGGAAACCCACCAAGGAAGCGATGACGGTCAACACAGCTCCCGTCAAAATCTCCACACGGGGCAAGGCGATTCAAACCGAAGTTTTTCGTGATCAAGAGATGCGTAGACGCACTTTGAAGGAGCTTGAGGAGAAGATTTATCCATTCCCCGACTCTGATGTGGTTGCCATGTTAGAAGACTTGCTGGAAAAGAAGGTGATTGGTTTGCCTGAGTGCAAACGGCCAGAAGAGATGAATCGCACTGACAGTCCAAGGTACTGTAAATTCCACCGCTTCATCAGTCATCCGACAGAAAAATGTTTCGTGCTGAAAGATCTCATCATGAAGCTGGCTCAGAAAGGAATCATCGAGCTAGATCTTGACGATGTGGTGAAGTCAAACTATACCACCTTCACTTCTGGCTCTTCCGACTCAAAGTTTTCACCTCAACCGCTGGGGGCATCCTCCAAGACAAGCAAAGTTGAAGGATGGACTCAAGTCACTCCTAAGAAATTGCACAAGAAGCATACGTCTCCTCCACAAGTCCGCCAATCGGAAAGGGGGCAAAGCAGCTCTTGTCAACCTTCAAAGCAACATGAACGTGTTGAAGATGATGAAATTTCGACATATAGATCATCCATCCCCATCACGATGCGCGATTTCTTTCCTGAAGACTTCTTCAATCACTCGGTCAAAACTCTTTGCTATGAAAATTGCGAGGAACAACTATCTCGGATCGTTTGACAAATTCACAAATACTCCTTGTTCGCACGAGCCTAAACTGCACGAACCAAAGCTCCTTGTCCGCACGAGCCTAAACTGCAAGACACAATGCTCCTGGTCTACACGAGCAGAAAAGGCAACACCAACGCTCCTGGTCTGCACGATCATAAAAGGCAACACCAACGCTTCTTGCCTGCACGAGCTGAAACTGCAACACGGCACCAAATGCTCCTTGCCTGCATGAGTTAAAAATGCAAACGGCACAAAAAAGAAAATACCAAAAAAAAAAATGTATGTATTTGAACTACGTTACGACTTGATCTCTTCTTTGGAGGGGTACGTAGGCAGCTCGAATGTTCAATTTTTCGAGTTCAGTCACCTCAAAATATAAATAAATGTTTTATTAAAGAAAGTCAATTTTATTTAAAAAAAAAATGATGAATACATATGTTTATGTATTTACAAAAAAAAAAACAAAAAAAAAAAAAAAAAGGTTTGTACAATTATATATGTATATATGTATACATATATATAATCTGCAATTGCTTCGGCCCAGCACGGTTCACACCATCAACAAGGCCACCAAATGTTGGGCCCAACTCCTGTGGCCCAGTTCTTCACATCCGGCTTGTCTTCTTCCCCTACGCCTCTCCAAAATGCGGAATCTGCTTACAGAGTGTGAAAAGCGGTCAGGGCACCGCCATTTTTACAGCGGAGTGCTCCCACTCCTTCCACTTCGCCTGCATCTCAGCCCACGTCAAGAAGAACAGCCTCCTCCGGGCCACCACCGCAGCGGTCATATCATTTTTTATCACCGAATCCCCAACGGTAAGAGGACCAGTAGGGGATATGAAGGATGGGCGCCATATGTTGTCTGGAGAAGGCGGGACTGCCTCTTCACCAAGATTCAAGTCAAAACGACGGTCGGAGGGTCCAGACATTTTCAAAGTGTTGAAGGAATAAGAGATCGGACAAATCAAGATCTTAGAAGTACAATGGGGGAGTTTTCACAAGCGAAGTGTGCTTTGAAACGAACTGCGTGCCTCTACAAGATCAGCACTCGACGGCATTTCAGAGATCGAAGAGGCGAGCTCAGAGTTCGAAGAGGCCATTCAAAAATCGAAGAGGCAAGCTCAGAAATCGGAGAGGCATCTTGCTTTTCCAGACGCGCCAGCACCTATCACACGCAAACTCAGCTTTGCGGAAATCACGGGTAATTTGTCGAAGCATCGATCCCAGATATCGAAGAAGCGCTAGTCTTTTTCAGCCTCGTTAACACGTGTCACATGCACACTCAACTTTGCGTAAATCACGGGCAATTTGTCGAAGATTTTCGGTGAAGGAGAAAGCACGTGAAGTTTACTGTTCAATCATCCAACGGTTGCCGACAAGAGTGAAAGAACAGTACCGGTTATTAATCCATATAAATGTCCACCTTCACCCTACATAGCAAGGCAGACATACAGAACATTTCTTCATCTCCGAGAATGCCTTCCCAACAAAGCCTCTCGAGTCACCCAGTGTTCCTTATTCCTTGGGGTACCTCTGCAAGCCAATGACTCCAAAGCAAAAGTATCTCATATCACCAGGGTAGAAAACAAGAGTATCTCATATCATGCGTTCTCCATGTCCTTTCCTTTGTCCTTGTTCTTACTTACAAAGACAAGGATAAAGAAAACAATATGCCGAAACCTCCACTCAAACTCGGGTAAGGAACTGACTGCTTGAGACCCTTCCCTGATTGCCTACCTAGCACTGCTCTCGAGTACTCGTTTCCCACTGCTGCTGTACTTCCAAAGAAGCTGCTACATCTGCCTGGAGAACAGATAAGGCAAGTGAAAATGATACCTTGCAGCATGTGGAGACAAGGTGCAGAAGGAACAAGCAGAGAAGAATGCGGTCTGCACAGTCAACTCAGCAGAAGGAGTCCGAACTGAGGAACTCGAGAAGCTGCCATATCTGCCTGAAGAAACAAGCAGAGAAGAATGCAGCATGCACAGTCAACTTAGCAGAAAGAGTCTGAGATGAAGAACTCGAAAAGATGCCACATCTGCCTGAGGAACAGATAAAGGAAATGAAAATGATACCTTGAAGCATGTGGAGACAAGTGCAACCAAGCACGTGCTGATTCATCCGCTACTTCATCAAAATCAAAAGTATCTCATATCATCAGGGTGCAATCACTCTGGACGGTGGACTCGTTTTGACCCTCAAATTCTTGGGTCGACTTGCTAGGCGTTGTGGGCTGCATGTGCCGTTTCACCACCCTTGAATCAAATCCTTAAAGATCAAGTCCCCAACTGGAAGAAGAGTTCATCAATCTTGAAGATCATACCGTTGACCAAACTGCTCAGGTGTGAATTAGAAAGATTGAACAGAGCAACAAGTCGTCACCTTCACCTCGTGCCTGCTTGTCATGTGTTCGAATCAACCTTCAAGAATCAAGCCTCAACGACCCTTGAAGAAGCTTCCAACCAAATTCAAGATCAAGCCTCGACGGCCCTTGATGAAATCACAAGTCCGATTCAAGATTAAGTGTCTACCACCCTTGAATCAAAACCTAGTTCAAGAATAAGCTGTGGAAAATCAACAATTGGAGGAAACCAGAAAATCCTCCAACCTAGTTCAAGATCAAAGCTGTGGAAAGTCAACAAGCGCAACAAAATACGTGCCGATTCATCCATTACCAAAGCCAAAGATCATCTACCACATGAAGCTCCTTGTGGCCCAATTTCAACCTTCAAGATCAAGCCTCGACGGCCCTTGAAGAAATTTCAAACAAAAGTTCAAGAACAAGCCTCAACGGCCCTTGAAGAAATCTCAAGCCCAATTCAAGATCAAGCCTCAACGGCCCTTGAAGAAATCTCCAGCCCAATTCAAGATCAAGCATCGACGGCCCTTGGATCGACATCTACAGTAAGGGACTTCAAAACGCATCTCCTACACGTGACAAGCACATGTATACGACGTGCCTTGAAGTGGGGGCATTTGTAGACATCGAAATTTCGGTAAATAAATGTTGACCGATAAATCAAAGTGTCAACGCTCATGTATTACATAAATTTTACACGTAGCGTGTGACTCAACGAAAATTAAAATGAGTTGGAAAAGTCATCAAATAAGACACGTGTCAACACCTGGCAGAAACGACTTATTTCATCTGGGATATTATATTCAAAATTAGGCATTGGAAAATTCTATAAATACAAGCCCATTTCATTGATTTAAGGGGACCAATTCATATTACACCTTGAAGCTCTGAAGCTCTGAAACTCCGAAGCTCTCAAGCATCCAGGTTCCCGAAGAATCAAGAAAGTGTTCTTCGTTCTTCGTTCATCGTTCTTCCAAGATCAAGCCTCGACGACCCTTGGATCAACAATCATCCACCTTCAAGATCAAGCCCCGACGGCCCTTGAAGAAAGTGTTCTTCGTTATTCGTTCATCGTTCTTCCAAGATCAAGCCCCAACGGCCCTTTGGATCAACAATCATCCACCAATTCAAGATCAAGCCCCGACGGCCCTTGAAGAAAGTGTTCTTCGTTCTTCGTTCATCGTTCTTCCAAGATCAAGCCCCGACGGCCCTTGGATCAACCATCCACCAATTCAAGATCAAGCCCCGACGGCCCTTGAAGAAAGCACCATCGTTCATCATCCGTTCATCCAAGATCAAGCCCTAACGGCCCTTTGGATCAACAACGTCGACAAATCCACACATCCAACCGTTCTTCAAGATCAAGCCCAAAAGCCCTTGAAGACCCGTTCATTACTGTTCTTCAAGATCAAGCCCAAAAGCCCTTGGAGATTCGTTCATCACTGTTCTTCAAAGATCAAGCCCAAAAGCCCCTTTGAAGATCCGCTCAAATCCACCTTCAAGATCAAGTCCACAGCCCTTGAAGAAACGTTCATCCTTAGATCAAGCCTAACGGCCCTTTGGATCAATCACACATCCACAAATACACACCTTACGGAGATCGAATCAGAGGATCAAAATAGAGAGAGATTGTAACCCAAAATCATCTAAATACAAATATTTGTTTGTGCACGTTGTTCTTGTCTCTTTCGTTTCAGGAATTTTCCGTGTTCACGGTTTTCGAAAAGGTTTTTACAAAGCTTTATTTTAGGCCCACTCACCCTTGTTTTTCGCCCTTTTAGGTTTTAGTAGCAGAGCTTTCGTGTCAACAAGGATTCTTGGCATATCTTGGTATAGGTGGTTACCTTTGATGGTATAATTTTTATCCTACCTTTATTGTACTTTACTTATGCTTTGACATCACGTATAGATTGGGTTCAATTTCGCTCACATGCGCACTCTTCCATTTAGGCACTTTTAGGTTTAAATTTATTCACATTTTCCACCTCACTATACTTTATGACTTCGTCACCTTCCAAGTGTTGGCCAGCACAGCTTAATTCGAAGTCCAGATGGACATTAAGGGTCGAGGTGTGTCATTGGAACCCTAGATTCTTATGAATAGAAATTACTGAGGAAAAACATTTGTGTTTGCAATGTTATTGCTTGGAATTCAGGTATGGAATTAGAGATATTTGCTTTATTAAATTTTGCGAATCAATACTTGATCTTATTGGTTAATCATCATAGTTATATTACGCATCTTTAAGTCATTGATCAATTATTTTTGGTGATTGTAGAATTGTATTGGAAAACATTGTGATATGCATGAATGATGAAATGACAATTCTAATTGTTTCATGGTCAATAAGTAACCCAGAATTTAGTGATTCATGCTCGTCGAGTTCCATTTAGTGATTTTGGAACTCTATGTTTTCTATTGGACAATACGAGGAGAAAGTTTGGGTCGAAAAACTATGAATGGCTTGAACCCACCTTAATGTATGTAGGCAGTCTAACAAAGAGGTTAGATGCAGCCATGAAGTAAAAGAAAAGGGTTACTAGGTTATTAAGCCGTTAAGTTGTTTTTGGATATAACTCGAAATCGAGGCATGATCGATGAACATGTATCTTCTGTCGTCGATCATGGACGTATTACGAGATCGGAGCGTGACATTCAATGTCCAATTGACTTTCTAAACGGCTAAGAATTTTGTTTAAGGACTAAGTGACTATGGAATACAAGTCTCCCTGCCCTAACCTCATTTAGGACATTGTTTTCATACCTTAAGTCCCATGGACTCATTCATAGTATTATGTCTATGATATAATGTCAAACTCATGAATTAAGAAAACTTGCTCTTTTATTAATTAATTAAAATAGAGTTGTTACATAATATCTAATATTGCAAAATTGATTTTTAGAGCACACCTTCAATACTCATGTACACATCGAAATTTTGATGAAGTAAATGTTCACCAACACATTAAAATCTCGACATGTCGGGGCTTACGTGGCATGCGCCGTATGTCTTACAAATTGTACACATGGCACATGACTTATCAAAACTGGACGAGTCATCAAGAGTGACACATGTCGACATTTGGCGAAAATTAATTAAGGAGTTATATTTATTACTTCTTTGATTAATTTTAATTGGAATCAAACAAATTAATTGATTTAAAATGCCAAATCAAGGATGGCCAATGAGCATGAAATGTGATTGATTTATTTGATTTAAATCAAAGATTATTTTGTTCAAAAAAAAAAAAATCAAAGATTATTTGATGAAGTCCTCATGAACCAAGCCCAAATCAAGTCTTAGTTCTTTCGTCAATTAATCAAGTCCAAAATCAAGACCAAGTCAAGCCTTAACCAAGACTTAGAGATCATATAAATACGAGGCTCCAAGACAAAGAAAGGCTCCTTAGAAATTCACCCTCATGCCCAAATGCTCAGACTCTCATGCCCCCAAACACTCTCACACTCCCAAAAGACTCAGAAAGCTCTCTGCGTTCGACGTCACCCTCGTGAAGAACCACCAAGCCCCCCTACACATGTTGATTCCTCCATTGCCACAAGCCAAATTCTTGAAGCATTCGTTCTTTTGAGATCAAGTCACTACGACCCTCAGATCAACAACCACACTCTATCGCCCGGAGATCGAATAAGAGGTTCAAACTTTGTAACAAAGATTGTAACTCTAATTCTACATTAATACAATCATTTACTTTGTACACGTGTTCTTGTCTTATTTATTGCAGGAATTTCGAGTTTACACTTCGAATAGATTTTTTAAACATTTCTTGTTATTACACGGTTTTCTATGGATTGACTAGGTCTTTTTTTTTTCTCCCTAGCTTGTTCGTTTGTTGCTTGCTAAAAAGATTAAAAAAATAAAAAATAAAAAGCTTCTATTTGTAGCCGAGTTTTATTCTTCCTCAACAAACTTTTTGATACCCAACAAAATTTTGAAGTATTACATTTATCACTCATTTGATACACACTATTTCAGATTGAAAACCAATTTTTTTTTTTTTTTTGGTTACTACTTTTGTGGGGGACTTAATTTTGTTTTTTTTAATCAATGTAGGGGAATTAATTATGTTTCAGCTTTTTGTCATCTTGAAATTGAAAGTGGGACTTAATTATGAGGAGTGCAAAAAGCCAACTTGCTCAAATTTTATGCAATAACAGTAGTTGGATTTTCAATGATAAAGAAAATTAAAAAAATTTGGGAGTGGCGCCACGTGGCGCGTCAGATTATAAAAATTTGAAAATTTCAACGGTCAGGATTAATTCAACTTTAAAAATCTAAAAATTACCATTTTTTTTAAAAAAAAATTACAAAGTTCAACACAGTTTCAAATTAAACATTTAAAACTAAACAAAAATCTATGGCGATAATTATATGTGGAGATAAAACGAAAAAACATTTCTTCGTCTTTGGATCTTTAAGTAGAGTACCTTACTCATTTTTGTTTGCTAGGAATTTGCAGGTATTTTAAAACTGCCCTAGGAAATATGGGAATGTATCTTATATTCCTATTAGGATTAGATTACCTATTAAATGTTGTAATCCTAAAGGAAAAGGTTTTACCCTTCCTACTACTATAAATAAAGGCACAATGGGGTGAGATAACACACACCCACAATTACACATCTCTCTATTCTTCTCTCTATTGTCGCACCCCCTCTCTCTCTAAGGCCTTCATAATTGTTCAGTAAATTATGCCTACAACACGTTATCAGCACACTCTTGACGCTACGCTAACAAGAGAGTTTGATCTTCAATTTGGGGAGTATTACGTTTTAATCATTCTTTTCATGATTAATTTAATTATTTTATTGAATTGATCTACATGCTATTGATTCAATTTAATTTTTCTATGTTGAACGTGATACAACGAATTGGAGATGCAATTTCGGCTTTTGGAGAAGGATCTTCTACAAATTCAAAGGCTTATTTGTTTTCTGCTACTCAGGAACGCTTAAAATAAAGGAAGATATTTGAAACGACCAATGAAGCATGAAAACATTCCCCATGATGCATGAACCCCCTACATTTATATTTACCTTCCGATATATATATTGTATATGTTTCATATATTTGTCAATATATTTATTTGTTTCATGCATTACACAATAATTGCTATGTGGAATTTGTGAGTCAAAGAATTGAAAGAAATTACAAGCATATTAGGGTTTTCCTAAACCCTAAAGGATTTGAAAAAAAAAATGGGGGAATCAGGACATGGTGCGGCACACCACCGCACCATCATTGTGCAAATAATCACCAAGCCTAGGCCTGGATTTTACCTCGGTAGGGCCTGCAGCCCTGAGCTTATGCACACTGGCCTTGGCCCGCAGCCATCCAACCTGCCCAATTGTCTGGGCTGTCCTCCCATACACACGCTGCAACCTTTTTGGTTGCTGGGTTTTGTTGCTCTGGCCCTCATACATATAGCCAGCATATGCTGGGCTTGTCACTGCGCCACCCATACCCAAGCCCGTGACCTGCAGTCATTATGGGGCTGCTTTCACGCAACTAGCCTTCGCTGGGATCCCCGTGACAACCCACAGGCTAGCTTGCGCTAGACCTGTCCGTGCATTCCCTTGTGGCCCATAACACGACCCAGTTGCGGCTAGGGTCTCCCATTCCTCACCTGTGGCCTGCAGCCACCACCAAAGGAACATTTGGGCTTCGCCTTATGCTTAAGGCACCCAACCAGTGCCTCTTAACCCCCGGCATTAAGCCCAATTATTTTTAGGGCTTTATTTTCGATCCAATAATATTATTTTAATATTATTTTGCTTCTACGATCGACCCCGAATGGTCCCGATCTATTGAATTAATTAAAAGTGACCTGTAGTCCATTAATTTGATAATGAATCCAAAATTATTGACATGAAGATCACTTTTGGACATTAACGATTCAATAATTTATTTCTCTTCTTTGAACCGTCACATACTTTCGTAGTAACGAAACTCTCACACTTGAGTTCCCGAAGACAACTCAAATCCACTACACTAAGTTAGTATATTGCAGTCTGAGTTTCTTACAGGAACCTCTCCTTTATGAACTAAACATTCATAAACTAAATTGAACCTGTAGTTTCAAATTTAGTGCCTTTGAAACCCGAAGATTTCATAAAACAATACACCCATGAAAACCCGACGTTTTTCATGAAAACCATGTCTTAGAACTCGAATGTTCTAACTTTGATGCTTATGGATGATTCATTCCCATAGCACCAATCACAATCTTGTTCCCTCAAATTCAGTGGATTGTCGAACTGTCACAAGTTTGATTTTCCTGATTTGGACGTTTTCTAATATAAACCACTTAGGTGAAGTACAAGATGTGAATCTTCACTTGACTATCAAGAAGATGAGAAACCATTGATGCCAACAATGGCAAGGAAGAGCTGAATAAGCCTCCGCCATAATCTTCATTCGAAGACTTATGCTCAAAGCATTACAAATGGAAATACTTCCCGAACGAGGATTCCATGGCTCTTTGGCTCGCTTCTATAGACCGTCTAATCATGAAAGAAATTGCCCGAAGCAAACCATGATTACGTCCATGAATGAGTACAATTCTGAATTTTATAAATCCAATCGAATCTTGACTAGAGAATACTTTTCTCGTCATTCCATGTTTCTAACTCACTCCTGAAGCAACAGTGTAGAAAGTGGAAATTTACCAAATTCTCGGATCTGATTACTACCACAAACATGAGAGACAGGTATGGACCCAGTTCGGCTGGAGTCTACCAAATGGCTCGACCCAGTTCGGTCAAAACCTAACCAAATGGTGATGCACTGCTTCGGTAAGGATACATTGAATGGCATATTCTTTCACAATACAATTTCGAGTTTGTGTTCACAAGCATATAGTATAATAAGGGCCTGCCAAGGTGTGGCATCATGCCCGAAGCATGATCCTTGGTACATAAGACCTAAAACTTCAAGAATAAGGGATAATATTCTCGAACCTCAACCTTGCAAGAATCTACTCCCGTCTTGATGGAATAGATCATTGGTTATGCACCTGTTCGTGCCCCTTATCAATTTTGTTGAGGAGTACCATTCTAGTAGTCAATATGTGAGATTGATTTTGCTCCACCGAACATCGTTGGCAGAGCGAAATTTCGACATGGATGGCCTTATTGGCCGAATCCCCTTAGTAAATTTACTTTGTGAACATTTTTCCATGTTCTTGGATTCAAGTTTGGTGTATGTTTTACTAATGGATAATCTTATTGATATTGTCCTCGAATATGAGTTAATTGAATCATGTTTCTTAATACATGTGACCGATTCAATTAAACACGTGATTAGGTAGGAATGTGGGAAAGTTAGTTGTCTGGATGAATGCGTACTACACACACTAACTTTACACCTAAATCACATCTCTAACAACGACTTCAGGTCTATCCAACCTGATTAAGAGCATTGGCACGCTCCTTGTTGTATGAATGATACTGAATTATCATTTAAAGGACCTTAAATTCTTCCTGACATTGAGTTTTTAAGGATATTCGAGATGACAATGATCATAAATGAAACCACTGAAGAAAATAGAGTGAAATATCTTTACACCACCTCCAAAAATGAGCATGAAGCTTTGATTTGGGGCCAATGGGTTGTCTCCCAACTGGGAATACACCACATGTGGCCGGCCTATAGTTTGGTGATTGAGCAGTTTACTTGCTTTGGCACGACCTTTTGGGACACTTAGGTCGAACAATGATGCTACAACGCATCTCCTTATCTAAAGTAAGGATTTTGTGCCTACAAGCACACTTTGCCAATCCTGCTCATTAGGGAAATTGATTTTCTATATCCTTTCTTGCAAAGATACGACACGACTCCATTTTCGCAGTGGATTCAAGGGAATATATGTGGACTAATCCAACCAAAATGCGGACCATATAAATATTTATGGTTTTGGTTGATGAATCGACAAACTGGTCACATGTTTGTCCACACACATTACTGCTAAACCTTTTGGCCGATTAAGGGTTCACCACCCTACTTATCCCTTAAGGTCTGGAAGACTGGATAATGCCAGAGAGTTTATATCGACGATTTTCGATAAAGTATTGCATGTCATTTTGGGTTTTTAATTGAACATCGCATTCCCATGTTCACCCCAAATAGCCTAGCCTAGCGATCATAAAGCGTAATTTAAATGATCGCCCGAATTTTGGTAAACGTACCAAGTTTTCGGTCTTTGCCTAGGGCTATGCAATCTTGCACGTTATGTTGGTCCGCCTTGAGGCCCATTGCCACCCAACCTATATGACGTTACAGTTGGTTACTGGGTACGAACCTGACGACTTTCGTATTTACGCATTTGGGTGCGCATTCCATGTGCCAAGTTACGCCGCCGTAACGTACCACCATGGGTCCTCAACGAAGGATGTGTATCTTTTGTCAATCATGATTCTCCTTCACACTAGCTCTCTTCGAGCCCTTGCACACGATCTCTTTACCGATTATTTGAGGGTTGTCACTTTAATGACACAGTCTTCCCGCCGTTAGGGGGAGATAAGAACGTCAACGTTCCTGTAGAACGGCACGAATTTTCATAGACGTTGCCCACTATGTCTCATCTCGATCCCCATACCGCACAAGTGTGATAAGCAAGTGCGACGAATTTTAGATTTCAGAATGCTGCTCCAGACGCATTCCTCTGATCTAGCTAAAGTGACGAGATCATATACCACCTGCAAATATGCTTGCAAGGATAAACGTACTTAACGGACGTCGAGTCAACATCCCTGGAGGGTGTGCCGCCCATGTTGGACGGTTTGGACGCCCCTGTTGGACGGTCCGGTACACCGACGGATAGCCAATCAATATGTCTTGGCTTGGAGCACGACATATCATTCGGTTCGTAGGATTCACTTCCCTGGAAGAGGAAAACACGGCACAACAATGAATCTAAACTCGATCGCTGTCTCAAATCATTTCCATCTCATGAGATTAATCTGGATTACTCTCGAGACTTGAAGTTCTTGGTCCAGTATACTAGTTTGGATAAGAAAATGGAATTGAAATGAGATTATCATCGATGATGTTTTCACTTATATGGTAGCTACCGACATAAATGAAAATCGACGATATCGAACCGTGTTCCGTTGATTAAGTGACAACGTAGAACTGATTGGACAACTAAAGTTACAATCCAGGTCAAATTCCTTACCAAAGTGTGTATTGGACCTGTCGTTCCTACACTGGCCAAGGTAACCCTGTTGAGTTACAAGTGGGAAAGGAAACGTTATGAGATGAATGAAATAGTGCGATATGATGCACGCCTTACGGCGTAAGGTTTCTCTCAAAATGCTGCTCCAGACGCATTCCTCTGATCTAGCTAAAGTGACGAGATCATATACCACCTGCAAATATGCTTGCAAGGATAGACGTACTTAACGGACGTCGAGTCAACATCCCTAGAAGGTGTGCTGCCCATGTTGGACGGTTTGGACGCCCCTGTTGGACGGTCCGGTACACCGACGGATAGCCAATCAATATGTCTTGGCTTGGAGCACGACATATCATTCGGTTCGTAGGATTCACTTCCCTGGAAGAGGAAAACACGGCACAACAATGAATCTAAACTCGATCGCTGTCTCAAATCATTTCCATCTCATGAGATTAATCTGGATTACTCTCGAGACTTGAAGTTCTTGGTCCAGTATACTAGTTTGGATAAGAAAATGGAATTGAAATGAGATTATCATCGATGATGTTTTCACTTATATGGTAGCTACCGACATAAATGAAAATCGACGATATCGAACCGTGTTCCGTTGATTAAGTGACAACGTAGAACTGATTGGACAACTAAAGTTACAATCCAGGTCAAATTCCTTACCAAAGTGTGATTGATAGCAGCATTATGAAATGTGGTTAGTATTTCTCCATGGGGATATAAATATAGAGATTTACGTGTAAGTTCCCGAAGAATTACATGGACTGGTTCAAATAGTTCCAAACCACGGAACACCCTCTTAACTCGTTTTGAGGCGTTCACTTATGGATTGAAAAATCCGACGGATGTGGTATACCCGCCTAAGTGATTATTTGATCAGTCAAGGATATGAATTATGCCCTTGCGTGTTAAACTATGAAGTCTTATTCCAAATTGCTAGAGTTACAATTTATGTCGTTAACACGAATCTCACTAAGACTCTGGAAGAGCTTGAGAAAACTGCCTCGCACCTGAAGATGGAATTTGAGATGAAGGATCTTGGGAAAACTCGTTTATGCCTTGACCTGAAGTTGAAGCATTGTTCTGACGGTATTTTGGTCTACCAGTTGAACTACACTCGGAATGTGTCACCTTTGAGTATACCCATGATTGTCCATACGTTATATGCAAATGAGACTCTTGAAGAGTCTATGGAATCCGAAATTCCATATCTAAAAGTTCAACTTTGCGCTTCGTTGTACTTAGCTCATTGTATTTAGACAGGACATCTTCTTCATTGTTGATCTTGGTAAAGATGCAGCACCGCGCCTACACGCAATCACTGAATTGGTATTAAAGACGTACCCTGAAGGTATTACGTGGGCAAATCCCAACGCATCTTGAGCATATCTAACCCCCCTGATCCTCGAAATGATGCTTGCCTTGTTTGTTATGCTGACGCTAGTTACTTATCAAACCCGCACAAGGCAAAATCCCGGAATGGTTATGTCTTTACCGTTATGGATATCGCAATATCTTGGAGGTCCACGATATGACCCTAGTTGCGAAATCTTCAAATCATTCCAAGACTCACCTTACTTCACTATGCCACAAGTGAGACATGGTTAGGAGTTCTTGTTGAGCATATTCGAAGTACTTGCTATATTTTCATCCATCGTTGAGTCCCAACGACGATCCATGAAGATTATGCCACATGTATCAACCCGACCAAGCCATGATACATCAACGAAGTCAACACCAAGACATATTACGTCTACATCTACATCAGCAAAGCATCAGGAGATTGAAGTCATGCAAACCGATACCAAACAACATTGCCGACCTCTACACGATGTCACTGCCGAAGTCAACCTTCCAGAAGCTTGTCCGAGGAATTGGTATGCCTAACTACTCATATGCAATGCTTGTAGTTCTCATTTGGAAGTTATGTCAAACTCAGGGGGAGTATCCAGAAGTATACTCACTTGATCTACTCTTTTTCCCTACGATTAGGAGCATTTTTCCCATTGGGTTTTTGCTACCTAACTAGGTTTTAACGAGGCACCCATCCTGGGCTGATCATACCCTTGAGAGCTCTTCTACTTGCGTCCAAAAGACGTATAGTTTTGACTTAATGCAACTTCTCACTTTTCTCCTTAGACTATGGGTTTTTCTCCCACCTTGGGTTTTACCATAGCGAGGGTTTGTGAGTTTTACTTTTTATGCATTCTTCTGTTGATTTGAGACTCGCATTTGCCCATTGTGCCGACGACTTCATCAACTGTACTTCATCAATGAAGACTTGATGCACCATTTACTTGAATATTTACACACTCAAGGGGGAGTGTTGCAGTCCTATTTAGAATAGGAATGTGATTGTGTAAATCCTAGGAAATATGGGAATGTATCTTATATTCCTATTAGGATTAGATTGCCTATTAAATGTTGTAATCCTAAAGGGAAAGGTTTTACCCTTCCTACTACTATAAATAAAGGCACAATGGGGTGAGATAACACACACCCACAATTACACATCTCTCTATTCTTCTCTCTATTGTCGCACCCCCTCTCTCTCTAAGGCCTCCATAATTGTTCAGTAAATTATGCCTACAACAGTTTCAGCTTTTTGTCATCTTGAAATTGAAAGTGGGACTTAATTATGAGGAGTGCAAAAAGCCAACTTGCTCAAATTTTATGCAAGAACAGTAGTTGGATTTTCAATGATAAAAAAAATTAAAAAAATTTGGGAGTGGCGCCATGTGGCGCGTCAGATTATAAAAATTTGAAAATTTCAACGGTTAGGATTAATTCAACTTTAAAAATCTAAAAATTACCAATTTTTTTTTTAAAAAAAATTACAAAGTTCAACACAATTTCAAATTAAACATTTAAAACTAAACAAAAATCTATGGCGATAATTATATGTGGAGATAAAACGAAAAAAACATTTCTTCGTCTTTGGATCTTTAAGTAGAGTACCTTACTCATTTTTGTTTGCTAGGAATTTGCAGGTATTTTAAAACTGCCTTAAAAATGATTGAAAGCTCTTTTAATAAAAGTATTTTTGGGTTTCAAAAACACTTAAAATGCATTTTGAAAAAAGTACTAGTTATATACTTCTTGTATGAAGCACTCAAGTATTTTTGCAAAATTCACTTGTATTTTTACATAAAATGATTTTAAATACACTTTCATATAAACACTTTTAGTCAATTTAAAACAGCCTACATGATATGCTTACTAAACAACTCTTAGTTTTTCCAATTTAAAGCAGCTCATATATGTCTTCAGAGTGAGGTATGTCGTCGGGGAAAATACATATTAATTTACCATTTTACAAGTTTTTGGTAGAAGACAAACCTCTTTCGCTAGAGCTCTTTAACAAAGTTTTTTAGTTTTTCCCCAGGAATGTACTGAAATGGTTTTTCAGTAGGACCATACCGAAACTATTAATTTTTAAAGGGTCAATAACTACCAGCCAGACTATGCAAATTTTCAACAGGTATCCACTGAAATTTTCTGCGGTGAAGACGAGTTCGTGTTTTTGGGACAGATACATAATGCAGAGTTTTACAACATTGATCAAACAGAGAACCAGCATAGCTGCTCAGAAATTCTTCCTTGAAGCCAAACATTGCCTCCATTTGTTCATGAAGTTGCAACTTGCTCTTGCTTTCGGCCTTGTTGCAGACCAAAAAACCTAGTGCCAACAGCCAACCTCCATTTCGTATAACTCCTAAAATAGTAACACTGCATTTTGACCCTTTATCAAGATTTCACCGTTTATCTCATGCATTTATATGATTCTGGACCTAAACAGCTCTGAGTTTTTCTTGTTGATACCGGCTTGTATCTTCAGAGTAAAGTATGCCGTTGGTGGATGTAGCGCGCTGTAGAGACAGAAAAAGCCGAGCCTGAAAGTGAAAGTTTGTATTCAGATAAGTTTTCTTTTGGGTGAGATATTCAGATAAGTTGAAACAGAAAATACGAGACGCTAGAACAAAGATGGTGGTCTTACCCATTGAAATCCTACCAGTACCCACCAACAGCCTGCTAAACCACATCCTCTACTACTAACAAACTGGTGAAAGAAAAATGGGATGGTGAAATTATATGTATAAACGATAAAAAAACTAATCACTCTTGAAGTATGCACCAGAAAATAACAAGAAGATACTCACCAGCAGTAGAAGTGCACCTAAACTAAAACATCCACTCATTGACAGACTAATAAATTTTAGATCTCGTCCGGCCTGAAAAAAAAAAAAAAAAACAGTACACTTACAATAAAGCAAAAAGTATTTTGCCTATTATGTAAAGAACTCTAGTAAATACATAAAACCAAGAACAAAATAGCAACGCAAGTTTGAACTACAAATTACAGTCTCATAAAAGCAAGCTTAATTTGGGATTTGATAATCAGAAAGTAAAACAAGATTTGCAAAACTCTATATCTTGTTAAGTAGGTTGGCCTTCGTGCTGCGACACTCAAATTTAAAGAACAAGCGAAATCCATGACTTCCAATTCAGGCAGTACAAAAATGTTCCAGAACGGCTAAGAGAAGAAAAGATTTGCGAGATTATGAAATATAGGCCCAAAAGATCTGAACTATTACTATCTCTACTTCTGGGGTAACCGCTTCCCTTGTCCTAAATAATTAACATGATTATTAGATTTATTAAAACCGTTAAGAGCTTCATCAACAAGATGAACGGGTCTATTCCAAGGTATTTATCTACTGCAAACCCATCAATGTAAACAGGATTAACTGTATATTACTTCCACTGGAAACACAGCACAGACATGACTCAGTTTTCAACTATCGTTGTTCCAAGACAGGCACAAGATATGCAACGACATGGTTACCATAAGAACATATGAAAAAGAGTAAATTGTAGCAATGGTCCCTCAACCTTAATCAAATTGAAGCAATGGTCTCCCAACTAAAAATCCATTACCATTGGTCCACCATTTATATAATTATGTTGGAATAACTTTTGAAGAAACATTGATGAGTTGAGGGACCAATGGTAATGGATTTTTAGTTGAGGGACCATTGCTCCAATTGAGTTAAAGTTAAGGGACCACAGCTACAATTTACTCTATGAAAAATCATCACTGAAGATAAAAACAAGCATACCAGCAATGTTCCTTCAAATGCGAGAATAGCCGGTGTCACGGCCAATGCCAAAAAAAATGGTATCAGCACTTTATGCATCTGCGTTAACATATAATAGAGAATCAATAGTAAAAATGTTTGCAGAAAGTATTCACTCAGTCGTTACAATGTTTCAAGATCAACGGAAGCCCTGGGAAATAATCAAAATAATATACACACGCGCGCACACATACATACAGATATTTGGAGCTCAAAAGTTAAATGTCTTAGAAGAATAAATGGTGGGATCAGTTGGGAGCAGTTGTCACAACTTATAGTCTACTTATACCATGTGATTTGGTGGAAAGCTGTAGGTACGATCGAATGATTGACAACTTACAAAGTAGAGACAAAACCCAACTTAAATCTTCCTTTGCTCCAGATACCACAAGGCCACTTTGAAGTAATGTCAACAGATGAAATTATAAGTAGAAAGACAGTAAGGAGTTCGAATAATAAAAAAGAGAGCCAACCTCCTGTACGATCTTCTGGTCGGGTGTAAATATACCAGGAAACAACCATGGAACAGATGTTCCCACAATTCCTAATGCTAAACCAAGTAGAGCTCCAATAACAACAAGTGACTTGAGCAGCATTCGAGCCTGTTTTATGTCATAGAGTTTTCAGGAGAAAATAAATAAAATAGCCATCACCCCCATTATATTCATCAAAAGCGGAGTATTCTGTACAAAAAAGCCTCGTTTGTTGTTTAGGATTTGGACATCTCACTAGATTCAAAGAATGTTGAATGAATAAAAGGATCGCCACTTGCATCTTTTGTCCAAGTGAAGGTATAAGATGGATTAGCTATGAACAAAGCTTATCTTTCCTGTCTCCCACAAAAATAGTAGGATAAGGAGGGAAATGATTTCTTCATGGCTTCATTTCTACCTTCACTTTGACACAATATGCAAGTGGGCATCCATTGTTCATTCAACATTCGTTAAATCTAGTGAATTATCCAATCCAAGTCATTCTAGACCCTAACAAGACGAAATATCCATGAAAAATTAAAAGAAAATTTTCAACCCTCAACCAAGATTAAAATACACATGAAAATTCTTCAAATCTCCACCAATACAACCAAGAACAGAATATACATGAAAACTCTTCATATCACAATAAATACAACCAAGATAAAAGTTAAATGTTATCATATAAATAGACTTGCAGTATGACAAACCTTAGGCAAACTACGCTTTACTCCATATATCAACTCAGGCATAAATGATTGTGCAGTTTGAGAGAGAGGTTCACCCCACACCGTGCAGATGAAGAATGTTTGAATCATGACCTGGTGAGTGAATGGTAATTCATCACTCATCAATGAAAATAACTGTCACTTATCTCCAAATAGAGTGATCAACTAACATTAGAAGTTTACCACAACTAACCTGATGAGCAGCAATGATGTTTGTTCCCATTGATGTTGCAAAGTATACAATGAGAGTGTAGAAAGCCACCTGTAGATAGGATTCTAAGTAAGTTATAACAGATGGCTTAGTATCCTATTACTTGTTAGGAGTATATTCTATTTAAATCCTTTTCAAAGTTATGATTAAAGCATCTAACTCTCTTCTTTTCTCTTAAATAGTATCAGAGAATCAATTCTAAAGACCTAGTCTTCTTGAAAGAAAATGGTTCCTTCTTCCAGACAGTTGTACATTAGAATTATAATAATACTCTTAACCAATAGTCATCCTTGCTTCTTGGTTGCGTAACTTTTGTTTGGGTGCTCCCTAATAGATCAGTAGACTACTGGTTGCTTAATTTATGGTATGTATTTGTTGAACTTGGTGATCAAGTTTGTTTGGTTACTGATATCGTGCCCATAAATAATAAAAAATATATGTTTTGTTTTCAAAACAAAAACAGTTTAAGTCCGTCATAGTGTTCAATTATTAAATTTATAGAATGTACTATAGATTGATTTCATTGTTTGTTTTTCGAACAAAAGGTGTTGAGGCTCGTCGTTGTGAATGTGACGCCAACATTGTGGTCAGGAGCATTAGCACATACCCTAGAGAACATTTTCCGGTCACCACCCTTAAGTGGTGGTGAGCATTAATACCATATTATTGTCGTTGGATTTAAATTTTGAGATTTGTGTAGCACATAGATTTAATCAAGCTCATCCAACGGCAATTAATGTGGTTGTAATATTCACCATCACTTGAGGGTGGTTAACAAAAGTGCTCCCCAGAGTCTCCCCGGCAGCTGTGAGAGTATTGAAGAAATGAATGATGAAGTTAAAACATGACAATAGATAGAGAAATATAATTGGAAAAACTGAAACCTTCGACATCATTGTTAGAACCACTGGAGCAGCAAGCTCAAATACTGTTAGAAGTTCTTTGGGCGAGGGAACACAGAAGGCATATGCATTATATCCTTTATTGTTCAAAGCTTGAATCATCATATATCCTGCAACAACCTAAAACCATACCAGTAAATAGCAATAAAAAAGGAAATTAACGTGTCAAGAACATATAATAAAATATTCAAACGTTATATGACATATTATGATGTATGTCCCACACACCTGTGACACCATTGTTGCCCATGCTGCACCCGCAATACCATAGCCTAAAAAACTGCACAGGACTACATCACCAATGCCATTTATAGCACCGGCTACCGCCAAGGCCTTCAAAGGACCCCATGAATCTTTCATGCCAAGACTGGGAAACATATTGACAATATCAGAGTACGAACATGAACTCACAGCTGCTTACAATCTCATTAACCTCAGTATTTAAAATCCCCTGCCAGAGATAACTTTCCCTTAGGCAACAAATAAGTCTTCGAGTCAAATATAAATGCTTGCTTTATACTTGTTTTGGACAAGCCAGAGAGCATTTACTTAGGCAATAAACAAGAATGCTTGTTCACACTTAATTTTGACATGCTAGTTCATATAATCAGTCATGTTTACTTGGTGGAATTTGAATTTCTAGTGCATACATATTGCCTTACTTTCTCTGGCAGTTAATTCTTTTCAACCAATAGATTTAATATCCCAAAAAAGATGTTTGGACTTAACAATATTCATTGTCGTATAGTTTTTGATGATTTTGAACAAGGAGCACAGCTATGCCGTACATAATGAATATGAAGAGAAGAAGAAATATCTAACCTTGCACTCTGAGTAATCAAACCAATAAGAACTGCAGGCCACGCCAAACCTCGTATCTACCAACAGAAAATATCGTGTTCAATTACAAAGCCATTGAAAAGAAATTATGTGCAGGAGTATATGACACATGGTAATGAATCTATTTTCCAGTCATAAAAGAGCAATGGACACGTCAATACGGAATTCTAGGATAACTCCTTGGGGCAAATACTTTTATGCATACCTCTTCGGTTGATCTATACCATACTCTATTCCCGTAAGATGATAGACACTAGCTAACAGTCAGCCATGAAGATCATGCGTGCAATATCAAAACAACCAATTAAGAAAAAATTCACTCTTTCCAACAAGATATTATTGAGCAATTGCTGGCTTTTTTCATGAAGAAACTAACGTTGCAAATAGGTTGTTTAGAACCTAGTTCACAAGTATTAATGTGGACCTAACAAATGAGAAATAGGAAAAATGGCAATAGGAAAAATGGAAAATACAAAAAAAGAACCTCTTGGGTAAGGATAGCTTGACAAGAAAATGCAGAGTCTAGCTTATTATCATTCCAAGTATACGTGACCTTCTAATGATTCATAGAAAACAAGTTCTAACAAAAACAAACAAACAAAACAAAATTTCTCTGATATTCAACACTTCTCGACCAGGTAATTGATTTAAAGGAAAGTATCTTCTGAAAAAGGAGTAACCAACTCAAAGAAAAGAGCATATAAATGGTCTAAATAAGAAAAAGGAAGAGACCTGAACATATGTATTTGCTGCAGGTATAAGGTGCGCGTTCTTTGGTCCACTGAAAGCTGAAAAACCAGAATTGCATTAGTCATGATTCATCTATGCTACTTTTACAGACTCATAAAAGTCTTGTTATTTACTGTTTGCTAAAATGCATTAATGAGATAAGAATAAACAAAATCAAGCACCCAATATTTCTTTTAATGTGAATATATAGAAAACATGTACCAGTCCCTCTTACCAGTTAATGCCCATGAACCGAAGAATCTTGTAAATATAAGCATTGCGAAGCCACATGTCAATCCAATAAAGAGCAAGATAGATATGTGATGTTGAGCTTCATTTCTATCCTGCACCAATACTAGATAGTCAGACAATATAATAAGAATCATGCTAAGAGAAAATGGTGATTAATATTGCACATGACCTAGCACAAGAATCAAAAAGCACACATTATGGATTTATTGGCAGGCATTCCAAAATTTCCTAATCTGGCAACCAATCCCTCTGTTCTAATCAGCTTAAGAAAGTTCATCCCTTCATGTTCTGTACAATACATAATACGATTCTTAGAATCTTTCTAATTTCCTGGCAAGTTGCACCAAATTGCCATAGAAAATTCATATTCTGAATCAATGTGGCAAAAGAAATGTACCAAAAACATGGAAAAGGAGCGTCGAACTCATTTTCGCAATCAACACAAGCATACAAATTGATTCACCACAATGTCACGTAAGCATCAGGACAAGAGGAGAAACTAACCCCTTTAGCAAGGGCGGTAGCAACCATATTTGAAGTTGCAACAGAAAGGAACATGAACACATAACTCAGACTATCACACATCACAGTTCCAGGTCCTAGAAAAATAGCGGTAAACAGACTCAGCATTCATAAGTTAAACCAATACAGAAAAAGCGGAGGTGGGTTAGGCCAGTTGGTCAGGACAATCTGCCTGCCCCATCGCTAAGTTTGAATTCTCTTCTCGGTACATTAGAGTAGTTTAGAATATATATTGTATTGTTCAAAAAAAGAAAGTAATAAATCAATAAAACCCAAATAAAAAAAATAAAAAAATACAAGTGAAGCAGAATAATAGAGTACCCAAAGCAGCAAGCTCAATAGAGCTTCCCTGACCAATGACGACAGTGTCAATGAGACTCATAAGTGGGCCACACAGCCAAAGACCAGTGGCGGGTCCTGTAAACACTGCAATCTCCTTCATCTGATCCCATGTGCTCTTACTCTCCAATTCTTCTCTCTTAACCTCCACAACTTCAACTTCTTCAGATACTGGAGAAGCATGGCTCCCATTGTCTCCGATAAGAACCCCGTCGCCAATGCAGGCGGTTGCGAACCGGTTACGGCGGCGTAATGGGGTGGAGAAGTGGAGTTTGGGGAGGCCAGGTGGGGTGTGGTTAAAGCGTGGGGTGAAATAGAAATGTGGTGGGTTTGTGAAGAAAAGAGTAGGGTTTTGGAGGAGAGGAGGCGAGCGAGCTACCAGGGTTTTGGTTTGCATTTTTTTGAATATTTTTTTTTACTTTCCGGGAAAGTGGGGAACTTTCTGGGAAAATAAAGGAGAGAAAGTTGGGAAAATGAAAGAAAAAGCTAAGAAGGATATCCTTGTCCGACAGGAGAGGAGAGGATGATGGAAGGCGAGTGGTTTGTATTGGTCCAAGTTCAAGTGAAGTGGGTTGGTGCCTCGTGGAAGGATTGCGGCCTTTTCGTGTTCTTCTTTGGCGGTTTTCTTCATCTGCCAATCAGAGCTCCACATGAATTTCTAAAGAAAACGAAAGGGGAACGCATGAGTTGAAATGAAATATAAAATGGCACGTTCAAGATATGGATAATAATTTCAATTTTGTTGACACACACATTCTAACACATTGTGAGTGTGTGATAGATTAGAAATCCTTTAAGACCTAGAGGATATTTTCCTTCTAGATTTTGTATTATTTGAAAATCAAGTTTATTTCCTTCTTATTATTATAAATTAAGGCACAAGGACTGAGAAATAAAACACTATCTCTCGTGCTTATTTTCTATCCCTTTCTCTCTATGTTGTGTTGTCCCCCCCCCCCCTCACTCAGTTAAATATAGGTCACAACAAATTTAACAATAATGAGCTCGTTCTCACTCTTTGTTCCTTGGTACTTAAATCGTTAATTTATTTGATTCATCAGATGATTAAACGATCTCCGACTCAAATGGTTTTTTGCATGGATGATTTTCAAATGAAGATTGAGAAATTGAACGGTCCCGATTATAAAATTTATACAATGAAGTTACGTTATTTGCAAATGAGAGAAATGCTTTATTCTTTGCACTAACCTTCTTTTCCCAAATTATGTCCAACTTAAATAGGTTTGGTTGTAATTGAATTAATGAAATATAACTTTATTAAACAAAGAAATGCATAATTGCCAAAAAAAACTACACAAATCTAAGAGACTACATCTTGATTGACATCTTCACATATGAAGAACAAGCATCCTATTTATAATAAACTAAACTCTAATCTAAAAGAAAACCTAATTCTAAGGGTTCCGCCCAAGTTTTAAACTTGTAAGAGAACGCAAACAATAAAAAATAGAACTAAAAACTATTATTTTTCAACACTCCCATCAAACTCATTGCAACAACATGATTTTGCCAACAATCAAATGTGGATGCAGTGTTCGTTAGTGGGATAGGCAGGCAGGTAGGCAGATTTCAAACATATGGAAGATGAATATAGATTCAGATGTCGGATGGCAAATAAATTCAGGCAGTTAGATTCCATTAAGCGAACACAGACAGATTTCAACAAATTTAGATTCCAGTAGACAGTCAACAAACAGCAAATTGATTCAACCTATACATGTTGGGATATGAATGTCATTACAAAACTATTCCAACAGGGATAAGAAAGAAACATAATAGAATTTGAACAAGCGATATTATCTACACTAAGGGAGTGGGAGAGTGGGCTAAGCCTCACAATAGACGAGTCATAATAAGGTGGTTCAAATTCATCGAAAATTGTTGTCATCGGTCCATATACGACTAGGCATTCTAAGTACGAGTCCTATTTTTCTTTCTTCCTGAAAAGATTTATGTTCCTCTTCACTAAGTGTCACTCAGAATTTCGGTCTGAAAGTACTCATCTTCACTTGTACGTGAGAGATCTTAGGTTCGATTCTCACCAAAAGCGAATTTGAATCACGTTATTGTTAGCCCACTGTAAGGCTTAGCACATCCTCCACCCCCTTAATGTACTTAACTGAGTGTAACTTCTTCGTTATAAAATATCTCCTTGTACCGTTTCATGTTTGTTAAAATAAATAAAAAATAAATTAAATCCACATGGTATGAGTAAATACGATGTGGTGTGAATGTTGAGACTATTATCCTACCCCTTAAAAATAAATTAAAAGTAAAGTCAGTCCAAATGCTTGGAATAGTAACCCATTCACAGCTCTCCAACTTGACCACTTGGCCAGTATCTTGGAATAAAAAATAAAAACCACCACCGCCACATGGCAGCCATGTGCTCTGAGATCTCCTTTGCCTTCTTGGCATGGAGGGAGATAACCCCATCTGCCAAACTACTATTCATATCCTTCCTCGCCTCGTCTTTTCCCCATTGCCTCTTCTCTCCATAAAATCAAATCAATGAGGTATTTCTTCTACTTTCTTAAATGAAATGCTTTTTCAGAAAGCACTTTATGTTTTGGTAAAAGCACTTGAGTTTTGTATACATTTTTGTTTACAACATGTTCAAACGCATACCCCTTGAACTCTTTTTCGAAATCCTTGCAAGACTGCCTGTGAAATCTCTGTTGAGCTTCCTAGGGACTTGATCAGTTCCAGTTTCTCTGTTTTCGGTTCGTGCAGTGGTTTGATTTGCATATCTGATGCTACATTTGACAGTTGTATGTATCTGTGGAATCCGTCAATCAGAAAAATGAAAAGACTTCCCAAATGCCTCATTTGTTGCACGCAATTTGCTATCACTACACTCGGGTTTGGCTTCGATTGTGGAGAAAACGATTATAAAGTTGTGCGAATTGTGAGGACTGGATGCGCGGAGAGTATCTGCGAAGCTGAGGTTTACAGCGTTAGGTTGGATTCTTGGAGAAGAAACAGGTCATCTGTTCCCCTGGTTTCACATAATGCCTATTTGCAGGATAAAAGTGCATGCTTGAATGGAGTTGTGTATTGGATTGTTGAGGATTTCTCTCCGTGTTGCTACTCGATCCTATCTTTTGATCTGCGCAGTAAGAGTTTCCAGACCATGACGCTTCCTGAAAGACTAGTAAGCGTGATCAATACAACTAGTAATGCAATTAGTATTCAAGCACTCAAGAAATCTCTCTCTTTGTTTCATCTAAGACAAAATGTGAATGATCGGTACTGTGACATATGGGTTCTGGGAAGGGATACTTGGAAAATGACACAATTATTCTTCCGCAAAGTGGAGAGATAGCGTGGCCACTAGGCATTACAACAAAGGATGACGTTCATCTTGCAGCAAGAAAAGAAAACTCGCAGCCCCGAGAGTTGGTTTTACATTATCCTAAATCACAACAGGTTAAGGATACTGGAATCGAACTGAGTTTTTATGGCTTGAGCAGATACATTGATGTGTATAACGAGAGTCTAGTTTTACTTGACTGAGTTACAAGTCTCTTTTGGCTATTGTTGTATGCTGGTCCATTCTCGTTCCGAAAATACTGGGAATGGGATTGGAACCCCTTGATTCTGACTGCGAGTTTTATTTCGGGGCTGGTGTAGTTCATGTATTTTTCTGGATCTATATTCATCATTTTTCAAATCAAAAGTACATTGTGTTAAACTGAAATCTCATCTTTATACAATGTTTAGCTATCAAATGGCAACTTTGAACGCCAAAATTATGTACACAGTTAATAGGAAGCACTTGTATATTTAGATTTTCATATTCTACATTGAAAACCTGACAAATTGGTCAAGAGAAATACAAGAAGTTGTTAATGCATAAGGAAAAGCTAGCGTCAATCGTGTGTGACGCTTTCCTCAGCCATTGATATTTGCTGGACTCACAGTAAGTCCTACACTCATCACCGTTGAGAACATTGTTATAAACACTGGCTTGCAATCCCATACATGGTGATCAGCGGCAGCACTATATAATGTGTATGTGTAAAACACTGAGTTGTTAAAAATGTCTTGACAAGAACGTATTAAATAAGCAAAACCAGATATGTTAAATATGGAAATGTTTATCCGACATGCTTGTGATGCCATTGTGGCCATTCTTCACCGGTAATACCGTAGTGTAACAAGTTGCAGAGGACTACATGACCACTGCCGTTCACTGCACTGGCAACCACCAGAGCCTTTAAAGGTCCGAGTGAATCTTTCATACCGAGACTGGGAATAGAAGAGGAAACATGAAAAGTAGTTTTAGCAATAAGAACCTCAATTTCATAATTATCAAAGGAAAAGGGTTAAATAGTATAGTATTGAAACTAAACGAATTCTAGTGCTAGTTGCTTGTATGATACAAGTATGGTTGTAAAGCAAATGTCACAAGTATGGGTTAAAGTGATTTTCTCAACCATACTCTAGTCTTCCATACCTTGTCACTCACTTAGGTTTTTTGTCAATCTTTCTTTCTTGTTTCTAGGAACCACTTTACTTGTTATTAACATTTGTCTTGTCCACTTGTTAGGATTGTTTTGTTAGTGAGGTATGGCTGTTGCCTTCCTCTTGTAATCTTCTTTTCTGCTCTCTATAAGAGTTGCCTTTCATTCTTGTAAAGAGAATGAGAAATACAATACAAGATTTAAAACCAAAACTCAACATGGTATTAGAGTAGGAACCATAGGGTCCTGACTCTGTCTGTTTTTTTTTTTTTCTTCTTCGTTTGCTCATCATCGAAAGAGATGGCAGAAGAAAATGTCTCTAGTGCTGATAGCTCCTTATCTTCACCCCCAAACTTAACTCAAAGGGGTGAGAACAATCCAAATCAACGACTGTGCTCGGTGCTACTGAACGAGTTCAACTACCTACTTGGTCAAGAGCTGTGTTGCTTGCTTTAGGAGCAAGATCAAAACTAGGGTTTATCAATGGAAGCTTAGAGTCTCCAGAATCCACTTCATCAACCTATGATGCATGGCACGCTACTGACCAACTGGTCATGTCTTGGATACTTAACTCCATGAAGCCAAAGTTGTCTGAGCTCTTCAACAACTTAGAATCTTCCTTTCTTCTATAGGAGTCTGTCAAAGACATGTATGGTAGCGAAAACAACTCAGTTCGCATCTTTCAACTAAAGAAGAATGTTGCTAGTCTGAAGCAAGGTGACCATTCATTTGTTCAACATCTTGGGAGCTTGAAATCCATGTGGAATGAACTCGATTTGTACCATCCACACCCGACTGATTCCGCTATGCTTTTGAAGAAGGCTGATGAAGACAAGGTGTTTAAACTCTTGGCAAGCTTGGGAGCTGAGTATGAAGACTTACGTAGTCATTTGTTAATGACTCCAGAGCTGCCCTCATTTACCAGTGTGTGTCATGAAGTCCAAAGAGAAGAAACTCAACGAAGAGTGATGAATGTTGAGCCCAAATCTCACTTTGAGGCTAGGGTTTTCACAACCAATCACAAGACAACTGGTGATAGAGTGTTTGGGAAGAACGCAAACTAGAAATGTTCTTATTGCAACATGAAGGGACATTTGAGAGAAAAATGTTGGATACTACATCTAAAGTTAAAACCTAAGTTTGATAGGGAAGGCCTGATGATCAAAGATGTGAAAAGAGTCAATCCAAAAGCCTTTCCCCCAGCTTGTTCCTCAGCTAATGGGATGGCAAATTTCTCAACAAACCCTATTTCCTTGATTAATGAGTTTGCAGTTTTTCTTCAAAATAAGCAAGGAAGCACTGAGCATGAGGGAGTGATAACTGAAAACCCTACTGCAATGCAAGGGAAATTTGTTGGTTTCTTGGCTGACTCGGAAAACACATCGAAAGACAATATTCCAAGTATAATCAGTGTCATTTCCACTGCTCTTAATGCTAATGTTACACATGATTTTTGGATTATTGACTCAGGTGCCACTTATCATATACCTAATAAATCCTCTAGTCTACATGAATTTCAAAAAACCAGTGATCCAATTCATGTGTCTGTTGCAAATGGGAAAGGGGAACCTATTCTAGGGAAAGGGAAAGTTAGATTGCTGAGTGAGCATACTGATTCCACTGCCCTCTATGTACCTTCCTTTCCTTTTCAGCTCTTGTTCATAGGAAGAATCACTAAAACTTTAAATTGTCTTGCCATTTTTTCCCCTCACAATGTTGTGTTTCAGGATTGAGTTACACAAAAGAAGATTGGTGAAGGGTTCTTCTTAAATAGACTCTACTACCTCTCAAAGGAGTCCAAATTTGTCAAAAAACTCAGTGTCAACCTAAGTCAAGCTCAGGAACATCAACTCTAGCACCAACGTCTTGCCTATCCCTCTAAACCTGTGATGACCAAGTTGTTTCCCATTTTTTGTAAAAACATACTTGAATGTGAAACTTGTCAAATGTCAAAAGCTACTAGGCTTCCTTTTGTTTCCTTTAATTCTAGAACCAGTAGACTTTTTGAGGTTACTCACTCAGATATCTAGGGTAGAATCCTTTAATGGGTATAGATATTATGTTACATTTGTTGATGACTATTCTAGAGTGACCTAGTTGTATCTTTTAAAGTTTAAAAGTGAGTTGTTTGATGCTTTTAAAGACTTCACAACCTAATCACAAATCATTTCTCATCTAAGTTATATTTGTTAAGATTAGATAATGGCACCGAGTACACTTCCAATAACAGTAGTTACTTGAGCACTCATGGCATTTTGCATCAAACTAGCTGTCTTGGTACTCTACAACAAAATGGTGTGGCAGAGAGAAAGAATCGAGACTTGTTGGAAAAGACTCGATCACTTATGATCCAAATGAATGTTCCCAAGAAATTTTGGTCTCAAGCCCTACTCACTGCCACTTACATCATTAACAGACTGCCAACTCGTGTTTTGAATACTAAATCTCCCTTCGATGTCATGAAAGGCAGGTCTATAGACTTGTCTCACCTCAAGACCTTTGGTTACACATGTTATGTGCACATTCAAGCTTCCCATCGTGATAAACTCGACCCTCGGGCTGTCAAATGTGTGTTTATGGGATACTCCAGTTCTCAAAAGGTTTACAAGGTGTACAATCCTAATATTGGGAAGCTAACAGTCTCTAGAGATGTTCGATTTGATGAATATTCACCTTATTTCCACAAAGGTTTAAAGACTAATCCCAATAGGGAAGATCTTGCTGCCGACTCCAGCAGAAATTAATGAAGTCACTCCTGCCTATACTAACACTAAGAATTCTCACCCCACTAAAAGTGTAAGTAAGGGCATACCTAGCTCCTCAGGACCATCAGAACTTGAACCAACTCAGCAAGTTATAAGTGCACCAAGAAGAAATCCTGCACAAGATAGACATCCACCAGTAAGGTTGCAAGAGTACATTACTTACACTGCAAGGCATCCTATCTCGCAGCCATTTCTTACCACAGATTCCCACCATCTCATGTTTCTTTTCTTAACAAATTATCCAACACTTTTGAACCAAGAAATTTTCATGAAGCCTCATGCATGCCTAAGTGGAAAGATGCTATGACTCAAAAGCTCCAAGCTCTGAATGACAACTAGACATGGAGTGTGGTGGATCTTCCAAAGGGCAAGAAAGCAGTGGGAAGTAGGTGGATATATAAGATCAAGTTCAACTCCAATGGAAGCATTGAGAGACACAAGGCACAATTAGTAGCCCAAGGGTTTACACAAACCTATGGCATTGACTACAAGGAGACCTTTGCTCCAGTTGCCAAAATGAATAATGTGAGGGTATTGTTATCTATGACAGTCAATAATGCATGGCCCTTATTCCAAATGGATGTGAAGAATGCATTCCTTCATAGGGAGCTTGAAGAAGAAGTGTACATGAAGTTGCCTTCAGGTCATCCAAGAGAAAATGAATCCAACAAGGTCTGCAAACTTCATAAAGCCATATATGGTCTCAAACAGTCCCCTAGAGCTTGGTATTCGAAGCTTAGTTCAGTTCTTGAAGCTGCAAGGTTTCAAAAGAGTCATGCTGACTCTTCCTTGTTTGTTCGAAGTGGTAATACAGGGAAATTAATGGTACTTATTTATGTTGATGATCTTATTATTACAGGTGATAATGTGGGTGAAATCACGACTCTTACGCAATCACTTCATAAAAAATTTGCCATTAAAGACTTGGGGACCCTAAAATACTTTCTTGGAATTGAGATGGCCACCTCTTCCAAGGGGTTATTCTTGAATCAAAGAAAGTATGTTCTAGATCTTTTGGATAAAGCTAGCATGATGGAGTGCAAGCCAGCTCGGACCCCTCTAGCTAGCAAACTTTAGTTGCATGAAAAATGGGAACCTCTCTCGGATCCTAGTGTTTATCAGCGAATGGTTAGGAAACTCATTTATCTCACCATTACTTGACCTGATATTTCTTATTTAATAAGCCTAGCCAGTCAGTTTATGCACCCTCCTACACTAGTTCACTGGGAAATTGTCAAAAGAATACTTTGTTATCTCAAGAGCTCAGTAGGTAGAGGAATACTTATGAAGAAGAATGGTTCAAATCACATCATGGCTTACACCGATGCTGATTAGGCTGGAAATGCCATTGACCAAAAGTCTTCCACAGATTTTTGCACATTTGTTGAAGGTAATCTTGTCACTTGGAAAAGTAAGAAGCAAATCGTAATTGCACGTTCCAATGCAGAAGCTGAGTATAGGGCCATTGGTGTGTTTCACAAGCAACACACCAATGTCATTGTTTTGTGACAACTAAGCTACCATGCACATTGCTTCGAATCCAATGTTTAATTAGAGGACTAAACATATTGAAGTTGATTGCCATTACATTTGTGCTCAAGTTCAATCCAAGGTGATCAACACGGTGTTCACACGAAGCATCGATCAATTGGTTGATTTGTTCACAAAAGCCCTAGATTCTACTCAATTCCAGCGATTGTTGTGCAAGCTTGGATCAATTAACCCCCTTGATCCAGCTTGAGGGCGAGTATTGAAACAAACCGAATTCTAGTGCTAGTTGCTTGTATGACACAAGTATGGTTGTAAAGCAAATGTCACAAGTATGGTTGTAAACATCACTCTAGCTAAGTATGGGTTAAAGTGATTTTCTCAACCATACTCTAGTCTTCCATACCTTGTCACTCACTTAGGTCTTTTGTCAATCTTTCTTCCTTGTTTCTAGGAGCCACTTTACTTGTTATTAATATATGTCTTGTCCACTTGTTAGGACTGATTTGTTAGTGAGGTATGGTTGTTGCCTTGCTCTTGTAATCTTCTTTTCTACTTTCTGTAAGAGTTGCCTTTCATTCTTGTAAAGAGAATGAGAAATACAATACAAGATTTAAAACCAAAACTCAACATATAGGATAAGCATGCGGAGGCCATAGAAGTAGTCAAAACTAGGAAGTTGAAATACAAGATATCAGATTTAGCATATCTCTATGAGGCTTAACACAATTGATATAGTAGTTTCTTGCAAAGATGATTGATGATGCAGGAGAGATGAACATCATCACACCTTGCACTTTGAGTAGCCAATCCAAAAAGAATCTCAGGCCATGCTAACCCCCGAATCTACTAACAAAAAGTACATATTCAGTTAACAAGACTGCAGAAAAATTGAGTGAACAGGTGGTCTTAGTTAATCTCTGAATCTACTGTCAGAATATCTATATAACAAGCTACTTTGACAAGTGCACTGAAGGTTTTTCATATAATCCCTCAAAGTTATATGTGAGATTCCACACAACCAAAGCTAAAGAACGGAAAACATTCAACGGTTATGAACTCTGTCATTATGGTACCTTACAAAACTAAGAACTATCAAACTTTCTATGCATAAGAATTAGGAACATGCAACATTTATTTTAACCGAGTAAAGATTTGTCCAAAACAAAATGAACCTAAACATATTTGCTTCCTGCATGTATAATATGCGCATTCTTGGGTCCGGCAAAAGCTGAACAAACTAACATAAGAGAATTCATCAGCCACTTATGGTCTATTCTTTTCGTGCAAACTCTAAAATGGTACAAAACTACAAACAAGTTAATTTAACAAGCCCAGCTCTGTGTCATATTGTTGATTTCTAGTTCAAAATGGTTGTTTGTATATTCATTCATATGTAAGAATTACAAGTGAGAGCTCTCTATAGAGAGACTGAGCAAGACTAGCAGCTAAAGACAAAAGACGGCTACAAGCCACTAATATGAGCCACTAGTTAAACCAACTAAACTAGATACAAGTTTCTAGGTAAATCATGAATACCAAAACTATGTAGAAAAAAACATGGAACAGTTATAACACAGTATAGGAGGGATGGAGCTGAAGATGCAACTTTATCTCATTCACCAAATGACACAAGGATGCACAGTGGCGGCTGCAACTCACATATGAGTATATGAAGTTACAGATGCAACTTGTACCTTAACCACTGATGACTTCTTTCAACACCCCCTCAAATTGGATCAATGGGGTTGATTGATCCAAGCTTGCAAAGCAACCTTTGAAACTGAGTAGACTCTAGGGTTTTTGTGAAAATATCTGCCAGTTGATCATGACTTCGAATGAAGATAGTTTTGATCACTTTGGCTTGAACTTGGGCACGGATGTAGTGGCAATCCACTTCAATGTGTTTTGTTCTTTCGTGAAGCGCCAGATTCGATGTGATGTGCATGGCAGCTTGGTTATCACAGTACAAATACATCGGTTGAGTGCTTAAAAAACCAAGGTCTGCAAGGAGACTTTTTAACCAAATAAGCTCACAAGTAGTGGATGTCATCGCATGGTACTCAGCTTCGGCACTTGACCTAGCTATCACAGCTTGCTTCTTGCTCTTCCATGTAACAAGGTTGCCCCCAATGAAGGTGCAAAAGCCTGTGGTAGATTTGCGATCAAGGGCATTACCTGCCCAGTTAGCATCGATGTAGCCCATAATGTGAGTTGAATCATTTTTCTTTATGAGAATGCCCCTTCCTACTGAGCCTTTGAGGTACCTAAGAAGACTTTTGACCATTTCCCAATGAATTGAGGTAGGAGAATGCATGAACTGACTAATGAGACTCACTGCATAAGCAATGTCTGGCCTCATAATAGTAAGATAAATGAGTTTCCCAACTAATCTTTGATAGGTGCTGAGATCAGTTAGAGGTTCTTCTTCAACATCTAACTTGAGCTTACTGACTAGAGGAGTACGAGCAGGTTTGGAGTCCATCATTTTTGCCTCTTCAAGAAGATCCAACACATATTTTCTAGGATTTAAGAACAAACCCTTATTAGAAACAACCATCTCAATGCCATAAGTTTGAGTGAATCCTCTAGCTACTAATCTGGCCTTGTGCCTTTCAATTGCACCATCAGAGTGAAATTTAGTCTTGTAAATCCACCTACTTCCCACAGCTTTCTTCCCTTGGGGAAGCTTGACAACACTTCATGTGTGATTATCATTCAAGGCCTTGAGTTCTTCGTGCATTGCTTCTTGCCAGACTGGATTGACACTAGCTTCTTGAAAACTTTTAGGTTCAGTTTCATTAGACAACTGACTAAGGAAAGATGCATGAGATGGAGACAAATTTTTATAAGTAACAGTTTGAGAAATAGGATGCCTTGCGGTATAAGCAACATACTCTTGAAACCTTGCAAGTGGTTGCCTATCTCTGGTAGGGTTCCTCCTTGGAGCAATCACAGCTTCTTGGAGTTGATCTTGAGCTTAAGAAAGATCAATGAGATTTTCACAACTCACATGATCATCAGTATGATTAATAAAGAACAATTGGGAGCTACATTCATGTACTTCAGCTAGAGTGGGAGGTGGAAAGGAATCCAAGAAACTTTCTCCCTGCGAGATAGACTCAGAGTTTTTTAAAAAATAGGGAGTGAATTCATCAAATCTCACATCTCTGGACACTATGATTTTTCGAGTGCTTGGATTATAGCACTTGTAACCCTTCTAAGAACTTGAATAACCCATGAATACACACTTGGTAGCTTTTGGTTCTAATTTGTCATGTTGAGCAGCTTGAATATGGACAAAGCAAGTACACCCAAAAGTTCTAAGATGAGATACATCCATGGTTCTTCCTTTAAGGATCTCATAGGGTGATTTAGAACTCAGTATTCGACTAGGCAACCTGTTAATGATGTAAGTTGTAGTGAGAATGCCTTGGGACCAAAACATCTTAGGAACATTCATTTGAAACATCAAGGACCTAGTTTTTTCCAACAAATCCCTATTTTTTCTCTCGGCAACACCATTTTGTTATGGTGTACCCACACAACTTGTTTGATGCATAATTCCATGAGTGCTTAAATAGGTTGACATGATGTTAGATGTATACTCAGTGCCATTGTCAGACCTAAGTGTATGTATCTTGGAGGAAAAATGAGTTTTAACAAGATTGTGAAAGTCTTTAAAGGCATCAAACACTTCACTTTTAAAATTTAATAGATACAACCAAGTAGTTCTAGAGTAATCATCTACAAAGGTAACATAGTACATATACCCATCAAATGATTCTACCTTCGAGGGACCCCAAACATAAGAGTGAACAATTTCAAAAAGACTATTGGTTCTAGACTTGGATGAAACAAAAGGAAGTCTAGTAGCTTTTGAGAGTTGACATGTTTCACATTCATGTGAATCTTTACAAAACTTAGGAAACAAAGCAAACAACACTTGTTCAGAAAGGTGAGCTAATCTTTGGTACCAAAGCTAGTGTTCTTGATCAAAACTTAAATAGGCAAAAAGCTTTTGGGCAATGTTGATATCCCTTGACAGGTAGTACAGACCATTTAGATTGACTCATTCACCAATCTTCCTCTTCGTGACTTCGTCCTGAAAAACAACATTGTGATGAGAGAAAATGGCAAGAGAATCTAAGGTTTTTGTGATCTTTCCAACAGACAACAGTTGGAAAGGAAAAGAAGGAACATAAAGTGCAGGTGACTCGACCCTATCACTCATCAAGTTTATCTTCCCTTTACCTAGAATAAGTTCCCTTTTACCACTTGCCATAGATATATGGCTAGGTTTATGTAACTGAGTATACTCATGTAAATTGGATGCTTTGTTTGTCATATGGTCAGTGGCACCTGAGTTTATAATCCAAACATCATGTGAAAGACTTATATTTAGAGTAGTGGAAAATGCACTTGTTATACTTGAGATGTCTTTTTGCAGTACACATTCTGAATCAGCCAAGAATCCAACAATTTCCCAAGTAAAGTAGTGGGATTTCTAGTGGCTTGATCGACACTCTCAATGCTTCCCTTCTTCCTTTGTATATAAGTAGCAAACTCATTTATTAAATCAACAGGGTTCGAGGTGAAATTTACCAGTTCATCAGAAGATGTGCTTGTTGTATGATAGGCCTTTGGAGCATGAGTTTATGAGTGATTGAGTGAACCATTTACATCTTTGAATGACTTGTTTTCAAACTTAGGTCTTAATTCAGGATGTAGGATCCAACACTTATCCCTCAAATGACCACCACCATTGTAATAAGTGCACTTCCAATTTGACCTCCTTACTTTGAACTGCTTGTCCCCAGCTGATTTGTGATTGACATTGAATGCTCTAGCTTCAGAGTTGGTCTTGATTTCGACCCTCATCACTTTTCTGCGGGTTTCTTCCCTTTGCACAGCTTGACACATACTTGCTGTTTGTACCATACTTGACCAATCCCGAAACTACCGAGCACCGGCCAACGCTATACTGTCAAGGACCCAGAAGAGTTCCCCTCCGACCAGGAGGCCAATCACTACTCGACACGTGTCAAGATTAGAAGCCAATCAGAGCGCAGCACGTGTCAACATCAAGAACCAATCATAACATGACACATGTCAATGTGACAAAGCTACAAGTTTTTCTATAAATAGGGGTCATCCTCCCACAATATTGCCTAATGCCATTTTATGTTAAATCATTCACAAGAACTCACTAAATTGAGAGCTTGATCCTTTGTACTTGTGTAAGCCCTTCACTACTAATAAGAACTCCTCTACTCCGTGGACGTAGCCAATCTGGGTGAACCACGTACATCCTGTGTTTGCTTCTCTGTCTCTATTCATTTACGTACTTATCCTCACTAGTGACTGAAGCAACCAAGCAACCAAGCGAAGGTCACAAAACCTGACACTTTCTGTTGTACCAAAGTCTTCGCTGATTTTGTGCATCAACATTTGGCGCCGTCTGTGGGAAACGACACTTATTCCTACTCTCTTCAGCTGTGTCAAGCTGGTTTCTATCATTCGTACACTTTCTTTTGACCAGGCATCCCTCTCCAGCATGGGAAGCGAAGGAAGCCACAGCACACAGAATGACACCCCCCTTGCACATAGTGCGAAACAACGAAAGAAGGAAGGAAAACGAGTTCTTCTTCAAGCTAAAGTCGATGAGTTGGAAGCTCAGAACAACAAGATAGCAATGAGGAATGAGGTCCTCCAGGAGCAATATGAGAAGCTCTTCGAGACACTCCACGAAGCTAGGCAAGCTCAGACACGCGAGCTTGTTGCCCCCGTGGAAGTCAACCATCAACTGGGTGCCCTCCAACATGGAGGGTCACATGCATTCGACATAGATATCCCTGATAGGGAACAGATTACCCCTCGACTTGATAATCAACATGAGGCTTCTCTTAACCCAGTTGCTTCGACCCGAACCATGAGAAGTGGAGGGAGACACCTCTTTGCTGAAGGGGCAGAAGGATCGAAAGCCGTCTTTCGCGATTGTCGGGATTTCCTGAAGCAACGTCGAGAGAATTCCATCCATATAAGCTCAAAGATTAATGACCCAAGGATTTCTGAGAGACTCGGTCCCCTGCCACGGCCCAAGCCGGCCACCAATTTGGGGAAGGGGCAACAAGTCCCAGAGAGACATGAGGGTACAGGGGACTCAGAGGTGTTCCGACAGACATACCCTGGAAGCCAGTACAGCGAGTCCAGGGAAAAATCACATGCCCTTGATCAAACCTTCCTAATTCCAAGAGGAGATGGAGATTTACGAAAGAAAGCTCCAGTGACACATAACTCCGCTCAGGACCCCCTTGTCCTACAACTTCTTGAGGAAGTAAACAAGTTGAAGGCTGAACGTCAGGCTGAAATACCTGACTGGAACCAACCCAGGCCTGGCCCTCTTACGAGGAGGATCCTCAACACCCCCCTTCAAGCAAAGACAAAGCAAAAGCTTGGCTTGCAACTTTATACTGGAAAAGAGGACCCGATTGAGCACCTTAACCTCTTTGAATCCACCATGGCATACCGGATGCACACCGACGAAGAGCGATGTCTTCTCTTCCCCTCCACCCTCTCTAGTGGAGCTCTAAATTGGTATTGTCGTCTTACACCCGAGACGGTAGACTCATTTGAAGAATTGAGGAAACTATTTGTTTCCCAACACATTTTCCAAACCGATCGCTTGCACTCTGCAGATGACTTGTACACTATCCGCCAGAAGCCAGACGAGTCATTACGTATGTATGCTGGCCGCTTCAGCCATGAATACTCCCGGTGTGCCGAGGCAGACGACAAGACTGCCCTCAAAGCCTTCACGGCAGGCCTACGTGATTGTTTCTTTAAATACATGATCAATGCCAATACTTGGAAGACTTACTCTGAGGTGATGGCGCAGGCTTATAACCATGCCTCCGCCGTGGCAAAGACATATCAGGAGAAACCCCCTACAACCATCCTTTATCAACAGGTGGGAGGTGGAAGCCAGACTCACCTAAATGAGAAGACCTCGACTTTCCAAACAGCAGTGGCACCTCCCCATGCCTTGCATAATGCTTCGCCGAATCAACAGACATATCAATTTCAAGGCAAGAGGAAGGATTTCCATCCTCACCACTCTCATTTCAGTAAAAAGAGTAAGGGACACTATCCCGATAACCAAGGGTATCGCCACAATAACGCTCGCCCCCAGGCAGTCAATGCAGTGGGTCAAACCTGCGTCAAGATACCCCCTACCCCAAGGTATGAGGCATACACGCCCTTGAATGCCACATGCGCGGCCATTTACCCCAGCATAGCTCACCTGATACCAAAGCCAAAGCCGAGGCACCCAGATTACACGCCCTCGAATAACGCGGGCATGTTTTGTTGCTACCATGAGCATAACGGCCATGATAGCGAGAAATGTATCATCCTCCATGATCGTATTGAAGCTTTGGCACGAGAAGGAAAAATTGATCAATTCCTCCTTCACCCTCAAAGGGATAACCGTAACCAACGCCAGGTGAATGTCATATATTCCATAAGCGGCGGCACACCCATATCTGAATCTTCCAATAGGGCCATGAAAAACAGTGAACGAATTCTGAGGCCTGGTCACCAAGTGTTTCACGTGGAAGACATCAGGGGAGGGAAGTATCAAAAGCCTAACTGGGATCCGATATGTTTCTACCCTGAGGAAGAAAGAGGCATCATCTACCCTCATAACGACCCATTGATCGTGGAGGCTCACATAGCCAACTTTGATGTTCGACGAATCCTCGTAGACACAGGGGCTTCGGTCAATATCATGTTTGCCGAAGCTTTCAGGGCACTCAGTGTAGCTGAACACTTGCTCGATCGCTCGATTTCTCCTCTGATAAGCTTCTCCGGTGATATCGTGCAACCCTTAGGGAGCATACATTTACCCTTTACTATTGGTACAGGCCCTTACACGGCTACCATTACCACTAACTTCCTAGTGGTTGACTGCCCAACGGCATACAATGTCATCTTTGGGCGCACAGGCATCAATGATCTCAAGGCTATGGTATCCACGCATATGCTGTTGATGAAATTTCCAACCCTCCATGGCAACGGCTACATCAGAGGAGATCAGCTTAGTGCACGATCATGTTACAACACTTCAGTTAAGCAACAACACTTGCCCGGACCCAAGGAAACCCTGTCTGTACATGACCAAGTCACAAAGACCAGCCTAGATGAAGCGAACTTGGATCTTCCTGATAGCAACAATCAACCCGATGATCCTCGAGATGACTCTTTCACCCAGCAAGCCCAACCTGCTGAAGAGTTGGAGAAGGTACCTATCTCAAGAGATTATCCAGATCGCATGGTGAAGATTGGCACCACATTGTCACCACCCCTTCGGTTAGCATTGATATCTTTTTTGAAAGAGAACACTGAAGTCTTCGCCTGGTCATACGAGGACATGCCAGGCATCTCTCCCGATGTCATCTGTCATCGTTTGAGTATTGACCCCAAGATCAAGCCGGTGAGACAGAAGCGAAGATCTTATGACGCTGAACGATACGAGGCAATGAAAGCAGAAGTTGAAAAACTCAAAGGCATAGGCTTTGTCCGCGAAGTCAATTACCCGACATGGGTAGCAAATGTGGTCCTTGTTAGGAAAAATCCGACCAAAGAAAGTCTTTCGCTTCAAAAGGTCTTGTGGAGGATGTGTGTTGACTACACCGACCTAAACAAAGGGTGTCCGAAAGATAGTTTCCCTCTTCCTCTTATTGACAGGCTTATAGACTCTACGGCAGGGTGTGAGCTATTGAGCTTTATGGACGCTTATTCAGGATACAACCAAATCCTCATGAACCCCTCAGACCAAGAACACACGGCCTTCACTACTGACAGGGGACTATATTGCTATAAAGTCATGCCTTTCGGCCTAAAGAATGCAGGAGCAACTTATCAGAGACTGGTCAATTCAATGTTCGCCGAACAAATTGGGAAGAACATGGAAGTTTACGTTGATGATATGCTAGTCAAAAGCAAACATGCTGACCAACACATCACCGACCTATCTGAAACTTTCACCATTCTAAAGAGGTATCGAATGAGGTTGAACCCCAACAAATGTGCCTTCGGCGTGGGCTCTGGCAAATTCTTAGGCTTCATGATTAGCCAACGAGGCATTGAAGCTAACCCTGAAAAGATCAAAGCAATCCTCGACATGAAATAGCCAATAACTTCAAAAGACATCCAAAGCCTTACTGGCAAGGTGGCAGCCTTAACCAGATTCATCTCTAAGGCCACAGACAAATGTGCTCCCTTTTTTAAAGCACTTAAGGGAAGTAGGAAGTACATTACATGGACTGATGAATGTGCCGAGGCATTCAAAAACCTCAAGGAGTACATGAGTAAAGCCCCTCTACTCTCCAAGCCCGAGGTAGGAGACATTCTCATTATCTACCTATCGGTATCAGCTTCAGCCGTAAGTTCCGTTCTCATTCGAAAGGATGGGAATATTGAGCGACCTGTCTACTACGCTAGCAAAGCCTTACAAGATGCGGAGACACGGTACTCTAACATTGAGAAATTGGCTCTGGCATTGGTCATGTCTGCTCGAAAACTCCGCCCTTACTTCCAAGCGCACTCTATCATCGTGCTTACCAATTATCCTCTTCGACAGATACTCCAAAGTCCTGACACTTCAGGGCGAATGATCAAATGGGCAATAGCGTTGGGTGAGTTTGACATCTCCTACCAACCAAAGCCAGCTGAGAAGGGCCAAGCAGTAGCAGATTTCATCGCCGACTTCACATATCCTGTTGACATTGCTTCTACACCTGAAGCAGTAGCTTCATTACCATCGGAAGCTCAGAAAGTAGAATCAACGACCTCAGCATGGAGTCTGTATGTTGATGGCTCATCCAACCAACAGGGCTGTGGAGCGGGACTAGTCTTGACTACGCCCGACAAAGTAGCAATGGAGTATGCTCTTCGTTTCAAATTCAAGGCATCAAACAATGAGGCCGAGTATGAAGCCCTTCTAGCAGGATTACGTTTGGCCAAACACCTCGGGGTTAAACAAATTGATATTTTCAGTGACTCCCAATTAGTGGTCAACCAGGTTACCAACAACTTTGATGCTAAGGACAGCTTCATGGCAGCATATCTTGCGCAAACACAACTTTTGCTCAAGCACTTCCACTACCAGATCACCCAAGTTCCTCGAGCGGCAAACAGTCATGCAGACGCCCTGGCTCGCCTCGCCTCAGCTGTGGAAGACAAGATTGGAAGAAAAATTCATGTCGAACTGTTGGCAACACCAAGCACCATGGCCGCAGAAGTATGCAACTTACAACGGGGGGATAGTTGGATCACCCCGATCTATAATTTCCTTGCTCATGGCACCCTCCCAAATGATAAAGTCCAGGCTAAGCAAATTCGATACAAGTCTACCCGCTACCTGATCATCAATGATCAACTCTATAAGCGAGGTTTTAGCCTGCCATACTTAAGGTGTCTTACGCCTGCCGAGGCGGAAATCGTCCTTCGGGAAATACATGAGGGAGTCTGTGGAGATCATGCTGGATCTCGGTCCCTAGCACACAAGACTTTTCGCCAAGGATATTACTGGCCAACACTCCACCAGGATGCCATCAAAGTATCCCGCTCATGTGACAAATGTCAACGATATGCGGCTATTCCTCATTCCCCTCCAGAGCCTCTTACTCCTATGATCAGCCCTTGGCCCTTCGCCCAGTGGGGACTTGATTTGATCGGCCCAATGCCGGCAGGGAAGGGCAAAGTCTGTTACGCAGTCGTTGCAGTGGACTACTTCACAAAGTGGGCCGAAGTAGAACCCTTGGCAACCATTACTGAGGCAAAGATAGAAGACTTCGTGTGGAAGAACATCCTTTGTAGATTCGGCATTCCCAATGCGATAGTCACTGACAATGGGCGACAGTTTGACAACAAGAAGTTCAGGTTGTTCTGCTCTAAGTTCAACATCAACTTATGCTTTGCCTCTCCAGCTCATCCCCAGTCTAATGGACAAGTTGAGGCCATCAACAAAATAATCAAGCGCACTTTGAAAACCAGCTTGGACAAAGCTAAAGGCTGTTGGCCAGAATTTGTACCCCAAGTTCTTTGGTCATATCGCACTTCATATCGGACTTCAACAGGAGAAACTCCATTCTCACTTGCCTTTGGCACAGAGGCAGTTGTCCCTGTTGAGCTCGAGCAAGCAACATTCCGAGTCCAGAACTACATTCAAAGTGAAAATGACAAACAACTCACCCTCAACTTGGATTTAGTCGAGGAACACAGAAACCAAGCTCACTTAAGGAATGTCGCCTACAAGCAGCGCATCTCCAACTATTATGACTCTAGGGTCAAGCCTCGTTCTTTCAAAATAGGAGACTGGGTCTTAAAGAAAAGATTACTCTGCGACAGAGTCCCGAGTGAAGGCACACTTAGTCCAAACTGGGATGGACCGTATGAAGTCATTGGCATCAGTCGCCCTGGCTCTTACACACTTAGAAGCTCCGATGGCAAGACCCTTGGCCATCCATGGAACGCTGATTACTTGAAGTACTACTACAAATAGACTCACGATGTACAAGTGTTGAGCTATAGCCGTTCGGCATCCTATGTAATGAAGGCCATTTGGCAATGAATTCAATAAAGAGGTAATTTAGCCAACTCAGCCCTCACTCTTTTACATTCATAGCAAGCGATGCCGGAACCCTTCTCAATCAGAAAGCAATCTGTCTTCCACAGTCACTACAAAACAAGCAAATGAAGACCGTGTCAAGCGCCAAAAAAAAAAAAAAAAAAAAAAAAAAAAAACAACTTCATCCAAAAAGCTTCACCCGAAAAGCTTCACCTCCAAAGCTTCACCCACAAAGCTTCACCTAAAAAGCTTCACCCAAAAAGCTTCACCATCAAAGCTTCACCTAAAAAGCTTCACCCAAAAAGCTTCACCTAAAAAGCTTCACCCAAAAAGCTTCACCATCAAAGCTTCACCTAAAAAAGCTTCACCCAAAAAGCTTCACCCGAAAAGCTTCACCTAAAAAGCTTCACCCAAAAAGCTTCACCCGAAAAGCTTCACCTAAAAAGCTTCACCCACAAAGCTTCACCTAAAAAGCTTCACCCAACAAGCTTCACCCGAAAAGCTTCACCTCCAAAGCTTCACCCACAAAGCTTCAACACCAAAGCTTCACCTACAAAGCTTCAACACAAAACCTTGCTCCAAATAAACAAATTTTGTTCACAAAACCCAAGATGCCCTTGAACTTGTACAAAAACACTTGGGTAAACATAAACATTTTTTGTTTTACACCCACAAGGGCCCAAAATTTTCCTTCTTATTTATTCACTTATATATGTTCCCAAACATATTATAATAGATCCAACAACAAGCCAAAGTCCCAAATTTCATAATGGACAAAAGTACAAGCAATTCATCAATAATGAAGGTGCTACAAAAATTGGAATCTGCCCCAAAATAGAAATCCAACCCAAGAGACTTTTTCTCTCTCTCCCTCTTCCGCCTCCTTTCATCTATCAAATTTCTGCAACCTCTGCTCTTCTCCAATGGAGCTGAATTTTGGACACCCTATAGTTCTTGAGCATATGAACAACTTTCAAGAAGGAACCATTTCTGTTTGAGCGACGGAAATTAAAGTGTTGAAGCTCCAAACATGATAGTCGGCTTCTTGCAGATTTCGAAGCTGTTGTGATGTTTCGAAGATCTGGAAATATTTAACCGTTAGTTCATCCTGAATTTTTGATATGTTATGAAAGAGTCGATGAGGAACAACTTCAATGAAGAAAGCATACCGATCTGAACAAGAGAAAATGGAGTTTCGAAGCTCACAACAAATCTGACGGGTTGACAGACAAATAATAACCAGTCATTCATCATACCTGAATTTCTTGAGTTATACAGCTCCGAGGGATCTCAAATTTGGATATGTTGTAGTTCACAAGCTGAGGAACAACTTCCATGAAGAAAGCATACCGATCTGAACAAGAGAAAATGGAGTTTCGAAGCTCACAACAAATCTGACGGGTTGACAGAAAAATAATAACCAGTCATTCATCATACCTGAGTTTCTTGAGTTATACAGCTCCGAGGGATCTCAAATTTGGATATGTTGTAGTTCACAAGCTGAGGAACAACTTCAATGAAGAAAGCATACCGATCTGAACAAGAGAAAATGGAGTTTCGAAGCTCACAACAAATCTGACGGGTTGACAGAAAAATAATAACCAGTCATTCATCATACCTGAGTTTCTTGAGTTATACAGCTCCGAGGGATCTCAAATTTGGATATGTTGTAGTTCACAAGCTGAGGAACAACTTCAATGAAGAAAGCATGCTGATCTGAGCAAGAGAAAATAGAGTTTCAAAGCTCACAACAAATCTGACGGGTTGACAGACAAATGATAAACAGTCACTCATCATACCTGGATTTCTGGAGTTGTACTGCTCCGATGGCTCTCCAATTTGGATATGTTGTAGTTAAGGAATTAACGAACAACTTTCATGAAGACAACTTTGTGATTCGACCTACAGATGATGGTGTTATGTTGAAAAACAATTCCGGTTGTTAGGGGAAATGAAAAACAATTCCACCAAAGAAACATCATTATGATGTTTCATCATTATGGTGTTTTCATCATTATGATGCTTTCATCATTGTGATGCTTCCATCATTGTGATGCTTCCATCATTGTGATGCTTCCATTATGATGTTAATGCACCAACGGTTACACCTTCTGCAATTCCACTTATTCGGGCCTAGCAACCTTCATCAACAAAATCTATGAAGAAAAAGTCCGGGGCTACCACTTAGAAAACAAAAGAATGAAGTTTTGGTACTTACGACATGGACTATTAGCAAGACACCTCATTCGTCAACTCCCTTGACTAGAGACTTGGGGGACTCCCACCATATGCTACTACGCCTTGGTACTCAAAAGTTCGTGACTACTCAGTGACTTGGATTTTTCAAGTCTCCAACCGAGAAGTTTTCCTCACTCGGGAAATTAAGGGAACACTACCTCAAACTACATGCTTCACTCACAAAGCTTCAACAATACAGGTTTCAACAAAAGCAAAAATTCAAAGAACTTTATGAAGAAGGCTTTGGTGTATTTAACACAATATGTTGAAATGAAGCAAAGCTTATTTATTAATATTTTCGATAAGCCACAAATATGTACATATACATGAGTCAAAATAAACAAACAAAAGGGAGCCTTCACAAAGGTTGCTTAGGGGAAGTCTCAGCAGTCGGTAGAGCCCCAGAAAGAGAAAGCACCGGAGGGTGGTTATCCGGAGCCTCAGTACTTGACAAAACCCCAGAAGGAGGAGGCATTGGAGGTTCATCATTTGAAGCTTCATTACCAGGTACAGCCCCAGAGGACGAAGGCAATAAATGCCTTTGGAACAAACCCACAAACTGCTGATGATCAAGTAAAACCTTACCATCAGATTCCTTCATCTGGTCAAGCTTCCTCTTCATGTTTGTAGCATAGTCATGGGCGAGCCGGTGCAACTGCTTATTCTCATGCTTGAGCCCTCTAATCTCCTGTTTGAGACTCATCACTTCAGCAGCCAATGATTCAACTTGGCGGGTTCTAGCAAATAGGCGTTGGGCCATATTAGACACAGAACCTGCACACTGAACACTAAGAGCCAAAGAGTCCTTAACAGCCAACTCATCAGACCGTTTGGAAAGTAGTCTGTTATCTTTGGGAGTGAGAAGGTTCCTGGCCACCACTGCAGCGGTCATATCATTCTTCATCACAGAATCCCCAACGGTAAGAGGACCGGTAGGGGATATGAAGGATGGGCGCCATATGTTGTCTGGAGAAGGCGTGGCTGTCTCTTCTCCAAGGTTCAAGTCAAAACGACGGTCGGAGGGTCCAGACATTTTCAAATGTGTTGAAGAGGGAAGAGGTCAGACAAATCAAGATCTTAGAAGTGCAAGAAATGAGCTTCTACTGGTAGAGATTCAAGTGTGCTGTGGAACTTAATGTCAGCCTCTATAAAAATCTGCACTCGACGGAGCTTCAGAAATCGAAGAGGCATTTGCTTTCTCAAAAGCTGGGCTGCTCAGAGACCACGAGGGCCGATCTCAGAAATCGAAGAGGCGTTTGCTTTCTCAAAAGCTGGGCTGCTCAGAGACCACGAGGGCCGATCTCAGAAATCGAAGAAGCACCTGCTTTTTCAGCCTCGTCAGCACCTGTCACATGCACAATCAGCTTTGCGGAAATTACGGGCACTCTGTCGAAGATTTCTGGTGAAGTAGAAAGCACGTGAATCTTACTGTTCAATCACCGCTCTCCATATGCACCATCAACTCCTCGGGTACCACATATAACTTTGTCAAAGATCTCTGACAAAGTTTAGGCACGAGAATTTCGAAGCTCCAGCTACCCTACTATTACCCATAAGGGTAAAGGAACAGCACCACTGCTTGACAACTGGAAAGTCCCTATGTGTGTCGACCTCCGTGTTTTGCGGCAAGACAGGTTGGCAAGAACGTCCAACCTTTACTCACATTCGAGAAAAGACTCCCAACATAATTACTTTCTAAAAAACCGGAGTAGCACCGCTTTCCGAATCTCGAGAGTCAGATCCTCGACGGGATTGCTTGTTCGAAAACCGAAGAGGCACAACTCTCAGAACTTCGAGAGCCAGATTTCCTTAGATAAAGCTTGTCTGTAATCTTCACACGTAACATCAGCTTTCCAGATACCACATACCACTTTTTCAAAGTGCTCTGACAAAATTAAAACACGTGAAGCTGGCAGCTCCCACTACATTGCTGTGACCAAGAAGGGTAAAGGAATAGCATTACTACTTGTTATTGGGAAATCCCTATATACATTGACCTCCCTCCTCAACGGACAGGCAAACCTGCAAAAATGCTCAACCCTTTCTCGCATTCGAAAAGGCACCCTCAACATAACCTCTCGAAATACTCAGCTTTATTTCCCCCCGATAATGCCTCAGCAAATAAGCCACACCAAGAACAAGAGTATCTCATATCATCAGGGTCGAAAGCAAGAGTATCCCATATCATGCTTTCTCCCTGTCTTTGTCTTTGTCCTTGTCCACACCTGCAGGACAAGGAGAAAGAGAGCAGTCAGTCGGAACCTGAAATCAAACCTCCAATTTGGAACTGACTGCCTGGAGCCTTTGCCTGGTTGCTTACTTAGCATTGCTCTCGAGTACTCATCCTCAACTGCTGTCAAGGTCACGAATTCCACCGGCAAATACCTCATGACAGTTGATCAGATATTGGCTCTTTACACTGAAGCTGCCAAGCGTGGATGAGTCACTATGAAGGAATGTTCTGAAGGACCATTTAAATGCAAAGGTTGCACACCACTTCTGCCATGCAAAAGATTGAAGCAGAAGGTTCAACGGTGAGCTGAAACAGATCACTACAGCACGACACCTTTCCATACCACATTCATTATTCCGTCAACAGCAAAAGTATCCCATATCATCAAGGTCGAACATGCTCTAGATTTGATGGACTTGTTTTGACCCTCAAATTTTTGAGTCGGCCTTATACTCTGAAGGGCACCAGAAAACCCTCCAGCACAGTTCAAGAATAAGCCTGTGGAAAGTTACTTCTTCAAAAGCAAAAGTATCTCATATCATCTCTTATCCATTTGCTTCTCCTTATCCTGGCAGTTGAATGAGAGACAATGAGAAGGAGAACAATCAACCGGAAGCCGAAGTCAAACCTCTGATCCTGGGTTGCTTACTTGGAAGTTTGACTGCTTACCTTGTATGTCACCTCTTTCGGCAGATCTCCTAGCTCGGCGACTTGGGGGACTCTTACTATAGGGTTTGTATCACACTTGACTAAGCCCGAAACTACAACTAAGCTTCAAGTGAAATTGATACATTACCTTGTGCGTCAACATCAGCTAAATACACCATTCCCGGATGGAGGAAAGGTACTTCCAGAGAAGGGCAGATGAAGATCAGACCACACTTCGGTACTTAGAAGTTTCGTGATTACTCAAGGGATTGGATCTTGCAAGTCCCCAACCGAGGAGTTTCCCTCACTCGGGAACTTAGGGGAGCACTGTTTGTACCATACTTGACCAATCTCGAAACTACCGAGCACCGGCCAACGCTATACTGTCAAGGACCCAGAAGAGTTCCCCTCCGACCAGGAGGCCAATCACTACTCGACACGTGTCAAGATTAGAAGCCAATCAGAGCGCAGCACGTGTCAACATCAAGAACCAATCATAACATGACACATGTCAATGTGACAAAGCTACAAGTTTTTCTATAAATAGGGGTCATCCCCCCACAATATTGCCTAATGCCATTTTGTGTTAAATCATTCACAAGAACTCACTAAATTGAGAGCTTGATCCTTTGTACTTGTGTAAGCCCTTCACTACTAATAAGAACTCCTCTACTCCGTGGACGTAGCCAATCTGGGTGAACCACGTACATCCTGTGTTTGCTTCTCTGTCTCTATTCATTTACGTACTTATCCTCACTAGTGACTGAAGCAACCAAGCAACCAAGCGAAGGTCACAAAACCTGACACTTTCTGTTGTACCAAAGTCTTCGCTGATTTTGTGCATCAACACTTGCAAATGATGGTAGCTCATGAGTCATCAAAAGGTGGCTCCTAAGATCTTCATACTCTGGTCCCAAACTAGCCAAGATTTGGAAAACCTTGTCTTCATCAGCTATCTTCAGAAGCACAGCAGAATCAGTGGTGTGTAGGCGATACAAATCTAGATCATTCCACACGTTCTTCAAGCTTCCAAGGTGTTGAACAAACGCTTGTTCACCTTACTTTAAATTAGCAAGGTTCTTTTTGAGTTGGAACACATGAGTAGCATTGTTTTGACTCTCGTACATCTCCTTGATTGCTTCCTAAAGAATATACGAGGATTTTGAGTAACTGAAAAGCTCAGACAACTTGGGCTCCATGGAGTTGAGCATCCACGACATAACTAGTGTTGGAAATGTGCCCTAAAACCAATCATATGATGATACTTTATGGACATTTCACATGTTAAACTAATCTAGTTTAATATCAAGGGCAAAGATTATTGTTTGAGCCGTCTCATATAAATGTTATACGTTTAAACGATAAGTCCAAGGAATATGTGATTGGGAGAATGCGATCTAAAGAAGTTAGATTCATGAGACCATTCTTTCGTATACATATCCTAAACGTTCCTGATCATAGGATTGTCAATTGGGCATTGACAGTTCGTTAAGATCAGTACATGCTATGTCTTCTCTTAGAGAGAGTGACTAGTCTCGAGTCATTGGTGTGATTGACACCAAGACAAGCATGTAGGTGCTCAATAACGAATGAGTCCACTGAACACGATCAACGAGGAGTTCTCATACTCATGTCACATGAGAACTCATGGTTGGGATAATGCAAAGTAGTCCTTTGACCTGAGGCATCATAGTTGTCTTGTGGTTAGGTACTTGATCTTTGATTATGTCAAAGTCACCCCATCCGCGGGTGTCCACGGCATCGTCGGGGTTAAGCCACTTAGCCATGGAGGCAAGTGAATGCGTAACAAGGGATCTCTAACCTTCAAACCGTTTGGGGGAGAATACTCTATGATATGATTAAGAATCTCTGGCCAGAGTATGAATGAGATTTAGGAAGTCGTTCCAAATCACATTCAAGGTAATCATATAAGCACACGAATCACATTGGAAAATAGATATGAATAAACTATCAAACCAAACAATGTGGTCAAGAGTATTGTATTAGAGAAAGACCGTATTGCATTTGTAATCCTAAACTGAATAGGTTCTCCACCTCTTCTGATTAGCTTGGGTAACCATGATATGCTGCTAGGTGTCACTCATGGTTTGTGGAAGCCCTAAACATGTATAATCACTAAAGGGAGAATTGAAAGTAAGTTTCAATTCACAATCGATTTGAAATGGTTTTAATCGCCCACTGCCTCGCTAAAATGAACCTAATGGATCGTACACCGTGTAAGGTGGAGATTGAAGAAACAATGGAGATGAGTAAGAATAATTAAATGGTTTAATTATTTATGGCAAGGATTAATTAATATGTTAATTAATCAAACGAATAAGTTCGTTAAAGACCTCGGGATAGTTTTGGACCTTAAGGCCCAATGGGCTTCGAACGTCAAGCCCATTGAATTAAGTTGTATGACAACTTAATGAATAATGATTCACAAAGGCCCAATTAGCCCAATAATACCCTAAGGTCGGCCATTTAGAGATGGAGTGAGTTTTGGACTTATTTACAAGTTTGCTACTCCAATGAATTAAGGTATAAATATGACTTTATAGCCAAAATTCATTTAGGGTTTTCTTTTGGGGAAAGGATGAGAACATAAGCTCTCATTTCTCTCTAAAGTGGCCGGCCTCCTTAGAGGGTTTAGCTAGCAATCCTACTACTCCAAAGTCACTCATTTCTTCTCCAATCCAACCTTGGTGAAGAGACTTACAGGTTCTCAATTTTGGGAACTTGGAGAACCATTTCATCCATCCAAATCCATAGATCTAAGATGCAAGGAATAAAGGCCCTCTCTTTGGGTGATTAGCCTTTGCTTATGCAAAGAGGAATCTACAAAGGTATAATTTCTCAACTAACAAATGTTGTTTTAAGTTGAGTCAAGGTTCACCAATCTACTAGGCTTTGAATTTCATGGTTAATGTTTTGTTTTTAAGTGCATACAAGCATGATTCCGCCTTTTAATTGTTAATTGCATGTTATAGATGTTGCTTAAATGAACATGTTTTTCACAAAATTTCCTTCAATTAGTTGGTCATTACACAACCATGCATCGTAAGACATAAAGGTAGTTTTAGAAGGTTTGATGCTGCCATTAATGTACCCTAACTTAGATCTTCCTCCTAGGGTAAGCGTGACAGCACGAGACCAAGGTAGATAGTTGCATTCATTCAACAATACGAAGGACAACCATTGATTAGGATTGATCTCTCCATGAATTATGCTAGAAGTTAAAGTAGAGGAACTGTAGCCTCTAAAACCAAAGGATTCTTTTCTGCCATTATTGTGGGATAAACAGAAGGAAAAATTACAGTAGAGAATAAATCAGAGGCATGCCAATTATGGTTCCTGCTGTGATACCATGTTGATTTCTAGTTCAAAATGGTTGTTTGTATATTCATTCATATGTCATAATTACAAGTGAGGGCTCTATATAGAGAGACCGAGCAAGACTAGCTGCTAAAAACAAAGGACAACTACAAGCCACTAATATGGGCCACTGGTTAAACCAACTAAACTAGATACAAGTTTCTAGGTAAATCATGAATACCAAAACTATGTAGAAAGAAGCATAGAGCAGCTACAACACAGTATGGGAGGGATGGAACTGTAGATGCAGCTTTATCTCATTCACCAAATGACACAAGGATGCATAGTGGCGGCTGCAGCTCACATGTAAGTAGATGAAGTTGCATATGCAACTTGTACCTTGACCAAGTTGAACCAGCCTTGATTACCGGGCAGTGCCCATGGACCAAGGAATTGTTTGAACAAAAGCATAAGAGTTCCCCAAGTCAACCCCACAATGAGCAAGATAGATATCTGATGTTGCAGTTCATTTTTATCCATTTTTATCCTGCACTAGTACAGTAGTACTATCATGTTAAAAATGTAAGCCCAAAGAGAGGAGCACATATTAAGAAGAGAAGTAAGAAACTGCAAAATTCATGTTACAACAAAAACAAAAGCACAAGACAAGGCTCAAAAAATTTAACACCAACAACCAACTTATTACTGGTGTATATGCAGTAGTGTTTCAAAAATGCCCAATGCGGTATACAATAATTCTATAATCGTAGAAAATGCAGAATAAACTACAGTTTCATAGTAACTCTTGCATAGCAGCTTTTTCGAAAGCCATATACGAAGGAATATACACAGTGGGTAGCCATAGAGAATCACGAATCACCATGTACACTACTTAATGAAATAGATAAGAACACATGTACATATGCATGTAAATATGTGTATCAAATTAATGCCATCCATGCCTTAGTAAGTACAGAATAATGCTTATAACAATTGATCACATCACACCACAAAAAACAAGAAAACCAATGAAGAAACGAACCCTTTTGGCGAGCACAGTGGCAACCATATTAGAAGTTGCAATTGAAGGGATCATGAACAAACAATTCGTGTTATCTCAAAACATTGTTCCATGACCTACCCATCCAAAACCACAATCAAATTGATGAACACTTTTTCTCAATTCCAAAATTCAAATTCAATCTTTGAAAAAAAAAAAGTTCATATACTAAAACATCAATAGTTCAACAAGCTAGTTTAAAACATTATTTGTAGTAGTAGAACTCATCCTTACCGAGAGCAGCAAGCTCAATCGAGCTGCCCCTGCCAATGATGGCCATGGAGATAAGACTCATCACTTTCCAGAAATCTACAACCCCTTGCATGCTTTTTTCAGTGTTCCGGGAGCTCAAAATGACCTTAATATCCTTACCCAATCCCCAATGTTCAATGATGTCCTGCAAGGAAAAGCACAAAGAGTCACGTATTGAGTCAACAGACATAAGTACCACAGACCATAATACTTAGCAGACGGCATTTACCCAAGGTGGACATCGTTTGTCAAAACAGTGCCACGCTCGCGAAGTGAAAAGGAAAAACACTTCGCAATTTGTCAAGAGGGGTGTAGGAAGGATGTGGAGCGTTGTTTTGGTATCCTCCAAGTTTGTTGAGCGATTATCAGGGGTGTTGCCAGATTGTTTGATTTAGAGTCGCTTCGATCCATCAAGATGACGTGTATCATTCTTCACAACATGATTGTAGAAGATGAGTATGATTATGATGTCAATGATGAATATGAGCTAGACATGATGAACAATTCCAGAACACTAATATATTGTGCTCATGACACCATTGAAGAACCCATGCAACACGAGCCATTAGAAAGTGATGAATGTTACAATGAAAGGCTCATTCAACGATATACTGCAATTCAATCCTCATACATTCACAAAGCCCGGCAAATTGATTTGATAGAGCACTAGTGGGAATTGAAACAAGCTAAATAAACTTATGTTCATTTAATGTGTATTTTTTTATTTGGTGTGTTTATGAAATTTTATTTGGTGTGTTTTTTAAGTTCATTTAGTGTGTTTTTTTATTTGGTGTGTTTGTAATTTTATTTGGTTTGTTTATGTAATTTTATTTGGTGTGTTTATGTCACTTGAATAAAGATTCTCCTAGTTTAAATAAAGTACCAAATTAAATAAATATACTCTTAGTTTAAATAAAGTACTAAATTCAATAAATTGGAAATCACATAAAGTACTCAATTCAATAAATAAGAAGTTACAACCCAAAGTGATTGGAAAATTATGGGCTCCGATTAAAAACAAATTCCCTAGTCTGTCGTGAATGGAAAATCATCACCTAAACAATTTGTGGTGCTAGGACCATCTCCTCTTGCTCTCGTTTCTCTTGCATGCCTCCTTCGCACCACGTCCTCTTTCTCCGAATTCCAAAAATATTTAGAATTCAGAGACATCGCCTCTACATGCTCCTTCATACTGTCACGATCTTGTTAAGCCTTTCTTTGTTCTTTAAGCTCTTCCCCATAAGCTCTTCCCTTTCCTTGCCATGAGCTCTTTGTGCTTTTCCTTGTAGGACATCGTTGAACATTGGGGATTGGGTAAGGATATTGAGGTCATTTTGAGCTCCCAGAACATCGAAAAAAGCATGCAAAATTCATGTATCAAATGATGTCACCTCCTCCAAAATGATACTTTTCGCTCATTTTTTTTTTTCCCCATAAGCTCCTTGCCATGAACTTGGACAGTTTTTCTAAGTCTAGTGCATATAGTCGATGCTTCTAATCATACCAGGAAAACCTCACATCTCACCCTTCTTCAGATGCCTTTGCAAGTCCATTGTTGTAGGTCTCCGGAGGTACTCTATGGTGTAGATAGATTCAATTGCGGAGCAAAACCTCATTAGGGACTCAAGAATGGTTGATTTCCCCATCCTCGTTATCTCATCCACTTGGTCTGCAGATGTTCCACATGCAAGCATCTGCAAGGCAGCAGTAATTTTTTGCTTAGGAAAGAGACTCATAACACCAAAAGCATCATTCTTTTGCAAAAAGTAAGAATCATGGTTGCAAACAGCAATCATGATTTTGTTGAACAAATGTCGTTCCATTCTAAAACAACATCTAAAGTACGTATTAGGGAATGCACTGTTATGGACAAAATAATCGTCCAAGAGATCCTTACCTCGTCATTGCCTGCTTCTATCAATGTTTGCAGAACGACTGGGCCTGGAGATCTCATCCAATTCCTCTTCCATCTCATTTTCGCCCCTAGAGATTGAACATTTATTCCCCTTGTTTAAACAATTCTTTCTCTTGCTCATCGATTTCCCACAACATCCATGATGAAGACATTGTAAGAAGAAAGTAGAAACTATGAATAATAAGGATAAATATTTTGATTTTGGTGTGTGATTTCTTAGGATGGATGGTGGGTTATTTGGAGGAAGAATAAAGGATTAGGTTGTAGATAATGTCACGTGGCATGCCGTCATTCGTTAAAAATCTGATCGAAATCTATCCTTAAAGATTGCAAACAGATTGTGACACGTGGTGCGACATGATTGGTGAAAAATCTTGTCGAAAATCTATCATCAACGATTCTGAAAAGGTAACGACACGTGGCGTTACAACATTGGATAAAAATCTTATTGAAATCTATCACCAAAAATTGTTTTTTCGGATAATGACACGTGGCGCAACGAAAATAATTAAAAATGTTATCCAAAATTACAAATAAAATTAGGCTTTTTTTATTAGCACCCCCACAAAATATTGAATGCACCCCACATTAAAATTTAATATTAAATGACTTATTTACCCCACTATGCAATGACAATTTTGACCTTATTAGGTTTTAAAAAAAATAAAATAAAAAACTCTAAATACACCCAAATCACTAAACCCTATTATTTATCTTCTCAACTATCAAAACCCTCCCACCCTCCATTGTTGAACAAAACCCTAACCAATGAAACTACAAACATGTTGATTGAGAAAAATTGCTTTTGACGAATGGGTTGAGTGATGCATGTGAAGCTTTGTTTTAGGACCATCTTGGAGAAGTATTGTTTGTTGAGCTGCCAGAAAATGGTCACTCAGTCTCTCAAGGGGGCAGCTTTGGATTGCCTTTCCAGAATGTTGAGGAGGTCATTGAAATTAAACTAAGTGAAACATCATTTGATAATTTTGGCATATTAATTTGAATTGGTATTGATTTTTTTTCACAACTTTTGGAACGACTTTTGGAACGACCAAGCCCAGAGGTCGGATGGTCATCTAAGGTGATGTTAGTCTTGCTATCCAAATGACTCTCATGAATATGAACCTTGATCAAACGTACAGAATATTTGAGCATATTTGAGCAGATAGTTTTCCGGTAAAGGTTTCCACCTATTTTACTTTATAGATACACTTAACTGTCTTTATAAATCATTGATTTTTATAGAGTCGGTTGAGATGAAACATGTTCTGAAACAACTTCTTTTGAAGGTTCTTTGAAATTTCTGCAGGTATTTTTGGAAAAAGAGTGATATGTCAGCATAGTCATGGTATATGACAATGATAATTTGAAGAACCATTTAAAGTATTTTGGTAATCAACATACTTAAATTTGAATGTGATATATCCGTTTAGTTTTTTATACACAATGACAATACTCAAGTATAATTTACATCATATATCTTTTGAAGTACATGAAACTATGAAGAAAAAGCCATAATTAATCTGATTATGGGGTTTTGTTTTATATCAAGATATAGCAGCAGAAGGCAGACTTTGAAGAGTTCACGCTGCACAGAAAGATGATGAAATGCTACCCATTGTATCCATCGTTGCTCCACTGGAGGCGAAGCTTAAGCTTTCTGCAGGAGGTATATTTCTGTTCTGCAATATGACGCCTTTAATTTGTTTGTACATGGGAGGTATAGAGTGTTCAATGTGTATTTGGTTTCCATATTGTTTATGGATCTATCGACTCATTTAATACATGAATCAATAATTATAATGAGTTAATTTTTTTTTTTACATGAGCACAATCAAGTTGTTTACACCTGAACTCATGATAAAATTTATGGACCTGCCATTATGTACACATATAAATCTGCTAATAGTGTTCAGTTTTTTACTTGGTCTTTTCTTTTTATTAATTTGTGGATCAATTTTAGTTGCTAATCATTGTTGGAAAGGTTAATTAGTCCCATTACTTAAAATGGGTGTGCTAAATTGTGGTTACGGTTTTAAACCCTCAGCAGAGCGCAGGTTTCTTTGCTAGTTTATCCTAAAACTATACTCGAGCTCCACCTTATCTGCAATCTCAAATGCCTTCTCAATCTGATTTCATCATAAACCGAAACTTGCATTGCAAATCACAACTTTTCAACCCTGTACAGCAAGCACAATCTCTGAGACCGAGCGAAAAAAGCACTTCTTGTGGAGGAATATAAGGAGTATATTGGGAAATGTGGGGTGTATAGAAGATGTGGGGTGTATGTACAAAATATAAGGTGTATATTGAGAATGTGAGGTGGGGGGGTATTATGGGAAAGTATGTGGGGTGTATTAAGATAATTTTTAAGTGAAAACGTAAATGTGGGGTGTATTAAGTATGTGGGGTTTATTCAACAATTTGTGGGGTGTTAATATAATAAGCCATAAAATTATTTTGTATTATTTTATAAAATAAAAAGTACTAACATTTTATTACCTATTGCTATAGCTATATTCAATTAGGGGTGAAAATGTAAAAAATAATTACTGTTCATTAAATATAGTTACTATTTATCGAAAGGGATTCAATAGACAGTCGCTCTGGGAGGCCTTCCTAGGTTTGAGGTGCTCTAATAGTTTCACTACTCCATGGCCAACTCGTTCTTTACCTCCGGTCACACGTTTTTGTTTTTATTACATATTCGGCGGTCCCCACAAATTGAATCGACATGTGAAGTTAATAATAAACAACTCGGGGTTGGTGGACTCGAGTCCTGGACGCATTTTCAAGGCATGGATATACATTCATTATTATTTTAATATAATAATTTTTAGATTGAGACGTGACCCGTTTCATTTAAGTTACTATTACTTTTAAAAATGCAACTACAATTTACAAGTGTGCTTTAGTAGTTTACTAGAAAATAAGCCCACGCGTTGCAGCGGGAACCACTGTTTCAAGCGTAAGTGCATGACTAAGACACATTTAACCTGAATAAATTCAACACAATCATGAATGAACAGAGAGAGAGAGACACATGAGTAAATGAGGTCAATAAGATAAGCAGCTTGACTTTTATATACATTCAATTGAGCTAACATGTAAAGACATTGCACAATTAGTAGGAAGAAACTGAACATTCTTGATCACAAAGACATCGTTGCCAAAAAAGTTCTGTTTCCATAAGAAACAAAAGCAACATGAAGTTCACACATATTTTGCTTCAGCAACTAATAAAAAATATAGAAAGTATTCAGTACTTGTTCCAGTAGCTAATTTTCCAAGCACAAATGTTCAAAGCCAATAATATGCAGAAGCCCTGTTTCCATATGAAACAGAAGAAACAGAAGCAACATGCAGTTCACACATATTTTGCCCCTGCAATTAAGACGGCAAAATATATGTCCTACAGGCTAGGCACCTATTTCAGCACTTACCAAAAACTGCAAAAGTGTTCTGTTCTTGTTTGAGCAGCTAAGTTGTCAAGCACAGATGTTCAAACCTAAAAAGGAGGTAAAAACAGAATCACACCCTCAAATGCACCAATGCAGATAACACACTAATGCCCCTTCACACAAACTGCAGGCCAAGATGCGCAAAAAACATTTGCATATTCCTTGAAGGTTTCTAGGCCTTTGTTATATTATTTATTAAGAACCAAACTTTATCCCCCAACACTAAATTTGTTGTAGTCACAATCCCATTGCAAGGGTTGTAAAACTCAAAAGCTTATTGTCCAAAACCAAAACAATTTGTACCATTTACATGCATGTGCAACATATGCCTTACACTGGAAAAACATCTAAAATCAAATGCAAATTTATAAATCACGTACAGATTTTGTTTTACATTTTTATAATCAAGTAGCAATAGCAAGTAAAATTACAAACTTTCAAAAACCTGAGAGTAGAAATTAAGATGTAAAGATATCCCGAAACATACAACATACTGTATAGAAGCTAACAGTAAAGGTTTGTGAAGCAAACTGCGGCATGAGCGTCCTCTTGAACAAATTGGAGGTACTTTAGCCTCAGTTCCTCCTCCTCTGTCAAAACAATTACAAAAACATAGTAGCTTAACTAAAAAATGCATGATGAAATGGATAGTTTTCATGCAGAGAAAGAGAGTACTTTAATTTTTTTTTATATAATATGAGACAACTATAATAATATACCTAGCATTATATCTTAGGTACATGTATAATAATACACAATTTGATGCGTGCCTAAGTAAATCTTTTAGGATTGTCAACTGGCTAAAACATATTAGAAAATAATCAAAAGAAAGCACTTTTGGTTGGTTAACTATTATAAACAATGGAAATTAGTATGACAGTACCAAACTAAATCCCAATTAAGACAAAAGGCCTGCTTGACCAAGTTTAATAAACCAACATACTGAGGCGGTAATGCCAACAGGCACATAAATAGGAAGATTTGCAGCAGCCTTTCTGGAATAGCAACAGCTCAAACTACTTGAAGCTACAATAATGAAGGGGTGAATTTAACTAATTTTACTCGGTTATAAGCATATCAAAACTGCAGGAGGGGGGAGAGAGTTAGAGTTAGATAGAGGGGGGAATTTTTTACAGTAATTATGGCTTACATTCTTGATTTTCTCTTGATGACTTGCACGTTAAAAAGTCAAGGGTCCAGAAAAACTTCAAAACGATAAATAAGAAATTATGTCCATATCATATAACGTGGTAAGGAAAGAAGCAATGCAAAACAGTCTCTAAGAACCAAGTTGGCATCCAAAGGCACCTCAACAGTCTCAAGAATTTTGTTCCAAGTATAGTCTATCTTTTATTTTCAAAATGAAACATCTTCATGTACCAAGTAAATGATAACATAAAGTATCATTTTCAATCGACATAATTTTTTAATCGAACCCATATCTATATCTATATATATATATATATATATATATATATATATGTATGTATATGTGCACGTAGAAAAATCAACTATTTCCCTAGTACTAACAAAATTAGTAGTGTATATATGTAACATATATGTATGTATGTATATGTGCACGTAGAAAAATCAACTATTTCCCTAGTACTAACAAAATTAGTAGTGTATATATGTAACATATATATATATAACTACACTTTTGGATTTGGAGGAGGAAGCAACTATACCCTGAATATATCCAAGGCTAATGAAAAACTTGACTTGTTTGTTAGTCAGTTCTTTGCTCAAATTTCTCTCATTATATGTTCTTGAACCTGGACCCATGCGCTTGTACTCTTCACATGCCACATTGCTGCAATTTCAAATTATATTATTAACTCTCAAAACTAATTATATGAAAATGCTTAATCATGTTTTAAATGACATAATCTGCTTACTTGTTACATTCAGGGTGGTTATCGTCGCTCCAGCCGGCAGGGCTAACCACCTTGGTCATGTTGGTGTAGGCATACACCATATGGGGTCTGCCTCTCCAAGCCCTGCCCAAATGTGTCACTGCCTACCCCATTAATTATATGTTACATTGTTAGTCACCAAGCATCAAAAGTTCGAAACCAGGACTTGTAGACAAACAAAAAGATTAACTACACATATCTTAATTAATCCACCCAAACTATGTTTTGAGAGGGGGAAGGAGAACAATCATGTGGAATTTACAATTTATATGGTGAGACTTGCATAATCCACTCAATCGTTGTCGTTCGTATACATTCTTCATAAATTATATGAAAATTATGGGGAAAACAAATAACATGCATACATCTATATACGTATGGCTTAACACCTGAGTGTAAATACACTAAATATTAACATTTAGAAAATGAACAAACCTGTTTGCGAAACATAGACGAATCATCGAGCTTCCCGAAGTTTCGAGGGACATGAAGATCGTCTTCTCATCTTCCATGCACACCTGCCCCAACAACCACTATACTCAATGCTAATGAAAATTTCAAGGACCAACAAAGAATGTTGGAATTTCTTGAACCAAAAACAACTAATATTGATCTTAATAGAAATTCAGAACTTCGATCAGATTATAGGATTTTGAAAAATAGTCAATACCATCTGAAACGAAATTCCACATTTCTCAAAAAATTATGAAAACAATCTTGTTTGCGTTCCATGAATATTCCTAGTATCCAAATAGCATGTAAATTTTCCTAGCATCCAAATGATTGGTCAAAAGCTCAAAAGTCCAAACAAACAATTAAAACCAAATCCTCAAATGTTTGGTTGGAATGAAGAGATTTAGGGGGGATTGAAATTCGAAAAGAAAGTTTTACATCCAATCCACCCATTACAACCCCTGGCATGAAACTAAATCCCACACCTACTCAAAAGACACAAAGCAGAAAATTACTCAATTTCAAAATCCAAATCAGAAAATAAAACCTCACCATTTCTCTCACTCACCTCTTCATCCCACATATCTTCTCCTCATATTATGATAAAAGACCTCTCTTCAAGTTTGGCCTCTGATAGTTGGTCCATCTCAAGCTACAACTTTTCCAGACCTTAATAATCCTGCAATTCAGACCAACCCACTACAACCATAATCAGTGAACAGTTTACATTAAAACATTTGAAATTACAGCCCATTTGATAGAAGATTAAGATTTCATTGTTTTAATAGAAACACCGAAAAATGAACATTTCACATCGAAGAACTAATTTCTCATTATTTAAAAATTAGTCATCAAATTTCATAAATAAAATTAAAAAAAAAAACCCAAAAGAATGCAAAATATTGGAACCTTTGGGTGAGCAAGTAGAAGACATCGCCCTCATTCCACATATTTCCATTGTGCTACAAATTCACTACTAAATAGCAAAAAATTCAAGTTTGTTAGTCATAATATATCTCAAAAATGAACTCCTAAAAGTAATAAGAAAAGAAAAAGCACTAAAATTGACAGGGAAGAAAAGTTAAATTGTTAGTCATTTGAAATATCCAAGTTGCAAATTCTAATTCTCTATAACCGATGAGCCATATTGAGCTCATTTGTGCATTCGATGCAACCTATGAGCCACATTGAGCTCATTTGAAATATCCAAGTCGCAAATCCCCCCCAAAAAAACCCCGCAGAGCCCATAGATAAAGTGACAGTTTACCTTCGGAGTCTCAAGAACACCGCCCTTGACCTGAGTCAAGTCCTTATTTATAGAAATACCACATGTAGCAAGCACAGGATCATCATCATACTGGTATTTTTTCATAGCCTGCAATAGTAAATCAAATGAGCAAGAAGAATTATTACAATATGTGGTAAAGAAACTAAACCTTTCATGACCTGCAAACCTATATCAGTCATAGTTCTTATTCTTTCCTGAGGCTTCTGCCTTAATTTTTCAACTAAGGATGCCCTCTGCTTTGAAGATAATGCTTTTGTATACCGTTGAAGCGAAACAAATGAACAAAGCTAAAACACCAAGAGAAACCCCATGGGGAAGCACAAATCTAGATATCAAACAAAGGAGTTCCAAAAAGATAAGACTAAGAGTCTAAGAAAGAATAATATGAAAATCAAAAGAAACTGGCATACCTCCAGAGGCAGATAGTAAGGCCTTTTGGGCTTGCCATTGATCAAAACCCTAAATAATCAAACCAAATCATTACACAGAGTTTCCAAAATACATTTATCTTAGTGCCAGAAGGAGAACCCTAAAATTATAGCTTAACTAATTGAAAGATAAGAAGTAGAAATAAAAATATTCAATACTTACAGTCACTGTTTCAACTGAATAATAGCCACGGTCCACATAATCTCCCATAAACAAATAGTTTGTATCTGGGCACTGCAAAAAAAATTGCAACAGGAAATTAATGTTATTTTTGGAAAGTGAAGCATCCAGCAGAACAAACCAGAAAACTACAAAATAAGAAAGAGAAAACATCACCAATAAGTAGCAACCAATTAACAACCTTGAAGAACACATACAATAAATTAAATAGCCCAAATCAGAACAATACCTTTCCTCCAATGCGGAAAAGCTCCGCCAGATCATGGAATTGTCCATGAATATCACCACAGATAGTTACATGGCTTTTTACAGGCTGCAACACATAAAACCCAAAATGGTTATTCATTTACCTCATGACATGCCCAAATCTTTATAGGTCCAAAACCTGTATGAAATAATACAAAGAAAGACATGAAACAGAAACTTGCAACTAAAAAGGCCCACCTGGACATTGCTTTCTTCCATTAATATTTCCTTGGCCTTCTCGCAGAGCACCCTTACCTATATTAAACAAACAAATTAAGATGAAAATTATTTACATCACTGAATGAAAAATAAACTCCGAAGAAACCATAATAAAAAAAAGGTCCTTTAACAAACATTAAATTGAACATGCTTCCATTTCAATACAGATTTCCATTTTCTTGCTCATTAGCGCTTTCAAAAAGCAAATATTTTGGTCCTATTCCGTATAACATTGTATAGGCTGGTGTACCATAGAACATAGCCAATGTTCTGAAATCCAAGAAGCACCATAGCAACTCAGTTTTGAAGCAAAAAAGTATGCTATCAGCCTAGCATACCCACACAACCCTCCATCCATCCCCAAGAAATATTGATATGATTACATGCACTATAAAGCACCTACACAGCATGCAGATTATTTGGCAAATCAAAAGTTGTATAGAGTTTCCTCCAACAATGGAACGTAAACTAAGGAGGTTTCACATTACTGATTTCAGTACTGTCCAGATAAGGGAAAATTCAAGGCATCTCCTTAACAATGTATTACAATGTTCACATTTAGCCAAAAACAGACTCAAATACTGCACTCCATGAAATCTCTGTTAATCATAACTCTGCAAAGGTCTATAAATTTGTTGAAAGATTTGGTTTTTATGGCCTTGGACTCAGACACCCAAAATTCGTTTTTCCTGTTTCACAAATCCCAAAGGCAGAAACCTGCAGTGTCACAGAAAATGGGATCTGACCCACATTGCCAATACCCAACCCTAACAGCAAAACACATCATTATAACCACCAAGTTCATGCATTTCTTTAGAATTTTTAACCCAGTGATAAATCCAATAGAAGGTCAAAAACCCACATCAGTGGTACATTCAATTTAAAAGTTAAGAAATCTAACCCACTTATCTATTGCATTAAACCTTAAAGACAGCTCCACCTTCTAATTTAAAAGCTTAGTCAACGTACCACCTCCTAATATAAACACTTGCTTATAAATATGATTTATAAATAGTTTTGACATTAAACAAAAGAAATGCTTAGGAAAATCAAATTTAACAGAGGTCATTCCTGTAGCAGGGATCACTCACATAGGCCAAACGTAAACCATATCCCAAATCCCCCCTAAAAACACACCAAAAAATTGGAATGATTTTATTCTAAACAAAAGGCCAAATGTTAAGCATTAACTAATGAGAATTAAAATTTGTATAAACTCAAGAATTCAAAGTTTCAAATGTGATAACTAAAGATCTGATTTAGAGTCTAGACAGAACCAGATGTTAGTATCGGCTCTATTGTACCAGATTACTCTCTCAGTCTAAAGCCCAATCAAGTGCCAATTCAGCCCAACTTCCCATTTAAAGCTGTTTCCAATTGATTATCTACCATAAACTGTTTTAATTCATTGCTGACACGCTGCAAACAAATTGGGATTCAGAAAGTTGATTGTTTGCTAGTGCTCTAGTAAATTGGAAGACACAATCATTCTACTTTAGTCTATTGGCTTAATAAATTATTGATTGATTACAATCAGACAAATTGGAAAACACAATCATTCTACTTTAGTCTAGTAAAGTATTAGCTCGTGCTCTAGTAAAGCTTGTGTTGTGTTGACCCATAAGAAACGCCAATTACGACAAAAAACTCATGACCTTAAGGCAATAGCTCTCATGTGGATTAAATAATTTGAACCAAAAATTAATATATTTTATTTTCAAACATTTTTCTCATAACTGAAATGATGAAAGCGGTGCGCGCATCTTTATCTTTCAGTATATTCAGCTCAACTACCTTCAAGTTTAAAATGAGATTGTGAATGCATGAACCTTTATAATCTATCTAAATTTGTTATTAAGCATTTACTGATAGCCAGGTAGTAGGTATCAATCCAGTTTCCTGTTGTGTGATAGAACCTTAACTCTCTGGTTGAATTAACATGCATACTGCTGCCATAATGCATTACTAAGTGCATATTAATCCAGTCAAATCAATTAGGATATCCAGAAAGATGACAACAACATAAAAAATGGCCACTCTCATACAATGATGAAGATGAATTTAAACGATTCAATCCTACTACAAACGAAAATCCCTAGAGAGGAATTTCAGCCCAGATTTGCTTATGCATTGAAAATGAAGATTTCAGAAAATGAAACATAAAAGGATTGAAAATTCTCGAAAAAGAAAAAGGACTTACAGTGACGGACAGCGGAGAACAGAGATGGACAGTGTAGGACAGTGTAGGCAAAGTTTTCGTAGTTGGGTGAAAACAAAAGCAACCACTAATACAATCAAGTAAAATAAATGCAAACCAAGAACATGTAGAACTATATAAATAAGGAATTCAAAACATTATAGCAGAAAATCAATTACATACAACTTTTCTTTAACCACTCTTTAAATGCAGAAAACTTAAATTAAAACTAACAAACACATACGCATAAGCACATTACTTACACCCCAACCACTAAATAAGTGCAATTTGACACTAATCCACTACTGCTTACAGTCCCATATCTAACAATATATACACATATATATATGCACAAACATGAAGATTTCATAAAATGAAACATAAAAGGATTGAAAAATCTGGAAAAAGAAAAAGGACTTACAGTCACGGACGGCGGAGAACAGAGATGGACCGTGTAGGCAAAGTTTTGGTAGATGGATGAAAACAAAAGCAACCACTAATACAATCAAGTAAAATAAATGCAAACCAAGAACATATAGAATTATAACAATAAATTTAATTTGACAGATAATTTTCTTGCTGAAAAACTTTGATCTGCAAAACCAAATAACATTTTTCAACAAAAAAAGAACTAATTTAACAAAGCAAATACAGTATACGAAAAACAGCTATTCAATTTAGCTTCACTAAGAATACAGGAAGTCCATTCAAAACGACCAAAAGGATACAAATATAGAAGAACCAACCTTTTTGAAAGATCACTGGTTCCATCGTACTTTCAATAACTTTAGCATGAACCAAATTATCTGAAATAAAAACAAAGTCCATTAACTAAATCAGAAGAAAACCAATACAGATTAACAGAGAAAAACGCATTCACACACATGCATAATACAATACATACATATACAATATATAATTAAATGACATACCTTGATGGCCTGTGGATCTGCAACCTTGTTTCGAGAAGAAGAGCAAAAGGAAACAATTCTAATGATGAGGCAGTACAAACTTCTGAGTGGGTACTGAAATTAGAAAAACGTAAATTTCAAACCATTTATAAGTCCCAAATCACAAAAGCCCCAAATTTAAACAAATTAAAGCCACCCGGATGTACAACCCGAAGAACTCACCGGAAAGCCCTGGCTTTTCTACCTAAAAAATCCCTTTAAATCAAACCGAAAAACTGAAGATGGTTACCTGAATTCAATAAAAGTTAAATTATAATGAATTTACTCTTAACCATGGTTTTTTCAAAAATCAGAAAAACCTAAAAATATCTAAAACGATCCCAAATTTTGGAACTGCTTTAAACCAACCTGCCATGAAATTGGGTCCACTGCGCTCGCCATTTCCCACTTCCTCCGATCGTTTCTGATAAAACAAAAATTTTTAAATTGTAAATTTTCAGATATTAATTGGAAAAGAAAGCGCAGAATTGGTCAAGTCCGCACCTTCACACCTCGTTTCTGCGGTTGAATGAGTTCTCTCAGCCGAACATACAGAGTGAGAATGGCGAGCCGTCAAGGAGTTCGCGGCTGGCGAGACTGAGAATGGCGAGAGAGAGAATCGGTGAGGGATCTGAGGGAAGTTACAGAGTGAGAAAAGGGAGGGATGGGGGGATTTGATGGATGTTTACAGAGAGAGTCGGGAGAGAAAGAGGGTATGAAAGAGAGGATGGAACAGACGGAAAAGTATTGCACAGAGTGCGGTGGCAATTTCGTAAATAAATAGAAATTTCAATCTGAACAGTAGTGAAGGGGCGGTGGCAATCTTGTAAATAAATTGAAATGTGGTTCAAAACACTGTTCATTGGTACAGTGCAATTGAAAAGCCTTCTTTAGACTAAAGTAATGTCGTATTATGTAACCTAATTTAATATCGTTAGGCTATATAGTTAACTTAGATAAATACAATTAGGGGTGGAATTTTTTGTCAAATTACCATACCAACAGAATTACAAATCGTACCATACCAAAGTTGTGCCAAAAAATTTGTATCATTGGTAATGGTACAATATTTGTACCGTATCATACATTTTTTGGTATGGTAATGGTATTCAAAACCATTAACAGTGGTATACCGTACCGTACCACTACTATTAATATTATATTATTTATTTATTCATTTATATATAATTAGGTATTATTTTTATTATTATATATGCACTTTATTTTTTTTCCTAGTCATTTATCTAATCATCTCATCATCTAACCTCTATTTTCCCAATAAAAAAACCTAAGCCTTCTTAAGCTACGACTCTTCATCTTTTCACTCTTCTAGCCACCGACTTCATCTTTGTTGCTCCAGTTCCGACGACTCTCTCGCCGGAGTCCATCTCATCTTCTCCTTTATCAAATTGGGATGTCTTTCTCCTTGGCTTCGTCTATCAAGTTAATTTTTATACAATTTTAAAGAATGTAGAGATGGAATTTAGGAATCTTTGTACTATTTTTTATAGGGATGTTGGGTTCTTTCAGCAATTCTTCCACTTATTTACTTCTTGTTTCTTAAATGAATCTCTATACAATTCTCATAATTAAATAAAAAAAATGTTTTAGATACCCAAAGGGAGTGGCCAAAATACGTTTGGACCTTGAATTGGATTGGAAAAAAAAATCAAATTTTGGCCCAAAAGAATGGCAAAAAACAAAGTGGTAATTACCATTACCATACAATGCCAACTGAACTATTTGGCATGCCGAAATTCGATATATCGAAAGTTTGGCACAGTGATGGTAATAGATTTTTTCATACTAAAAGTTTGGTGTGGTAATTGGTACATGGGTTTTGGTACGGTAATCGTACCAATACCACCCCTAAATACAACAGATTGACACATTAGTATTTAATAGCAAATGTTTAAGAGTTTCTTCATATTTGTATGGAAGAATAATGTTAGGTAGATTAATTTTTAAATTAAATATGCAAATTATATGATGTGTCATTAATAGGAAATAAACATGTTAATCAACACTTGGTTAATATTTCAACTATTAACAGCCATGTCAAATGGTTTACAAAGTTTAGTCTAAATAGTTGGTCTCCTTAGTATTATTCTTGTCTGAAAATATCAATTTTCAATTCTCAATGACAATAACATTAGCATGATTTTTTTAACTCACCACTCTCAAAATTTAAATTCATCTAATAGTGATAAGTAGGGTAATAAACATTACCATCACTTAAGGGATGGGGAACGAAACTACAATCATATTTTGATTAGTTGCCTTTAGCTCCCTACCTCGCCTTAATCTATTTCGAACATATTGTCAAGCATAATGATGCTAGTTATAGAAGAAGCCCTAAATTCGAATTAAGTCCATTTTTATTGATATGTAGTTTTAGAAAATTAAACCAACCTAGACTTCACAAGTTTTCCGGCTAGGGATAAAGTAAGCGTGTGGGTATGTAGGTACTTGCTAACAAAATAAAACAAGCATTTCTTAATAATAGGATATGCCATTGAGATCTTTTTTATGCCAAGGTCAATAGAATTGATTCTTTTATATTAAGAGGGTGTAATATATAAGATACAAGGATTTTGTTGAGTTTTTAGAATGATAGACTTTTACGAATTTATAGTATACTTTTGCTACTATTATAAACTCTATAAAATGTCATCCTTTAATGATATACTTACGTGGACAAAAAAAAAGAGTAAAAATGATAAATTTTGCAGAATTTTAAAGAGTTCAATGCTATAACTTTTTAGAATTATGTGGATAGTCGGGTACTTTTTAACGATCGATTTATTATAAGCATTATTATTTTGAGTTTTCATTATTGAACCATGACAAATTGGTCTTATGATGTGATGACAACGATGGTGATGGAAGTGTCACATGGTGATAGTCGGCAAGATGGTGGTAGTAAAGTTGATGTTTTTGGTGGATACGAAAATATATAGTAGGGGTGGTGATTGAGGTGTTCGGGTGGCGAAGGAGTAAGGATGGGGACAATGGTGATGGGGTGGTGTTGATGGTGATGGTGGTGTCGGTGGTTTTCATAGTACGGGTAGTAATAATACTCATAGCAATGATGGTGGTGACTATAGTAGGGGTGGTGACTATAGTAGGGGTGGCGATAATACTGATGGCAATGATGGTGGTGGCGGCTATGGTGATAGTAGTGGCGGTGGGGAGGAGAAGATGGTCATGGTAAGGTAATGGTGGCGACATGGGGGTAGAGGAGATATGGTCATGGTTATGTGGTGGTGGCAACATGGGGGTGGAGGAGATGCTCATGCTAAGGTGGTTGAAGTGGTGATAATGATAGTCACTGCATTATAGTGGGTAGTGGAGTATATCATCAAATAACTGAGAGAAATGAAATCCATCAAAATCTTAAGGTGCGAGGTTGAATTTGTTATTACAAAAAACGTACTATATAAAATCACAAAAAGTCCATCAAAATTCATGACTTTCAAACCTTTACAATAAATAAAATTTGGAATAAACCTTAAAAATAGCTGACAAAAAAAAATAATGCTAGGGATACCAAAATTTTTAAACCAAATGATGTGGTTGTTGATAATTAGATTATTACTTAAGCATTGATTAGCGTGTTTATTTCCTATTGGTGACACATCATTTGGTGCAAATTTGGTTTAGCATTACTGAAAGAAAAAAAAAACCTTTAAAATAAATAAATTTTGGAATACACCTAAATTTTTGTAGACTTACAAAAAGTCATAATTGAATAACACGAGTCTCAAATAATTTTTTTTGAAAATGATATTATTTGCAAAGACTTTTTGGAAGTCATAAAAAGTAGGGATATTTTGGATGTGGTCCCTAGTCTCTAACACTCTTTGCCTAAAACCTTAATGGTATTCAAAGTTTGATCAAAATCCATTGACTTTGTACACCTCATTATATTACTATTAATATTTTTATTTTTATAGTTTTGTCATCAATTGTTTGCTATTTTATGAGTTTATAATCATATAAATTTAAAATGCCTCACTATAATACTATTAGAAACAGCTACAATAAAAAAAATACAAAAATTTCGATTGAATAAATGGATAAAAACTATGTAACGATAAGAAATAATAAATGGCAAAAGAATGTGACACACCCCGACCGAGATCAGGGCATGTTGGCCGTCACGTGAGGGTGACGTAGCCATGTGCATAGTGCGGAAGCAATAAAGATAAGAAATATACGAATATTTAAAACCAAATTACTAGAGTGCACTACTAAACAAGAAGTGGTAGGAGTAAGATACAAAAGTAAATACTCCTAATCAGAGCATAAAAAGTCTAGGTGCAGTCCAGTACGACAAATACTAATTATACAGTACCATAAGATGTCCTACAATTATTTGGATAAGTTAGAACTGCCGAAATCCTCAAGGCCACCGATAGCAAGCTTACCTAAAACCTAGAGAGGTGCAAAATAGGAAACGTGAGTGGGCAAAAACAAATGTTTTAAAAAACCATTTCATTTATCAATATTTCTAACCCCTCGCTGTAAAACATGTATAATTTTTCCCAGAATCAGAAGATAAGCATATACATAAATATATATATGTAAATATATCAATTCAAATCATGCTTCACAATATCATATTTATATGTACGCCATGCCAAGATATAACAGAGTAAGCAATTCAAGTGAGAATAATTTCATATAAATATAACATGTTAGTCGGAACCCCTGTGGTAGTCTGTACGGCTAAATTCATAGTTCAAAAGTCAATCTAGCTGGAGTCACTACAATGACCTATCGACATTATACTGCACAAGAGTCGGAACCAAATGAAAAGGTCTTTACGACAATAATGGGTGTAATATAATCATGCTCAATACTACTCACACATAATAGTTGGGCGATAAATCGCTAGTCACCTACGAGTCGGAACCATCTAAGATGGTTTATACGACAGGACTGTGCACCTAAATTGGATCCAATATGAGCATATGGTGAGGGAGGTGACATAATAAACAGGCATGTGCCATATCTCTGGCTAAATCACAAACACCCTAGGTGCAGTTCTATGAGCTCAACATTATTCAATCACATATCGCACCATTGATAATTCACATAACTAAACATAACTCACATGAGCTTATCTGAGCATCCACAGCACCACAATTATATATAATGCATCATATATCAATTCATATACGAATTATAAATTTATATGCATGGCATTCAAGGCATATTTTCATTTAAACATATTTTCTAGGAAAATATCAAGTATATTAATATATACTAAAAACCAAAAGTCCACTCACTGGTATGTCGAAGGATCTTAGCCCCCGAGTCGCCCTTGAACGCGCTTGTTTTCGAGATAAGTCTCACCTATATGCGAATTAATTATAAAAACGTTATTTAAAGCACATAGGCAAAACTAGCTAATAACTTTTCATACAATGCTCAAATGGGGTGTTTGAATATACCAACGTGATCTACACAACTCTACGAACATCCCCATATTTTTAGAATAATTTTCCGACCACCCACGCGCCAGCCAAGGCATGGCAATACGCACCCTCACGCGCCGCCACGTGACAGGCATATTGACAACGTCAATCAACGCCTTCAGGTATATATTGGGAATATTCCGTTAAGTCCTAACGGAATCCGTCCAAACTAACTGACGGCGTCGGAATATTTCGTCAGACTTGAAGGAAGATTTCGTTGACTCCTACCTCTGAACTTCGACGACCGTTGCCGGCGCTGGCGCCGGAAAACTAGAAAAATTTTAAACCGTGATATCTCGGCCATTTTTGCACCATTTTTCACGATCTTTATACCAAAATGAAGTGCATGAAGAATAGAACAAGTTTATACCTCTTTCAAGCCTCAAAAACCACAGGATCGCGCCGGGAAAATTCGAGAAAAACCGGCCAAGGTTGAAACTCACTATCCCAACATCCAAAACACTCCAACGATACACCCCGAGCTTCGTGACAACCTTCTAAAGCTTCCTATGGCTTGAAATCATCTAAAAACCTCACAATAATTAGTGCATGAACAATACTTCATTCGAGGTTTGAGTGTTCACGTGATTTCGAAGGTGTTCTTACTAAAAATGGTACCTATGAACTCATATGGTGCTCACGAACACAATGGTGTGCTTCACACCCTCGATCTGTCACGTTTCAATGGGTTTTGGGTGTCGTCCGTACGAAGAAGAAGGAGCGAGAGAGAGAGCACGGGAGAGAAGAGAGAGAAGGAGGTTTGTGTGTGTGTGTGTGTGTCCCACGTGGTCACCAACCAACCAAGAACATGACATCCAAGTACCAAAATATGTCACACACACATACACTACAATTTCAACGTTTAAGGATAAAACCGTCCTTTCACATCCTCAAGAATAAAATAATACATATCTTTGGGACGGGTTGTGATAGAATGTATCCGTAGTGTTAAAAAAATTGGTACATTAAGTGGTACATTAATAAAGAAGAATGGGTACATTATAACTAAATTAGGGTACAAATAAAAGATTAAAAAATTATGAATACAAATGAAATTTTAAAAAATATGGGCGCAAAAAGAAATCAATACATTGGTATAAATTAAAACTAAAAAGAAAATACTACAAATTAAAAAAAAAAAAGGTTGCAAATTAAAAGTGGGTACAAACTAAAAATATAAATATATGATACAAAGTTTAGCCATAAAACATAAATATACTATATGTAATTTTTCTATCATTGATTAATTATGTAATATCACATGACGGTAAAGACATGGGCACAAATACAAATTTGTTTTTTTAAATATGGGGAAAAAAAGAAATTAATAAATGGGTACAAATTAAAACTGAAAACGAAAATTGTTACAAATTAAAAAATGTTTGCAAATTAAAAATGGGTACAAATTAAAAATAAAAATATATGATAAAAAATTTAGCCATAAATATAAATACACTAATTGTAACATTTTTAACACTAAAGGAATATATTTAAAAATATTGTATTATTGAAATAATTAATGATGTTATTAATACTCAAGGACCTTGATCAAAAATTGAAAGAAAAAAAAAAGGTCGTACCCAGTGCACAAGGCTCCCGCTTTACGCAGGGTCTGGGAGAGGTGAATGTCGGCTAGCCTTACCCCCATTTTATGGAGAGACTGCTCCCAAGTCTCGAACCCGAGACCTAATTTTAATCAATGAAGTAGCAAAAAGAGGGATGAAAACCTAATTTCTCCTCAAAAGTATCTATCCAATACATGATGACTTTTGTCGGCTTCTTAAAATTTTGTATTAAATACACTTGAACTTGAGAGTTCAACCCAAGTCCATCAACATACAATACACCTCTCATATAATTAGCCTTTGTAATAAAATTTTGTTGCCCTCTAAGTTCGTTTACATTCATGTTTTCAACCGTAGTGGGGTAGCGAATGCCTAAATTGTAATGACTAAGCTCATGGGGGTGGGGGAGAGGATGAACTTAGCCTTACAATGGGCTAGTCATAATGTAGTTTAAATTTGTCTTTGACGAGAATTAAACATAAGACCTCTCCTTTACAAGTGATGAGAAATGCCACTAAATCGTAGTACTAAGTAACAAGATCAAAATAATTATATAAAAAGAAATTAATGTTTAGGTTATGCTTAAATAAATATTTTAGAAAGATGCTAAGAAGACTATTTTTAAAAGAGAAATTACAGACAAGGTATTATTTTATTTTAGATTTTTATACAATGGTTGTTTCGAGACAAGGGTTTTAATTTATTTCATAGGAAGACAAAGTTAATAAGAAATGCCATATGATTATTTTAAGTTACTTTTGTATTTACAATATTGCCCCGCTGCTATTCTATTTTTGAAGAGTTGGTGAACTGGAGTCTGATGTAGATAGATATATGCAAACTTGGTGGTACGGTCTGTTACAGATAGCTGGGGTTCTTAATTAGCCTGAATATTTAGATCTGAAAACTTGAGGAGCTATAGGGATTTAGATTTCATTCAGATCCTCTTTATGAGAATTTTAGGTCATCTCCAATCGAAGAGTCCAGAGGGTCAGAGGGTCGAAAATAGTGCAAAAACCATCTTCAACCAAGAGCTAAGCCAGAGGGCTCATGGGCCTCACGGAATCTGAAAGGGCCAAAGGGCTTACCGGCTAGCTTCTATTTTTGCTTAAAACTGTCAGATATAACCGACAAAATTAAGAGCAATAGTGTCGGTTATAACCGACATAAATAGTAGGGAAATTTTTGAATATAACAGCTAGCTGACGTCAGCTAGCCGTTATTTTTTATTTTTTTTTTTACAGTTTTATTTATTTATTTTTATTTACAAATTTTTTCCTATAAATTCTATTTTTAAATTCTATTTTTTTCTATAACTTCTATTTTACAAAATTTGTTTCATATTTTTTTTTAAATTCCATTTTTTCCTATAACTTCTATTTCACAAAATTTGTTTCATATTATTTTTAAATTCCTTTTTTTTTTCCTATAACTTCTATTTTACAAAATTTGTTTCATATTATTTTTAAATTCCATTTTTTCCTATAACTTCTATTTCACAAAATTTGTTTCATATTTTTTGTTTCAATTCTATTTTTTTTTTTCCTATAACTTCTATTTTACAAAATTTGTTTCATATTTTTTTTTCAATTCTATTTTTTTTCCTATAACTTCTATTTTACAATATTTGTTTCAAATTTTTTTTTAAATTCCTTTTTTCCTATAACTTCTATTTCACAAAATTTGTTTCATATTTTTTTTCAATTCTATTTTTTTTCCTATAACTTCTATTTTACAAAATTTGTTTCATATTTTTTTAATTCTATTTATAGCCCAATACCTTCCTATAAATTCCATTGTGTGAATTATAGCCCAATATCCACCCTATTTACAGTAAAAAAAAAAATCAAATCCAACGGCTAGCTGACGTCAGCATAATGTCACCTACCAACTGCTAGCTGACGTCACTTAGCTATTGAATTTGAATTTAAGTTGTAGTTTTTAAATAATTAATTATGTTTGGCCCTCGGTTGGAGACGATTTTTTGTAACAGGGCTAAAACGAGCCCTATGACTCTTTGGCCCTCAGTTGGAGATGGAGACAAATATAGCCATGTATTATTCATTAAAATATTAATATCCTAGAGGGCCAGATGGCTAAAACGAGCCCTCTGGCCAGCTCCTGATTGGAGATGGCCTTAGGGGTCTTCACATCCTATCAGTTTATTGTATATCGTGCATGTTAAGATTTATCCTTAGATTATTTATTTTCAATAAAGTGGTTACATGTAGTTAGGAGACTTGTTTACCTAGTCTAGAGGAGAATCCCTAAGTTGTAGGAGTCGTGGTATGTAGTTCCACAAAATCTGCAAAGTGGACGTGATGTTGCTTGCAGCAATAGACTTGTTTGCTTATTTAATTTGTAATTTTCTCATTCAAGTCTGTTAATGAAATTCAGAGCTTCTTAGCCATCTCTTTAGTAGCAAGCTTAAGTTTATAGTTTTCAAAAGGTTTAACCAACATTTGGTACCAAAGCCCCCATTGGGCCTGTGTCGAGAATCTTTCATAGAAGCAGCAACTTTTTCATTATTGCAATAGCAAGCATCCATGGCGTCTGACAAGCCAGCAGAGAATTTTGTTCAACCAACCATTCCTCGCTTCGACGGTCACTACGATCATTGGAGCATGTTGATGGAGAATTTTCTAAGGTCCAAATAGTACTAGGATCTTGTGGAAACAGGATATACTGTACCCGAAGAAAGTACGCTTACGACTGCGCAACAACGTAAGCTTGAAGAACTGAAGCTGAAGGATCTGAAGGTAAAGAATTACCTATTCCAATCAATTGATCGTGTTATTTTTGAGACTATTCTCCAAAAGGATACTTCCAAGCACATTTGGGACTCCATGAAGAGAAAGTACCAAGGGTCAGCAAGAGTGAAGCGTGCACAGCTTCAGGCCCTGAGACGAGACTTTGAGACTCTCCAAATGAAGAATGGAGAGTCTGTCACCGAGTATTTTGCAAAGACCATGGGGATTGCAAACAAAATGCGAATCCATGGTGACAAGCTTGATGATGGCTCCATTGTAGAGAAGATCCTGAGATCTATGGCTCCAAAGTTCAACTACATCGTTTGCTCTATTAAAGAGTCAAATGACACTGCAGAGATGTCGATTGATGAGCTTCAAAGCTCATTGTTGATCCATGAGCAGCAGCTGAACCGTGGGATCACAGAACGTGCCAACTTTGAAGAACAAGCTCTGAAAGCTTCTACCTTTCTTGAATCCTCAAGCTCAAGAGGAAGAGGCCGAGGTAGAGGTAGAGGAAGAGGTCGAGGTGGTCGAGGCAACCGAGATGGAGACAGACAACACCAAAGTTCCAAGAGACATGATGATCACTCTCAGAATAGAGGTAAAGGACAAGTTGACAAGTCCAACATCGAGTGCTATAGGTGTGGAAACCTTGGGCATTATCGCAATGAATGCTACACGAAGCTACCAAAAGGCAAAGAGAAAGGAGAGAAGTCCAACTTTGCTGAAAAGAAGGATGATGAGACACTGTTGATGGCTTTCCACGTCAAGGAGGAGATTGATTCTGAAGTATGGTATGTTGACACAAGTTGCAGCAATCATATGAGTGGTTGTAAGTCATCTTTCTCATTTCTGGATGAAAACTTTCGAACTACCGTAAGCTTTGGGGATTGGTCAAGTGTTAATGTGATGGGAAATGGTGATATTCAAATTAGGACTAAGAATGATTTTGTTGAAACGATTTCGAATGTGTTTTATGTGCCTAGTTTGAAAACAAATTTGTCGAGTGTTGGACAGTTACAAGAAAAAGGTTATATAATAACTCTTCAGAAAGATGCATGTGAGATATATGATCTAGTAAGGGGTGCCATTGCTGTTGTTCAAATGAGCCAAAACAGATTGTTTCCGTTGAAGATCAAAACTGTCCAAACTTGTTTGATGGCTAAGGAAGATGACTCATCATGGTTGTGGCACCTTCGATATGGCCATTTGAATTTCAATGGCTTGAGGACACTGCATCAGAAGCAAATGGTGACTGGCCTTCCCATGATCACACCTCCATCTAAAGTCTGCGAAGAATGTGTTGTTAGCAAACAACATCGTGATCCATTTCCAAAAGGAAAGACATGGAGAGCACAAAACCTATTGGAGCTAGTGCATTCAGACATATGTGGTCCAATCACTCCAATATCGAATGGTAAAAAGAAATATTTTATTTCTTTTATTGATGACTTTAGTGGAAAGGCTTGGGTGTATTTTTTGCAGGAAAAATCAGAGGCTTTTAATGCATTTAAAAGCTTCAAGGCACTAGTTGAGAACGAAAGTGGAAGAAGGATCAAAACCTTGCGAACTGATCGTGGTGGTGAATATTGCTCAAAAGAGTTTGAAGTCTTCTGTGATGAGCAAGGGATTCGAAGGCAACTCACTGCTTCATATACACCCCAGCAAAATGGTGTATCCAAGAGGAAAAACCGAACCATTCTCAACATGGTCAGAAGCTTGCTAGTAAAGGGAGGAGTTCCTAAAAGTTTTTGGCCTGAAACAGTTTTGTGGTCCATTCATGTTTTGAACAGGTGCCCTACCTTTTCTGTAAAAAACAAGACACCCAAGGAAGCTTGGAGTGGACGGAAACCCTCAGTGGATCACTTTAAAGTGTTTGGGTGCATAGCATATGCACACATTCCAGACGAAAAGAGGAAGAAGCTCGACGACAAGGGTGCAAAGTGTGTCTTTCTTGGAGTTAGTGAACACTCCAAAGCCTACAAATTGTACAACCCAACTACTGAGAAGGTGATTACCAGCAGAGATGTGGTTTTTGATGAAGAAAATACTTGGGTTTGGTCTAGAAAAGGCAAGCAGCAGCAGCAAATTCCAGCTAACTTTGATGCAACAGACCATAGGATTGAGCAGTCTCCTGAGCCTGACGAAATCCCACCAGAAAATGCTCATCCTGTAGATGATCAGCCACCTCAAATTCAACGTCTAAGGAAGAGACCATCTTGGATGATTGATTATGTAAGTGGAGATGAACTTTCTGATGAAGATACTACTGCACACATTGCTTTGTTTGCAGATTCTACCCCTCTTACTTTTAAGGAAGCAGTTGAGGACTTAAAATGGCAAAACGCAATGAATGCTGAAATTAAGTCCATTGAGAAAAATAATACATGAGAGCTTACTGATTTGCCTAAAGGTCAGAAGACCATTGGTTTGAAGTGGGTTTTCAAAACCAAACTGAATGAGAAAGGCGAGGTGGACAAGCACAAGGCCCGTTTGGTAGCAAAAGGATATAAGCAAGAATATGGTGTCAATTACAAAGAAGTGTTTGCCCCAGTTGCAAGGCAAGACACAATTCATTTGGTAATCTCTCTAGCTGCTCAAAACTCCTGGCCTATTTTCCAATTAGATGTAAAATCTGCCTTTTTACATGGTGAATTGCAAGAACAAGTGTTTGTCGATCAACCTCTAGGCTATGTGCAGCAAGGTGAAGAGAAGAAGGTTTTGAGGTTGAAGAAGGCACTCTATGGGCTGAAACAAGCACCACGAGCTTGGTATAGCCACATAGATGCATACTTTATCAAACAAGGCTTCCAAAAGTGTCCATATGAGCATACTTTGTACGTTAAGGTTGGTGATGAAGGTAAGATGCTCATCATATGCCTTTATGTTGATGATCTAATTTATATTGGAAGTGGTGTTGATATGTATGATGATTTTAAGAAGTCTATGATGAAAGAATTTGATATGAGTGACTTAGGACTGATGCACTACTTTCTTGGCATAGAAGTAGTACAATCGGCAACTGGTATTTTTATTTGTCAAAAGAAATATATTCTTGAAATATTGGAAAGGTTTCAGATGTTGAACTGCAATCCAGTTGGAACTCCAGCAGAGGTAGGATTAAAGTTGAGTAAAGATCTTGATGGGGAAAGGATTGACAGCACTTATTTCTAACAGATAGTTGGAAGTTTGATGTATCTAACTTCCACGAGGCCTGATATCATGCATTATGTAAGCGTGATAAGTCGATATATGGAGAATCCCACTGAGATGCATCTCAGGGCAACCAAGAGAGTCTTTCGTTACTTGAAAGGCATAACAGATTTTGGGATTTTTTATAAGAAAGGAAGAAAGTCAAGTTTCCTTGGTTTTACTGACAGTGATTACTCAGGTGATATTGATGATCGTAAAAGCACTTCTGGAAATGTGTTTTTAATGAGTTCAGGTGCAATTTCATGGTCCTCTAAGAAGCAGCAAATTGTGACATTATCCACAACTGAAGCTGAGTTCGTGGCAGCTGCATCATGTTCCTGTCAAGCCATTTGGTTGAGAAGAATGCTAGAGGTTCTTAGTAACCAGCAACAAGATTCAACAACAATTTATTGTGATAATGTTTCAGCAATCAAGCTTTCCAGGAATCCAGTTATGCATGGAAGAAGCAAACATATTGATGTTAGATACCATTTCTTGCGTGATCTATGCAAAGATGGTGTGATTGAGTTGCAGTTCTGTAAGAGTGAAGATCAAGTTGCTGATCTCATGACAAAACCTCTCAAACAACCAGCATTCGAGAAGCTCAGAAGTATGCTTGGAGTTTGTTCAAGGGAGGGACTCGCACAGGAGTGAAGTAAAGATGAAGATCAATCCTAAACTGTTTTTCTGCAGAAATCAGTTTAAGGGAGGGTGTTAAGATTTATCCTTAGATTATTTATTTTCAATAAAGTGGTTACATGTAGTTAGGAGACTTGTTTACCTAGTCTTGAGGAGAATCCCTAAGTTGTAGGAGTCGTGGTATGTAGTTCCACAAAATCCGCAAAGTGGACGTGATGTTGCTTGCAGCAATAGACTTGTTTGCTTATTTAATTTGTAATTTTCTCATTCAAGTCTGTTAATGAAATTCAAAGCTTCTTAGCCATCTCTTTAGCAGCAAGCTTAAGTTTACAGTTTTCAAAAGGTTTAACCAACAGTGCAGTCATAAATTATTTTGAATTTTTTTAATTAAAATTAAACATAAACAATACCTAAAGATTTCTGATCGCACGATGTACGATAAACGAATAAGATATGAGGAGCTAGAGAAAATCCTCGTCCGGACTGTAGCACGAAGAATCGTTTCGACTATAAGTATTCGTACGGAATTGTGGAATTGTTTAATTTAATTGGCAGCATACAGCGTAGACTTAATTTGATTAAGGGAGACCAGAGCAATATGCAGGAATAATTTGACAGGACGATCCTTCCATTCATATTTCATTTCAGACTGTAGATTATTAATTAATGTTAGGGTTCTTTAGGCAAGGCAAGATATATATTAAAGATGTTGCTGTTGGTGATTATACCATACAAAATATATGCAGGAGGACGAGGGGAGGGTGCCAGCCAGTACTGGTTCTGATTGGGAGAAAGCATACATGAATACTAATAACTAAGATATTAGACACTAATGGGTTTAATTAAATCAATTAGATAAACAAATATATGTTTTTTATGTTCTTAGAGTGGCTTAAATCATCAGTAGTTGTGTGTCTATATATATATATATACACACACACACACACAAGTATTCATATGCTTTTCTTGTCTCCACGACATAGTACTCAACACAACTACTGATATATGTATCTTTGAATGTGAGGCCAAATCGATCCACAGTTGGGCAAGTTAAAACAAGAGAGCTTCCAAGAAGTTCAAGTGAAACTTCATAGATACTCAGATACAACATACATGCAGCTGCTCCAAACTTCACAGACCCTAGCGTTGCTCATTACTCAAAACCTAGACATAGAATATTCAAACGAGCTCTTGATGAATGAATAAAAATAATGCAATTTCACGCTTTGCACATGCTCATAGCAAGCCCTCAAGGTTGACATAAAAAAATGTAAACAGAAGTGTTCAAATTTGGAGTCCTCACTTTTCTTCTCTGCTGTAACTCGCATTTGGCATCCACTACCACTACCCACCCATTCTTGTAGTCAAACAAATCAGGCCCTAGGCTCACAATATAAAATGTTTTATGGCCAATGATATTATAAAAATATTAAACTGCCACCGATAAAACTCACCCCTAACTCCCTTTCATTTCTCTCCATATTATCATTTTTGTCACTTTATTTTATATCCACAAATAATTTTTTTTTTTACACGAAACAATATAATACGTTATGTATTGAAAATATAACTTAGTATTGAACTTACTATTCATGGAATTCAAACTTTACATCTCTCACTCATAAATATGTTATTTATAATAATTTTTTTATTTGCTAAATGAGGGGATTCCACCATTAGATTTCTTTCAACATAACTAGATTCCGTTTTACTCCACTATTGTAACAATTTTGCATTGTAATTAAAAACTCAATTTATTATATCATCTAGTAATAAGATCTAGTGCTATTTCTTTTTATTTGTGAATGAGAGATCTTAAGCTCGAATTTTATACATGACAAATTTGATACCAAGTTATTTCCACCATAGTTTAATGTAAATATTTCATGTAGGAAAACAACAATCAATTCAGCATACATTTTACTTATTGTAATAAGAAAATACTTAAATATTATTTTTATGCTCTTACAACAAGTTAACGGAAGTAAGAAGGCCAGGGGCTAAAGACTATATCTTCATTTGACCTCTCAAAATGACACTGTTTATGAAATCTAACCCTCTCAAATTTTTGTTGGGGCTGGGGGATAGAATGCAAAATTATACGAGGGTCTGTTTGATAAACAATGATAATAGTTTTAAGTTAAAAAAATGAAAACTGATTTCAATATTTAAAATTGTTTCATTTGTCATTTTTTGTTGCCATTTCCTTTTTTTTTTTTATTGAAAGTGAGAATTTCATTAATAAACAGATTGAGAAACATCAAAATCAGGAATCAAATTTCAAGCTTACAAGTTACATCGACAAGGGATCCACACCTAACTAAAAAGATAAGCTCACAAACCTAACCTTTCCGAACTAGATCCAGAACCATCAAGACTCAAAAGAAACAGAACAAACCAAAACCAAACGACAAATCAACATAAAGTTTCTCCTCGACAAAGCGAGAGAGTGACCCGAACGCAACCCGCATTCAAATCGTTATAAACCAAGATCCCAACCTCCGACAGAGACCTAACAAATATAGTATCATGAGCAAGACCGCGCCCAAAACCGCCTCAAAGCATCTACCACAGGCCAAGCAAGGTGGATCCGTCATAGAACCCAAGATGTAGCCGCCACAAAATCAATCGAGGAAAGTAATTCCTCGGCCGAAGAAGATGTGATAAAACCAGATGGCATTGGAGTGGCTAGTGGGAAGGAAAATGAGAGGAAGAGCCCCCCCTTCCCCCTCCCTCCCCGGAATCTCAACTCGCTACAGCAAGCCCAGGAAATCTACGAATACGATATGGAATCTGACAAACCCTAATTGTCTGACCCGAACCTATATAAGAGATCGGAAATCGCAGAGCACAGCACCATGTCAGCCACAATCGATCCCGCATTAGAGATCACGAGAAGCAATGACAAGAAAAAAAATTGGGGGAGGGGGGAAGAGGTAGGAGACGATGTATAGGTGGAGGGAAAGCTAGGGGAAGACACGAAAGAACAAGGCAAAAGGGAAAGAGGGACTGCAGCGGACCCCAAGCCAGAGCAAGGGGCCGGCGGTTAAGAGTTTACAGAGTTACGCCATCTCCAACCGCGGAGCAAATAGTCATAGGCTCGTTTTAATTCCGTCACAAAAAATTATCTCTAACTAAAGGTCAAAGGGCCATAGAGCTAAATATAATTTATTATTTAAATTTTAAAACTATAACAACTTAAATTTTAAAACTACAACTTATATTTAAAAACTACAACCTAAATTTAAAAACAACAAATTAAATTTAAAAACTACAAATTAAATTTAAAAACAACATTAAAATTAAAAAACTACAACAACTTAAATTTAATATCCATAATCAACATCATTTTCATCATCCGCCATTGTAGGAGTATAGTCAGAGGTAAACAAATGCCGCCGAGACATAATTTTCTTTTTTTTCCTATCAAAATAGGTCTTACTCATTGGACTGTAATTCGAAGTGTTCATTTCCATATTCTTATCATCCATTTCTTCTTGTATTTGTTTAGCCCGTTCTTCATGCCTACACTTCATTTCTTCCGCCTCAAGGGCATTTTGCTCCGTCATTAATTGCAATGACTGCGTAATCAGCATTTGCCTTGCGCTTTTCCTTCAACCTTCGCGCCTTGTTTCGTTCCATAGCCTTAGGTATGGAACCTTCACCCAAAGACGGATGTTCTACTCTTGTTTGTTGAATGGTAGGAGATCCATCGTCATTCATATCTACAGCTGAGGATGCAGTTCTGAACACCGGCGTAGGAGCTCTATGTTGAGATGGATCTTCAAATAACACCCACCCTTTACAAATTTCCCAACAACCGTGAAACTGAAAGGGTTTTGAGCTACCATCCATATACAATTCCAACGCTTGGCGTACCCAGAAAATATAATTACAAAAATTAAAGGAAATTAATTCATGAAATTAAATGTAATATAATTAAATATAATTACAAAAATTAAAGGAAATTAATTTATGAAATTAAATGTAATATAATTAAACATTTAAAATAAACTGTGAAAACACTAACTTCGTCGTAGTAATTGGTGCCGCTTTCATGTCTACTTGCGGCTACTAATAGTGCTTGATGCCATTTATTCAAACTTGGATGAAGATGTGTCTTCCATCTTGAAGAACAACTCTCGTGGTTTCGGGTATTCAGTGGAACGGTGCCTTTGTAGGACTCTATGTATTTTTTGGACATACGACTCCAAACACCTTCACTTGTTTGAGAAATCCCCCTCACACTATCTTCCGAGCTCATCTGTAAGCCCTGCAAAGAGCTTCATCTTCTTTTCGGGTCCAAGCCCTACCTTTCATTGCAAATGAGACCATTTTTATTGAAAAAATTGAAGGAAATTATTGAAAAAATATTGAAGGAAATTATTGAAAAATTGAAAGAAATATTGCAAATGAAGGAAATATTGAAAAACATATTGAAGGAAATTATTGAAAAATTGAAAGAAATATTGCAGATGAAAGAAATATTGCAAATGAAGTGAAGAATTGAAAGAGCTTCACCATATTTATAGAAGAAAAAAAAAGTTTAAATTCAAAAAAAAAAAAGAAAATTGAATAAAATGGCTAGTTGCACTCAACTAGCAATGGCTAGCTGATGTTAGCTAGTCGTTGTATTCAAATTTTTTCATACTATTCGTGTTGGTTATAACCGACACTATTGCAATTCAAATTACTATTCGTGTCGGTTATAATCGACACAAATAGTAATTAATAAAAAATATTCTTGTCTAGCCGTAATATTTAAATCACTATTTGTGTTGGTTATAATTGACACTACTGAAATAATCTAAATTATTCCTGTTGGTTATAACCGACAGGAAATTCAACACATTTTAAAAAATTCTGGCCAACCCTAGACTGGCTGGCTAGCTAGAAGGGGCCAGCCCTCTAGCCCTTTGGCCCTTTCATCTGTGGGGCCCACTAGCCCTTTGGCCTGGCCCTCGATTGGAGATAGTTTTTGGGCTATTTTCGGCCCTTTGGCCCTCTAAACCCTTCGGTTGGAGATCGCCCTAGGGTTTGGATAAGAGAGGGAGAGGATTTTGGAGCGTTGTTCATGTCATTATTTTGTTGCCATTTCCCAAACACCAATTCTACGCTACAAAACATGCATCATCGTTAATCTCAAAACCTGATATCTAGGACTTTCTGATTTTGACCTGGGCGCTTTACTCTTGCCTTCATTTAATTAGGTTATCTCCAACCAAAGGGGCTATGTTTAGCCCTTGTCTAGATAATAGCCTTACAAGAAATTATTTTTTAATGAACAGTGCCATACCATATTTATATACCATCTCCAACCGAAGAGGGCTATTTTTTAGCCCCCTCAATAATTTATTATTTTTAAGTTTGTTATTTAACTTCATTGGTTAATTGAATTAAATTACCATATTTATAAATGAGTAACTCTCAATTTTTCTCTTAATAATTTTTCAAAATGCTATGTTTGTTTTGCTTAAAAAATAAATAAAATTTTCGGATAAGAGTTTAAAGAATGTGAATAATTGAAATAAAATAAGGTAAGATAGTATGAAAGGGTGAAATGATGTAAGAAATGACTTAGATATTTATAGGAAAAAATTAGAATTTTTTATTTTAAAATTTCGTCTTTAAAAAAAAATTCAAATCCAACGACTAGCATGTGGGTTGTTGGTAGTTGGGCCTAACTTTTCGTGCTGGCTGGCTGGCTAAGGATGCCTGGCCCGCTAGGCATATGGCTTGATTTTGGCCCGATGGGTCCCAAATTTTTTTGGCCCAACCTTCTATTGGAGATGAGTTTTGTGTAAAAAATGATCATATTTTAGCCTATAACCCTTTGACCGGCCCGATTAGAGATGACCTTAAAGACCCGGTAAGTCCAAAGATCAGAACCCTTGAACTGGCCTCATAACCTTTAGACCCAAAGTTATACTGAAAAGCTAATTAAAAGTTTCATTTCTCGGGGAGGTCAGGTTCAAAAACTTATACACCCTTTTCATAACTTAGATATATTCATTAGTATTGTTTTGGTATGGATCCAACTCCAGCTATAATAGAGCAAGATTCCTCCTGAGAAATGTGATTATCAATTAGCTCTTAGTCTAATAGTATTTTTCTTTCTATTGTTGGAGGAAAGAGGTTTTAAGTTTGAATTTTCATCCCTATTGAAAAATAATATAACAATCTTTACACTCTCGTTATCTCGTCATACACTCCGCTTCTTGTTTTTACCCCTCAATAGATTTTTTATTTATTTTATTTAAAGACTAAGATAAACATGTGGAAAACTAAAGAGATGAAATATTCTGCACCCAAAATAAGTGTGGTCTCTCTGTGACTCTAATTATTGTTTGACACGTATTTATAAACTTAATTTTTTTTTAACTTTATTGTCATAAGTTTATTAAGTGTCAAGCAATAATTAGAGTCACAGAAAAACTACACATATTTTGGATGCAGATGGTTTGATCTTAAAGAAAATGATAAATAAATAAATTAATGCAAGTGGAAACAAGAAAAATAATAACACAGTAACACACAGCACATATTCAACGACTTTTTTTGGCTCCAAAGGCTAATTCTTTAATTTCTGAAAGTCCCAGGACGCCAGCTTGGACCAAGCCTCCTGCCACCAGACCTATACAACTACATAAACCCACTTCGAAAAATATCATCAGATCAAATTCCCACCTCCCAAATCCAACCCCTCGCCCTCGGATTTCAAATTCTGCGATTTGGGTTTTGATCTCCTGTCCAGATCGAAATATGGGTGCCTTGTCGACCATGCTCAAACACCCCGATGACATTTACCCGCTTCTGAAGCTCAAAATTGCATCGAGGCAAATCGAAAAGCAGATCCCGGCAGAGCCCCATTGGGCGTTCTGCTACACCATGCTCCAGAAGGTCTCTCGTAGTTTCGCTCTCGTTATTCAACAGCTCGGTACAGAGCTCCGCAACGCTGTAAGTTATATATATGTGTTAGTTCCTGTATCTGATTTATGTTTGTTTTTTCTTTTTCCAAGTGGTGATTTCTGGGTTTTGAGGAATGTTCTTGGTCATGGACTTGACTGTTGATTAAATATGTTTATTTGAGATTAATATTTTTTATGGACTGTTTTAGTAGAATTAAAAATTATATTAGTGTTTTTATTCTCTTTTTAACTGATGGATGATGCTAATGGTTCATATCGGAGTTTTATTGCTTATACGAGAAAGGGGAGGCCCATATTTTCTGGTTCTAAAAGATGTTTGGTAGTATTTTCTGTGGGTATTTTGATTGGTATTGGATTATGATCATCTACTTCTGTGGGTAGATTGATATTTTTTCTGCTTTTGTTTGTCTTTCTCTGTATTTTCTCTGCTTTTGTTTGTATGTAAATCTTAAAAACATGTTTAGTAGGAATATTTAAAAAAACTGATTTCTTTCTTTTCCCCTCCCCTCACTCCAAATCTCTCTCTTTTCTTCTTTTTCTCTCATTTTTTTATCTTTTTCGTCTCTCTTTCAATCCTTTCAATCCGCTCTCTTCATTTTTTCAGTTCATTCTCTCACTCTTCTTCCTCTCTATCTCATCGGATTCTCTCTCTTCTTTCTCTTTTCTTCAATCATCTCTTACTTTCTTTTCTCCTTCTCTTTCTCCCTCTCCTATGACACCCATTTTCTAGATCTTTTTGTCTAGTTTAAGTTGTAAGATTTAAAAATTTTAAATCACAAACTAATCAAGTTTTTGAATCTTAAAGAAAATTGTTTTCAAGAAATATTTTGAGAAATGATAAAATTTTTCAAATAGGATACCAAATAGTCCTTACAGACTACTACTTTTTAATTCCCTTGTTACATTTTCATCTTTTGTTTGTTTTTGCTGTGATTTTCTAACGTTGACTTTTACGGTTTGCAGGTCTGTCTATTTTACCTGGTTCTTCGAGCTCTAGACACTGTCGGTATGTTTCTGTTAATCTTTAGTCTTTTGCTTCATTTATATTTTCCTGTTAATTATACAGGTTGCTCCTCGTTCCTGTGGAACGGTTGCATGATTGTTACAAGTGACACTACATTGTAATTTAACTTTTGATTTCCTTCAGTATGGCACTTATGATGCTAATTTATTAACTAACCGTGTTTAATGATGTAATTTGTCCTGGTGGACCTATACAGAGGATGATACAAGCGTTGCAACGGATGTCAAAGTCCCTATCTTGTTAGCATTTCATCGGCACATATATGATCCCGATTGGCATTTTGCTTGTGAGTGATTGAGCATTCCATGACTACGTTCTTCATGTTTGCTGTTTTCCTGTATCCTGTGGTTGAGATTAGGATGTATAACTTGCTGTGATGCAAATATCTTGTTTTAAAAAGTTCTATACACACACAGCACACATACATGTATATATTTATATATAACATAGCATATATATGGAGTTTTATCTAATCAAGGACATGATATTCAGCCATTTGATCATATGGAGGGTTAACATGCACAGTAGATAAAATACAATTTAATGCACTAAAATACCCATATTTTGATCTAATAACTAACAGCCGAGAATGGGGTCCTAAGAAGAGTCAATTAGCTTATAATTATATATGTAGAAATGAATATAGGGGCTTTTATGTATATAAATATGCCATCGAGAAATTATTAGTAACATGTAAGAGAGCATACAATACTAGTTACACTCATATAATCTACACCCTCATTATACTACTGTGAACCTTATAAACTTTGTGATCTGCTTGACTTTATGGTAATAGTTTGAACTGTAACCAGAAAAGATCAGACTAATTTCTTTCCTTGTCTCTTACAAAAGGCTATTCTTTCTGTGTTGTCGTCGTTGCCAGTTGATGTTCAGTGCATTATAAAAAATTCTCATCTTCTTGTTATAAAAAAAAGAAACATATATAAGAACATAAGGAACAAGTATGTTTGTTTTCGGTCCTTGGTAAGTATAGTACATGCATTCTGTCACATTACTATGTTGATGAGACTTGTCTGCTTGCTCAATTACTTTCTTCCTCTTCTTTAGGTGGTACAAATAATTACAAAGTTCTCATGGACGAGTTCCATCATGTTTCAACTGCTTTTTTGGAACTCGGGACAGGGTAATTTCGTATCCTTGTATATTTCATTGCTCAATTATTGAAAGATCTTTTTCTGGACGGGAATTTCTTATCCTTGTATACATCCTAGTGTTCTTGATGGTTATAAGATAAAGTGCATGGGACAAAAATTTCCCCTACATTTTGGATATATGTATGAAAACTTTGACCAAATTACTTTGGCATGAGACATCTGTCCATTTAGGGCAGTGTTTTTTTCTATTATGTCGATCATGTGATACATGATGATTGATAACTGGGTAATTCCTGTGCTTCATAAAATCTTTTTTTTTTTAATTTTTATAAAATTAAAACACGTAAAATGAGTGGTGCCAACTCAACTGATTTGTTGGACACTCCAGGTTCCGGGAGAAGTTTTTCCTTAGGAAAAATATGTTAATGCTTGTTCTTTTTAATGAGTGTATGTTTTGCCGTTGGCTTATTGAACTTGGAAATACTTATTGCTAGATGGCATTGAGCTCTATAAAATATTCATCTTTGTGTTGTAACGACTCTGCATACACTTGTTTTCTTTATAACATATTCACATATGATTGGAGTTTTCATTGTACAATATTTTGATAAGCAACCGGCGTGTAATCTTGCAGTTATCAGGAGGCAATTGAGGATATTACCAAAAGAATGGGTGCGGGAATGGCAAAATTTATCTTGAAGGAGGTTTGTGATGCATCATATATTTTGTAGGAAGAACGAGTGTATATGCTCTGATGTTTCATGTTTCTCATGCTTCATTTAAAATAAACTCCTCTTTCAAAACCTTTCTGACTTTGTTTGCATTGTTTTTTGACATATATTTATGATAGTTGTGAAATATATTTCAATTTTTTTAACATATTGACAAAATATATAAGATATAATCGTTTTGTTCTGTAAATGGGTTACTGTTATGGATGTTCGTGGACATGTAGTTATATTTTGAATGCTAATTGAAAGAAAAAAGAAAGACTAAATGTAGATCAACCGCAGAAAGATTTTTGGCATCTGTTTTAAACTAGGATTTTCTTAAGTAATTTAAAAGTGAGTTAAAACGATAGGAAAAAAAATGTTTCTGCAGTCAACTGGTTTCCACAATTTATAAGCATCTATGGACCTTAATTTGTGCATATAAGCAGGTACATTAGCGTACTTAATGTTTTTGCATTATGGGAAATCAGATTCTGCAACAAAGTCGTTCAGCATAAATAAAATTTAAATTATTCTCCATTGCATGATTTCCATTTACAATATTCCAAGTCTTATTATCAATGTACGTTTTGCACTATGTGCACAAAGGTGAGGTGTATTTCCTAATGTGATTTGGATGTATTTGGCTCATCTTGCAGGTAGAAACCATTGATGACTATGATGAATACTGCCACTATGTGGCAGGACTTGTTGGTTTAGGTTTGTCCAAGCTCTTCCATGCTGCTGGTAAGGAAGATTTGGCCTCAGACTCACTCTCAAATTCAATGGGCTTATTTCTTCAGGTATAACATTACTATTAAAGCTAGAAATGATATATTTCGCAGTATCAAATTTGCTTCATAGGTTGATTCTGATTCTACAATGTCTGGATCTGATAAACAACAGAAAACAAACATCATTCGGGATTATTTGGAGGATATTAATGAGATACCAAAGTCACGCATGTTTTGGCCACGCCAAATCTGGAGTAAATATGTCAATAAACTTGAGGTGCTTCTTCTTTACTTGTATAATTCTAACAGCTTCCTATGCCATTCCTACCATTTTGCCTTCTTAGTTGCTTGTTTTATTTCCAGTCTAGTGGGGCGATATAAGTATTTATGCATCACCCATTGCACAGTTGGAATTTTTGTCAATAATTTGTTTGATATTGCAACACAGGACTTGAAATATGAGGAAAACTCAGAGAAGGCAGTGCAATGCTTAAACGACATGGTAACTAATGCTTTGATACATATGGAAGATTGCTTGAAGTACATGGCTGCATTAAGAGATCCTGCTATATTTAAATTTTGTGCCATCCCTCAGGTAGATTATTCCTCAACTATATCATAAATGTTATTCTTTTGTGCTGTGTGTCGTATCTGACTTGTGTATTTTACGGATTTATAAAACAAAACAAACATTGGCTAGGAAAAACATTAGTAGGATGAGTTGAGTGATTTTATTACTATTTTTAAGCGTAGCATATGGTGTCATCTTGATATACATTGTTGGCCATAAGAGAAGGTTACACTGTTGGACAATCAGAATTAATTAGTTGGTTCCAAAATGACCCTCTTGTTCTATGTACAAGTCATAAGAGATCCTATTGACTTGTAACTTGATTGGAAGATGTGCTTTTGTTTCCTTCTTGATGGTCAAGATCTACATTGTTTCTATTCTCAAACCTTTTGAATTCCCATTGGAACTCTTCAGATGGCGTTTGTCTTTTCCCTTTAACAAAATTCAATGTAACATTTTATGACTTCACAGTCTGCTGTTTAATTATTTAACAAAGATCATCTCTACGTAAACTCATTTGATTTGTGCTGCCTCTACTAGATCATGGCAATTGGCACCCTAGCATTGTGCTACAACAACATTGAGGTCTTCAGAGGTGTAGTCAAAATGAGGCGAGGTAATATTCAAAACGAAAACAATTGCATTATGTATTTTACAAAGAAATAGCTTTGTCAAAAAGGGTGTTATGCATGTGCGATTATATGGTCATTTGGCACATAGTGGCAGCTATAGGAATTCCACAAACCCTAGCAACATTGTTTTCTTAGTATTAGAGATTTTATCATAAATTTTGGGAAGCTTGCACATACTGCTTCTATAGACAACCACATTTTAGTAACTACAAGTACTTATATATATTTACTAGGGAAATGATCTATGAAATCATGTCATGATAAAAATTATTTGTTAGAAAAATGAAAGTATTGCAACTACTGGTTAATTATGCCTTTCACCCTCTGAGCCCTTGATGCACTACTGGTTGATTATATGAATTCATCTCTCATTCTTTTGATGGTTTGGATAAAATACCTATCACAGTGTGTAGTTTTTGGTCACGTGATCTGTCATAATTCTTTACTGAAAAGTATTCAATTCTTTGCTGTGTTTTCTAGGTCTTACAGCAAAAGTTATTGACAGAACAAAATCAATGGATGATGTCTATGGTGCTTTCTTTGATTTTTCTTCCATTCTAAAGTCTAAGGTAAGATGCTTCAAGAAACTAGATATGTATTGTCTCTTAACAAGATTGCTTTTTACTTCATACTAAACCAAGGGTGAGAGTTGGGTTAGATGAACCCAACCGACCCCAGATTTGGCTAGTTTTGGGCAACCTGGGTATGGAATTTGATAAGTTGAGTAAACATCTATATACAAGTATCTTTAGGGTGCTGTTATTGGTGCTCCAAAATCTTGTTGTGCACTCCAAGATTTCTATATTTAGAAAGAAAAATACAAGCATGGGGAGTGCACAATGAAATTTTTGGAGTGCCAATGAGCACCCACTTTTAACCTGAATTAAAAGTTATGCAAACACGTTATATTGAATTTTTAACCCAAGCAGCCCAAGGAATTATAATATGAATGTATTTTAAAGGAAAATGTTCTCTTGTTAGACTGTCTAGCAACATAATCTGCTTGTGTAGACTACGAATCTGGAGCATTGATCAGGCTGGCTGAATGTGTGGTCCACATCAGAGTCTGACAATATAAGCTCTCTCTAGAAGTCTGGCAGGGGAACATTACCTGTAGTTTGGATATATATATATATATATTCCTATCGACTTATACTTTGAATATATTTTGGGAACTGTTGTTAGTACTCCGAAATCTCATTCTACACTCCTCACAAAGTGTATTTTTCTTTCTAGTTATAGAAAGTTTGTAGTGCAAGATGAGATTTATGGAGTACCAATAGCAATTCCCTGTATTTTTTTTCTTAATGTTCTTTTGGGCTTATTTAATTTGTTGTGCCATGCAATACTTTTTTGTGTTTGGGGTAAGGGAATACATTATTAAAATTCTTGTGTTGAGTTCTTGAGGCACAATCTAGGAAACGTTTTATTTACAAGAAATATATTTTGATTAGGAAGATGGTATTGGCACTCCAAAAAAGTCACTATGCACTTCTCATAAGTGTATTTTTCTTTCTAAATAAGAAAGTATAGAGTGCACAATGACTTTTCGGAGTGCACAATGACTTTTTCCGGTGTGCCTATAACACCATCCCTTGATTATTCAATATTATTGTTCAAACACTTTTCATCATGTCTTTTACTCTATAAACCTACCAATTCAAGATACCATATAATTTCTATGACCAAAGATACCCTAAGATCTTAGGCAAACAAACATGGATATGTCCCATGGGTTCCTTGGAAAATTGGGTAAATATGAGTAACTTCTAACCCACCTAACCCAACTACCTGCACTTTTAGAATAAACTCTTTTGTATGCGCCAATTTGTCTAGTTTTTCCGGTATGGATTTATCTTGGATTTTATAAACCAATCAGATTTTTCAAAACATAAAAAATTTGATATTGGCTGCAGGTTGACAAGAATGATCCTAATGCAACAAAAACATTGAGCAGAGTGGAAGCGGTACAGAAATTATGTAGAGACTCTGGAGCTCTGAGCAAAAGGTATGCATTTCATAGTTTCCAGTGTTTCTTCCTGAATATTGAACATTCATATTTACTGATTATCTGACAATTATCTATGGACCACACCAGGAAATCTTACATCGCCAACCGCGAACAAAGCTACAATTCAACTCTGGTAAGTTTCATCTTAGATTAAAAAAATTGACCCGAAAGCTAGAATCGTTGTAGAATTTACATACTGATCAGTCTACATTTTGAATGCAGATTGTGGCATTGTTTATTATATTGGCAATCATTTACGCTTATCTCTCTGCTAGCCCAAGAATCTAATGTAAGTTTCATCGTGATGAACAATTGATCTGGTCTCATGGTTGTAAGTTCTTTTGGAAAGCAAAACCACCTCCTCTCGTCCCTTACTCCGATTTTCTTCTTGTTGTGCAGGTTTTGCATTTCCTGAATATTCTTCAACAAAAATGGCTGGTTACAAAAGTACATGCCTCATTGATTACATTAGTTTCTTGTGTATGCAATAATGGAAGTGCCGCTATTGCCGTTGTATATTCGACATAAAGTTGCCCTAAAATATGCCGGAGCTCTCGGCACCATTTAGCAAAGCTACTGTTGCCAAACAATTGGGAGTTATTTTTGTCTTTGGAGGAGTTCATAAGCTAAGACATCGTTCCACTTTGAAAAAGAAGAGAAATACCTTGTTATATGAAAGTAATGTAGATTTATTATTGACTTGGGATGTTCCGGTCCAGATTTATTGTTGAGTAAGTTTGCTTGGGCTCTTGCTTTTAGCCGCGTTTTCAACCAAAAGTAATGTAGAATTTAATTCTTGTTTACAATAATGGCAATGCTTATTTGGTATTCTATACCCAATGCTAAGACGCTTCATTTATTCTGTCATCTGACAATTTAGCTTTATTTTTTTCGGAATTAATCCATAATTATCTACTATTTTGGTGCTCTCACCTTCAATTATATAGAATTTCTAACAATTTAATGGTCAACGACATTAACTTCTAAACCCCAGCCTTAAGTACCCAACCCTGTCATTGACCATTTCGTTTAGTAACACCAATCTTTATTTTGTTGGAGGAGGTTTGGAGTTCAAATTCTCGATGAATAAAACATTCATTTCCGGTGCAAATTGGAATCTTGGCCAGCATTCTTACCGGAACAGCGGGTATAATTTCTGCCGAGCCAGTTGCATATTTCTCCCCAAACTTGTTTTCCTTGCCATGTCCATCATACCAGGTAGCTCTAGTGGTGATTTTTTACTAGAGTTTAGAACAATCTCATTTCTTTCAGTCCTTGGTTGAACTAATCCCTATGTATCATTTGATGGAGCGGGAGAAGCTTCTAACTCTCGATTTTGTATTTTATTTTTTCTACACAACAAATCCATTTAAGACATGGCCATAGTTTTGAGCTTCTAAATAGAGAAGAGCAAGTCAAGGGAGAACCACGATTGCATATTGTCCCACATCGACAATCAGCAGCTAGACATGCCAGTTTATATATTATGTACAAGCCCCACGTAGCGTCGAGCATTGTAACGCATGCTTGTAACCCGAGTGGGGACAAATAAGATGTTGGAACACTGTTTCGGTTTCAGTGTGTCGGGTCCGTCGTGCCTCTATTCTGGCTCGCCCATTCCAAGGCGGGAGTTGGACTGTGTGGCCTGGGCGAAGGCTCAAGCCTCACTGTTCCTAAAGCGGAGGGCACTGCGTAAGGCTGGCCTCACAGAGCAACGATCACCTCCTGCTCTCGTCGGTGGAAGGATAACGGGTCGGTGCTACTCGGATCCACCGTGGCACTCTAGACCGTTCCGGTTGAACCATCATCTTTTTACTTATATGTAAGTTGCCTTTTCTGATGAGAGCCTTTGTAATTTTGGTTGTGGTTATCTCTCTTTCTGAGGAGGAGTTTTAATAGCGGTCATGAATTGTTCGGCTTGGAATGCCCTTCGCACAGGGCATGGTGCATTTTTGTATTAGTGTGAAATATGCCTTTGTTAGGCTCTCAGGCCTTCTAACAAAGTTGAGGAAAATGCTGAGCGCGCCACTGCTGGCCAAGACCAGCAGAATGTAAATCATTCAGACATGAATACGTCAGTTACTTGCACCATAAGTTATCTAGACTTCTTCGATCAAAGGATTGTTTATGGAAGGGTTAAGTCTATATAAAGTTCTTTCCTTTGCCTTGGAATCAAGGAGTTTTGATTAGTGTTATATGCCATGCCATCCTTAAGGATGAGGAACAAAGAGAAGATTGATTTGTTGAGGTTATTAGACAAGAAGTAAAAGTAAGCAAATTTAAAGGACATCAAATGATAATAAGAAACTAATCGAAGAAGTCTTGCTCTACCACTGTTTTTATAGAGTTTACTTCTCGGTGAATTAATCTTGTAACTCCTTGATGCATATATTCGCTTGCCAAGTGGTTGATGTGACTGCTAGACATGAGTGAATTCAACTTGATCCTCTTGAATTTATGAGTATTTTCCCTTGAAGAGTGCTTCTCTCTTCAAACATCCCCTCTGCAACACCCATAGTCTGATTATTCCTGTAGGTTTGCCTCCTACAGTTGCCACATCATATTAATATTTAAATATGGGCCGGGTTACCGCCCACATCTTTTGAATTTAAAGACTCAATAAATATCCCAAGTTTTTCCGTGAGTTTGGGTCGCTTCGCAAGCTTAAAGTTCAATTTAGGTCCAAACAGTGTGCCTTTTAAACACAATTAAACCGTAAGCACGCCTGCTTTAATTGTGTTTTAACCTTTACTCTTCCTTGTTAAAGTCATGATTTAGCACCACTAATGACCATTGCTCCTCCCTGTCAATAACTTTGAACCGTTCCACTACCCCATGCAGCCCCAACGGTGCGATACCGGTTCTTCACTCTATATAGGTTGTGAAATAAAACAGCACTCAAATTAAACCTTCTTATTGACAATTATAGTAAAAATGTAAGTAGGGATCGTTTTAGGCCGGGGATTAGGAGAGATTGCTAATCTACTTAAAACTGACTCGAAAATATAAAACTAGGCTTGAAAACACTTAACTAGACTCAAAGACTCAAAACAAGCTAAAAGGACACAAAACAGCACAAAACAATCAAATAGACTCAAAACGGACTCTAGGGAATGATTTGGACGAAATTAAGACTAGTAAGACTCAAAACACTTAAAAACACAATTTGGACAGATTCTAACTATCTTGACACAACAAAGTAAAGGGGATTGGGTTTTTGACGAATTTAAAGTAAAACAAGTAAACTAAAGACTTAAATAGATTTTGGCACGAAATTGGGGTAAATGGATCGGTGATAAGCTAGTTAGAGGGTTCTTCTCCACACATGACACACTTGATTCCAGTTGCTTTTCCAATAAACCATGAACCTCAACGCCCCAGATTAACTGTGAACAGCACTAATTAACCCTCAGATTTTCCTTAAGTCATTGAATTGGATGGATAACGCATCGGCAATCCAAATTATTCTTCAAAAGTTCCCTACATGAACAGCATAATCAAGATACAATCAAAGATCATTAAGCTTTGTGAAAATCATAAGCATTGACAAAGCATTCGTAACTCTGATGAGCATGATACTCCTGCCAAGAATTCACTTAACACGATTGTGACTAGCAACCTCCACTACTTATCAATATAAGTTCATAACGATTAGGTGAAACTCCCTTATATTCGAGCATCAAATTCATGCATGCAAACTAAGTATGCATCCTTAATCCACAAACAATAATAAGTTTTGAATCAAACAGTTAAGTAAATTGCATTCACGATTTATAGAATCACAATTGGAAGTAATCAATTCATATTGCAAATATGTTCATGGCTTTGAATTTCCCCCTAGCTAAAACGAGTTTAGCTCCTCATGTTCGCAAAACAAAGATACATAAATTTAGACATTGAAAACAAAAGATTGAAAACACCTAAAAACGTTCCAGCACTCCAACTTGAATGGCAAGCACGTCCAAGGGTCCTCCTTTTTCTTCTTTGCTGTGACACAAGGTATGGGTGAAGGTTTGAGTGATGAATTGTATGGGAGAATGACTGAAAGTCTGAATGGTAGTGAATGGTTCAAGGAAGGCTGCGACAAGGAACTTAAATAATAATAGCAAAGTATGTCAAAACCCTAGGGAATTAAAGCTAAGGTGCGGCAGAATTAAAGGGAAAAAGAAAATAAGGTTTTAATTATTTTAGAAGGATTTTAACTTTAAGTCCACAAGGAAAAAGGGTAAGTCAAAACAGAATCCAAGGGAACAAGGGAAAAATGATATGCGGCAAGGGGAGGAAAAGAGGAAAGGAGGATCCCTTGCACGGCAAGGGAAAAAGGAAAGGGAAGAAAGGTACGGCACTCTTTGTGGCAGGGATTAGTTCTTCTAGAAACATGTAATTAAGTGTCCTAAAGTATTTAGGACACCCCTTTGCAGCTGGAACATAGGTGAATTAGGATTAGGAAAGTTTAGGACAAAATAAGGTAACTTGGCTAACATTCCTTTTTTCTTGCTTGCATCCTTTACTTCCTTTTCTTGAATGAATTTCTTCATAACTTCAGCATAATCCTAGCCTCTTTTGGTCTTCAATTTCGTCCATCCACCTTGCTCCATGCATGTGCTATCCATTCCAAGCCCAAAATGCTCCAAAAAGCTCCAAAATGCACTTTCTTGCTACTTTAGCTCTTTGGACCTACAAACATACGAAAATAGCTTAAAATACTAAAATAACTATGAACTAACAACATAAATGCAAGAAAACAAGTTAACTAAGTCGCATAAATATGCTTCTATTAGTTATTGGGCATAAGCGAAGTGGAACTCTTCACCTTTGCTTCTTTTTGCCTACTTACAACTTTCAACCATGTCTTCCTCATCGCGAACCCTGATTTCCCTAACTTGTGTCACAACCAATCCTTTATAAAACAGAGGGCATGTGTTCTAAGGGGTGGGGTCTTGTGACCAAGGGCTTCCCTACTTCCTCCGTTGAAGAGTGGAGCAAATGGATTGACGTTTTGAAATCCATCCATGGAGCTGGGTGGAGATCCCATGGCATCCATGGTCTCATTGTTCGGGCAAGAAATCTCATGGGGAAGGGTCCTTCACTCGAGCACACAGCTCCCCGAGGAGTTGGCATTTTGGTTGATTGTCGGGCTCCGGCTTGCTGAGATGCTGCAAGAGGAGGATAAAGTTAGTTTTGAAAGGTTCTTTTGTGGGGCCTTAGGTGTAGGCCTTGAGACTTGCAATCAAAACTAACTAAGTGCTAAGGCGTGCCACTACCATATCTGTATAGCAGATGTAAAACAAGTGTATTTAAGCCGATTACTTGCACCCCAAGTTATTCTGACTTCTTGTTATCAAAGGATTGTCGTAGATGGGTTAAGTCTACATTAAGTTCTTTTCTATGCCTTGAGATCAAGGACTTTTAGTTCTTTATCTTGTATGCTTGAAGGGTGGAGATCAAGATCTGATCAAGTCATCAGTTTTAATGACTTTTAATCTTCTTATGACCATAGAATCACTAAGTGAACCATATATGAGAAATTGATGGAACTTTGGATCATTAAAAGACTAGAAATGACTTGAATATATACTGGGGAATACATTATAACAATAGATCTATTAATTGAAAGAAAAAACAATGAGAGGCATGCAAGATTTCACCTTGTTGGGCAAGGTTGAACGTCTTGCAATCTCTTTTTTTTAGTTCTAAAGGGGTTAGGTACTGAAAGAGGGATGAAAGGTAAATGGGTTTACACAAGAGAATCGATACTACAACATTTGAAGAAGGTAGCAGAGCTTTTACATAGACAAAAGATGTCTTTCTAAAGGAAGTCTAAAGCTACAAGGGGCAAAATCTGGACAAAGCACAACTTTCTGAATATTTGCTTGACTGAGAGGCAAGTTGTATGTTTGTTTGTTTGATTGGTTGAGTGTCTTTGTCTCTGGGCCCTCTTCCCCTATTTATAGGCGAATTAGCCCGATTGTGCTGCTTCTGCTCTTACCCGAAAGCAACTGGATGGTAGTGAGTCACCAGCATTTTTACATGTTCTGCCACTCGAAAAAGTGCTTTTGGGGCGAGAGTTGGTTGATTTCCATCGGTTGTCACTTCCCTTGTAAGCACCTAACCTTTACATTTAATGGGGAGCGATCATATTGTCTCGAGATAGGTATTTGGGCTTGACTCTGGACCTCGGGCAAAATCTCCTCTATTGAACTCTATTGGGCTTCCTCCCTTTAAGCCCAAAGTTAAATATTAACCCAAACACTCATCATGGTGTCAAGGGGAGTTATCACCCCAAAGCCTGTGCTGCTCAGTGCTGCCATGGTGTTCTGGGACAATACCAGCAATACCTTCAACTTTAGGATGGGTCCCATGACCTTCATCATGCTGGACCTGGCTTGGCCCTTTGGCCTCGGGCTGTTTATCAGTTTCAAGGTCATCGATCTTGAGTGCTTCCCTGAGGGCCTGGGTTTAAGCACGGCGTGCTCGACTTTCTTAGTAGGGAAAATGCATGGGCTGCTTGATAACTTCCCCCAAGGGATTATTATTGACCGGCTAGCGTATAATACAATATTGGATGAGACCATCATTGAATGGCCTATATATGGAGGACGAGTAATTCTTAGAGGGGGTCATACGAATAGAGAGAGGAATTACACTGTATTGAGTTGAGTTATTTGTAACCTTATACTCCATTTTTATTCCAGAGACTCAAAAGATGTATTATAGTTTTGAAGGGTGAACCACTTTAATCATGTTGTCTATTTCGTATTATTTGCAAGCCCTAGCTCATCAAGGGCCAACACTTGACTATTTTAATCTTTGTTGACCTCACTATTTTTGAGCATTAACAATAATAAACACAGTTAAATTTCCAAACAAAAGCAAGTGCATATATGGTGATGGAAAATGTTATATAAAAACCCAGTAATTTTACCTCTAAAACGAACTTAACAATTTTGTCCATCAAAATTAGAATTTTGCCTTTTATTTAAACAAAGGAAAAAAAAAAAAAAAAAACAGAACCAATAAAACAACCACCACCCTCCTCCAGCTTCTCCTCTTTTCTCTTGAGATTAAAAAATGACAAAAAACCAAATACAAAAACCCCACATCCCCGTTTTTTATTTCCGGCAAACCACCCACCACCAATGGTGGCTCCATGACGCTAGCGACCATCCCCCCTTGCTGAGAGGAAGTGCATTTGCTTGAGAAGAGGAGTTAGGGTTTCCATGAGTTTCTCTCCTTCATATGTTGTGACGACGATACTAAAAAAACTTCTTGTGAATCCACAACTCAACAGCACCAATTACAGCAAGTAAAAGTGGCCAAATTACATTGAGAAACAGCACTGATCCAAATGAGAAGGCCACAAAGAACAGTTCCCATGCAACAAAATAACTCAAAGGAAACTACTCAAAAGATTCAAGTGCTGAGCCAGCTTCCGCCACAAAAACCATAAAATGTACAACATTCAACTTGTTGCAAGAACAAAATACTTGTGTTGGAGTTCAGCCAAGAGTCTATACTCATTTTTCTACTGAATCGTAAAAACTTTATGTAAGAACAAAATAAATGTGTTGGTATTCAGCTAATGATCATCTTGTTAAGGAACTCAGCTTTCTCAGGAAAGTACTCCATCAACTCATGGTCACCCAGACATAATCCTTGCACTTCCCAATGTTTAACTTGTTCGTTGCAATCACTCGAGACTTGTAAAAGAATTGCTGAAAAAAATCGGGGAAAATGAAGTTGTGATTAATATACAGGATTGACAGGCAACACCAATATGCATTTTAACATTTATCGGTTGAAGCCAATCCCATGTAAGAAGGTAAATATAATTTACAAAAACACTAATTTTAATGCAGATTCTGCACACTGAAAATAAACTGGATTTATGTAACCGAGAAACAGAAACACGAAGAAACTACATGAGATTTTAGGAGGATAAGAATATAAGTATATGGTGTCGTATAGCAACCATCACCTTCCGCGGTGTCTTTTCAGACCAGTAAACTTTTTTTGGAAAATGCCAGACTGACTTTCCAGCAGATCCATCAGTGTTTCCGTAGAGAAGAAGATAGAGTCTTCTGTCATGGGCTCTCTGCAATGACCTAAAGAACGAATCAACTTTTAACATTCAGGGCATAACTACCAATAAAAATCACTGAAATGTCCAACGGCTGGCAGTAAAGGACAATTGTCTCTCTTCAAACTCCCAACAAGGTTGTAGAAAAGGTTTTACAAAGAATATGAAGCTTTCGCAACATTACAAGCAATAAGAACTTTTACGTGCTCCTTAACTTCAAGCAAACTGAATTTCAAAACGAGCAAGAAAAAACAAATTCCTATAAAAAAATCATCAAAATTATACTGCATACTTTTTGTCAGCTTCAGTGATCCGCGGAGCAGGTTCATAATCTTTCTGGTAGTCACCTTTTCCACTGTTCACCAAAAGTAAGTGTCATGCTAGAGCTAGGGTGAAAACTTGTATTTGCACATGTCTTGTGGGCATCAAGTGTGAGCAAGGCTTACACAATAAGCCAAAAAGTTGCTTATAAACTATACTTTGAGTTCTACCCATAAAATTAGAACAGAATAAATGAACTGGACTGTGATGCTAAACACCTTTCCTCGTGCTAATATCAAGATTATCCCTTTTCATAACTCTGAGACCCATGAAACAGAATCCACTACAGAATGTATTGTCATTTCAAAGAATTTTCAACCAATGATAGCCTTTTGAGGAGTTGGAGCCATTGAAATTGATAAATAGTTTGAGGTACACTGAAATCATTATGTTTCAATACACGTTGAATATCTAATGACATTCCAATCAACAAACAGACCTGATATTAGGAAATTTAGTTCAATTAAGGAATGAGGGGTGAATACAATTTCAAGTTCTAAACATGTAATGTTGTTGCGATTCAATGAGCATATAACAACGTAAACCTATATGTCGTAGTTAACCTTTCAAACAAACCTCACCTAGCATTAGACTTGTCTAAAAGCTCATCTGGATATATGCGCCTATATTGCTGTCGCCACCGGAACCTATAATCTCAGGGAATGAAACTCCAACATGAGCCACTCATAACACAAATTTACATAACCAACAGAATAAACCAAACTTTTACAAATTTAGGTACCCTAGTCAATATCTATCACCTTATCACATCATCACCCAAAAAAACAGCAAAATCGAAGACTTGGGTCACTTGCCAGAACCCGCCATCGGCTCAGCGGTTAAGAACAGTAAACATCACCCAACAGAGCAATTCAGAGCAAAAACCATACATCTGAATCTGGTTTTGCACAGCAATGTTTTGTCCCCAATATTATTAAAACGTAAAGCTGCGCGGCTCAAATCAGCAAGACCACATATTTTCTACTTCTACATAAAATTAATCAACATTATCAGTTCTTTCCTTTCATTTCTTTTCCACAACTTTCTGTGCAACTAAGCACTACCCTTTTTATCTAGTTCACTTTCTCGCATTTTCTGAGCAACCAACAACAACAACAACAACAACAACAAAGCCTTTTCCCACTAAGTGGGGTCGGCTATATGAATCCTAGAACGCCATTGCGCTCGGTTTTGTGTCATGTCCTCCGTTAGGTCCAAGTACTCTAAGTCTTTTCTTAGAGTCTCTTCCAAAGTTTTCCTAGGTCTTCCTCTACCCCTTCGGCCCTGAACCTCTGTCCCGTAGTCACATCTTCGAACCGGAGCGTCATTCGGCCTTCTTTGCACATGTCCAAATCACCGGAGCCGATTTTCTCTCATCTTTCCTACAATTTCGGCTACTCCTACTTTACCTCGGATATCCTCAGTCCCAATCTTATCCTTTCTCGTGTGCCCACACATCCCACGAAGCATCCTCATCTCCGCTACACCCATTTTGTGTACGTGTTGATGCTTCACCGTCCAACATTCTGTGTCATACAACATCGCTGGCCTTATTGCCGTCCTATAAAATTTTCCCTTGAGCTTCAGTGGCCTACGACGGTCACACAACACGCCGGATGCATTCTTACACTTCATCCATCCAGCTCGTATTCTATGGTTGAGATCTCCATCTAATTCTCCGTTCTCTTGCAAGATAGATCCTAGGTAGCGAAAATGGTCGCTTTTTGTGATCTTCGCTAGATTGCTCCGGTCATTAGTGTGGATAAGTATATAAATGGATAGAGATAGGAAAGCAAACACAAGATGTACGTGGTTCACCCAGATTGGCTACGTCCACGGAATAGAAGAGTTCTCATTAATTGTGAAGGGTTTACACAAGTACATAGGTTCAAGCTCTCCTTTAGTGAGTACAAGTGAATGATTTAGTACAAATGACATTAGGAAATATTGTAGGAGAATGATCTCGTAATCACGAAACTTCTAAGTATCGGAGTGTGGTGTCGTCTTGACTTGCCTTATCTGTCTCATAGGTAGATGTGGCATCTTCTCTGGAAGTACTCTTCCTCCATCCAGGGGTGGTATCTTTAACTGGTGGAGATGCACAAGGTAATGTATCAATTTCACTTGAAGCTTACTTGTAGTTTCAGGCTTGGTCAAGCGCGATACAAACCATGTAGTAGGAGTCCCCCAAGTCGCCGAGCTAGGGGGTCTGCTGAAAGAGGTGACAGACAAGGCAAGCAATCAGAGCTCCGACTGATTGTTCACCTTCTCCCCATCTTGCAGCAGCATGAAGGATAAAGAGAAGAAAAATGAGAAGAGATGATATGAGATACTTTTTCTTTTGAAGAAGTAACTTTCCACAGGCTTATTCTTGAACTGAGCTTGAGGGTTTTCTGGTTTCCTCCAGAGTATAAGGCCGACTGAAGAATTTGAGGGTCAAAACAAGTCCATCAAATCTAGAGTACGTTCCACCCTGCTGATATGGGATACTTTTGCTTTTGACAGAGTAATAGATGTATCGGCACGTGTGCTGTTACGCTTGTCTCCACATGCTTCCTTGTATCCTTCGCACTTGCCCTATATGTTCCTCAAGCAGATGCGGAATCTTCCCTGGAAATATAAGATGTTGAAGATGAGTACTCGAGAGCAATGCCAGGTAAGTAATCAGGTAAGGGGTTCCAGGCAGTCAGTTCCTGGCTGGAAGCTTGATTCCAAGTGCTGACTGATTGCTCTCTTTCTCCTTGTCTTGCAGGTAAAAACAAGGTCAAAGGAAAAGACAGGGAAAAAGCATGATATGGGATACTCTTGCTTTTAACCCTGATGATATGAGATATTCTTGCTCTAGTATAGCTTGTTTGCAGAGGTATTATCGGGGGGAAGGAAAGCTGAATATTTCGAAAGGCTTCGTTGGGAGTGCCCTCTCAGATATGATGAAGGGTTGAGCATTTTTGCAGGTCTGCCTGTCTGTTGGGGATGGAGGTCGACATATATAGGAGTCTCCCTAAGAAGTAGTAATGCTATTCCTTTACCCTGCTTGGTCATAGCACGGTAGTGGGAGCTGCCAGTTTCACATGTTTTAACTCTGTCAGAGCACTTTGAAAAAGTGGTCTGTGGTATCTGGCTCTCGAGATTCTGAGAACGATGCCTCTTCGATTTTTGAGAAAGCAATCATGCTGGGGGTCTGGCTCTCGAGATTCGGAGAGCAGTGTCTCTTCGATTTTTGAGAAAGTAATCATGTTGGGAGTTTGGCTCTCGAGATTCGGAGGGCGGTGCCTCTTCGATTTTGGAGCAAGCAATCTGTTGGGAGTGTTGTCTCGAATGTGAGTAAAGGTTGGGCATGTTTGCTAGTCTACCTTGCCACGAGGCACAAAGGTTGACACACAGGGACTTTCCAATTATCCAGCAATGGTACTGTTCCTTTACCCTCTCTTCGATTTTGAGAAAGTAGTCATGTTGAGAGTCTGGCTCTCGAGATTCGGAGGACGATGTCTCTTCGATTTTGGAGCAAGCAATCTTGTTGGGAGTGTTTTCTCGAATGTGAGTAAAGGTTGGGCATGTTTGCTAGTCTACCTTGCCACGAAGCACATAGGTCGACAAACAGGGACTTTCCAATTATCCAGCAGTGGTACTGTTCCTTTACGCTTGTGGGTAATAATATGGTAGCTAGACCTTCAAAATTTATGTGTCTAAACTTTGTTAGTGCTGTTTCTTTGCTATTCTTTTACCTTTCTTGGTCAGAGCGATGTAGTGGGAGTTGCAAGCTTCACGTGCTCAACTTTGGCAGAGAACTTTGGCAAAGTTATCTGTGGTACCCATGAGCTATTGTTGCGTGTGGGAAGTGGGTGATTGAACAATAAGATTCATGTGCTTTCTACTTCACCAGAAGTCTTCGACAGAATTCCCATAATTTCTGCAAAGCTGAGTGTGTGTGTGACAGGTGCTGACAAGGCTAGAAAAGTAGGTGCCTCTTCGATTTCTGAGATCGGCCCTCGTGGTCTCTAAGCAGCCCAGCTTTTGAGAAAGCGAGCGCCTCTTCGATTGATTCGGAGAACGATGCCTCATCGATTTTTGAGAAAGCAATCATGCTGGGGTTCTGGCTCTCGAAGATTCGGGGAGCAGTGTCTCTTCGATTTTTGAGAAAGTAATCATGTTGGGAGTCTGGCTCTCGAGATTCGGAGGGCGGTGCCTCTTCGATTTTGGAGCAAGCAATCTTGTTGGGAGTATTTTCTCGAATGTGAGTAAAGGTTGGGCATGTTTGCTAGTCTACCTTGCCACGAAGCACAGAGGTTGACACACAGGGACTTTCCAATTATCCAGCAATGGTACTGTTCCTCTACCCTCTCTTCGATTTTTAAGAAAGTAGTCATGTTGAGAGTCTGGCTCTCGAGATTCGGAGGACGGTGCCTCTTCGATTTTGGAGCAAGCAATCTTATTGGGAGTGTTTTCTCGAATGTGAGTAAAGGTTGGGCATGTTTGCTAGTCTACCTTGCCACGAAGCACAGAGGTTGACACACAGGGACTTTCCAATTATCCAGCAGTGGTACTATTCCTTTACCCTTGTGGGTAATAATATGGTAGCTAGACCTTCAAAATTTATGGGTCTAAACTTTGTTAGTGCTGTTTCTTTGCTATTCTTTTACCCTTCTTGGTCAGAGCGATGTAGTGGGAGCTGCAAGCTTCACGTGCTCAACTTTGGCAAAGTTATCTGTGGTACCCATGAGCTATTGTTGCGTGTGGGAAGTGGGTGATTGAACAGTAAGATTCATGTGTTTTCTACTTCCCCAGAAGTCTTCGACAGAATGCCCATAATTTCCGCAAAGCTGAGTGTGCGTGTGACAGGTGCTGACAAGGCTGGAAAAGTAGGTGCCTCTTCGATTTCTGAGATCGGCCCTCGTGGTCTCTGGGGAGCCCAGCTTTTGAAAAAGCGAGCGCCTCTTCGATTTCTGAGATCAGCCTTCGAGGTCTTTGAGCAGCCCAACTTTTGAGAAAGCAAACGCCTCTTCGATTTCTGAGATCAACCCTCGTGATCTCTAAGCAGCCCAGCTTTTGAGAAAGCAAACGCCTCTTCGATTTCTGAGCAGGCGCCTCTTCGATTTCTGAAGCTCCGTCGAGTGCAGATTTTTATAGGGGCTGGCATTAAGTTCCAAAGCACACTTGAATCTCCACCAGTAGAAGCTTCATTCTTGCACTTCTAAGATCTTGATTTGTCCGACCTCTTCTCTCTTCAACACCTTTGAAAATGTCTGGCCCCTCCGACCGTCGTTTTGACTTGAACCTTGTTGAAGAGGCAGCCCCGCCTTCTCCAGACAACATATGGCGCCCATCCTTCGTCTCCCCTACTGGTCCTCTTACCGTTGGGGATTCCGTGATGAAGAATGATATGACCGCTGCGGTGGTGGCCAGGAACCTTCTCACTCCCAAAGATAACAGACTACTTTCCAAACGGTCTGATGAGTTAGCTGTTAAGGATTCGCTGGCTCTCAGTGTTCAGTGTGCAGGTTCTGTGTCTAATATGGCCCAACGCCTATTTGCTCGAACCCGCCAAGTTGAATCATTGGCGGCTGAAGTGATGAGTCTCAAACAGGAGATTAGAGGGCTCAAGCATGAGAATAAACAGTTGCACCGGCTCGCACATGACTATGCTACAAACATGAAGAGGAAGCTTGACCAGATGAAGGAAACTGATGGTTAGGTTTTACTTGATCATCAGAGATTTGTGGGTTTGTTCCAAAGGCATTTATTGCCTTCGTCTTCTGGGGCTGTACCGCGTAATGAAGCTCCAAATGATCAACCTCTGATGCCTCCTCCTTCTAGGGTTCTGTCCAGTACTGAGGCTCCAAATGATCCCCCTCCGGTGCCTTCTCTTTCTGGGGCTCTACCGACTGCTGAGACTTCTCCTAAGCAACCTTTGTGAAGGCTCCCTCTTGTGTGTTTATTTTGACTCATGTATATGTACATATTTGTAGCTTATCGGGGATATCAATAAATAAGCTTTCCTTCATTTCAACGTATTGTGTTAAATACACCAAAGCCTTCTTCGCTAAGTTCTTTGAATTTTCTTTTGTTGAAGCTTGTATGTTGAAGCTTTCTGAGTGGAGCATGTAGGTTGGGGTAGTGTTCCCTTAATTTTCCGAGTGAGGAAAACTTCTCGGTTGGAGACTTGGAAAATCCAAGTCACTGAGTGGGATCGGCTATATGAATCTTAGAACGCCATTGTGATCGATCCTGTGTCATGTCATTCGTTAGATCCAAGTACTCTAAGTCTTTTCTTAGAGTCTCTTCCAAAGTTTTCCTAGGTCTTCCTCTACCCCTTCGGCCCTGAACCTCTGTCCCATAGTCGCATCTTCTAATCGGAGCGTCAGTAGGCCTTCTTTGCACATGTCCAAACCACCGTAACCGATTTTCTCTCATCTTTCCTTCAATTTCGGCTACTCCTACTTTACCCTGGATATCCTCATTCCTAATCTTATCCTTTCTCGTGTGCCCACACATCCAACGAAGCATCCTCATCTCCGCTACACCCATTTTGTGTACGTGTTGATGTTTCACCGCCCAACATTCTGTGCCATACAGCATCGCCGGCCTTATTGCCGTCCTATAAAATTTTCCCTTGAGCTTCAGTGGCATACGGCGGTCACATAACACTCCGGATGCACTCTTCCACTTCATCCATCCAGCTTGTATTCTATGGTTGAGATCTCCATCTAATTCTCCGTTCTTTTGCAAGATAGATCCTAGGTAACGAAAACGGTCGCTCTTTGGTATTTCTTGATCTCCGATCCTCACCCCTAACTCGTTTTGGCCTCCATTTGCACTGAACTTGCACTCCATATATTCTGTCTTTGATCGGCTTAGGCGAAGACCTTTAGATTCCAACACTTCTCTCCAAAGGTTAAGCTTTGCATTTACCCCTTCCTGAGTTTCATCTATCAACACTATATCGTCTGCGAACAGCATACACCAAGGAATATCATCTTGAATATGTCCTGTTAACTCATCCATTACCAACGCAAAAAGGTAAGGACTTAAGGATGAGCCTTGATGTAATCCTACAGTTATGGGAAAGCTTTCGGTTTGTCCTTCATGAGTTCTTACGGCAGTCTTTGCTCCTTCATACATATCCTTTATAGCTTGGATATATGCTACTCGTACTCCTTTCTTCTCTAAAATCCTCCAAAGAATGTCTCTTGGGACCCTATCATACGCTTTTTCCAAATCTATAAAGACCATGTGTAAATCCTTTTTCCCATCTCTATATCTTTCCATCAATCTTCGTAAGAGATAGATTGCCTCCATGGTTGAGCGCCCTGGCATGAACCCGAATTGGTTGTCCGAAACCCGTGTCTCTTGCCTCAATCTATGCTCAATGACTCTCTCCCAGAGCTTCATTGTATGACTCATTAGCTTAATACCCCTATAGTTCATGCAATTTTGTACGTCGCCCTTATTCTTGTAGATAGGCACCAAAGTGCTCGTTCGCCACTCATTTGGCATCTTCTTCGTTTTCAAAATCCTATTGAAAAGGTCAGTGAGCCATGTTATACCTGTCTCTCCCAAAAGTTTCCACACTTCGATTGGTATATTGTCTGGGCCTATTGCTTTTTTATGCTTCATCTTCTTCAAAGCTACAACCACTTCTTCCTTCCGGATTCGACGATAAAAAGAGTAGTTTCGACACTCTTCTAAGTTACTCAACTCCCCTAAAGAAGCACTCATTTCATGTCCTTCATTGAAGAGATTATGAAAATAACCTCTCCATCTGTCTTTAACAGCGTTCTCTGTAGCAAGAACCTTTCCATCCTCATCCTTGATGCACCTCACTTGGTTTAGGTCCCTTGTCTTCTTTTCCCTTGCTCTAGATAGTTTATAGATATCCAACTCTCCTTCTTTGGTATCTAGTCGTTTATACATATCGTCGTAAGCCGCTAACTTAGCTTCTCTGACAGCTTTCTTCGCCTCTTGCTTCGCTTTTCTATACCTTTCACCATTTTCATCGGTCATCTCCTTGTATAAGGCTTTACAACATTCCTTCTTAGCCTTCACCTTTGTTTGTACCTCCTCATTCCACCACCAAGATTCCTTTTGGTGTGGGGCAAAGCCCTTGGACTCTCCTAATACCTCTTTTGCTACTTTTCGGATACAACTAGCCATGGAATCCCACATTTGGCTAGCTTCCCCCTCTCTATCCCACACACATTGGGTGATTACCTTTTCTTTGAAAATGGCTTGTTTTTCTTCTTTTAGATTCCACCATCTAGTCCTTGGGCACTTCCAAGTCTTGTTCTTTTGTCTTACTCTTTTGATATATACATCCATCACCAACAAGCGATGTTGATTAGCCACGCTCTCTCCTGGTATAACTTTGCAATCCTTACAAGTTATACGATCCCCTTTCCTCATTAGAAGAAAATCTATTTGTGTTTTTGACGACCCACTCTTGTAGGTGATCACATGTTCTTCTCTCTTCTTAAAGAAGGTGTTGGCTAAGAAGAGATCATATGCCATTGCAAAATCCAAGATAGCTTCCCCATCCTCGTTTCTCTCCCCAAAACCATGGCCACCATGAAAACCTCCATAGTTGCCTGTCTCCCTGCCCACGTGTCCATTTAAATCTCCTCCTATAAATAACTTCTCCGTCTGAGCAATTCCTTGCACCAAGTCTCCAAGATCTTCCCAAAATTTCTCCTTCGAACTCGTATCCAACCCTACTTGAGGTGCGTACGCACTAATCACATTGATAAGTTCTTGTCCTATTACAATCTTGATTGCCATGATTCTATCTCCTACCCTCTTGACATCTACAACATCTTGTACCAAGGTCTTGTCCACGATGATGCCAACACCGTTTCTCGTTCTATTTGTGCCCGAATACCAAAGTTTAAACCCTGAGTTTTCTAGATCCTTTGCCTTACTACCAACCCACTTAGTTTCTTGTAGGCACATAATATTTATCCTTCTCCTCACCATAACTTCCACTACTTCCATAGATTTTCCCGTTAAGGTTCCTATATTCCACGTTCCTAAACGCATTTTGCTCTCTTGAACTCTACCCTTCTGTCCTAGCTTCTTCACCCTCCCCCGTCTAATAGGATCAAAGTACTTCTTTTGTGTGTCCCGGGTAAAGTTGATAGGAGCATATGCTCCCAAACAACTTTGAGTGGAGTCGTTCGAAAAGAAGTTTCTATGGCCCCCTTGCTCATTTAACACTGCATCCGGGTGCCGATGGAGATACAGCGACCCTTGCTCACTTATCACTGTGCTCGGGCCACACAGCGCGCCACTTACGGGTGACGCCCTAGCTTTAGCGCGATTTTGTTCTGGATTCATTATCATAAGGATTCGACGTGATCATGGAGTGCCGGCTGTCGACTACCTGACGCCCTCCCCCTCCTCCTTTATCCGGGCTTGGGACCGGCCATGTAAGACATAGGCGGAGTTGCATTTTCTGAGCAACCAAACAGAAAATAAACAAGACAGAGAAACATAGAGATTAAGAAGCAAACTTACGCCAACTCCTGATAGGCATAAACGACGGGGTCGATTTTGGAAATAACAACAGGCAGCCTCTCGAAGAGCACGGACGCAATGATTTTCTCGGAAGAAGACGATGAGCTCGTGGATAACCCTCGGCCTCTGGCCAGAGGGCCACGCAAAATCGTGATGGTCCTCTACATTCTGGAACGGTGGAGATTTTTCAGGCATAGCGCCTTCTAAAATCCTAAATTCCCAGAATCGGTAGTGCACTCATGTACAATGAAAAACGGAGTGCATGAGTGCAGCGCGATTGATTTCTCTTTGTACAGAGAGGGAGCGCTGCAGACGATGCCGTTTTGCTCAATTTCGAAACAAAAGTTCTATGGTGCATCTTGATTTTAATATTTTTGTCTAAAAGAAATGCTAGGAGACTATCTCAAAAGTGTACCTCAGATAACCAATCATAGAACATCTCATCTATTGGAGAGCTAATGAAGTGATCTCTTTAGGCGAAAGAATCAGAAACTCTTCGCCAGTTGAGACTTGGATAGGTAACCAACCAACCATAAGCAATGTTGTTAATCCAAACTAAAGATGCTCCTAAATCACCTAATTCTACGGTTCCAATGATGTTAGTCCAAACTGAAGATGTCGCTTTGTTATCAAAACAGTGTTTATCCAAACTGAAGATGTGTTGACGAGAGGTTTAGGATAATTAGTATTTTACTTAGGGTGTGAGAAGGGTTTCACGTAGAGACAGTGTTTATCCAGACAGAAGGATGTGTTGACGAGAGGTTTAGGATAATTAAGTATTTTTCTTAGGGTTGTGAAAAGGGTTTTGCGTAGAGCGAGGTTTTTCGCGTTGAGCGTTTTGAGTTGAAGGGCTTCTCATGGTACAAAACCACTTCTATTTATAGGGGTGGATTTCGTGATAAGCAGGTTTTTCGAGGTAGAGTTCTGATAGGACTATACCCTCTCGGCACTCACATGGATCTCTTCTTAGTTCATCTCTTTAAATCCCCTCTTTAGCCGAAACTCAATTTCTATCCGGTCTCGACTTCTTTGACTTGGATTAGGATTCTAAACCTAGTCACTTTATGCACTTAACTCGTTCTCATATGATCAGCCACATGTTTCGATTACTGAAATAATTTGAACCTTATCAGAACCTCATTCTAATCCTTGAAAATTTTAATTCAATCAAGACTTGATCGAGCCATGTCTGTATTCAATTGAGAATTTGAGAGATTTTAATGAATTTATAAATCCATGGATTTTTATGGAGTTTAATTGATTTGTAGAGATTCCATATAAAATTTTGATTCAATTCCCTTGAAATCTCACGAGGAGAGGTGAGATTTGTGGATGCTTAAAATACACTACGAAATCTCTCCAATTCCCTCTAATTCCTCAACTTTCTCAAATTCTTTAAAATTAATTTCTAATTGAATACACCTGGAATGTTATAAACTTCTTTAAAATCCTAATTGAATACACCTGGATTTCTAAAGATTTTAATAAAATATCTTAAAATTCTAATTGAATACACCTTGAATTTCAGAGAATCACTTAAAATCCTGATTGAATACCCCTAGATTCGTTAAAAGAATTAAAATCTCTCAAAATCCCAATTGAATACTGTAGACATTGAAATTTCGGTGGCATAAATGTTAGCCATTGCATTAAGATTACATTTGTAAACATTGAAATTTTGGTGAAATAAATGTTGACCATTGTATTAAAATTACAACCTTCATTCACTTCACCTACATCATACACTAAGTTCACCTACAACATCCACCAAGTTCACCTACATCATACACTAAGTTCACCTACAACATCCACCAAGTTCACCTACAACATCCACCAAGTTTCACCTACAACATCCACCAAAATTCACCTACAACATCCACCAAAACAAATGGATGGTGGTGATTCGTTCCCAAAGCCTATAAATAGGCTCCTCCATCAAAGAATCAAGAAACCAATTCACAAATACATTTCTCTACTCCCAAATTGGAAGAGAATTCCCCAAATCTTTGAAGCTTTGAAACTCTAAAGCTCTCAAGGTTCCCGAAGAATCAAGAAAGCTCTCTTCGTTCTTCGTTCTTCGTTCATCGTTCTTCCAAGATCAAGCCCCGACGGCCCTTGGATCAACCATCCACCAATTCAAGATCAAGCCCCAAAGGCCCTTGAAGAACTTCCACCAATTCAAGATCAAGCCCCGACGGCCCTTGAAGAAAGCACAATCGTTCATCATCCGTTCATCCAAGATCAAGCCCCGACGGCCCTTGGATCAACAAACATCAACAAATCCACACATCCAACCGTTCTTCAAGATCAAGCCCAAAAGCCCTTGAAGATCCGTTCATCATCGTTATTCAAGATCAAACCTTAACGGCCCTTGAAGAAACGCTCATCCTCAAGATCAAGCCCCAACGGCTTCTTGAAGATCCGCTCAAATCCACCTTCAAGATCAAGCCCACGGCCCTTGAAGAACGTTCATCCTTAGATCAAGCCCCAACGACTCCGTGAAGATCCGCTCAAATCCACCTTCAAAGATCAAGCCCACGGCCCCTTAAAGAAACTTCCAACAGTTCATCCAAGATCAAGCCTCGACGGCCCTTGGATCAACGAAACATCCACAAATCAACACCTTACGGAGATCGAATTAGAGGATCAAATTTGAGAGAGATTGTAACCCAAAATCATCAAACACAAATATTATTTTGTGCACGTTGTTCTTGTCTCTTTCGTTTCAGGAATTTTCCGTGTTCACAAATTGGCACGCCTGGTGGGATCATCTCTACCTTTCATCTCTTTCTCCGTTCAAGAAATTCGAGCACACTTCCAAAATTAATGGCATCAAGGAAGGCTCAAGCTGTTCCCACAACCAACACGAAGAACAAGAGCATCATTGCCGCAGGCGGCGCCATTTCAGGCATCGTAACTCGAAGCAAGGCAAGAGCTCTTGTTGCCTCCTCTTCCACCCCTACATCAACCCTGCCAAAGGAACAAGAGTACCCGAGGTACGAACCTGTGATCACCCTGGCCTCGCTAAAGGCACAAAGGGAGGAAAGCCCGAAGAAGTACTTCGAGTCTTTGTTTTCCGATGCTAACTTAAGCGACAGCACATCCATGCAAATTATGGCTACCGGAGCAACTTCAATCGATGAGCAGCTGGCTCAGATGAATGAAGCAATTGCAAGGTTAACCCGAACTGTGGAAGAAAAAGACTTACAAATTGCAGCACTCGTCAACCGACTGGAGGCGCAGGATGGCGAGAAACCCAACCCGAAGATTGATCATCTGAAGAAGGAAGACGACGAAGAAGACGAGCCCCCAGTGAAGAAAATCGATGTGAAGCCGGAGCCAGACCAAGCAGCGGCACTCATGGGATCTCTTTCTATCCAGCAGCTGCAAGAGATGATCACCAACACCATCAAGGCACAGTATGAAGGAAGCTCTCATGCCTCCACGTTGTACTCGAAACCTTACTCCAAGAAGATTGACGCCTTAAGGATGTCGAAGGGCTATCAACCGCCGAAGTTTATGCAATTTGACAGAAAGGGAAACCCAAAGCAACATGTCGCACATTTCATCGAAACCTGCAACAATGCAGGGACGGAGGGAGATTACCTCGCCAAGCAGTTTGTGCGCTCGTTAAAAGGAAACGCCTTTGAGTGGTACACATACCTGGAGCCCGAGTCCATCAACAGCTGGGAACAGTTGGAAAGGGAATTCCTCAACCGCTTCTACAGTACCCGCCGCACTGTGAGCATGCTGGAGCTGACAAGCACGAAACAATAGAGGGAATAACCAGTCATGGACTACATCAACCGATGGCGTAATCTAAGCCTCGACTGTAAGGACAGGCTCTCCGAGATTTCTTCAATCGAGATGTTCATCCAGGGCATGCAATGGGGTTTACAATACATCATTCAAGGTATCAAGCCACGGACTTTTGAAGAATTAGCCACCCGTGCCCACGACATGGAACTGAGCATCGCCCATCATGGAAAGAAGGAGCCAATCACCGATTTCAAAAGGGATGAGGTGTTTACTTCAAGAGCAGACAATAATGGGAAAAAGCTCGCCAAGGAAGATTTTACCACCAAAACCATCCCTATCAAGACCTCGTCAGCACCCGTCAAAATCTCCTTCAATAATAAAGCAAAGGAGATAAAAAGAAGTGAGCCTTCCCACACCCAAGATAGGTACAAAAACACTTTGAGGGAACTGGAGCAGAAGGTATACCCTTTTCCGGACTCCGACATGGATGCAATGCTGGACGACTTGCTGGAGAAGAAGGTGATTGAGTTGCCTGAATGCAAACGCCCTGAAGAGATGAATCGTACCAACGATCCCAAGTACTGCAAGTACCATCGTATCATGGGTCATCATGTGGGCAAATGTTTCATCCTTAAAGAACTCATCATGAAGTTGGCACAACAAGGGCGGATTGAGCTCGACTTAGAAGACACAGCCGCAACGCATACCACTACGATCGTGTTCGGGTCCTTTAATCCCGTGCCTCTTCAAGAAATACCTGACCATTCCTATCAATGTACAAGCTACATGGCACCTTCTGCACAACCATCATTGGGGGCAAACGACCAGGATGCACCTATCGATGATGAAAAAGGGTGGACATTGGTGACCTATAAGAAGACGAGGAAGCCAAGACCACAAGCTATAAAGCTAAAGGGGGAGCAAGCGAGAAAGCATCGTCGCCGCAATAATAGGAAGCCTAAAAGAAGTATAAGAGCTGCTAAGTCAACATATGCTGGGGAACCTATGGAGCAAGAGCCACGTATTCCCGTCTCCTTGCACGAATACTTCCCGGAGGACTTCTTCCAACAGTTCACTATCAGTGCATGTCACATGGTCGAAGTAGAAATGGAAGAACCCTCAAAAGGCAAAGCTGTCACCACTGAGGGGGAAAAGACTCTTACAACTGAAAAAAGGTCTGCCAACACACCTTAGCATCGAATGAGCGCTCCGGTTGCCAAAGGAGATGCGAAGAGCACTGGCAGCGGTCTTGGCAAGTCTCGACGACCAAGAAGTGCAAGAAAACAAGAACGAAAGCTTGAAACTTCGGCCATATGAATGTGCCACATGCTGTGCCGCCGAGGACGCAATCCACTTCACCGATGAAGACTTGCTGCTAGGATCCAAGCCTCACAACTGACCTCTCTTCGTCTCTGGGTACGTAAGGGAGCATAAAGTCAGCCGCATGCTTGTGGATGGCGGATCAGCCATAAATATCATGCCAAAGTCAACAATGACCACAATCGGCATCAAGGTGGATGAACTATCCCTAAGCCGTCTACTAATCCAAGGTTTTAACCAAGGAGGACAAAGAGCGATGGGCATGGTCCAAGTGAAGATGACCATTGGTGAACTCAAGTCAAGCACAATATTCCACGTGATTGATGCAAGAACTTCTTACGGTTTGCTTTTAGGAAGGCCTTGGATCCATGCAAATGGAGTAGTACCGTCCACCCTTCACCAATGCTTAAAATTTTACCGAGAAGGAGTGAAGGTGATCTATGGCGACACCAAGCCATTCACTGAAGCCGAATCACATTTCGCAGACGCCAAGTTCTACATGGATGAAGACATGGTGCCCGAAACTCTTCGAAAAGAGATCAAATCCATGGGCAAAGCAACACCTAAAAAGCAGCAGTGGCAAGCCGTGCCAAAAAAGTAAGAAGAAGAAGTTATGCCATCTTCAAGCAAAAACAACGATGAGCTTGCTAAACCTGCAACAACCAAAGGGAGTAGAATGCCCTCAAATGGACCAAACATACCCGTTTTCCGATACATCCTGACGTCTAGAAGAAAGAATGGTCAATCCCCGTTTGAAACTGCAGCAAGCAAAGCCGATGCACAGCGGCACATGGATAATGTAAAGTTGCTTAAAACAAATGCAATTCTGCCTTTAACACAACTAGGCGACACTAAGGTTGCAGGACCATCACAAGGCTTCATAAAAGGCCTGCCAAAAGGGGTAGAACCAAGCTTTCTCCCAACCAAGAGGACCGAAGAAGGTTTTGATCCAAATGCCTACAAACTCATGTCTAAAGCTGGGTACAACTTCACCTCCTCTGCAAATTTGGGAAAGAAGGGTTTGAACACCGTCAAAGACAACAAATGTGATCTCACTAAAACTCAGAAGAAGTTGGAGGAACATGGTTACGGGGTCAACAACAACAAAGCTAGACTTGGCTTCACACCAAATGCACCGGTGAAGATCTCCAGCAAGACAAAAAATGCTAGCGCTTAACACATCAGCGTGAGCATTATACAAAATAAAGAAGAGCCTCAACCTGCCCCCCAGACGTCAGTATTTGATAGAATGAATCGTTCAAGACCCAGAGTTTCGGCAACTAAACTCATTGGCGGTCAAAGCAGAACTTTCGTCTTCAAAAGGCTTAACACGTCAGCATCTCGAAGCTCTGTTTTCAAAAGGTTGTTGAAACCTAAGAAGCAAAGCAATACGACTAGCTTTCCTCCATGACAGTCAGTTATGGAAATACTTAAAGAAGCCAAAAAGCCTTCCAGAAGGAGAAAGACGACACCAGAAGTAGAAAAGATCGATCATTTGGCAGAAAAAGATGACGTTCGAAGTTCCATTCCTTCAAGAATGAAGCGCCAAACAATTTTGGAGGTTAACACAATTGGATCACTGAAAGTAAAAAGGCGCACCATCATCCATACTGGACAATCTTCATGCCAACAAACTCAAGGGGTCAACATCGAAGAAGAGGCCCAAGACGTCTTCCACATTACAATCCAAGAAGGTGAAGAAGATGAAATCCTCGAGGAAGATGTCATTACAGCGCCGCCACAACTCGAAGATGGGGGCAAGCCACAGTTGACGATCTCAAAGAACTCAACTTAGGCACAAGTGAGGAACCAAAGCCTATCTTCGTGAGTGCATTACTAAGTGCAGACGAGATAGAGAAGTATTACCAGCTGCTATTAGAGTACAAGGACGTCTTTGCTTGGACCTACAAGGAAATGCCCGGCCTCGACCCCATCATTGCTGTGCATCATCTTGCAGTCAAGCCTGGAACGCGACCAATAAAGCAAACTTAAAGACGCTATCGATTTGAGCTCATCCTGTAAATCGAGGCCGAGATTGACAAGTTGATCGAAGCAGGCTTCATTTGAGAGGTGCAATACCCCAAGTGGATCTCCAATATCGTCATAGTCCTTAAGAAATCTGGACAAATAAGTGTTTGCGTAGACTTCCGAGACCTCAATGATGCTTGCCCAAAGGATGACTTCCCCTTGCCAATCATTGAAATCATGGTGGACGCAACCACTGGCCATAAGACACTATCATTCATGGACGGCTCTTCTGGATACAATTAAATTCGTATGGCTCTTGAAGATGAGGAACTAACAGCATTTCGCACTCCAAAAGGTATCTACTGCTACAAGGTGATGCCCTTTGGTCTGAAGAATGCTGGAGCTACATATCAACGCGCAATGCAGAAGATCTTCAATGACATGCTACACAAGAACGTAGAATGCTATGTAGACGATGTGGTGGTCAAGACAAAGAAAAGATTAGATCACTTGAAGGATTTACGAGTAGTGTTCGAAAGGTTGTGAAAATACAACCTCAAGATGAACCCGTTAAAATGTGCATTTGGCGTCACATCTGGAAAGTTCCTTGGCTTCATTGTCAAGCATCGTGGCATTGAAGTGGACCAATCAAAGATCAAGGCCATTCAAAGCATGCCCGAGCCAAGAAACCTGCACGAGTTGAAAAGTCTACAAGGACGGCTAGCCTTCATCAGACGCTTCATTTCCAACCTTGCAGGGCGTTGTCAACCGTTCAGTCGACTCATGAAGAAAGATGTTCCGTTCGTATGGGACAAAGCATGCAACAATGCTTTTGAAAGCATAAAGAAGTATTTATCAAGTCCGCCTGTCCTGGGGGCACCTGTACCAGGGAAATCGCTCATATTGTACATCGCTGCTCAGGAAAGTTCAGTCGGAGCACTCTTGGCACAGGAAAATGAATCCCAGAAAGAAGAAGCGCTCTACTACCTCAGTCGAACGCTCACCGGCGCTGAGTTGAACTACTCCCCAATAGAAAAAATGTGCCTTGCCTTGATATTTGCCATCCAGAAGCTCAGACATTACATGCATGCTTACACCATCCACTTGGTTGCTAAAGCTGACCCGGTCAAATACGTCATGTCCAAGCCAGTTTTGACAGGACGACTAGCTAAATGGGCATTGCTTCTCAATCAATACGAGATCATCTACGTCCCAGCTAAAGCCGTCAAGGGACAAGCACTAGCAGACTTCCTTGCCGACCATCCAATCCCAGCCGATTGGAAAATCTCAGACGACTTACCTGACGAGGAGGTGTTCTACATCGACATATTCTCGACATGAACGATGTTTTTCGACGGATCTGCAAGAGCAGACGGAGCGGGGGCAGGAGTAGTATTCATGTTGCCACAAAGGCAAATACTACCTTATTCATTCCAACTAAGCGAATTATGCTCCAACAACGTCGCTGAGTACCAAGCACTGATCATCGGGCTCCAAATGGCGATCAACATGGAAATTACAGTCCTTGAGATATATGGCGACTCAAAGCTCATAATCAATCAACTCCTGACTGAATATGAGGCGAGGAAAGATGATCTCGTCCCATACTTCCGGCTGGCAACGCAATTGCTGCAAAAGATCGAGGCCGTAACACTAGAACACGTGCCAAGAAAAGAGAATCAAATGGCAGACGCTCTCGCCAACCTAGCCTCGAGCATAACGTTAGGAGAAGACGAAGCCACAAACGTGCCAGTCTGCCAAAGATGGGTAATCCCGCCTGTCACTGAAATGGTACTAAGTGATACAAATGTTATTTCCATACTTCCGGTCAACGTTGAAGAATGGAGACAACCGCTGATCAACTACTTGGAGCATGGAATACTCCCAGATGATCCAAAACACCGTTCTGAAGTACGTCGACGAGCGCATCGCTTCCTCTATTACAAAGGGACACTCTACCAACGATCTTTTGAAAGAGTACTTCTGAGATGCTTAGGCGAGGAAGAAGCCAATCAAGCCATGGAAGAAGCACACTCAGGAATATGTGGAGAGCATCAGTCCGGACCGAAACTTCATTTTCAGCTCAAAAGAATGGGTTACTACTGGCCAAGCATGGTAAAGGACTGCCTAGAACACGCCAAAAGGTGCCAAGCCTGCCAATTTCACGCCAACTTCATACATCAACCGTCTGAACCATTACACCCTACAGCTACTTCATGGCCATTCGATGCATGAGGATTAGACGTAGTAGGACCAATTGAGCCAAAGTCATCTGCAGGAGAAGCTTACATCCTGGCTGCAACAGATTACTTCTCCAAGTGGGCTGAAGCCATACCCCTGAAAGAAGTCAAGAAGGAAACTGTCGTCCGTTTCATCAAGGAACATATCATCCACCGATATGGCGTGCCTCGCTACATTGTCACTGACAACGGAAAACAGTTCTCCAACCGACTCGTGGACGAGCTCTGCGAGAAATACAAGTTCAAGTAGCACAAATCCTTCATGTATCATGCTCCGGCCAACGGTCTTGCAGAAGCATTTAACAAGACATTGTGCAACCTCCTGAAGAAAGTAATCGGCAGAACAAAGAAAGGCTGGCATGAAAGAATAGGCGAAGCACTTTGGGCATACAGGATGACATATAGAACGCCTACCCAAGCTACACCTTATTCTCTCGTATATGGCGTGGAAGCTGTTCTACCGCTCGAAAGTCAAATCCCCTCGCTAAGGATGGCTTTACAACAAGGCTTGACTGACGAAGAAAATGCAAAGTTGCGCCTTCAAGAGCTGGAAGCCCTGGATGAAAAAAGACTCGAAGCCCAGCAACACTTAGAGTGTTATCAAGCACGACTCTCCAAAGCCTTCAACAAGAAATTTTTCCCTCGTTCCTTTCAAATGGGAGATCTCGTCCTTTCATTGTGTAGGCCTATCATCACAACTCACAAGACAAAGAGCAAGTTCACGTCAAAATGGGATGGACCATACGTAATACAAGAAGTCTACACCAATGGCGCCTACTTAATCATGGCGGAAGACGGCTTGAAGATCGGCCCTATCAATGGCAGATTCTTGAAACGCTACTACCCCTGAAAGGCGACAACTCATGCTCTTTGTTCGCACGAGCCTAAACTGCATGAACCAAAGCTCCTTGCCCGCAAGAGCATAAACTGCGTACGGCAAAATCATCATCAAAATTACTGTTAAATTCATCACTCATTTGAACTACGTTATGGCTTGATCTCTTCTTTGGAAGGGTACGTAGGCGGCTCGAACATTCAATTTCGAGTTCAGTCATATCAAAATAAAAAATATATATATAAAAGTTTTATTAAAGAAAGTCAATTTTATTACAAAAGAATAAATAAATAAATACATATGTTATTATGTATTTACAAAAAAAAAAAAAAAACAAAACAAAACAAATGCATTGAGAGAAATAAAGTCCGTTTTTATTTATTTTTTCTGGAAATTTTACATAAATTTGCATTATACATACTTAAAAAAAAAAAATCAAATCAAATTTACAAGAGGGGATATTCAAGGACGATCAGGTGCCGCCTCACCACTCGGCAGAGCTCCAGAAATGAGAGGCGCATGAGGTTGACTGTTTGAAGCCACACCACTCGGCGGAACTCCACGAAGAAGAGGAGCCAAAGGTTGATCATTTGGAGCTTCATTACGCGGTACAGCCCCAGAAGACGAAGGCAAATGCTGCTGGAACAAACCCACAAACCTCTGATGATCAAGTAAAATCTGACCATCAGATTCCTGCATCTGGTCAATCTTCGTCTTCATGTTTGTCGCATAGCTATGTGCGAGCTTATGCAATTGTTTATTCTCCTGCTTGAGCCCTCTAATCTCCTGTTTGAGACTCGTCACTTCAGCCGCCAATAATTCAACTTGACGGGTTCGAGCAAATAGGCGTTGGGCCATATTAGACACAGAACCTGCACACTGCACACTGAGAGCCAGATAATCCTTAACAGCCAACTCATCAGACCGTTTGGAAAATAGTCTGTTATCTCTAGGAGTGACAAGGTTTCGGGCCACCACCGCAGCGGTCATATCATTCTTCACCATCGAATCCCCAACGGTAAGAGGACCAGTAAGGGATATGAAGGATGGGCGCCATATGTTATCTGGAGAAGACGGGACTACCTCTTCACCAAGGTTCAAATCAAAACGACGGTCGGAGGGTCCAGACATTTTCAAAGGTGTTGAAGAAAGAAGAGGTCGGACAAATCAAGATCTTAGAAGTGCAAGAAGGGAGTTTCTACAAGCGAAAATTCAAGTGTGCTTTGAAACGAACTGCGTGCCTCTATAAAGATCAACACTCGACGGGATTTCAAAGATCGAAGAGGCGAGCTCAGAATTCGAAAAGGCCAATTCAAAAATCAAAGAGGCAAGCTCAGAAATCGGAGAAGCATCTTGCTTTTCCAGACGCGTTAGCACCCGTCACGCGTAAACTCAGCTTTGCGGAAATCACGGGCAATTTGTTAAAGCGCCAATCCCAGATATCGAAGAGGTGCCAGTCTTTTTCAGCCTCGTCAGCACCAGTCACGTGCAAACTCAGCTTTGCAGAAATCACGGGCAATTTGTCGAAGCGCCGATCCCAGATATCGAAGAGGCGCCATTCTTTTTCAGCCTCATCAACACATGTCACATGCACACTCAACTTGACGAAAATTACGGACAATTTGTCAAAGATTTCTGATAAAGAAGAAAGCACGTGAAGCCATACTGATCAATCACGCATTGGTTGCCGACACGAGTAAAAGAATAGTACCTCTACAGGTACTAAAGAATTTCCTATAACTGTCCACCTTCACCCTCCATAGCAAGGCAGACATACATAACCTTTCTTTATCTCCGAGAACATTTCTTCATCTCCGAGAATGCCTTCCCAACGAAGCCTCTCGAGTCACTCAGTGTTTCTTATTCCTTGGGGTACCTCTGCAAACAAATGACACCAAAGCAAAAGTATCTCATATCACCAGGGTAGAAAGCAAGAGTATCTCATATCATGCGTTCTCCCTGTCCTTTCCTTTTTCCTTGTTCTTACCTACAAAGACAAGGATAAAGAAAACAATATGCCGGAACCTCCACTCAAACTCGGATGCCACATTTGCCTGGAGAACATATAAAGCAAGTGAAAATGATACCTTGCAGCATGTGGAGACAATGTGCAGAAGAACCAAGCGGAGAAGAATGCAGTCTTCACAGTCAGCTCAGCAGAAGGAGTCCGAGCTGAGGAACTCAAGAAGCTGCCACATCTGCCTGAAGAAACAAGCAGAGAAGAATGCAGCCTGCACAGTCAGCTCAGCAGAAGGAGTCTGAGCTGAAGAACTCGAGAAGATGCTACATTCTACCAGAAGAATAGATAAGACAAGGGAAAATGATACATTGAAGCATGTGGAGACAAGCACAACAAAGCACGTGTCGATTCATCCGCTACTTCTTCAAAATCAAAAGTATCTCATATCATCAGGTTTGCAATCACTCTGGGTGGAGGACTCGTTTTGACCCTCAAATTCTTGGGTCGACTTGCTAGGCGTTGTGGGCTGCATGTGCCGTTTCACCACCCTTGAATCAAGTCCTTAAAGATCAAGTCACCAACTGGAAGAAGAACCCATCAATCTTGAAGATCATACCGTTGACCAAACTGCTCAGGTGTGAATTAGAAAGATTGAACAAAGCAACAAGTCGTCACCTTCACCTCGTGCCTGCTTGCCATGTGTTCGAGTCAACCTTCAAGAATCAAGCATCAACGGCCCTTGAAGAAGTTTCCAGCCAAATTCAAGATCAAGCCTCGACGGCCCTTGAGGAAATCACAAGTCCGATTCAAGATCAAGCTTCCACCATATTTGAATCAAATCCAGTTCAAGAATAAGCTGTGGAAAATCAACAATTGGAGGAATCCAAAAAAATCCTCCAACCCAGTTCAAGATCAAAGCTGTGGAAAGTCAACAAAGCGCAAAAACAAATACGTGCCGATTCATCCACTACCAAAGCCAAAGATCATCTACCACATAAAGCTCCTTGTGGTCCAATTTCAACCTTCAAGATCAAGCCTCGACGACCCTTGAAGAAATTTCAAACAAAGTCCAAGAACAAGCCTCAACGGCCCTTGAAGAAATCTCCAGCCCAATTCAAGATCAAGCCTCGATGGCCCTCGGATTGACAACTACATTAAGGGACTTCAAAACGCATCTCCTACATGTAACAAGCACATGTATACAACGCGCCTTGAAGTGGGGGCATTTGTAGACATTGAAATTTCGGTGGCATAAATGTTAGCCATTGCATTAAGATTACATTTGTAAACATTGAAATTTTGGTGAAATAAATGTTGACCATTGTATTAAAATTACAACCTTCATTCACTTCACCTACATCATACACTAAGTTCACCTACAACATCCACCAAGTTCACCTACATCATACACTAAGTTCACCTACAACATCCACCAAGTTTCACCTACAACATCCACCAAAATTCACCTACAACATCCACCAAAACAAATGGATGGTGGTGATTCGTTCCCAAAGCCTATAAATAGGCTCCTCCATCAAAGAATCAAGAAACCAATTCACAAATACATTTCTCTACTCCCAAATTGGAAGAGAATTCCCCAAATCTTTGAAGCTTTGAAACTCTAAAGCTCTCAAGGTTCCCGAAGAATCAAGAAAGCTCTCTTCGTTCTTCGTTCATCGTTCTTCCAAGATCAAGCCTTGACGGCCCTTGGATCAACCATCCACCAATTCAAGATCAAGCCCCAAAGGCCCTTGAAGAACTTCCACCAATTCAAGATCAAGCCCCGACGGCCCTTGAAGAAAGCACAATCGTTCATCATCCGTTCATCCAAGATCAAGCCCCGGCGGCCCTTGGATCAACAAACATCAACAAATCCACACATCCAACCGTTCTTCAAGATCAAGCCCAAAAGCCCTTGAAGATCCATTCATCATCGTTATTCAAGATCAAACCTTAACGGCCTTTGAAGAAACACTCATCCTCAAGATCAAACCTTAACGGCCTTTGAAGAAACATCTCTTCGTTCTTCGTTCTTCGTTCATCGTTCTTCCAAGATCAAGCCCTGACGGCCCTTGGATCAACCATCCACCAATTCAAGATCAAGCCCCAAAGGCCCTTGAAGAACTTCCACCAATTCAAGATCAAGCCCCGACGGCCCTTGAAGAAAGCACAATCGTTCATCATCCGTTCATCCAAGATCAAGCCCCGGCGGCCCTTGGATCAACAAACATCAACAAATCCACACATCCAACCGTTCTTCAAGATCAAGCCCAAAAGCCCTTGAAGATCCGTTCATCATCGTTATTCAAGATCAAACCTTAACGGCCTTTGAAGAAACACTCATCCTCAAGATCAAGCCCCAACAGCTCCTTGAAGATCCGCTCAAATCCACCTTCAAGATCAAGCCCACGGCCCTTGAAGAACGTTCATCCTTAGATCAAGCCCCAACGGCTCCTTGAAGATCCGCTCAAATCCACCTTCAAAGATCAAGCCCACGGCCCCTTGAAGAAACTTCCAACAGTTCATCCAAGATTAAGCCTCGACGGCCCTTGGATCAACGAAACATCAACAAATCAACACCTTACGGAGATCGAATCAGAGGATCAAATTTGAGAGAGATTGTAACCCAAAATCATCAAACACAAATATTATTTTGTGCACGTTGTTCTTGTCTCTTTCGTTTCAGGAATTTTCCGTGTTCACAAATACACCCCTATAAATCCCTTGGCAATCCTACTTCCATTAGAATTGATCGAATCAATGCTCTTCTAGGCTAAGAGCCAACTGGCCTGAAAAAATAACCTTGGGTTGGAAGTCAAGGCCTTCCAACTCAAGATATCATTTCTTGGCCCAAATCCTATATTTAAAGCCCAAATCCTATATTTAAAAAACACCAATGCCTGTATAGGTCTTTTGACTTCAATACGTGGCCAAGTGAATTTTGTCCAATGCACATCAAAAGTACACATTTAAGTAACATATTTCAACTAAAGTTATTTATCTGCTCTTGTTCAAATGTGTAACTGTACTATAAAAGAACATTTTGTGGCCAAGTGGCATTGTTCCATAAATGTTTGGGCTGCCTTGCGAGCCAGGTAAATTGGACTTGTTTCTTGAAATTTACATAGGACTTTTGGACTTAAGTATCAACAAAATATATCTGTAAAAATTTACCCGAGTTTCGATTCATTTGTTCACTAAATTCTGTCATCAGCAAAAACTAACACAAAGTTGAAGTAAAAATTAGCACACATGGTTAGCCTTTTCCTTTCTTTTTGTCTTAGAAAAAGTTTCATTGCAAATTTGCAAGTGGTGGATGATAAATTGTAATTTCTTGTGTGATTTATGTGGCTGCAGAGCCAAACTTATACAGGAAATAGGAGTCTATAAAAGGCAATTTACAGGACTTGGGGACTACTCCAAGTCAACGAGACAATAAAGGAAAATACAATATTCCTAAATCAATTACAATTAAACTAAATCTTAATAGTCCTTCTCAAGTTGGAGCATGGATGTCTAACATGCCTAACTTGTGCACCAAATTACGAAAGGCTGTATTACCCAAAGCTTTGATAAACAAGTCAACAATTTGAGACATGGACGACACAAAGTGACAACTTGACCTGCTTGAATTTTCTCTCATATCACATGATAATCTATTTCAATGTGCTTTGTGCGTTCATGGTATACCGGATTGGCAGCCATACATCTGTACTCTGCTTCAGCCGATGACCGAGACAGTTTTTTTGTTTCTTTATCTTCCATGTAGTAGCAGCCATACAATATCCCAATGTTGATCTTCTAGTCATAGGGCAATTAGCCCAATTTGAATCACAAAAACTCTTCAAACACAACTCACTTTGTGAGGAAAATAATAAGCCTTTCCCTGGACTTATTTTTTAAAATAACGAAGAACTCGAAGCACGGCATCCAAATGTGATTTTCTTGGTTGATGCATAAATTGGCTTAGAATATTAATTAACGGCTTAGGTAATATGAGGCCTGGTGGTTGTGAGATAAATAAGTCTACCAACCAGTCTTCTATACCGAGATGGATTATTGAGAACTTCACCTTGATCATCGGTAAGTTTCAAATTTTGCTCCATAGGAAAATCAACTGGTTGAGCTCCCAAAAGTCCCGCATCATCCAGAACATCAAGAGTATATTTCCGTTGAGAAATAGCAATCCCTGCCTTTGATCTTGCAACTTCGATTCCAAGGAAATATTTCAAGTGGCCCAAATCTTTGATACGAAAATGTTTCTGAAGAATTTTTTTTCAGATTTTGAATAGCTTTGGCATCGTTTCCTGTGATCATCATGTCATCCACATAAGTCAGTGAGGACATCAGTTTGTTGTGTGGAGAAAGGAAAAATGGTTTCATGAAAGATGACATCTCTAGTGGAAATTGGTGAGTGGAGAGATCGTAGACTCGATAAGGTTTTTGACCAAGAGGATATCCTACAAAAATGCATCGACGAGCACGAGGGGAAAATTTAGATGAAGGTTGAGTGTTTGTGGCATAACAACGAGATCCAAAAACAAGAAGGTTATGGTAGTCAGGAGGTTTGTTGTATAGTAGTTCAAAAGGTGATCGTTTGTGAAGTATGGGCGTGGGAAGGCGATTGATAAGATAGGCAGCGGTGAGACCTTTCTCCCCAAAATCGGATGGGACGGTTGGAATGAAATTGCAAGGCACGGCTAACGTTTAAGAGGTGTCTACATTTTCGTTCAACCACTCCATTCTGTTGAGGGGCGGAGGGACAGGAGTGTTGGAAAAGGATACCGAGGTCATTAAAAGTGGATTTCACGGATGTAAATTCAGTACCATTATCAGAACGCACACTTAATACGACAGTTAAAATGAATCCACGTAAAACGTGAGTAGTCATCAACAATAGTGAGAAGGAGAAACTGAGAGGGCTCCTTGGATGGATGGCCAAGGCGTTGGTGCCAGAGAGGAGCGGAAGGAGAGGCGACTTGCAGAGCAGTTTTTGATAGTTTGGTTTGTGGCGATGGTTGAGAGTTCTCTTGCACGATCAAATAATACAATCCGTTAATTTGTTTCCCCAGGCCAATCATCTTCTTCGAAGCCAGGTCCTGTAAGACACAAAATGTGGGGAAGAAGTGAGCAGAGCATTTTAATTTGCGAGTTAATTTACCGGCAGAGAGCAAATTAACACGAAAGGATGGAACACACAAACACCATCAGTGTGCAATTTAGAATTATCGTGGTTGGACCAATGCCGTTAATTTTGGCATGAGACCCATCTGGCAAGTTAACATAAGAATTAAATGGTGTCATAACAGAAACAAACTGATTTGAGGCAATGTGATCAGTGGCACCGCTGTCAAAAACCCAATGCACTGTATTGGATGAAGAAGAGATGGCACAAAAAGGTTGTGTTCTACCTGCAAAATTTGCACATGGTTTACCATCTCGAACAAGAGCTTGAGTTGACTATACTCATCAGTTGTTAACTTGAATGCATCCTTGTCAAGTAGTTTCGACGCGTTATGACTCACCTGTGTCTGGTTTGAGGCATGAGATTTCTTTGCACGATTTGGCGGGTCAACAACCTTGCCGTGAAATTTATGGCCCGGAGGAAAACCGTTGAGAAAAAAACATCGATCAATAGTGGGTGTTGTTCCATCACAGTTAAGAGCATTGAAGGGGTTTTCGAGATCCTTGTTTGTCAGAATTGGAAGTCTTTGCGGAAGCAGATTATTAGACTTGGTGGAGGCGACATTCGTGTCTTGATATCTTGTGATAAAAACTGCATGGTAAAACCCCAAACCAAGAATAATACCACAAGATACGTCAAAAACAGAGAACACATCAATATAACTTCATAACTCAGAAATCTAGATGTTCATATCAACTAGAAACTCATCTGCAATAAGAAATCTTGATGTTGAATATGTAACACACACAAGGAAAAATAGTAAATACAAAGCTACTAACTTCTTCATAAATGATAATCCTATCAATCAAATAGATAAAAAAAAAAAATTAGTATCTACATACATCACATCTTAAGGGAGGATATGATGTTCTTCCATTCGAACCAACGTACTCTCCATCATTGAGTACATTTAAACAACAAAAATACACATATAAACGAAGCATAAAGAAACAAAAAACACTCTGCTCATAATATAACCCATGCACAAACGCTAGGACACTTCAGCCACCTTGCTTGCGAGAACTCGTTCCTTTCTTTCGATGTATCCAAATGGGAACCAACCTGCTTTGCCTTTGCATTCGCCTTCCGCCCAACCATTGTTTGTCACCTGCAGAAAGAACATAATATAATCAAGCCAGGAATTCGGAGCAACAACAATGAATTATAATTTAGCCATGACTGATCTTTTTCGTTTGATTGTTTTATTTATTCAACAGAAGCAGCAGACACAAGCAAATAAGGTAACAATACTGCAATCTGCAACCTGGATTCACTGACTTCCCTCAGATGACAGGCAATCTGAAACCCAATAAAGGTTCGGCCTAGCAAAAACCAACAGGATCGTACCTTATTGTTGCAAGGTTAAATTGTTCTAAACCCAACCTAAAGTGGGTCCAGTTGGTATGTATTAGTTATCACAATTAAAACGATAGATTGTTCTCATTTTTCCATTTAGATTAGTTATTAGGTTGGTCCCAAGCCTGGGGCCAACCTGAATTCAGATTTTAAGGTAGTGAAGTATAAATCTAAGCACGTTGTAAACCTTTCGCACAACAACATAATCACCGACTGATAAACTGAGCTCTACGTCAGACACAGCTTGATATGTAAACATAACCTGCAATAAATTGACAAATATCAACATAAATGAACAGCCTTCAAGTGCACCAGTTGCATCATACAAGCAATACGAATGCAAAAATTTCTTTAATTACTAACCTCCCCTAAGAAGTAATTCATGCTGTCTGACGATCCATTATGTGTTTGAGAAGCATATATGCCATTAACTTCTTCATAAGGTGGTGGTGGAGGCATGGCATTTTCAACAGTAGGGCTAGAAGGCGCTTCAATTCGTTGTCGTTCTGTTACCATCTATCAATATCAGAAAACGCATTACCCAAAATCATCAATTGAAAGAGAAATAAAAAATGGGATTTTGCATACTTGAGAAAATTAATCTATTTTGGGAGGTGGCGGGGGTGCATACCTCTCCTTCAAGTTGATCAAGTATCAGAAGGACCCTCTGATGATAAGACCGCTCTGCCTCGACCTTCAAACCAGAAAAAAATTGACAAGAAGAAAGACATTTTAATAAGAACAAAAGAAAGTTTAAACATTAATTTCCCAATATACAACAGGCAAACGTTTACTTAGGCTTAACGAATTTAACTCGAAGCATATATTGAGAAAACTTGTACTACCATGGCAATGAGTCGCTGGAGAGTCAACCTCTGTTGCTGAGCCTCAACAGCTGCCATTGCTGCAGCAGCTTCCTTCCCTAACATTGCCATATTTGACTTTAGATCTTGCAGCTTTGACTCTGCAGCTTCCATTTTCATAACATTCTCTGAAATTCCTGGTGTTTCCCTCACCTTTGCTTGGCGTTTGGAAACTTCAATAGCCTGTCTAGGTTCAAAAGAACACACAATGACATATTTGTACAAGAAATCCAACAGATGAATTAGCTTTCACCAATTTGCATGAATACTGGGTGCATCAGTTGACCCACATGGATTCCAGTCTAAAATATTGTTGTGGGAATAAAATATTCAGAAATACTAGAAAGTCTCGGGTAAACGCAGATTAAAGATACCTGAGCTTCAGCTTCTTGTCGCATTCTATCATAACGTTGAGCAAGATGCCGAGCATCCTCCAATGGAGCCCCCATTACCATTGCTCTTAATGGCTCTGCCACCTATTAGTAATTTTAAACACCGTGTCACAAACTTAACCTCTAATAGCAGCAAGAAGGAATGAACTATTTGAAATTAAATCGTATCATGGTATTTACAACGTGAAGGATAACTGAAATAAAATGTCAAGAAAAACAAAGAGTACTTTAAGCATGTAATCAATGTCATAATACAGTAGGCTTAAAGTCGATTTTCAAATCTTTGATGTGCAAAATGAGTTCGGATGAAACAGAAGAAAACTTCTGATGCCTTTCTGAAAGTTTATTTGGAGGGCGGAAATGAGGTAAAGATTATACTAGGAGAACCAGAATCTAAACAGGATATCAACGCCAATAACATCCTTTGTTCTACCCACAGTAAGGTATGGCTTTGAAGTTTTAGAAACAGGACCACAATAACCAAAAGAAAAAAAACTAGAGACCGCATCTCATGAAGTTGTACCAGAAATACTGTGAATGGCAGGTATATGGTGGAATGCAACAATATATTAATACATTATCCCGCAATAAAGAATCATGTAAACTGTATACAAAATCTTAGTTGCTGCAAGAATATCCTTGGCACTTTTAGTCAGAAAATATCTCAGAAGAGAGATAACTTGTTTCATCATTTTTAGTATAATTAAAGTAGACATAACAAAACTGCCAATTTGAGTGCTTTGGTCGTAAGTTTATGCATAATGTTTGGCAAGCTCTTGATGCAACAGCTTGTATTCACAATTGTCATGAAGTTGTATGCAGAAGATGAGGCAAAATTTTGTATCTGAATAAGGATTCCAAGATTAAACCTGGGTTAATTAAATTTAAAGTATTCTGAGCAACTGTTTAGTTCAATCCCTTACGGCCAAAAAGGAAAATGCATTACAATAATCACACAAATAAATTATAAAATCAGTATGGAAATGTATCACTCATTCCGCCATTTCAGAAACATATCCTGCTCATGCAAATCTTATCTAAAGAATTTTGCGTGTAAGTGAAGAAACTTTTGCCACACCTGTGTGCCAAGAGCTTTCAACAGATTCCCCCGCTCCTTCTCCATTTGAGCACGAGCACGCCCATAACTTAATGAAGCTCTTGATAGTGTACTTCCACTAGTACACGTATTTTCAGCACCATATTTCCTACTATCTTCAGACAACTTCGTTCCTATTCAATAATTAAGATTATGGTTTCTAATATAAACATTAGGCCTCGTGAAATGAGGTTCGAACTTGACAAATGATATAAAAGTTACCAACTTACCTATTTCAACTTGTTTGGACCCGGTGACAATATATCCCTCCACACCACGAACAATATCCCTTTGATAATGCTAGAACATGAATAAAAATTTCTATAAGTAGAAGGAAAAACATTATTTGAGATTAGAAGGGCAAGAAAGGAAGTAGGCCACCTTGCCGGCACGTGTTGATATGTAAAGCTTTTCAAGTTTCTGATGCTGCCCGAGTTCTGCCTCATCAGTTACTAAACTATCTGAACCTCCATATCCTCCAGCTCCAAACTGCTTGAGGACAGCCTAAAATAAAGCGCAAAGTAATCAGATTGTCTGTTTCACTCAAATGAAAAATGAAATGTGAGCAAACCCTTGTTACAGAAAACGTATGATCAAGTTTAGCCATGTTATTTTATTCACTTAAAAAACATCATTAGTAACAGAGAGGGATGCAAATGAATGGGAGCTTCAAATTGATAGATTGTAGTTGAAGATACAACATAAACTTTTTTAAGTGCATGTGTAGGAATATGACTACATGGACAGAAAACGTGACATGAAAAACAGAGTTACAACAGAAACTGAAATCCCTTAACACATCGTTAGCACAGCTTTCTAAAATGGTTATTGTTATTGAGCTGCACTTTAGGCACCAAGGTAACCAGTGTGCTGCCAAGACCATATGGAATGTGCCCATGATCAAAACACTTTTCCACACGATTTCTTTAAGGGCACACTGCTACGTAAAACATAAGAACAACATTACGTTTCATCGGATGAACAGCCTGACCTGCATCCCATAACACTCACTCTAGGCTATAACTTTTCAAAGGGTACGGAACAGGAAATGTATTAAAACGTTCTCTACCCAAATCTTCTTTTCGCAGTCCCCCACATACGCATTTCACAATTCACCAAATGAGATTCCCAAGGTTAACCATCAGATTCCAAGAATGTTATGGATGCATTACATATTTTACACTAACTTTGGGTTTCCCATCAAATTGCAATCAACAAGATTGATAAAAGTTTAGGACTTTGAAAAGCAAATGCATCGTGTTGTATCACACAATTGAAAGCAAATCGAAAATCTCAAACCCAACAGAGATAAAAGCATTGCCAGCATAACAAGATTGCAAATTTCACCAAGAAAATAGAAAAGAAAAGGACTTGGAAAAAAAGAAAAATCCAGCAAATCAACCGGGAAATAAAATTTGGTCACAAATGGAACATCAAATATGGATTCAGGACAGAGAGTTAGAGATTGAAATAAAATTGGATCTGTTGGGAATTAGGATTGTGGGTTGAGAGCACCTGTTGTTGCCTAGCGACCTGTTCGCGAAGCCGGGTGGCTTGCTTTCTGATAGCTTCCATTCGAAACTGAAGGGCCAAATCTGCCGAGCGTTTGGGGTCTCCACCAACAGAATTTGTAAGAGAGAGATGTTTGAGCTTTCAAATAAAATGGTACGGACTTGCTTTGGAAGAGCTGTTTAAACTTTTGGTCGTGTGCGTGCAGACAGTTCACCTATTTGAACTCAGATTTGTTTTTATTCTTTATTTTTAATTTTTAATTTTATATTTTATTTTGAATGTGTTGGTACGTAGATGGAAATCATGGAATCCAAATGAAAAAATAGGAATGAAATTAAGATTTTGGAATTTGAATAAAATATAAGGTAAATTAGGATTAAATAGGAAAAATATTAACTTTAAAACAAAAATACCAAGCCAACCTTTTTATCTGGATCAACCACAGTTTGTGGATCAACCTTTTTATCGAAATTCTCACGCAGAAAGCCGAATTTTTTTACCTCCGGTCACCTTAGTTGGTGGTGACTTAAGGCTTGTTCGGTATTCTTAAGAATATTTGTTAGTGTAGGAGAAATCCACTTAAGATTCTAATGGGCTAGGTTATGTAAATCCCTATGGGCTGAGGATTACTTGTACTCTAAATAAAAAAACTTGCAAGATTATTCATGATTAAAATTCTATATAGTATCGCTCGTTTAAGTTTCATCTTCCTGTTAAACCCTAGCCCTCTTTCTTTTGTCTATCCCTTTTTGCCGTCCCCTTGGATTTTTTTTTCCTTTTTTGTCCCTTATTGCCGTCCCCTTAGATTATTTTTCCACCTTGTGCCGTGATCTCCTTTTTTTCCCCTTATTGCCTTCCCCCCTCTTCCACCATGACTACTCAAACCTCTACCCTCACTGGATCTTCTCTCTTTGGTCCTATCGTTACTCACTTTTTGAAACCCACCGATTCCAACAACCTACCTTGGCTTAGATGAAGCCGTTTTTTTTGGGTCACAATTTATTTGGTTATGTGGATGGCACGATTCAGGCCTCTGCTGCTACCAATGTTTTAAAAAAACTAGCCTCGGGGCATGCCTAGGGCGCCTTTGAGGCTGGGCGGTTAGGCTAACGCCTTTGTTTTGTTGGAGTGGGTGAAAGGCTTCGCCGAAAACGCCTAGGCAGCGCCGGCGCGCCTCAAGGCGTCTCAGGAGCCTTGTCTGTTCTTTTAAAAAAATAAAAATAAAAAAAAAACCACCCAAATCCAAAACGTCTCCGTTTGGGTAAGGGTTTTCAGTTTCAAAATACAGATTCGACCGCTACCCGATCGTCTTGCCTTCTTCACCCTCTTCTCCCGCGCTAGAAACACACATCCGCATCACCCCAATTGATCGTCCTCTCCCAGTCGCCACGCCGCCGTCGCCACGCCGTTATCACCATGCCGTTGTCACCCCAGTGCCATCAGCAAGCCCACAATCAAATCCCCTATTTTAAAGGTTATGGTTTTTGAAATTTTGAAAAAGTTAGGGATTTGATTTTTGATTTTTGATTTTTGATTTTTTTTAACTGGTGTGAAAGCCTTGGAGTTGGAAAGCAGAAAAACAGAAAGGATTAGAGGTATAAGGGGAGGAGGCTAAAGTCTTAAGGGGACGGGAGAAGGATTCGGGATTATGGCTAAGGGCTTAAAGGGATTGTACCGTATGTGTTGTGTACTGTGTACATAAAAATAATTAAAAAATTAGTCCCATGTTGGAATTGTTTCTTCATGATTCTGTGGTGCATCTTTGGTATGTCGTATGCCTCATGTGAATTTTTAATGATAATCTAAGTTGGTATTGGTAATGAGTAGAAGTTTTTTACCTGCCTAATGTACAAATAAGTCCAAGTAATTAAATTAGGAGTTAAATAATAGCTACATGCTATGGAAAGATAAGATGCTATAAGACATTACCTCTTTTTGATCTGTATATATGCCAAAATTAGTACGTGTTCATGAACATTATCTTATTCTTATTCAATAGTCATTTTCCAAATATTTTTTGTTGGCACAATCTTCTCGAAATGTTCTATTAAGCTTTTTATTGGATTGCTTTATCTCATTCAGAAAAGTAATTGAGTATGGTCATTGGTCATCATAGTAACTGTTGCATAAATTAATAGATTGTTGGTTCATAAACTGTATGCATCGAATATTTATGGTTTAGGCATTGAAGAATATGGCTTCTTCTTCTAAGAAAGATTTTTCTTGGTAAAGGACAAAAGATTTGGATCCTGTCACTAAGCACTTCTATTGTGTTTTTTTGTAACCACAAATGCATAGGTTCAATTTCTAGATTCAAACATCCCTTGGGTGGTGTAAGTTCGGGAGGAATGATGAGTTGTAAAAAAGTCCCACCCAATGTGAAGGAAGAATGCTTTGCTAATGTTATGGGAACTAAAGAAAAGAGGAAAGCTAGCCATGAGTTGTGTCGTGGTGGTGGAGAAGAAAGTGAAAGTGTCGATATGGGCACAACAAGGACACCATGTGTTAGTAGTGGGAATGAGAGTGTAAGTGCCACATATTCACAACAAATCGGTTCTTTTCTACCACCTAGGTCAAGGGGACTACTTGATAGGTATGTTACATCGGAAGCTCGTCAAACCACATTGAATACACCTTTCAAAAAAGAGGAAAGAAGACAAGCATCTCGAGCACTTGCTCGATGGTTCTACACTAGTGTCATTCCATTCAATGTGGCAAACAATGAATATTATGTTAATGCAATGAAATTGGTATCCAATTTTGGTCCCGGCTTTGATGCTTCTACAAGCAATGAATATAGAACTTGGATGCTCAAAGAAGAAGTTGCGGATGTACAAAGTATGATGAAAGAACATCAAAAGGCTTGGAAGAGATATGGATGCACTATTATGTCAGATGGCAAAAGTAGGTGTTTTAATCAACTTTCTTGTCAATAGCCCACAAGGTACTTGGTTCTTAAAATCGGTTGATGCATCGGCCTTTATTAAGAATGGAGATTTGTTGTATGGCTATTTGGATGATGTTATTCAACAAATTGGGGAGGAGAATGTGGTTCAAGTTATATCTGATAATGCTTCAAACTACAAGAATGCCGAGAAAAAACTTATAGAGAAGAAAGAGAATGTGTGGTGGACTCCATGTGCGGCTCATTGCATTGATTTGATGCTAGAAGATATTTCTAAGATGGCATGGTTTGATGACATGCTCAAACGTGCTAGGTGTATTTCAAAGTATCTATATGGGCATCAATGGGTACTAGCTTTGATGAGAAAGTACACTAAGAATTTGGAAATTCTTCGTCCGACCATCACTAGGTTTGCCACTTCTTTCCTTCCACTACAAAGCTTACAAAAGCAAAAGGAAAATCTTGTTGCTTTGTTTACCTCTTAAGAATGGCCAGAAAGTACCTATGCAAAATCCCATGAAGCAAAGTTGGCTAAGCATCATGTGTTACATGATCGTGAGTTTTGGGGTCGAGTTTCCTTTTGGATTAAGGGTGTTCTTCCTCTTGTTTGTGTTTTGAGAGAGGTTGATTCGGAGAAGAGACCCTCCATGGGTTTTATATATGAGTTGATGGATGCTGTAAAAGAGAAAATTGCAAGCAATCTTAACAAAGTGGAGAAAAAATATATGCCTATTTAGAGAAAGATAGATCGTAGATGGAACGATCAACTTCATCAACCACTACATGCGGCGGGTTATTACTTAAAAACTTCATCAACCACTACATGCGGCGGGTTATTACTTAAACCCACAATTTCGGTATGAGGATAGTTTCTCAGATACTGATGAAGTTCGAAATGAGTTGTTTGCTTGTATGGATAAGATGCTTGGCAGCATTAGCAAGAGAAGCCTGAGAAAAGTGGGCATGATCCCGAATCGCCTTAGAGGAAGTTTTGCCAATGGTGAGAGACAAAATAGGTTAAGAGAAAATAGTTGACAACCAGTTAATTAGTCTGAAACCACGTAGCGAATGCTGAATTCGGTTTAGCCGGCTTCTTGTGGGCGAGGCGTTCGAGGTGAAGCCCTGCCTAAGCGTGAGGCGAAGCCCTAAACCCTTCAGAAGTAAGCTCATGCTCCCTCCCCTGGCCCACATCGACCTGCTACTTATCAAGCCCAAGGTGTTGATCCTATTTAGCTGCATCCACAATAGCAGAATGGCAAAAATCCAGGTCGTGGCTTCAATCCACACCCAAGTGGCTAGAGCTGCGTTGGTTAAAGACACGGTGATCATGGTGGCTGGCAGCCCAATCACTTGGGTTCTAACCCTCGCCCCCCCCCCCGGGACCTTAACAAGGTATTCTTGGTGCTCATTTTGGTTTTTAGTGTAATTTTTGCAACTCACTTCGTCATCACATCTCTACTTGCCCTCATCGTCCCGCTCTACCTTTTGCTGGTTATCATGCCTATTCCTCTGGCGTGGCTCATCATCCCACCGGATATTTTGATACGGGCATTATTCATCACATGACCAGCAATGAGGCTGCTTTTCCCGACCCTACCCCCTATTCTCATTGGGCACTATTCATCACATGACCAGCAATAATTTCAAAAAGTTGGTATAACAAATTGCTTAAAATTATATGACAAATTGAAAAATGCGTACAAGTTCATATGACATTTCAAAAAAAATTCCTATTACACATGGTGGTTTGGTATAGCGGTATAAGTGGCTATTTTGCACATGGAGGTGTTGGGTTCAAACCCAATTGAAGGCATTTTTTAAAATTATGTGGTTGTTTTGCACATGGAGGTGTTGGGTTCAAACCCAATTGAAGGCATTTTTTAAATTATATTTTTGCACATGGAGGTGTTGGGTTCAAACCCAATTGAATGCATTTTTTAAATTATATTTTAAGTTATCGGAAAAGTTTGTTGGCCATCGATGTTGTCGAAAAATCTCGTCAGCGGGTCGCCAAAAAAGGTAGTAGGATAAAGTTGCAGTTTTATAATTACTTTGAAGTATAATGTCCTTTTTTTTTCTTTTTTTTTCTTTTATTAATTTTTTTCTTTTAAAAGGGGAAAAACTTGTAATGAAGCAAAGGAGTCAAGGGTTGGCAATAAACCTCCTCAAGAAGGAGCCAAGAAGTTAAGTGTTGGCAATAAAACCATGTAGCAAGCCATGGTTGACCTGTTTGAAGAAGCCTTTGGGGAAATAATCTTCCAAGACCATTGGAGCTCGCGGCTTCTAGGCCTTAAGCCTTTCTTTGCGTGCCAGCTTTGTCATCCTTGCGGCTGCTCTTAGACAAGTCTTCTCAGCGTGGCGATGAGAGCTTCCTTCTTGCTATACACTTCTCGTGTGAGCAACTTGCGGTTGCAGTTTTAGTTCATTCTTTCATGTCACCAACGTCAATCCTTCATCATCATTGGTTGACAATTTGTTAGGGAGGTCCAGGCCATTAAGGCTACTTGCTTCATTCACAGTGTTTTTTTTTCCTGCATGAACAACTTCATGATTTACCTTTGACGACCATGGGCGAGGCTTGACTGGCGATGCACTGAGAGGCATATGATAAAAGGACCCAAACATGATGCTTGTCGTGTTTACCGTTACAACTTCCTCAAGGTCTAGCTCGATTTTTCCTTCCTAGGAAAGCTTCGTGATCAACTTCCTTAGCACAATGAACTTGCCCACTAGATGACTGACGATGCAATGGTACTTGCAATATTTTGGATTGTTAACTCGGTTCATTTCTTACGGTCGTTTACACTTGAGCAGCTCAAGCAAATCTTCCAACTAGACAACCACATCAAAGTCGGGGAATGGGCAAGTCTTTTCTTGGAACTTTTTCAAGGTGCGCTTACGCCTCTCCTGGTCACGGGAATTATACTGACCGCCATTGCCTTCTCGGTGGGTTTTTTCGCAGTCTTTTCCACCTTTGGCCTAAGACTTTATCTTTCTTATAGTCAGCAATTGGCTATCTCTTCCCATGGTTGGTGATGCTCAATTCCATGTCATAGGCATAGGTAGCCAACTCTTCGAAGGTCCGCGGCTTGATGCCTTGAAGAATGTATAGTAATCCCCAATGCATGCCTTGTACACACAGTTATATCACAAAAGTCTTCGAGACCCTATCTTTGTAGTCGAGATTAAGGGCTGGTTTGGTATTGCTATGCTTTGAAAAAAAGCTGCTGTGAGAATAAGCGGCTGTGCTGTGAGAATAAGCGGCTGTGAAATAAATCAGCTAAGTGTTTGGTAAACTTTTTTGTAAAAGTGCTTTTGGAAAAAAAAGCAGTCTGATAGTGGATCTTTTCATTAAAGAAGCACTGTAGCTCCGTGTGCTTTGAAAAAAAGCCAGTTTTCCAAAGCTACAAATAGCAGCTTCAGCTTTTTCCTTTGATTTCAGCTTATTCTCACAGCAGCTTCTAAAATAAGCCCTTTTTTTTCAGTTTACCAAACATCTAAAACCCTCACAGCTTTTTTTCATGGGTGTTTTTTTTTTAAGCACCTCACTCCCAAACTAGGTCTAAGAGTGCACCATCGCTTGATGTAGTCGATGACTGGCTCATCTTTCCACTGCTTTGTACTTGTGAGCTCCATCATAATGACGATGCGACAAGTATTGTAGAAATGGTTTAAGAATTCTACTCCCTTTGATCCCAACTATTGTTGGACTCGGGCTCTAGGTCCATGTACCAATCGAACGCATTCCCCTTCAGAGAGCGGACAAACTGCTTCACTAGATAATCTTCTTCAGTCCTCGCATTGTTTTTTTGTTCGGGGGATGTGTTGCTTTGGGTTCCTATTTCCATCAAACTGCATGAACTTAGGTGGTTGGTACCCCATCGGCATCTGTAAACCATCAATTTGCCTAGTAAGAAGTTCAACTAAATCGCCCAAGATGATTGCATATTAGAACAAATCAATATTAGGGAATTTGAAAGCTTCAAACAGCTTGGTTCATGGAGCAAATATGAAAATATCTACAAGTTCCTGAAACGCTGCAGGGATACGGTAGTTTTGAAGCCCTGTACATGCTAGGGATGAGATACTTCTTCCAAGATAAAAAGATAGAAGCCGAAATTGAGTCTCTAAAGATGACGATCTCAAAGGGTCATGAAGTAGCAACGTATATGTACAGTCTGATCTTGGTGTGCTACATGAGGATTCGAAGCATGAATGCCCCAAGCTTTCGCATTCTCTCAATCGTCACAAATTAGGACGGTTGAGCGTAATGGACTATAGAGAGATGGTTCAACAGTGTTTTTCGGCTCTTTGGGTGGATAGGGAAGTAAGAGCTGGAATCCTGAAAGTTCATGATGACAATGTTGTCATGAAAGCATGCAGGGACTGTGGAAGTCCACATGTTTCTTTCACACTCTGATCACATTGGGATTTCTTTGATCATGAAAAATTCACTAGCTGTAATTCCAGCAGATGGCACCAGGAAATAAGTACGTTTTATAATATATTATGGGGTAAAGATAGGTAGACTAAATTTGTTTCTTTTCGTTTAATTTTCTTGTAATATTAGCGTTTAAATTCCAACACAACCTGGTCTTCTCCTTTACTTTTCTCAAGTACTTTTTTTTCTTCCTAATTATATGGCCTTTCTATTTTCCATTTTTCCTTCCTAAAGATGCACAAACACATACACAATGAATATACAAGCACAAACACAATCTCTTAGCTTTGTCAAAGATGGAGTCTAAAAAAAAGCCATAATTGCAAAAAAAAAAATCATCAATGAATGGTGGTAATATACGGCACCCAAGGTGTCATCATTACCATGTATGCAAGTTTGCAAATCAAATTATTAAGAGCCTATATCTAATTTATCTTATCACTAAACCCTATATCTACTTTATTTTATCACTAAGTCTTACGAAGTCATTTTGGCGGTAATTGCTTAAGAGAATCCCTAGGCCCATAGCATATAGTCTCACTCATGTCCTTTTTGCCACCATTTTTCCCACTCATGTCCTTTGGGCCATTCTGCCACCTAGGCACTCATAGTTCACCTATTAAAAGTACCCTTTGACACTACTCACTCCATAGATGCACGCATAAACACCCATTGTATGATTTCATTTATGCTTAAAATAACATAACAAAATATCAAAAGTTTACTTACTCCAATTTAAAAGCCTTGTATTAAGATAATTAATTAGGAAATTCTGGAGAAATTGTACATATCATGAGCATGACATGCATGACGTGCATATAATGTGCATCAATTGGGTTGCCCAAATTTTGCTAAACTTAATGCTAGGGTTTCGTGGGCAATCATGACTGATGGTGTGCTGGCATGCTTGGGTTTTTTTTAAATTATTTCGTTTGGTTATTGTGCTAGTTTGTGGTAAGGACAAGTTTAGTAGTTGTGCAGGTACATTAATTTACACACTCTTATTTATATTATTAATTAAAACTAGATCCTTCCACTTGCCTAGAATTTGCTTAACCCAATATCAAAAGCTCGTGCACAACCCATTATCAAAAGCACATGCACACAATAAGTACACAATATGCACAAATGAATATCAAACAAACCATGAATAAAATTAATTCCAAAATACATGCAATTACACAACCCTAAAGTCTAATTCATTAATTTCCCACAAATTAACTGTACAAAATAGTCAATTGCACCCAAAACCTTAAATTCCCAAATTGGGAAAACTTAAGTTAAAAAAAAAATGAAAATTCAATTAAAAACACCCCTTTTTTAACTTATAGAAAAGTTTGGAAACTTGGCGTCGGTTGGAAATTGGACAGATTTTGGTCACGCTATTTGAGGATTTAGGGTTCAAGAGATAGGGTTGCGCGAGAGAGGTTTTTGAACAAGGAGTAAATGTTGACTAGGTTGGACAAAATAACCCATTTATATACGAGGACAATTAGGGCATTTCCAGTTTTAAGAAAACCCTATTTCTATCATATTCTTGTGCATTCCTGTGCATGTTTTGTGCATATACTAAAAATCCTATTTGGTCCCAAGATTAGGGAAATGGCTCATATATGTCAATTTCCCTAAAGTGTATGTATCTAAATACTAGTACCTAGTTAAACACACCTAAATTATAGTACCTAGTTGAAAACCCCTAATCATAGATTCATAGTACCTAGTTGAACGCATCTACATCTTAGTACCTGTTGAACACCCTAAACCATACCCTAAATCATAGTACCTTGTTGAACACACTTAAATCATAATACGTGTTGAACACCCCTAAACCATAATTCCTAGCCGAATGGATCTAAATTATAGTACCTAACCGAATGTATCTACATTTTAGTACCTAATCGAATGTATCTAAATTGTAGTACCTAATCGAATATATCTATTGCATAAATGATCAAACCCAACTCCAAACTCAACAATTCATACACAAACAAAATGATAAAAACCGGATAATAAAATCAACCAACACAAAATAAAAAAAAATAAAAAACTAATAAATAAGAAATATCACAAGCACAATTCCACAAAAATGTTACTAAAGTTGAACCCATTCTCTTCGTTGCAAATCGTTGGAATCCACCTAGATACACAAGCCATATGCTATTCAAAACCATCATAAAGAAAATAGAGACCTAAACTGCAAATGATGAGGAAAAGGAGGAAAATTGTAATTAGTGGATGTGTGTGAAGAAATCAACCAATATATGGATGGTTGCTTCTCTTTTTCTAAGAAGAAGCCTAATCTCTAATTTCTTTGATGTTGCATCTTTAAATGCCGGATGCTAATTGTGAATTTGAAAAAAAAAATTCATTCAGATGTGAAACTGTTACAAACATTGTATTAAAGTGTGATTATGTAAATTCTAAATTAGATTTGATACTAGTTATTCTTCCCTATTAGGACTTGCATTCCTTAGAAGAGAAGGATTCTTCCCTCCCTTATTACTATAAACAAAGGCACTGCGGAGGGGGATAACATATCTTCTACACAACCCTATAAACACATATCTCTATAATTATCTTTGATGCCGCACCTCCCTCTCTCCCTTGTCAGATAAAATAAGCCATAACACGTTATCAGCACGCTTCTACCATTGCATTTAAGGAATCTGACATGGAAATTATTCGTCTTCAATCAACGGAGTATTACGTTTCAAATATTCTTAATTGATTAAACTTTGATTTTTTTATTGATTCATATACTTTTATTGATTCAACTTAATTTTTTCTTGTGTTGAACATGATACAAACTTTGGAGATGGAAAGCTGAAATTAAAGATAGAACCCGTTCACAATGTCCATCACACAATCCAAGTTCTTCCACAGCAACGATGTTTAGATATATTTTCAGCCTTGCTTGCATGAATCTTCACCATAATGCATGACCCAACTTTACGTTTTACGAATTTTATATTCTACATAAATTGCATATGCATTATAATCAAAATATTGCTATTATGTGAATTAAATATGTGTTAATAAAGAAAAAAAAAGAAAAAAAGGATGTTAAAACCCTAGAATTCGTAATGGGCTTAAATGCCCTAGTCTACTTTAGATTGGGCATGATCTACACATCCCCAGGCAAAAAAAAAAAAAAAAAAAAAAACAAATATTACGGTATTAAATCTAGGTGAGCAGCGGATTCCAACCGCCTAGCCCTAAGCAGCCAAGTCGCCAGCTTGCCAGGCCAACAGCCTGAGCTGCTGGAGGCAAGCCAAGCCACAAAGCCATGATGGCTTCTACACCCAGAACCCACCCCCGACACCTTCAATAGCATCGTCACCATCAAAACCAACTCAAGCGTGGCCTGCAACCATGCCTAGCCATCGTGGTTGCCTACCTAACGACCTGAAGTCATCTCAATCTTGGTTTTTGGCCATGATTCACATAAATCTCACTGGATTTTGAAAAATGGATTTTCAAATTCGAAAGTTCCATAGGTTTGTAGACGTCAAATTCTTCAACACTCCATCACTAGAATAGTTTCTCCAACAAACTCCGACTTGAAAAGCCGTCTTTGACCTCGAACACAGTTGCCAGTACTAGTGGCTGCGCTAGGTTTTCTTCCCCGGTGACCATATCCAACATACGCTGAGTTGTTCTTGAATCAACCTAAAACCTTATGGGATTTGCTTGTTATGGCCTACAACAAAACAAGTTTTTGTTTTGTTTTTCGGCTTACCTGCAGCAGCCCTATTGTCTTTCCTTGCTCAGCATGCGTGACATAAGCCCGTATGGCTATGGAGTCTCAATGCACTAAGAAGCACACAAGCATAACCCCACGTGGCTGTGGTGCTCACTTACACCGTACCATACCGTTTCCAAGTCCTGTGCTGGTGCATTCGTGTGTATAAAGCACAAGATTGCTGGATCATGCCCAATTTTAGGCTTGCGTCCTGCCGCTTGGCGTGTGACCATTCTAACCCATTTTTCTGGGCTTGGACCCTATTCTTTTTCACGGTTTTTAAAAGCCCATTAGGGCTTTGGTCCAATGCTTTGGACCACCAATTATATTGCCTATTTTTTTGGCCTTATGGGTTTTCATTTTTTCGCCCGAACTTTAATTTTTGGCCTAAAGTCCAAATAATTTATTCAATTATAATCAGACCTCGAAGGCCTACTTATATATATTTGTTGCATATTTTTGTATATATATGTGTTTGTTTGCAGGTACTATGAAACTAAAGTTCATAAACTTTTCTCGAAAATAATTAATTGAATGGATTTAAGTTTTCGAACTTTTATGCATATGATTGGTTCATTTAATTTTACTCTAGGTATAACTAGTGGGAAAGTTAGTTGTCTGACATATAGTGCAACCACGCACACCGTTTTACGTGAATGCATCTATTTCACTAATTTTAAGAATGCACCTCTAACAACCCTCTCAAGTTCATCCAACCTAATCGAAAGATACAGAAAGGCCTGTATAATGTTGTCCAATGACACTATTTTGACCATTCAAGAGGCACTTTATTCTCCACGTTCTGGAAGAACATTGTTGAGCATTAAAGATATCCGAGACAATAATTTGACAATAACTACCACGCTGAAACCTATGTAGAAGACAAAGTTGAATTTCTATGCATCATTTTCTATGAATATGGCCAAAACCTTATTTTAGAGAAGATGGACAAATCCCGAGTGGTTTGTATATTATAACCATACGCCTTATAGAGAGCCATTATGTGGCCGGTTTTACCTCATGGACTATACACAAAATTTCGCTTTGGCATGATCGTTTAGGACACCCTAGACAAACATCAATGCGCCGTATCCTCGAATCTTCACATGGGCATCCACTAACTCGAAGTTTATGTTTGATCCAGGGAATCGCATAATACAAGAGAAAGCCTTCACAAAGGCTGTTTGGGAGAGGTCGCAGTAGTCGGCGGAGTTGCAGTAGTCGGCGGAGTCTCAGCAGTCGGTGGGGCCACGGAAGGAGGAGGTATTGGAGGTTGATCAGTTGGAGCTTCACTACGCGGTGCCACCCCAGAAGACGAAGGCAGATGCGGTTGGAACAAACCCACAAACCTCCGGTGATCAAGTAAAATCTGACCATCAGTTTCCTGCAGCTGGTCAATTTTCCTCTTCATGTTTGTGGCATAATTGTGTGCAAGCTTGTGCAATTGTTTATTTTCATGCTTGAGTCCTCTAATCTCCTCTTTGAGACTCTGTATTTCAGCCACCAACGATTCAACGTGACGGGTTCGAGCAAATAGGCGTTGGGCCATGTTGGACACAGAACCCGCACACTGCACGCTAAGAGCCAGAGACTCCTTAACCGCCAATTCATCAGACCGTCTAGCGAGCAGTCTATTATCTCTGGGGGTGACAAGGTTTCGGGCCACCACCGCAGCGGTCATGTCATTTTTCATCACCGAATCCCCAACGGTAAGAGGACCAGTAGGGGATATGAGGGACGGGCGCCATATGTTGTCTGGAGAAGGAGGGGCTGCTCCTTCATCAAGGTTCAAGTCAAAACGACGGTCGGAAGGGCCAGACATTTTTCAGAGGTGTTAAAGAAAGAGGAGATCGGACAAGTCAAGATCGTAGAAGTGCAAAACGGGAGTTTTTACAGGCAGAAATTCAAGTGTGCTTTGAACGTCCTGCATACCTCTATAAAAATCAGCACGCGATGGGATTTCAGAGATCGAAGAGATGAGCTCAGAAATCGAAGAAGCCATTCGGAGATCGAAGAGGCGCCAGCTTTCTCAAAAGTTGGGCTTGCTCACAAACCACCAATTCCAGATACCGAAGAGAGTCAACTGTCTCAGCCTCGTCAGCACCCATCACACGCAACTCAGCTTTGCGAAAATCACGGGCAGTCTGTCGAAGCACCGATTCCAACCATCTGTCTCTCTCAGCCTCGTCAGCACTTGTCACATGCAATCTCTGCCCTCAACGAAGCTCAGAACTCGAAGCGTAAATTCCAGATATTAAATAGGCCTCTGCTTTATCGAGACATGTCAGCATCTGTCAATTTGCACATCTGCGTTGCGTAAATCACGCGCAATCTGTCGAAATTTTTTGGAGAAGCGGAATGCACGTGGAAACTACTGTTAAATTATCCCAGGCTTGCCGACACGAGTAATGGAACAATGCCTTCCCAGCCATTAAGAAAATTCTATAAATGTTGAACTTCAAAGTGAAGCAGTCTCACCCAACTTTCAGCCTCACTTAACCCTTCATCCTCTCTGAAATGGCTTTCCAACAAACCCTCTCGAGTCACTCTGTATTTTTCATCCCCTGGGATACCCCTGCAAACAACCCATCCAGAGCACAAGTATTTCATATCATAAGGGTTGAGAGCAAGAGTATCTCATATCATGCTTTCTCCCTGTCCTTTCTCCAGCCAGCTCTTGCTCTCGAGTACTCATCATCTTATGCTTTCGCTTTGTTTCTCACTTATAAGGGAAGTGAAGATGATACCTCGAAGCATGTGGAGACAACGTGCTGATTCATCCTCAACTAAGGACAAGGAGAAAGAGAGCAAGAGGTGGGCACTTGGAAAGATTGAAGAAAGAAACAGACCAACACCTCTCCCTCGTGCAGAAGAAACAAGCAGAGAAGAATGCAGCTTGCACAATCATCCCAGCGGAAGGAGTCTGAGATGAAGAACTAGAGAAGCTGCCACATCTGCTTGGAGTACAAATAAGGAATTGCAACATCGCCAAAGAGAAAAGCTTCGCCATACAATTCCAATCCAGTTCAAGATCAAAGCTGTGGAAAGTCAACAAGATCAACTATCTCCAAAACCAGATTTGCGTTCTTAAACTCTACTCTGTCTGGTTTTTACTTTGCCATATTTGTCATGTTTATTTGTCATTTATTATTTGCTTGTTTTTGGTGTGAGTATATGCTTGAAACATTGAGGACAATGTTTGATTTAAGTGTGGGGGGGGGTAACCATTGTTTTGCATGAAATTCGTAGAAATTTATCACCCATTACTTCTAGTGTTGTTCCTTGTTGTTTTAAGTATTTTTTTTAAGCTGTTTTGGAGTGTTTCAGTGTGTTTTGACATAAAAATCCGAAAATTCATAAAAATTTGAAAAATTGTTTTTGAAAATCCAAAAAAAGAGTTGTTTTTGTGCGCTTATTTGTGTCTTAGGGTACCTTCCAACACAATGATGAGGATTCGGTTTGTAATTGCATGACTGTTAAAAAGAGTTATAAACATGGATGAAAGTTTGATTTACTCTTTATTTATGCGTGGTTGTGGTTATAACTTATGAAATCACATGTAATCATAAAAAATAAAAAAAATTAGTTTTTGTAACATGCTTGAAGGAAAGAACTCAAACTAACGCTACAACCTTGTGAGACTTGAGCTTAAACGTTTATTTGGAGAGTTAAAATCTGTGCATTCTTGTTTTCTAAAGTCGTTGCATGATCTCATTATTCTTTGCTTGGTTATTACTTAGAAGGCGTTTCATCATTTAGTTCCAAATGCTAGAACTCATGCCTATTTCATTCAAAGCATGCTATTGATTTGCATAAAACATATTCAAGATGAAGTTGTGTAGTTACCACCACCAAAGCCAAACTGCCATGTATCCCATATCGTTATATGTTTAAGTTAACCCCATTGAGCCTTGATAGCCTACATTCTTTGTTAAACCACATTATCCTTACCTAGCCTAGTTTAGGACCATCCATACCCTTGTTCTTGAAGCATAGTAAAACATGATTCAAATTGAATTTCTTTTGATTAATGTATGGCAGAAAATAAGTGTGGGGGAAGTGTGAGTTATTATGCTTGTTGAAAAGAAAAGAAGAGTTGAAAAAAAAAAAATATGCGAAAAAGAGTTTTAAAGTGCTGCTTGTTGAAGAAAGGGTCCAAAACATAGAATTCGGCCCTAAATATTGCTTGAATTTTCCCTTCGTGTCTAAAAGCTGATTTCTGCAATCTAAGTGAATTCTAAGTTTCAATTTCATTACTTTACTTGCTATTGCTTTAAGAACGATTGTTATCATTATCCTTCATTTGTTAGCCATCACCCCAAGCCCCGTTACAACCCTTAACTTCATCTTGAGTGTCATGCGTTTCAATATGTGGAGTTTGAAATTGATATGAGCATATGGTGTCACTGGTTCTCGCATCTAAGTAGTAGCATTCCATTCATGAGATCATATCTAAACATGCTTATTAACTCCAGAAATTGCTTTCTTTGTGATACATATATGTGAGCGTTCGTTTTCATATCTACATCAATCTTCTCACATATAACTAGTATAGGGTCTGTAGTTAGAAAATCTGAGTGAAAATTGAGTGCATATCTTGTAAGGAATTGAGTGATTTCTCTAAGGCATGTTACTACATCAAAAACATTATTTTAATCGATTAATTGTGAACAAGTAAGTAGTGACTATGATTAAGTACGTGCTTAAGTGTGAAGATGACTCAAATCTGTGGGGATAATGATTTTTAACATGTCATGTGCATTGGAAATCCCTGAGGCAAATGTTGGAAGGTTTAGGTTGTGTTTTATTTACTTTGTTTCGTTTTATCTTTTTGTTTTGCTCGAGGACTAGCAAAAGCTAAGTGTGGGGGAATTTGATAGGAGCACATTTATGCGACTTAGTTGGCTTGTTCTTGTGCATTTATGTCGTGTTTCCTTAGTTATTTTAATGTTTAAAGTCATTTTCGTGTGTTTTCAGATTTTATGGACAAAGTATGCAAGAAGATGCATTTTGGAGGCCTTTGGAGCATGTTTCGGGCTTGGAATGGATAGCAAATGCATGGGCCAAGTGGATGGACGAATTTGAGAACTAAAGAGGCCAAGAATATGAAGAATTATGGTCCAAAAGATGAAGAAAACAGCCCAAAAATCTGTCACCCCAACTTGCATTCCTTGCCATGCAAACCACATAGAATTCCCTTTGGATTCCATGCCATGCTTGATCACTCTTGTCCCCTACATAATTTCTAATTTCATGCTTCAATTCATTTAATTATTACACTCAATTGCTTGATACCTCTTGTTCCCTTCACTCATTAGATTTTAGACAACATTTACATCCATTACATGCACCAATTGATGCTCCATCATTCACATTTGGAATCCAATGCCATGTGCAACACATGTTGTTGCACCTTTGACCCATTTGTTGACACATTTCACCTCCTTTTCCATCTCTATGCAATGTACACAATCATTCATGCTCCCTAGCTACAACACCACTCCATTTTACCCTTCACACTTTGCATCATTACTTCATTTTCACCCTTGGACCATTGCACACCACACACACAAATTGCCATGCATTTCATCCTTAACCTAACCTGATTTTCTAAGGTTTTTGGGGCCTATAAATACATGTTTACACCCCTTGGCCAAAGAACAATCCCCCATATTCATCATTTTATCACAAAAATTCGTCCATACACACCCTAGGAAGCAAAACACCCCAAAAACACCATTCTAGTGCCTAGAAAACATAACAGCCACTCCACCTTCTTCCACCCTCTTTGCCTAGTTCTCCACCACCCTCCAACCCTCAAACACTCCTCCACACTTACCCTAAACCTTTCCATACCATTCCCCATCCATTCTACACCATAAAAACCACCCAAAACCGTCCAAAACCTCTAGTGCCGCTGCTTGCAAGGAAGGAAAGAGAAGGAACATCTTGTGCCGTGCCTATGCCCAAGCCTCGGGAGTGTTGGAGCGTTTCTAGGTGTTTTCTATCTTTGTTTTTAATGTCTAAATTTATGCATCTTTGCTTTGTAAGCATGAGGAACTAAACCCCTCTTAGTTAGGGGGTGATTCGAAACCATGTTCATACTTGCAATATGATTTGATTACATCCAGTTGTGATTCATAAGTTGTGAATTCAATTTACTTATCCGTTCATATAAAAACTAATTTGTGTATGTTGGTTAAGAGTGCACGCTTAATTTTCATGCATGAATTTGGCGCTAGAATATAAGGGAGTTTCACCTAATCGTTATAAACTTATATTCACAAGTAGTGAAGGTTGCTAGTCACAATCACGTTAAGTAAACTCTTGGCATAAGTTTCATGCAAATCATAGTAACGAGTGCCTCGTCAATGCTTATGTTTTTCATAGAACTTAATGATTCTTGCTTGTATCTCTATTATGCAATTCATGTAGGGAACTTGTAGGGAATGTTTTGGGTTGTCGTATGCAATCATCCAACCTAATAACATGTGGAAAAAACTGAGGGTTAATTAGTGCAATTCACGGTTAATTTGGGGCGTTGAGTATTCATAGCTTATCGAAAAGCAACTGGAAATCGTTTTGTATGCAAGTGTGACATATGTGGAGAAGAACCTCCTAGCTAATCTTCCATCCATAAGTTTCATTCAAATTCACTTACAATTTGTTTTGTTTTACAAAGTTTGTTTTGTTTTCAAATTCATTAAAACCAAAATCCCCCTTTTACTTTATTGTTTCAAAGTGTTTAATTTCTGTTTTGGTTGTGTGTTAGAGTGTTTTGATTCACCCAAATTTGTCTAAGAATTTGTTTACTTTGTTCTTGTCTTAATTTAATTATTTTCGTCAAAAATCAACCCCATCTTATTTCTTTGAGTCATATTAATTAGAACTTGTCTTAGATTATGTTTTTAATGTTTTAGTTCATTAGAAAACCAAAATTTGTCCAAGTTTGTGTGAGAGTCCCAAAATTGCCCAGATTGTGTTTTTAAGGTAGTTTTGAGTGTTTAGGGGCTGTTTTGAGTCTTTTGGTTTGTTTTAGTGTTTTAAAGTATAGTTTTGCATTCTTTGAGTCTAGTTAGTGTTTTAAACTTTGTTTTCACGTTTTCAAGTCAGTTTCCAAGTGATTTAGTAATCCCTCCTAATCCCCGGCCTAGAACGATCCCTACTTACATACTTTACTACAATTGATAAAAAGAGGGTTTAATTTGTGTGTTTAGTTATTTTACGCATCACTTATCAGTTTGGTAATTTTTGAAAATTTGAGTATACATCTTATGGACATAGTAACTGCGTATCTCTATGCGGATCTTGATATGAAAATTTATATGAAAGTTCCCGAATGACCTACTTTGACTGGATCAAATAGTTCCAAACCTCGGAACACACTCTCAATTTGGCTGAGTCGTTCACTATATGGTTTGAAGCATTCTACAATAATGTGGTATAACTATCTGAGTAAGTATTTGACTAGTTAGGGATATGTGAACAACGAACTATGCCTTTACGTGTTCATTCAGAATTCACATTTCAATTTTGCGATTGTTGCAATTTTTGTCGGCGACATGAATCTCATTGGAACTCCTGAAGAGCTCGAGAAAACTGCCACGCACCTGAAGTCGAAATTTGAGATGAAAGATTTAGGAAAGACTTGATACCGTCTATGTCTCGAGATAGAACACTGTTCAGATGGAATCTTAGTACATCAATTGAACTACACCTACAAGGTGTTGCACCACTTTAATGAGGATAAAGTGAAGCTTTCGAGTACTCTTATGGTCGTACAATCACTAGATGCAAAATGAGATCCCTTCCGTTCAAAGGAGGATGAAGAAGAGATTTTGGAACCTGAAGTTCCTTATCTAAGTGTTATAGGCACTTTATTGTACTTAACTCAATGCATTAGACGACATCTCATTCGTTGTTAATCTTTTGGCCAAATATAGTAATGCACGACATGTAGATAGATTGGTGTTAAAGACATCTTCTGTTACCTCAAGTGATGCCACAACCCCTCTTCATTCTTAAGTCGATTCTCGCCTTATTGGTTATATCGATGCATGTTACTTATTTGACTCGCACAAGGCATGCTCTCAAACGCGTTACGTCTTTACCGTTAGAGGCACCACAATATCGTGAAGGTCAACTAAATAGACTTTAGTTGCCACTTCATCTAACCATGCTGAAATACTCGCCTTACACGAAGCTACTTGGGAATGCTTTTGGCTGAGAGCGGTTGTGGACCACATTTGAAGCTCTTGCGATCTTTACCCCGTCGTTGACGTCCCCATAACATTCTACGAAGATAGCGCAACATGCATCGAACAACTCAAGAAGGGTTACATCAAAGGAGACAACACCAAGCACATTGAGCCAAAGTTCTTCTTCTCACATCAACAACAAGAGCATAAGAAGATTGAAGTCACGCAAATCCATTCATAAGACAACCTGGTGGACCTCTTCACAAAATCACTATTGAAAGTGATGTTTCAGAAGCTTGTTCAACGAATAGGTATGCGTAAACTTTTTGAGTTGTAAACTTTGGAATTATGTCAAACTTAGGGGGAGTACTGAAGTATACTTGCTTGATCTTACTGTCATCTTTTCCCCTACGACTAGGAGCAGTTTTCCCTTTGGGTTTTTGCTACCTAACGAGGTTTTGATGAGGCACCCACCTTGGGTTGATCATATCCTTGATGACGTCCTGTAGACATTTAATTTGACTTTGCATTTTCGCACACACTTTTCCTTGGACTATAGGTTTTGTCCCTACTTGGGTTTTACCATAGCCATTGGGTTTTTTGTGAGACTTAGTTTCATATGCAAGTTCCTTCTTTTGTTTGAGACTAGCGTGTTCCTAGAATCAGTGCCGATGAGTCGGCTTCCTCAACTCCACAAGATGCCGAATCTACTTGAGTATATACACACTGAAGGGGGGTGTTATAAACATTGTATTAAAGTGTGATTGCGTAAATTCTAGATTAGATTTGATACTAATTATTCTTCCCTATCAGGACTTGTATTCCTTAGAGGAGAATGATTCTTCCCTCCCTTATTACTATAAATAAAGGCACTGTATAGAGGGAATAACACATCCTCTACACAACCCTACAAACACATATCTCTCTACTGCAACGCCTCCCTCTCTCCCTTGTCAGATAAAATAAGCCACAACAGAAACCTTTTAATAGCAATATTTAGGGATAATATTGGAAGACAAAACATAGTAAAGTTACATCTAAGAAATTAAATATGACGTGGATTATAAATGATTTGGACACAAGTCAAATGATTAAAATTAGTTTTTAATCTTACTCATCACTGTATTTATCTAAAAGTAATCATTTTTAAGGACTAAATCTAGTTTTCTATTTACTGAATATGATTTAACAAGTAGACAGGTCAAAGTAAACAAAATGTAATAATAGTATTATAAAATCAACTTTGTCTAGAATCATATATATAGCCATGTATTTTCCTTTTCTGTAGCGTGCAACGTGATAGTCCTCCACTGAAATATATGACGTCCAATGAACACCTAGTAGAATGCATGAAAACGTGATATTTTAGACATTAATTTAGTTTTTCTTTCCTTGGTGCTACCTTGAATGCGTCTTTCAATCAATTGTGGAAGCTTTCTCTCAAGAACGAGTCCCATAAGTGCGTGATTAATTTCAAGGCTTATTATATTGTGCTGGTAAGACTTTCAACTCTCGGCGTATAATTTAGAAACTTTCTATATTTGTGTATATGGAGTGCGTTCTTGGATGGAACAATTAAAACCCAGCAATTGAGTCTCATAATCCAACATGTTCATCTCCAAATCAATCCCTCTGTGTCTCTTAGTCCTATGTCTTTACCACCATTCAGCCATTGGTGCTTCCCCACTTTCCCATTCTTGTTTCAGCCCTGAAAACTACACTACCAATAGTCCCTATGGTGCTAACTTAAACTTACTCTTCAATCTTTTATACACCAAAGTTCCTCCTACTGGCTTTGCCCTTGATTCGACTGGCCATGGCCAAAACCAAGTCCACGGCACGGCTCTATGCCGTGGTGATGTCTCAGAAAAAAACTGCAATACTTGCGTGGTTGACGCCGGTAAAGAGCTCCGTCAACGGTGTGCTTATAGCAAAGGAGCCGTTATTTGGTACGATCACTGCCTCTTAAAGTACTCGGATGTGAGCTTCTTTGGACAGATTGATTATGCGAATAGGTTCTCTATGTCGAACGTCCGAGAAGTAGATCAGAATGGAACACTATTCAATGAGAAAGTTAAAGAGTTGTTAAGCGAGTTATCTAATGAAGCTTCTGATGCTAATCCAAAGCTTTATGCTACCGGTGAGCTACAACTCGATACAGTCACAACGTTGTATGGTATTGCTCAATGCACAAGGGACCTCTCTGCCGTTAATTGTAAGAAGTGTCTTGATGGTGCAATAAGTGAACTGCCCAGCTGTTGCGGTGCAAAACGAGGTGGTCGTGTTGTTGGTGGAAGTTGCAATGTTGGTTTTGAACTATATCCCATTGTTGGTACTTAGATCATAATTGTTATAAATATGAAGTATCTTCTATTTATTTTTATAATGTAATCAACTTATTCATGTATTAATACCTTACAAATAAATGAAGTTCTGATATGGGGAATGTTTTTTTTCTTTGAAATGTTGCGGAATGTTAAACAAATTAAAGAACCAAAAGCAAAAAATAGATTACAAACTTGGACTATTATTTTATTGACTGAAAAGAAATAAGAACACTATATAATTTTCAAAAAAGTATACATAACTCAAAAAGATTACGTCTTACCAGACTTTATTCCTATCAACTGAGTTACAAGACATGTTTATAATGATCCAATCCTCAACAAACAAGAAAGCATTCTTATCCTACCAACAAAATCCTAATATACAAAATCCTAAGAATACTCTAATATAGAATACATCAAATTGCTAAACTTTCAATATATATTAATCGAACTTATTTACCCCTTGTCTCAGACTCTCAGTTGTCTTATTATTTTGCCATCTTGTTCTATGAAATATAAATTTTTTTACAGAATTCTTTATTAACTCTAAAGAATCAATGAAATCTTGAGACTAAAGAAAATGAAGAACAAGTAGTAAGAAAGAGAGAGATAGACGTTTCTGTTTTCAATGAATAGTAGAAAGCTTTATGATTACATGATACTGCTCTAAGTCTCTAAACAAGGCTTACATAGAAACTATAATGAGCAGATTTACACTTTTACCCTTCCAACAAACTCTAACTCTAACTGTTTTTCAACAAACTCAATCTAATCCAAATTTAACAAACTCAATCTAATCCAAATCTATATGGTTAATACTCCCCCCTTAAACAGAATTGGGATCTCCCGAATTGTGTTTGCAGCACTAAAGAAAGAGATGATCATGACAATGAGGAGGAGTTGATATGGATAGGATCTTGATCTGCTATTGTCGGCACTTGCAATGTTTGAGAACATTGTGGATTATCCTCAGGCACTCCAACATGAAGATTGGCACAGTGGTGAATGAACACTGGACTATGCAAACCTTTAGTGAACACATCAGCGACCTGCTCATTTGTGGATATGTACTGAACAGCAAGATCTCCTTTTTGAACTTTCTCTCGGACAAAGTGATAGTCCGTATCAAGATGTTTAATCTTCGAATGAAACACTGGATTAAAACATAAAGCTAGAGCAGAAAGATTATCACAATGTAGAGTAGGAGGTAGTGTAAGAACTTGATGGACATCCTTAAGAAGAGAACGAATCCAGAATACATCAGCAGCACAATGGGCCAAGGCTTTGTACTCTGCCTCTGTGGAACTTCGAGAGACCGTTGCCTGTTTCTTTGACTGCCATGAAACCGGATTAGAACCTAAGTAAACCACATAGCCTGTAATGGACCGTCTTGTATTAATATCTGCTGCCCAGTCAGAATCAGAGTATGCATTTATCTGAAAATCAGAAGAGTGAGTGTATCGGATACCACAGGTTGCTGTACCCTGCAGATATCGTATGATTCGTTTGACCAGATGCATATGTAACTCAGTAGGATTGGTCATATATTGGCATACGACATTGACAGAGTGTGCTATATCAGGCCTAGTAAAAGTAAGATATTGCAAGGCTCCAACCAGGCTTCTATAGTGTGTAGGATCAGACAATGGGATTCCCTCCGTTCGAAGTAATTGAGAATGTGGTTTTGAAGGTGTTGAGGTTGGCTTACAATGCTCCATTCCAGCCTTTTTCACTAATTCCTTCGTATACTTTGACTGATTCACAAACAAAGAACCATCTGCATTATAGTGAATTTGAAGACCCAGAAAATATGTCAACTGACCCATATCTTTTAAATCAAACACATCTGCAAGATTGTTAATCACAGCTTGAATCTTCACAGGATTGGATCCGGTCAGAATGATGTCATCAACATATAACAGAAGCAAAATAACATCACTCCCATCAGCTTTCACAAACAAACTTGTATCAGACATCGAAGTTTTAAACCCGAGAGCAGGTAAAAAACTAGTAAACTTGGAATTCCAAGCTCTTGGAGCTTGTTTCAAGCCATATAAAGACTTACTAATCTGCACACATGATTTGGATGGTTTGGATCCACAAACCCTTGGGGTTGTTTCATATACACTTCTTCTTCAAGTTCGCCATGTAAAAAAGCATTTTTAATATCTAACTGTCTTAAACTCCAGTGAAATTGTGCTGCCAATGCCAAGATAAGTCGTACAATTGAATGTCGAACCACAGGGCTAAAGGTTTCTGAATAATCTACCCCGTGCTCTTGACTAAAACCTTGTGCCACCAATCGAGCTTTGTATCTTGACACTGTCCCATCAGGATTCCTTTTTACCTTATAGACCCACTTACACCCTATCACTGTTCTATCACTTGGAGGGAGAACAAGGTTCCATGTACCCTGAGACTTGAGGGCATCATACTCCTCCTGCATAGCCTTTTGCCATTGAGGAACTGTTGATGCAGCTTTAAAAGTCCTTGGTTCCTCTACTTCATGTATGTCAGCCAAGAATGAAAAACCACATGATAAAGAGCAATTGGACTCCCCAGTATCACTATCCAGAAACTGAAGAGAGTCTAGTTGAGGTAATGAAGCCATAAATGATGTGTAATCTCTCCGCACAATAGCACCAGTCTTAAGTCTAGTTTGAATAACATTGTCCTGGGACGGTGATTGAGAGTGTGTATGTGATGGAGGCAAAGAAAGAATTACCTGAAGCTGAGCAGGATCAAGGACAGGAAGCAAGGGACCTGCATGTGGAGATGAGGAAAGAGTTTGTGGAAATGCCTGTGTTTCAAATTCCCGTGTGGTAGAACTACCTGTGTTTGAAGAAGAAATGGATGTCTGTATATCATGATGAACTGCAGTAGAAGATGAAGAAGATGCTTCCTGACCATGTTGAGAACCTGAATTCCCATGATCTGAAGATCTCTGGACCACTGGAATTGGGACCACTACACTGCTAAACCGAGAATGAACTGGAACATCTTCTTGAACTGAGGATTTTAACAATGCATAAGGAAAGACACGTTCATAAAAAACAACATGTCTGGAGATGAAACATTTCTTAGTCTGAACATGATAACAAATCACACCTTTATAGCCGATAGAATATCCTAAGAACACACATTGGGCAGATCGAGGTTGTAACTTGTGAACAGAGTAAGGTCTTAACCAAGGGTATACTGCTGACCCAAACACTTTCAAACTTTTTAACTCTGGAATCTTGGCAAACAATTTCGTATAAGGTGACTCCATAGACAACCCTTTACATGGCATTCTATTAATCAAGAATACAGCATGTTTACAAGCATAGTACCAAAACTCAATTGGCAATGCAGCCTGAACAAGAAGAGTTATGGCAGTTTCTACTATATGTCTATGTTTTCTTTCAACAACTCCATTCTGTTGAGGAGTGTATGGACAGGAAATCGAGTGTTCAACACCTTTTGCATCAAGAAAGGCTTTAAAAGAATGACCTGTGTACTCTCCCCCCCCCCCATCAGTTTGTAGACACTTAATGACAACACCAAACTGTGTATGAACAAGATTATAAAATTTCAGAAAAATGCTATACACATCTGATTTGTTATACATTAGGAAAATCCAAGTATATTTGGTATATTGATCAACAAAAGTTACATAGTATCTATACCCCTCTACTGTTTTGACTGGAGCAGGACCCCATACATCTGAATGCACCTTTTCAAATGGAAAACAATACCGATCACTGCTAGGAGAAAAAGGAAGTCTACACATCTTTCCTTGAATACAATGAGTACATATACTATGACTTGCATCTAAATCGACTGGTATGTTTGACTGTCTTAACATGATAGACATTATTTCATTAGTCGGATGACCAAACCGTTGATGCCACAAGGTGGATTTGACTAATTGCCCAAGAAAAACAGAAGGTTCCTGAACCACAGATTGTGCTCCTCTTGAATGCTTGACAACAGGAATTTGAAACAATCGGCCGGCTCTACTCTTTCCTCTGTACAGGATGGCCCTTGTCTTCTTGTCCTGCACAAAAAATTGAGTCTCATCACAGATAAACCAACTATGATTGTCAGCACATAATTGTTGAACAGAGAGCAAACTTCGAGCTATTTTTGGCACATGTAAAACATTGTTAAGAACAAGATTATGAGAGTTGGTTTTAATTGTAGTTGCACCAGTATTTGCAATAGATAAACCTGTCCCATTGCCAATTGTAATTGTATCAGAACCTTGAAATGGTGTGACTTGACTCAGTGTGTTGACATCAGCAGTGATATGGTGAGATGCACCAGTATCCACAATCCAAGCATCCTGAGGAATAGTTTGTTCAGTTTGCTGTGCTGCCATTGCTGTTAAAGTGGAAGAGGGTTGTTGACCTTGGAAAACATAGTTCCCCCTGTGATAACAGTCAAGTGCCGAGTGACCACGTCTCCCACAAATCTGACACTCCATGTGAAACCCAGTACTTGGACCCTGACCATTTCTGTGAAAACAATTAACCGCAGTATGTCCTCTTTTGTTACAAATCTGACATTCAATCACTGTAGTAGACCTGTTCTCAGTATTCCCATGCCACCCACTCGAACCATATTGTCTGGAAGTACCAGAAGAATATCCAGAAGAAGAACTGGTATTGTAACCCTTACCTTTAAAACCAATGTTAGACTTATAACCAGAATTACCCTTATAATTTGGCTTCTGCATAAATGGAGGTTTGGGACTAGAATTTGGAGCATTACCCATAGGCCTGGCAATTCTTGACACGACCCGATAACCCGACACGACACGACACGAAATTAACAGGTGTTCGGGTCGACACGATAACGAAACGAGTCGTTATCGGGTAACCCGATAAGCACCTGTTAAGATAACGGGTTTGTTCGGGTATACACGTGGGTAACACGATACACGATAAGCAGAATATTAATTTAATAATTTATAACCCTAAAAAAATACTATAATAATTATATATATATATATTAATTTAACAATTTTATACCCCTAAAAACTATAATAATTATATTTATATATATTAAATTAACTATAATAATTATAATAACTATATATACTATAATAATTATACCCAAAATATTAACTATAATAATTATATATATATATAGATATTAAATTTTATACCCCTAAAAACTATAATAATTATACATACAAAATAAATAGATTTAAATCTACTTAATAAATAAATATATATATATATATATACACACACACACCATTGAACTTCATGGGATACGAATTATACGAAACTAATTTCAACGATCCAACCGTCAAACATGTTTGTATATACTTCGAGATCGCATACGCCAAAAATTGAAAAAAAAAAAACATTCAGAGAGCAAGTAACGGGACAAAACTTTTCGACGGTTATAAACGAAAAATCACGATTTAACGGTCATTTTAACTCCGATTTTGATGATTTTTTACAACTACACTCCTTGACCCTATATGAATACAATGATTGAATTCGATCTTCAATTTAAAATATTTACACTAGTGTATGAATAAACTCTTAAGTATTAGTGAATCTATTGTTTTGATGGGATACTCATTCTACAAAACTAGTTTCAATGATCCAACCGTCAAACATGTTTGTATATACTTCGAGATCGCATACGCCAAAAATTGCAAAAAACAAACATTCAGAGATCAAGTAATGGAACAAAAGTTTTCGACGGTTATAAACGAAAAATCACGATTTAACGGTTATTTTAACTCCGATTTTGATGATTTTTTAAAACTACACTCCTTGACCCTATATGAATACAAGTAATGAATTCGATCTTCAATTTAAAATATTTACACTAGTAGATACCACAAAATTTTATGTTATACTTAATAAAAGTATGAATAAACTATTAAGTATTAGTGAATCTATTGTTTTGATGGGATACTCATTCTACGAAACTAGTTTCAAAGATCCAACCGTCAAACATGTTTGTATATACTTCGAGATCGCATACGTCAAAAATTACAAAAAACAAACATTCAGAGATCAATTAACGGGACAAAACTTTTCGACGGTTATAAAAAGAAAACTCACGATTTAACGGTCATTTTAACTCTGATTTTGATGATTTTTTGCAGCTACCCTCCTTGACCTTATATGAATACAATGATTGAATTCGATCTTCAATTTAAAATATTTACACTAGTGGATACCACAAAATCTTATATTATACTTAATAAAAGTATGAATAAATTATTAAGTATTAGTGAATCTATTGTTTTGATGGGATACTCATTCTACGAAACTAGTTTCAATGATCCAACCGTCAAACATGTTTATATATACTTCGAGATCGCATACGCCAAAAATTGAAAAAAACAAACATTCAGATATCAAGTAACGGGACAAAACATTTCAACGGTTATAAACGAAAAATCACGATTTAACGGTCATTTTAACTCCGATTTTGATGATTTTTTACAACTACACTCCTTGACCCTATATGAATACAATGATTGAATTCGATCTTCAATTTAAAATATTTACACTAGTGGATACCACAAAATCTTATGTTATACTTAATAAAAGTATGAATAAACTGTATTAGTGAATCTATTGTTTTGATGGGATACTCATTCTACGAAACTAGTTTTAATGATCCAACCGTCAAACATGTTTTTATATATTTCGAGATCGCATACGCCAAAAATTGCAAAAAACAAACATTCAGAGAGCAAGTAACGGGACAAAACTTTTCGACGGTTATAAACGAAAAATCACGATTTAATGGTTAATTTAACTCCGATTTTGATGATTTTTTACAACTACACTCCTTGACCTTATATGAATACAATGATTGAATTCGATCTTCAATTTAAAATATTTACACTAGTTATACTTAATAAAAGTATGAATAAACTATTAAGTATTAGTGAATCTATTGTTTTGATGGGATACTCATTCTACGAAACTAGTTTCAATGATCCAACCGTCAAACATGTTTGTATATACTTCGAGATCGCATACGTCAAAAATTACAAAAAACAAACATTCAGAGATCAAGTAACGGGACAAAACTTTTCGATGGTTATAAAAAGAAAAATCACGATTTAACGGTCATTTTAACTCTGATTTGGATGATTTTTTGCAGCTGCACTCCTTGACCTTATATGAATACAATGATTGAATTCGATCTTCAATTTAAAATATTTACACTAGTGAATACCACAAAATCTTATTTATACCTAATAAAAGTATGAATAAACTATTAAGTATTAGTGAATCTATTGTTTTGATGGGATACTCATTCTACGAAACTAGTTTCAAAGATCCAACCGTCAAACATGTTTGTATATACTTCGAGATCGCATACGTCAAAAATTAAAAAAAACAAACATTCAGAGATCAAGTAACGGGACAAAAGTTTTCGACAGTTATAAACGAAAAATCACGATTTTACGGTCATTTTAACTCCGATTTTGATGTTTTTTTACAACCACACTCCTTGACCCTATATGAATACAATGATTGAATTCGATCTTCAATTTAAAATATTTACACTAGTAGATACCACAAAATCTTATATTATACTTAATAAAAGTGTAAATAAACTATTAAGTATTAGTGAATCTATTGTTTTGATGGGATACTCATTCTATGAAACTAGTTTCAATGATCCAACCGTCAAACATGTTTATATATACTTCGAGATTGCATACGCCAAAAATTGCAAAAAACAAACATTCAGAGATCAAGTAACGGGACAAAACTTTTCGACGGTTATAAACCAAAAATCACGATTTAACGGTCATTTTAACTCCGATTTTGATGATTTTTTACAACTACACTCCTTGACCCTATATGAATACAATGATTGAATTCGATCTTCAATTTAAAATATTTACACTAGTGGAAACCAAAAAATCTTATGTTATACTTAATAAAAGTATGAATAAACTCTTAAGTATTAGTGAATCTATTGTTTTGATGGGATACTCATTCTACGAAACTAGTTTCAATGATCAAACGTCAAACATGTTTGTATATATTTCGAGATCGCATAGGCCAAAAATTGCAAAAAACAAACATTCAGAGAGCACGTAACAGGACAAAACTTTTCGACGGTTATAAACGAAAAATCACGATTTAACGGTTAATTTAACTTCGATTTTGATGATTTTTTACAACTACACTCCTTGACCTTATATGAATACAATGATTGAATTCGATCTCAATTTCAAATATTTACACTAGTGGATACCACAAAATCTTATGTTTATACTTAATAAAAGTATGGTATAGTACTATTGTTTTATTTTTTTTCATAATTATTTTGGTAAACTTCTCATAATTTGAATGATTTTTAATGTTTGGTTTTTCTATGCTTAGTTTATGCAGAAGATAGTTATGACGTGGAAAACCATACTGAAAACATCATCAACATAACTCTTGAAGGCAATAGATCAAGCCAAAGTTCCAATGCAATTTCATGATGATCGATATAAATCGAGAATTTTGTAAATTGAGGTTTAAACTTTTGAGAAAGATTTCACAACCTTGAAAACAAAAACTGTTTCATTTTGCATATCCTTGCACATTTAAAATTTGTAATAGATTAGTAGTGTATGTATTATTTTTTTATTAGGCTCTTATTTTCGAGTGTAGATGTAGTACTTAAACGACAAATGTGTTTTAATGTTTTGAAGTAATATTTATGTGGTAATGTGTGGTATGTGCAAATTTAAGAAAAAAAATATATTTTTCTTAACGGGTCATAACGGGTCGGGTCACTTTACCCGTTGGGTAAAGTGACACGACCTGTTTAGGACCCGTTAAGATAACGGGTGTGACACGACACGACCCGTTAAGATAACAGGTGTTACACGAAAACGACACGAACACGACTGACACGACCCGTTTGCCAGGCCTAATTACCCATATAACCAAAACCATAAGGAATAGAAGAATGAACTGGAGGAGGAAACTGTTGAGGGATTAATGGCTGTGGATATTGCTGTGGGAGGAAAAATGGAGATGAATATTGGTGCATATAAGGATCAGCAGAATAAGGGTATGGACAAGAGGTAAGAACACCTCCAGTTGTTGCTGGTAAATGGCTATGCCTTGCAGGATTAGAACCCGAAGCTGATGAATCACCCGGAGTAGATTGAGACCCTTGAACATATAATGCAGAAAGATTATTAGACACACCACTGGATTCACCTTCAATCTCTTTTTCTGCCCCAAGCAACAAAGCCCTAAATTCTTTCAAAGAAATAGAAGACTCTCTGGCTAATATGACTGTTCGAATGATGGCAAACTCTTTTGGTAACCCAGCTAACCCAGCAATTATCACATCATTATCAGAAATGAGTTCTCCAGCAGCAGTTAACTGTTCCCTTATATTTTTCAACCTTAACAGATATCTATCAATCGAATCGCCGCCTTTCTGAATTGTATGCAATTCAGTCTTTAGATGATTAACTCTAGATTTGGACACTGAAGCAAATCGATCCACAAGATTTGACCAAGCCTCACACGCAGTTACACACCCAAGAACATATTCAATAGCCTAATCAGACAAAGTGGCTAATAAAAGACTCAACAATGCCATATCTGTGGATTCCCAGTCAACATACGCATCAGTAAGTGCAGAAGTAACACCTCTCTCAGGATGAATGACAAATTTGGGTGGACACACAAGAGTCCCATCAAAATGCCCAAACAATTTAAACCCTTTCAACACAGACTTAAACTGAAATGCCCACTTTGCAAAATTATCTTCCTTCAATTTGATAGTAATCATGCCCAGCAGATTTTCAACTTTCACACTAGAATTAGTCATGACTTCTCAATGCAACAAAACAGAACCGTTCAAGAAACTACAAACACACCCAACTGTTCTACAGAAAGACAGAAAATGAGAGACTGAAACTCCCGCAGTAATCAAGAAAGACTGAAACTTTCTTAGAAATCAAGAGAGAATGAAACTCCCGTAGTAATCAAGAAAGACTGAAACTTTCTTATGAATCAAGAGAGACTGAAACTCTCGTAGTAATCAAACACAAGAATTCGGAATCAAACACACAACATTCGGAAATCTTTGAACAGCTAATCAGGACTGAAACCCAATTACCCAGTAGAAAAACAAACACAATATCACCTGAATTGACGCTTGTGATGAAGAACACCCCAAATCTCCAGAACTTCACTCACGGCGAAATCCTCAGCGACTCTTCGATTGTGAATTGCAGCAGCGGAAGACCTAGGATCGACAACGGCAGTGAGCCAATGCCGGCGATGATACCATATTAACTCTAAAGAATCAATGAAATCTTGAGACTAAAGAAAATGAAGAACAAGTAGTAAGAAAGAGAGAGATAGACGTTTCTGTTTTCAATGAATAGTAGAAAGCTTTATGATTACATGATACTGCTCTAAGTCTCTAAACAAGGCTTATATAGAAACTATAATGAGCAGATTTACACTTTTACCCTTCCAACAAACTCTAACTCTAACTGTTTTTCAACAAACTCAATCTAATCCAAATTTAACAAACTCAATCTAATCCAAATCTATATGGTTAATATTCTTGAGCTGATTTATAGTAGCAACTCAAAATTTTATGTTTCTTGTATAATCATTTTCTGCAGATTAATGAAATTATATATATATATATATATATATATATATATATTTTTACAGAATTCTTGAGCTGATCTATTGTAGCAACTCAAAATTTTATGTTTGATGCATCATGCATGTACAGTGTATATAAGGATGGTAATAGGATTTTCTTTTAGGTAACATATGGTAATGTACAGTGAATTTGTTTGAACAAAACAACCAAATTGCGGTGGAGTGGGGGTGATTGTGAGAAACTGGGAAGGAGCTTTTGTTGCCGCGTTCGCATGTCAATGCTTGGTAGCATCTTGTGTTCGGGCTAGATTTGTCTCTTGCATAACTTCCCTTATCTTGCATGTCGGGCAAGGTTTGTTGCTTGATCTTCTACAATATAAGTTTATTATTAGTTTGAATGATGCCTTTGTGGGGTCTTTGTTAGGCCCTGAGGCTCGCAATCAAAGCTAATATAAGTTTGAGCGTGCCATTGTTCTTTTTATTTAATAGATTGTTTTATTGGTTGTTTTAGTTCATTGTTTACTTGCGCCACAAGTCCTCCTTGGTTTATCAAGATTGTTCATAGATGAGTTAAGTCTGTATTAAGTATTTTTCTTGCCTTTAGATCAAAGACTTTTTATTTATAATACCATATGTTCATATATGAAGGAAATCAAGATCATTCAAGTTATTTCCTTAGTTATTAGTTTAGGCCGACAACAAGGAAACAAGAATTATTAGTTGACACGATCAATCAAGTATAAAACTAAGTAGTTAAAATGACATAGGATCTAATGAAAGATGTATAAACAATAGATTTACTTTATGTAAGTACAAATAAAGGAGATTCGGGCATGATTACAACCTTGGCAAGCAAGGTTTGTTTTCTAGCAGACACTTCTCCTTGTATTTTACAGAGATTTGAGTCTTGGAAAATGAAAATATAAACAAGGTTTGCTTAAAAGGATTCAATACTACGACAAAGGGAATGGTAGCAGAGCTTCTAATAAGTGACAAAAGATAGCTTTCTATAGTGGACCTGCGACTAAAGAAAGGGAAAATGGGTGAATAAACTAAAGTTTTATGGTTTTCGATGTTGAATGCAGAATTGAGTGTTGCTTGATTGATTGGTTGAGAGAGAGTTTTTGCTTGTGTTCCTTGTCGCTTTTATAGACTTCACTAGCCCAATTGTCCAAGCCTTCCCTTTTGAAGATGGCTTCCAAAGCACGGTAAGTCATCATCTGCTTATTAATTACCTACCCATGTCATGGAAAAGTACCTTCTTTTTTTTTCAGGGTGAGCTGCCCTCTATTGCTTGTAGAAATGGTTTTAAATTCATCTTGGGCTGCCACCTATCCCAACCCACTTCCTTTCTTATTTTGTATGCCTGAGCCTTCATTTGCCTTGAACCCAATATTAAATATCCACCCAAACAAATTGTATGCTAGAGGTGGAGGTAAGTGCAGCAAGAAGCGCTGCGGTTTTTCCTCAGTGGATTGGGTTGAGTGGACAACGATGTGTGATGGAAGGAGACAAGGTGATCATCATAGCTGCGATGAACGGGCACGGAGAGGATTGCTCTCCGATTGGCCCTATTATTAATGATGCTCGGGAATTGATTAAAGGTTTTCATATACAGCTGACCATGTTAAAAGAGAGGCTAACCAAGTTGCCCATAGACTTGTTCGTGCGGGTATAGGTTGTGTTCAGGATTTGGTGTGGCATGAAGAACCTTCGAATTTAATCACGGATGTACTACTTGGAGATGCCTCCAATTAATTGTATCCATTTAAATTTCGTTGTGAGGATAGCTAACTCTTAGTTTATTTGTACGGTACACTTTTTTTCCTTTGGACCAAGTTAAAATTCCTGACAAGATTTTTATCGAGACCAGTGTAAGCACATTATCCTCACTTTGTACGTTTTTTTTCTTCTAAATGAACATCTTACTTTTCTCATAAAAAAAACAAAAATAAATAAACGCGTCATCTATTTCTGGAACAATATGAGCCACACCCTGAGGTCACGTTTGATTTGCACTACTAGATAAGGGTATTGATTCTGGTAACTATACATCCCACTAATTCCACCATGCACATCCCACCACTTTTAATTAATTCATTTTGACCATAATACTGCAAGCTTGCCTAACAAATCGATCAGAATACACTCATATTCTGGAGCAAAAAGGAGGAAAATAATGAAATATATAATATAAGATGAATACATATATTCTTACAATTGTCCTGTCTTTGTTCCATATTTTATTATAGTAAAACGAGAACTCTACTACGAGGCTATTCCTTTTTATTAACTTTAATTATAAGTCATTGCACGCTCATATTATATAACGAAACATTTGTGACATCATGTGATATTGTTACGGAAAATTGATTTCATTTCCTACGGAAAAAAAAATCCAAGAACATTGATTTCATTTGCTAACATATTTGGACTTCACAATTTTATAAGTTCTTAAAATCATTAAGAACTACTAATATATCTTTATTATAAGATTTAAAACTATTATATATATGCAATTTTTCACCATATTAAGTCACATGACTTGTATGTGGTACATTCTCAAGGGTAGATTTAACATTTTCTATTTAGTTTAATGTATAACCTTTTTCTTATTCTTAAAAAAAATAAAAAAAGTATGACCTTTTTTTATTGAAAAAAATTATGTATGGTTTTAACTTTGAATGGTAAATTGATAGCTAGATTCATTACATGCATGCAACATTAAGGGTTTATGGAGAGAAAGGGACAATACTACCATCCTCTAAAGGGTGTCACGTTAAGTCAAGTGACTTAAAAATGAATGGGAATTATGGAGGCAGATTCTCTCTGCCCTCCCACTTCTCGTGTCCTCATTTGCCCTCCTGTTTTATGTGGTCATGGTTAAGCCACATCAACATTTTATATTATTTTTTTATAGAGATAATAAGACAAAAAGGAATAGTAATATAAAATGTTGACGTGGTTTAACCGTGACCACACAAACAAAATAGCACAGGAAGGCATGGGAAGCGGGAGGGCAGAGAATCTGCCTTCGGGAATTAATTGATAAAGTAGCTTCAAATATTATAGTACTGAAATTAATTGGCAGGTTTTAATTAGTTCAAAAGGATTACTTTTTTCTGACATAATATGTTAAGTTAAATTTCGATGGCTCTGTTTCTGCAGGCAGGGGTGCTGCGACTTTTGTTATGTGAGACCATGAAGGGACTCCTATTGGTGCTGGAGTTTTGTGTCTAGGTGAAGGAGGAGGATTCTCTTCCCCCCTATTCCCATCCATTTCCCTCATCTTCTCTCACATATTGTTTTTTGTCTTATTGTCTCTATAAAAAAATCAATATAAGATGTTGACGTTAGGCTTGGCAAACGAGTTGTGTCTGTCGTGCTCGTGTAACACTGTTATCTTAATCTGTCGTGTTGTGTCACACCCGTTATCTTAACGGGTCATTAACAGGTCGGGTCACTTTACCCATTGGGTAAAGTGACCCAACCCATTATAATCCGTTAAGAAAAATAATTTTTTTCTTTTCTTAAATTTGTACATACCACACATTGCCACATAAATATTACTTCAAAACATTAAAACACATTTGTCGTTTAAGTACTACATCTACACTCGAAAATAAGAGCCTAATAAAAAAACATACATACACTACTAGTTTATTACAAAATATTAAATGTGCAAGTCATTAGTTTTAATTTTAATGAAAACCCCATGTGACATCCCACATCGCCCAGGGAAGTGATCCTTAAATGTATATTCACATCCCTACCTAGCACGAGGTTTTTTGGGAACTCACGAGCAACTTCCCAGTAGGTCACCCATCCTGGGAGTGCTCTAGCCTCCTTCTCGCTTAACTTCGAAGTTCCTACGAAACCCGAAGCCAGTGAGCTCCCAAAAGGCCTCGTGCTAGGTAGGGATGGGAATATACATTTAAGGATCACTCCCCTGGGCGATGTGTACGTATCAAAGTTTGGTGACGATCTGACGGTTGGATCGTCGATTCACCTTTTGGCCTAACCATGAATCGTATCGAAATTAAGTCCAAATAATCAACCAACGTTAAGCCACTATCAAAACTGAACTCAGGACATCAAATATAGCTTAAAAATAACATTGGCGGGCCACTGGCCACGTGCCACCGCACGCGCCGCTGTGGGTGGCGGTCGGCCGCCCCGGCTCGCCGAAAAATCCAACTATTTCCAAAAATTAGCAAAATTTACAGAAATGAAGATCTCAATGAATAGAGCAACTTTCATACCTGTGGCCAAGGCCAATTCGGTCGGCAAGGCCTCCAATTTCAACAAAACCCGTCGGAAACCCTAGATTTTGGGTGTGCTCAATCCGTCCTTAAATCAACTCCGCCGTCCCAACCATTGCTTGGGCTTACCATTCCCTCACGGTTTTGTTTTTGGAAACTCACGAGCAACTTCCTAATGGGTCACCCATCCTGGGAGTGCTCTAGCCTCCTTCTCGCTTAACTTCGAAGTTCTTATGGAACTCGAAGCCAGTGAGCTCCCAAAAGGTCTCGTGCTAGGTAGGGATGGGAATATACATTTAAGGATCACTCCCCTGAGTGATGTGGGATGTCACACCCCAAATCACTAGTTTTTGAAAAAAAACATAGAATACCCAAAAATACAAAATTCATACCTTTAGCGTGTGCTTGCCTGTGTATGGTTTTCTTGTGGCTACCAGAGTCGAGTTGAACGAAGTGAACGGAGGAGGATGCGAGAGAGATGTGGATTAAGGAGACGGTACGGGAGTAAGTTTAGACTGGAGAGATCAGAGTGAATGAGAGAGAAGAAAAAGATAGCCTCCAACCCAATGCACAATGGACGGCTGAGATTAAATCTCAACTGATCCAATGGTCACCAATTTTTTAAATTTAATTTAATATATATAATTATTATAGTTTTTTAGGGGTCTAAAATTGTTAAATTAATATATATAATTATTATAGGGGTGTGCTATCCACACACCCCTTTTTACTTCTCCCACACCCCTTGTTAATTTTTGTCCTTTGATCTTCTTCAATTCATCCAATCCGACGGCCGAAAATTAAAAGGGTGTGAGAGAAGTAAAAAGGGGTGTGTGGATATCATATCCCTTATTATAATATTTTTTTGGGGTTATAAAATTATAAAATTAATATTTTGCTTATCGTGTATCGTATTACCCACGTGTATACCCGAACCAACCCGTTATCTTAACATGTGCTTATCGGGTTACCTGATAACAACCCGATTCGTTATCGTGTCGACCCGAACACCTGTTAATTTCGTATCGTGTCTTGTTGGGTTATCGAGTCATGTCAGGAATTATAAGACATAGTTGACGTGGATAAATCGTAACCGTTCAAATAAGAAGGGAGGAAAGAGAAAAGAGATTAGAAGGGGAGAGAATCCTCCTCCTTGGGTGAAACCAATATCAATGTGGCTGAGACTACTCTCTAAAAGAAGGGCTGATGTTGGCCAAGCAAAAGGGTGTCCAAAGGTTATGGGTGGAAGGGGACTCGTTGCTTATCATTCAGCTCGCACGTGGAGTGTGGAAGCCTCGTTGCCATATCCACCAGATCATTAGTGACATTATTGGATCTGCAACTAAATTCGTTGAGATTTCCTGGCATCATCTTTTTAAAGAAGCAAACTTTGCTGCTGAAGCTATTGCGCATGTCGGCCTTTTTATTGATAACCCTCACTTTTGGAACTTTTGTTGGCCCCTGAGGCTTTGACCCCCTGTAGATTTGACATTCAGGTAACTGGTTGTACTAGATGTTTCAGTCTTTAATAAATGATTTGTTTATCCAAAAAAAAAAAAAAAAAAAACTAGCTAGGGACTTAATTGACACTTGAGTAATAATTCAATGACCAATTTAGCAGTTTACTCATATTTAGAATGTGTCATAAGGACCTAGAATGCTAGAAGATAGACAGATGGATCATTGAAATACATTATGGTGTTGACTCTAATAAAGTGTGTCCAAATATGTGTTTCTCGATCTTTACCTATTTATATTAATAATAATTTTTTTGAACACTATAGTATCTATACACTAAAGGGTGGGGAAGCGGGTTAAGCCTTACGATAAGCTTCCCATAATAATGTGGTTCAACTTCGCCTTTGGCGAAAATTGAACTTAAGACCTCTCACTTACAAGTGAGGAGGAATACCACTAAGTGAAGATAAATATCACTAGACCATAGTACTAAGTGATAATAATAATAATAATAAATTTTAAGTACTAATAGATTGTCCAAAAACAAAAACAAAAACAAAAAAAAAACAACGGTATGAATAGGCTAGTGCTATCTACACACCCATTTTTACCTCTCACCTACACTCTTCTCAATTTTCGGTCTTCGGATGAATGAATTGAAGAAGATCAATGGACAAAAATTAACAAGAGTGTGCTGGAGGTACAAAATGGTGTGTGAATAACACTATTCTAAAGATATTGAGGTAGTTTATCTAGAACTCCTCAGCGCATTAAGCCTAATCATGAGCTTGATTCAAAGGAGCAAAACTTGACCTAATCTTCCACTGAAAAGTAGCACCAGACAGACAATTCACAATCCATTTGTAAGTTCCAAAGAGCGACCAGTATAGTGCTTTGAAAATGTGTGATGCTTTAGACATTTTACTTTTAATACTAACATTCGTGGCTAGCTTGAATTCGTCTTTCAACATCATTCGTGGAAGTTTAATTTCTCCAGAACTAGGTCAATATCCCATAAGTAATGTCAAGTTTATTATATTGGCTGGTGAGACTTTTGACAAGGTTGAATGAAAAATAAAAACAAAGTAAACAATTGCAACTCTAGTCACAATCAATATCTTAAAAACTTATAAAAAAAAAAAGTCAACAATTTCGCCTCCAGTCACAACCAATATCTTAGAAGCTTCTTATATATGTATATATACCGATTGCGTTCTTTGATATATCTCATAAATCCAACATGTTCTTCTTCAAATCAATCCCTCTGGGTCTCTTAGTGCTTTGCCTTTTACACCATTCTGCAATTGGTGCCTCCCCACTTTACCATTTTTGTTTCAGCCCAGAAAACTACACTGCTGATAGTCCATATGGTGCCAACTTGAACTCATTGTTCAGTCTTTTATACACCAAGGTTCCTCCTACTGGCTTTGGCCTTGGCTCAACTGGCCAAGCTAAAAACCAAGTGAATGGCTTGGCCCTTTGCCGCGGTGATGTCTCAAGCAAAGATTGCAATACTTGCGTGGTTGACGCAAGCAAAGAGATTCGCGAGCGCTGCCCTTATCGTAAAGGAGCCATAATTTGGTACGATCACTGCCTTTTAAAGTACTCAGATGTGAGCTTTTTTGGGCAAATTGATAGCAGGAACAGGTTCTATATGTGGAACGTCCAAGAAGTAGAGAATGGGACACTATTCAATGAGAAAGTTAAAGAGTTGTTAAGTGGGTTATCCAATGAAGCTTCTGAAGCTAATCAAAAGCTTTATGCTACTGGTGAGGTACAACTCGATACATTCACAACCGTTTATGGCATTGCTCAATGCACGAGGGACCTCTCTGGCGTTGATTGTAAAAAGTGTCTAGATAGTGCAATAAGCGAACTCCCAAACTGCTGCGATGCAAAACGAGGTGGGCGTGTTGTAGGTGGGAGCTGTAACTTTCGATATGAACTGTATCCCATTGTCAATACTTAAGAGTATAATTATTCTGTACAATGTGATCGACGTCATGTTATGCTTGCTAATAAATGATGTTCAGATGATATTTGAATGTCTTTCTTGACAAATTTGTCCAAGGATATGGATCTGTGTTTACTGATTGTGTTTGTGTTATAAAAGAAAAGTATTATGGTATTGAGTAGTTTTATGAGATTGTATTTATTTTCGAAGTTAGCATTGAGTGGGAATATGCTGATTTTATATATAAAACTTGTATATTTCATCATGAGATCTTTACAAAATTACAAGACATATATATGAGATTGGAATTGAGTGAGGGAAGGCATAGAATGCGGGACAACACACCTCAATCTTCTCAGCACAATCAGCTGCCATAATTCAAGGAAAAAAGGTGGTATTCACAACTCATCACAAGATAAGGTGATGGGGAGTGGTGACTACAACCTAATATCTAGGTTTTCTTGTCTATGTAAATATGTGGTTGCTTGTGCAATTAAGATTGATTTATTTACGGTTTTGAATAAGCCCTGTATCTTGTTCTCTTATAAATACTTACCTTATGGAGAATAATGAAGTACTTGTTATGAATATACTTTTAGCATCTGCGTATTGTGTAAATCATTAATAGATTATATTTAGGATATTAGAAGATCTTTTTCCTTTAGGATCGTATTAATTGCAAGGCAAGGAATCTTCCTTGGTTTATTATAAATAAAGGCACAATGAATGAGAAATAACACACAGAATTCCTCAATCCAATTCTCCATCTCTCTCTCTCTATGCCGCACCCTCATTTTGCCTCAATTAATTATAGGCCACAATACATTATCAGCACGCTCTTGATGCTTTGCTACAGAGAATTTGTTCATCTTCAATTAGGAGAGTATTACATTTCAATTATTATTATTTGATTTAATTTTTGTTTTATTGAATTCATACACTTTTATTGATTCAATTTATTTTTCTTGTGTTGAATGTGATACAAACTTTGAAGATGGAAATTTGAAATTTGGAGGAGGAACTCCTACAAACCAATTCATCAATACCATCACGTAATCCAGCTTCTTCCAAAATAGCGATGTTTATCTTAATATTTTTTCATCTTTGACTACATGAACCTTCACCATAATACGTGAACTAACTTTATATTTTACGAATTTTAAATTCTACATAAATTGTGCATATATTATACTCAAAATATTGCCAAATTATGGGAATTTATATTAGGAATTTGAAAACAAAAAAATTAGGCCAACTGCCTGAGCTGCTGGAGCCAAGCCACCAAGATAAATCAAGCCCAAAAAAACCATGAGTGTCACGCTGGTTCTGCCCACTTGCCTACATGTATACACATGCTAAGTAATGAATGTTTTAGTGCTATGTTGTTTGTAGCAAATTAAAATTTGGCATATCTGTTTTTGGTTTGTGGGATAATGATTTTGACTCAATATAAGGGTTGTGGTATCTAAGAATCAGGTTGCTAGCATGATCCATTTCTATGGCTATCTAATTTCTGGCATTGTATTTGATCTTATTATGTATATCATTACTATTTTTGAAGATAAATTAATAAATGGCAGAAGGTTCCCAGTTTCATGAGATTGATACATTTGAGATTGCTTATGCCTTGAAGAACAAAAACTAGACCAATGAAACAGCCAAGTCCAAATTTGTAAGTCTAAAATGGGTGAAATTTTTAGTTGTGATGGGAACATGGATGGTGCACCACATGTTTTTATGCAAGTGGTGGAAAATTTTAATTTTTAAGTTATTAACCTTTTAACACACATAACCCACCATTTATATAGAGACACGTAGTGTACCACCTCATGTGACGGTCACACTGAAAAATCTCTCCTAAAATGGAATTAATGCTTTAGTGTTTTAGTGTTGTTTAATAATTAAGCTGTAAATTTTGGACAAAGTTCTACTCTACGCCTTTCTTGTTTTCTTTTAAAGGATGAGACGCTTGTTAGGAAAGAGGATTGTCTTAATGAATTTACAAAGGATTATCCAAAAAATACTCCATTAGATGACATAGCATTATGTGATAAAGATTTTGTCTTCATATCCTTAACTGTGTATTGGGTGTTAAGCCCAGTAGATAGATACGCGGTTTGGGTGATGGCCGAGTTCGTGGGCTTGGTGGATCGACTTCTCGGATGTCAATTAGAGCATGTGAGTTGGAGGAGGAGCTTGCAGAGGAAATAGCTGCTCGACAATTGGAGGAGGATTTTGATGCAACAGGGAGCTTGGTGCATCAGCTACCTGTCAAGCAACTCTTTCCTCTGCCAACTCCTCCTCCAACTAACGCACTCTAAGTGACAATCAAGAAGTCGATCTACCACGCGCACGAACTTGGCCATCACCTAAACCACATATCTGCCTACTGGGCTTAACACCAGTACATCATTAAGGATATGAAGACCAACATCTATATCAAGTACTGCTATGTCATCTAATGGAGTATCCTCTGGATAATCCTTAGCCAATTCATTAAGATAATCCTATTTCCTAGCAACCATATCATCCTTAAAACAAAGGGCATAGATTAGAACTTCGTCTGGAATTTACAGCTTTATTTATTATACAACACTAAAACATAATCAACTTCAGACTTACAAATTTGGACTTGGCAGTCTTATTGGTCCAGTTTTTGCTCTTCTCAGCATAAGCCATGTTAAAAGTGACACACCCCGACCGAGACCAAGGCATGCTGGGCGTCACGTGAGAGTGACGTAGCCATGTGCACAGTGCGGAAGCGATAAAGATAGCAAATATACGAATAATTAAAAACCACATTACTAGAGTACACTACTAAACAGAAGGTGATAGGAGTTAGTTACAACAGTAAATACTCCTAATCAGAGCATAAAGTCTAAGTGCAGTCCAATAGGACAAGTACTAGTTACACAGTACCAGGAATGTCCTACTATTATTCAAATAGGTCAGAACTGCCGAAGATCCCGAGCCACCAACATCAATCTTACTTAGAACCTGGAGGGGCGTAAAACATAAAGCGTGAGTGGGCAAAAACAAATGTTTTACAAAACCATTTCATTATTCAGCATAGCTAACCCCTCGCTGTAAAATATGTACAATTTTCCCTGAATTAAGATACAAGCATATACATACATACATATATATATATATATATATGTGAAATCATATCAATTTAGTTCATGCTTCACATAATCATTTTCATATGTATGCCATGCCAAAATATAACAAAGTAAACAATCTAGGTAAGAATAATTTCATAGAAATGTGATATTTTAGCCAGAACTCCTATGGTAGTCTGTACGGCTAAATTCCTAGCTCAAACTCAATGTAGTCGGAGTCACTTCTATGACCTATATGGCAATATACTGCACATAAGTCAGAACCACTGAAATGGTCTGTACGACAAGATTTGGTGTAATATAGTTATGCTCAATGCTACGCCCTTACGCTAGTTGTGCGATAAATCATTAGTCACCTACGAGTCGGAACCACCTATAGTGGTCTGTACGACAAGACTGTGCACCTAAATTAGATCTAATGTGAGCATATGGTGCGGGAGGTGACATAATATACAGGCATGTGCCAACTCTCTCTAGCTAAATCGCAATCACTCTAGTGCAAGTTATGAGTTCAATGTTCATCAATACATTTATAATCATTCTATTCACAACTAACGCCTTTGTCTTAATCACATCTCATATAGACAATCAACATGTTCATCTCATTTATTGAATGGCTGCATCTAACCTCTCGTTAGACTGCCTATGTACCCTAAATAAGGATCAAACCGTTCGTAGTTCACCTAATCAAACCTAACTTACCCAAACTTACATGTGCCTCCACAGCACCACATTTATATATATATGCAACCATGGAAATGCATATTCAGAATATAAAGTCATTTAGCATATTGTTTCAAAGCATACTTTCATTTAAAACACATTTCTGGGAAATAAATCAAGTATATAACTATATATTGAAAACAAAAGCCCACTCACTGATATGTCGACGGGTCATAACCCCCGAGTCGCCCGTGGATACGCTCGTCCTCGGAATAAGTCTCACCTATATGCGAATTAACTATAAAAATGTTATTTTAAAGCATATAGGCAAAACTAGCTAATAACTTCTCATACATAGCTCAAAATAGGTATATGAATATATCAACGTGACCTACACAACCTCACGAACATCGTGATATTTTTAGAAAAAAATTTCCTATAGCTCACGCGCTGGGGAGGGCACGGCATCACGTGCCCTCACGCGCATCACCTTTAACCTCTAGATGCCGGAATAGTGCCACCGGCGCCGGATTTTGGGCAGACCCATAACTGCCCATTTCTATCTCATTTTTGCACCATTTTCTACGAAATTTTCACCCAAATGTCACAAATTTCAAGAGGAAGAAGGTTATACCTCTTTGGAGCCTCAAATCCTTTGAAAACACGTCAGAAAAATCTCAACAAAATCGGCCACCTTCGAACCTCGTGATCCCAACATCAAAACCGAGCTAACGAAGCACTCCGAGCTTCGTGAGAACCTCCTAGAGTTCGCTGAAGGCTTGGATTGTCCTAAAACATAACCATTCAAAAGTTCATGAATAGTGTTCAACTTGGGGCTTGAGTTTTCAACGTGAAATCGAACGAGTTCTTACCTGAAATGGGTACCTTTGAACTCGTAGGGTCCTCATGAACATAATGGTACCATTTTCTTCCTCGATCTATGAAGATTTGGCTTAGTTTCAAGGTGGTCCGTACGGAGGAGAGTGAAGAGAGAGTCTGCGAGAGGAGAGAGAGAGCACGGGAAAGAGAGAAAAGGGTATAGATTTGTGTGGTCCAAAAATGCACACCAATCCCAACTCTTTAATCTTTTAGTTCTAATTGGGTCCAATTAGTTAGGGATAGAACTAATTGACTCAATTTGACTCAATTCTTTAATTCCACACAAACACACATCCGACGCTCAAGGGTAAATATGTCTTTTCACAACCACGATGATAAAATAAAGTACATTTCTGGGACGGACTGTGACAAAAAGTAATCTTAGGGAATTGCAAACCTGCCTGTTAGCTTCAAATATAGTAATGATCAATGTATAAAATCAAATACAAATGAGAAAAATTGTATAGCCATAGAAATGGATCCTGCTAGCAACCAGATTCTTAAATACCACAACCCTTATATTGAGTAAAAATCATTATCCAACAAACCAAAAGCAAATATGCCAAATTTTAATTTGCTACAAACAACATAGCACTAAAACATTCATTACTTAACCTGTGTATACTCCTCCGTTATGTAGGCAAATGGGCACGAACCAGCGTAACACTCATACTTATTTTGGGCTCGATTTTTCTTGTTAGCATTCGATTGCTTCTGCATTTTGCAACAAAATAATGGTTTCTTAGCTAGTGCACATATACTTGACAAAAAATGTAGACTAAATGCTTTGCAGGTATGAACCAACTAAAAGAACACCATAAACTTCTCTGACTGAAAATGTTCATATAAAAACTCCCACTCCAAGTTCCTCAAGTCTTGAGTTCATCTATTGGCCATGCCTCCTTAGGCGATGTCCACTCTAAAAAGTATGCATGTAACTCATACTTAAATTAAATGTACCGTCTAGACATAAGTCAGTCAACATAATCATAATGTTGTTCAATTTTGGTGTCCAAGTCAAAATTCACCTAAAGATACGTAAAAACAAAGGTTGTGATTTTTATTTCAACAAAATGCAAACCAAAACTTAAAAGAAAGTTAAAAAAGAATACATGCTGTTTCTAAAGTAAAATTCAAGTTGCTATAGAGATTACTACAATGTATATGTCTCAATCAAAGATTATTAATTAATTCTACTCATAGTAATCTCTGAGATGAGGTCTGACTTCGACTCGTCATACATTTTTTTTGCCAATATGCCTTGTTTAGTGGGCAGTGTTGGTGAACAATGGCCCTTGCATCATGTGCCAACAATCTATAAACGACCTTATGTATCGCACACCTATGCACAAGTCTATATACAAACAATACGATTGGTCTTAACCAACCAACATGCCCCGCGTACTGGTGTTTCATCAAGTAAGTTTGGGATAGAACCACCAACACCTACAATGCAAAACCAAAAATGGCATTAATATGCAGTGATGATTAGTGTAACGATATGTGATAATAACTATGCTGATCATGGTGTATAACTTTTATTTATTTTTTATTTCTTACACCAGGTGCGGCCTGATAGAGATAGGTTGTGTGGCTGAGATTTTACCATGTGTATGAATATTAGAGAGGTAGTTAGTTAGTTAAGCTGTTAGAGATAGTGAGAAGTATATAAATACTGATATGTGTACTTGCATAGATGTTAAGAAAATGAATATACAAGAGTTTTCCATTCTCTGCTTATCTCTCTAAATTTCCCGAATATCTTTTCTCTCTCACTACACTTCTGTAGGTTTACATGGTATCAATCGCCATGAAAGCTGACGCTTGATCTCGATCTTCGTCTTCTACCGCTCTGATTCTTCGATAGATCTTCGTTCTCCTTGGTGTTCTTGCTTCTTGTTTCTAGTTCTTGATCGACTTTACTTCGTCTGCTCTCTAATCTAGGGTTTTCTTCGTCCCTAAGGCTCTATAACTGTGATTCCGGTTGCGACTTCGTCTTCTACAATTTGTGCACTCCAGGTGTTTGTTGTGCATTCTTAGTGATTTTTCTGCCAAATTACAAAAGTCTTTCACTCGTCATATAGCAACAATGGTAACTGCTTCTCAATTACAGCTTATTCAATGAACAATAACTGCATTGGTTTCCTCAATCTCTACATCTGTGAATGTTAAACTGGATGATTCGAATTATCTAAATTGGCATTTTCAAATGAAATTACTACTTGAAAGTAATGGAATCCTAGGGTTTGTTGATGGCTCGCATCCCTATCCTGTTCGACTTACATCTCCATCTGGAGAATCTGATATCAATTCATCACATTCATCATCTTCCTCTGTTAATGATGAGTATTTAGTTTGGATGATGCATGATAAAGCCCTGATGCAATTAATCACTGCGTCTTTGAGCCCTATGGCTATGTCCTGTGCTATTGGGAGTACTAGTTCAAGGGATCTCTGGATTCGACTACAAGAACAGTTTTCAACTGTCTCAAAGACTAGCATCTTTCAGATGAAATTGAATCTGCAAACAATTAGAAAGGGCTCTGATTCTATTACTCAGTATTTACAGAAGATAAAAGAAGCTAGAAATTACCTTTCTACTGCTGGGGTTTCTTTTCTTGATGAAGATATCGTTATACTTGCATTGAATGACTTACAAGTAGAGTACAATACATTTCGGACTATGATAAGGGGGCATGAAAGTGTCATATCTTTGAAAGAATTTCAGACACAATTACTTGCTGAAGAAGCCATTCTCGAGTCCTCTGTTAATGCACTGTTTATGACAGCTTTGGTTGCCAATGCTTCTCCTCAACGAGGGCCTAATCAATCCGGTTTCGTATCTGGTGGTTTCAAGCAATTCAATGCCAATAAGAACAAGGGCAAATGTCGATTTAATCAACACCCCAGAGGCTTTTCCCTTAGACAGTACATGCCTACTCAAACCCATGTACTTCAAACTCCAAGTCCTGGTATACTTGGTCAGTTTCCATATACGCAGCAGTCTATTCCTTCGGCCCCACCTGAGAAGCCAAGATGTCAAATTTATGGGAGGTTCAATCACAATACCTGGTTTTGCTTCTATAATGAGAAGGGTCCCAATTATATAAGTGGTGGAGCTAATTTGACTTCCTCTCCAATGTCTTCACATTCACAACAAGGGTACCAATTTTCTCCGGTTGGTGCATATGCACAACAACGAACTCAATCACAGTTTCTTGGACAACAATCTCCATCCCAGGTTCCATTACATGCCTATCATACTATGGTTTCACAACCAAATCCTTCACATGCTTCTACATCTACTTCACAAGTGTGGATCACGGATTCTAGCGCAACCAATCATATGACTGCTGATCTCTCCAACTTATCTCTGGCTTCTCCGTATCCCACTACTGAAGTCATGCAGACCGCCAATGGTGAAGGTTTGCATGTATCTCATATTGGTAACGTTGTTATCAAACCTTCAATACATCCCATCAAGCTGAATTCTGTTTTATATGTGCCTAAAGTATCACAGAATTTGTTATCAGTTCACAAACTCTGCTTAGACAATAACCGTTGGCTTATATTTGATGCCTTCTATTTTTTGGATCCAGGACAAGGCCATATGGATGATCATCTACAAAGGATTGTGCAGTAATGGTCTATACCCCATCTCTTCCCTCACCAATGTTTGTCCTCCAGCTTCTCAAGGCATGGTTCATAATAAAGCTCTTCTTGGTCAGTTTGTTAACCTCATTACCTGGCACAATAGACTAGGACATCCATCTAATTCTGTAGTGTCTCTCATGCTGCATAAATCCAATGTTGTATTCCCTAAAATATCTAGTTCTATAATGTGTCAAAGATGTCTAGAAGGTAAATTCTGCAAGCTTCCTTTTTCACCAAGTGTCAATAAATCCATCATTCCTTTTGAAGTGGTGCATAGTGATCTTTGGGGTCCTGCACCTTGTGTGTCTGTGGATGGATATAGGTACTATGTTACCTTTATTGATGAATGTACCAAGTATTCTTAGATATTTCCCTTGGTCAATAAATCAGATCTTTGTGCTACCTTTATTGGTTTCTATGCTTATGTTCTCACTCAATTTTCTGCAAAAATAAGAATATTGCAAAGTGATAGTGGTGGTGAGTACATAAGTAAACCCCTTCAGTCATTTCTTCTACAAAAAGGCATCTTACACCAAAAATCATGTCCTTACACTCCAGAACAAAATGGCATGGTTGAACGAAAACACAGACATGTCATTGAAACAGCAATCGCATTATTTCAAACAGCTCAAATACCTTCTAAGTTTTGGTCTTTTGCCTGTCAAACAACCATCTATCTTATTAATAGGATGCCTACACCCATTTTATCCAATAAATCTCCATTTGAAGCCCTGTATGGTGCAGTTCCAGTGATTCAACACTTAAGAACCTTTGGTTGTGCTTGTTACCCTCTTCTTAGACCATATAACACAACCAAACTTCAACCAAAAACAACAAAATGTATATTTTTTGGGTTATACATCCATATATAAGGGGTTTATATGTTATGCAGTTTCTCAACACAGGTTCTTTATTTCTAGACATGTTGTGTTCAGTGAACATGATTTTCCTTATAAAGACTTATTGGCACATACCAATTCAAAACCATCATGTTCTCTGCCTTTTGATACTCCATTTTCTCCTCCTATAGTTACACCACAAAATGTTGTCACAACCCTGCCTCAAGATCCTCATACAAGTCATTCATTGTCTAATTTTCCAAGTCCTACTCCGTCACCACTACACTCCTTATCTATTGCATTGTCTCCCCACATATCTCAATCACCAATCACACAACAACCTTCTCAATCCATTACTGGTGCAGTCTTTGACAACAATATCCCTGTGGTACTTGATCATAGTCCTGACACACTTCAAGTGGTTAATTCCATACCACCGCTCAATCTTCATCCTATGCAGACTCGAAGTAAAAGTGGTATCAGTAAGAAAAAGGTGTTTTTGTCTGCACTTGTTGCTTCTAAGGATGTGGATCTGTCCTTCTGTAAACCTTCAACATATAAATCAGCCCTTAAAAGTTCAGTTTGGTTTCAAGCCATGCAAGAGGAGATTAGTGCATTACATGGTCAAGGAACGTGGAGTTTGGTTCCATTACGAGTTCATAAAAATCTGGTAGGGTGCAAATGGGTCTTCAAAATAAAGAGACATTCAATGGGTCAATTGCACGGCATAAGGCTAGGTTGGTTGCTAAAGGATTCAGTCAAGAACTTGGTATTGATTACAGTGACACGTTTAGTCTTGTTGTTAAACCCACCACTGTACGGATTGTTCTAGCACTTGCTGCACATTCAAATGGTCTCTTAGACAACTTGATGTCAAGAATGCCTTCTTACATGGCATTCTTCAAGAGGAAGTATACATGGCTCAGCCACTTGGCTTTGAGGATCCACATAATCCTTCCTTAGTGTGTAAATTGCACAAATCTCTTTATGGATTGAAGCAAGCCCCAAGGGCATGGAATGATCAATTTACCACTTTTCTGCCTAAATTGGGATTTTGCACTACTTACTCTGATTCTTCCTTATTTGTGAAAACTGTTGGATCCTACATTGTGATATTATTGTTATATGTTGATGATATTATCATCACAGGGAGTGCAAACACTGAGATACAACAAGTGATCGCTGCTCTAACCTCAGAATTCGATATCAAGGACTTAGGTCCTCTTCACTTCTTCTTGGGGATTTAAATCTCTCAGACTTCCAATGGTCTTTTTTTGTCACAACAAAAGTATATTCAGGAGTTGCTTGTTAAGACAGAAATGATTGAATCCAAGGCATGTGATACACCCTGTCTCCCCTACAACAGGTTGTTAAAGGATGATGGTGAGCCTTATTCTAATCCATCATTATATCGGAGTATGGTTAGTGCTCTACAATATCTTACATTCACAAGGCCCGACATTGCCTTTTATGTGCATCAAGTGTCTCAGTTTATGCAGAATCTGATGGCATCCCATTTCACTGCAGTAAAGAGGATTTTGAGATATCTGCATGGAACCATGGATGTTGGTATCTCTTATTCCCGAGGAGATTTGGCATTACATGCTTTTAGTGATGCGGATTAGGTAGGTGATCCCAATGATCGCCGTTCTACATCCGGACAGGTTGTGTTCTTAGGCAATAATCCCATTTCTAGGTCTCCAAGAAGCAACAAACTGTCTCAAGATCCTCCACTGAGGCTGAGTATCGGGCCTTATCTTCTACAACAGCAGAGTTTGATTGGATTCAACAAATTCTTGCCTTTCTTCACCTTCCAATCTCTGCACCTCTTGTGTTATTTTGTGATAATCTTTCAGCTATAGCACTGTCCTTTAATCTAGTGCAACATCAACCCACCAAACACATTGAAATTGATGTCCATTTTGTTCGGGAGAGAGTAGCTACACACAAGCTTCTGGTGCAGTTTGTGTCATCAAATGAGCAGTTTGCTGACATTTTAACCAAATGACTCAGTGCTCCATTGTTTCGTGTTCATTGTACCAATCTTATGCTCGGTCCTTCGAAGCATAAGATTGAGGGAGGATGATAGAGATAGGTTGTGTGGCTGAGATTTTACCATGTGTATGAATATTAGAGAGGTAGTTAGTTAGTTAAGCTGTTAGAGATAATGAGAAGTATATAAATACTGATATGTGTACTTGGATAGATGTTAAGAAAATGAATATACAAGAGTTTTCCATTCTCTGCTTCTCTCTCTAAATTTCCCGAATCTCTTCTCTTTCTCACTACACTTCTGTAGGTTTACACGGCCAACTACATTCTCTTTCTAGTAGGTGCTTGAGTAGGCAAATCATTAGGAGTAACATCAAGCTGGGATCCTAAAGGTGTAGTAGCCTCTCCCTGTTGATGAGAAGTTTTCCTAGTGCTAATTACGGATTGGGATTGAGTACAAGGACTAGAGGTCCCGCTCGCACCACTTATGGTAAAGATGAGTACAAGGCGGACAACGCATAGTGTTTTCCTGCCAAGGTCTTGGAGCATCAATATTCCTTGGCTCTAACTGAGAAGTAGTACTCCCGGTCCCACCATCTATAGGATGGGATTGTGTGCGAGGAAGAAAAATCTGCCTCGGAATACAAGGCCTATTCCTCTCTTGACAAAATGTAGGAGGAGCAGCCCTTATAACAGTTGTAGACCGAACTGGGTTGGCAAGGGCAGGATTGAACCTGTTGAGTCGTTGACACAACATTTCATTTCCTTTTTTTTGGATAATCATTGGCATCTAATAAAAACAAGTACAAGTTAAATGTAAATACATGTATGCAATGCACGGGAGTTTTGTTGGTAAGAATAAAAATAAATACATAGACACATAAAAATTCAAATAAAAAAATTTTGCTTCAATTTGTAGGGTACCATAAGTCACAGAAAAATGAAGGATAACTAACACATGCCCTAATGAAGAAAAAAAAAATAGGAATGTTGAATGGTAGCCCAAAGGTTTTGATAACCAAACCAATCTATGAACTAGAATTAATTCGACAAAACCAATCTAGCTATGAACAAAAACCCTTCAACTTAAAACATTTACCAGATGAGAGAGTATGAAACAATTGGTCCATTTGTTAGGGACTCTAATGCATGCAAGGGGACATATGAGATAGCTGAAGAGAGGAGAGAGCGAGAAAAAGAATGGAGATGATCGAGAGACGCGAGAGAGATGATAGAGGCCAAAAAGTGGATGAGACGCAGTTAAGAGTGCGAGAACCCTAATATATAAACTTAGGGATTTAGGAACGTCTAGATTGTTTCTGAGTGGGAAAGAACCCACCAACGTGTTACAAGACTAAATATAAATTCTCGCTTACAGACGTTGTGTTAATTCAACCTATTTTGGGATGGAGAGTGACAAATAGGAGGGTGATGAGTTGCGCGAATTTGAATCGCCAAAATAGATTTAGGATTGCCCGCGGGAATTTGATAAGTTTACTCTTATTTGTTTTTGACCTAGAGTAATTATATTAGATTTAGGGCAAGCTTGATATTGTTGTGCTTTTTGAAAAAAAAAAAAAATTGTTTCTGCTGTGCTATGAAAATAAACAGTTGTAAAATAAAGTTATTGAGTGTTTAGTAAACTTTTTTTTTTTTTTGTAAAAATGCTTTTAACAAATAAAATTTGTCTGAGTATTTAGTAAACTTTTATATAAATTGTTATGACTATGTTAAATGACTAAAAGAATATGATATTTAATGTGATATAATAATTGTCAAAGAAAGTAATGTTGGAGCAATGACTGTAATTTTATAAAATATGTGCAGGTATACTTACTATTTGAAAATTTCATTAAATAGGCATTAATTACTATGCTTTGGCAAAAAAAAAAAAAAAACAACACTTTTTTTTTAAGAAGCTCCTTCAATAAGGCTTCAATCATCAAAATAAAAAGCTCCTTCAAAGCCTCCTAAATCTTCGATGAGCAAAAATGTCGAGCACTAGGGGTAAGCCTTGAAAGTAAAAGTACAAACTTCAAAACTTCTGGCTTTTTATGTTGCATTGCTCCTTAGGTTCAACAATATATATTTTTGGTTTGAAGGTATTTTGATTTGAACTAAACTTTGCATGAGCTTTAGTATGGTCACTTGAACTTGAACTTTGGTTTTTTATTGGCATTTTGTTTGATAATGCTTGGTTGTAAATGTTTAATTGAATTTTAATGTTGCATGAAATGGATGGATGAAATGTAAATTTGGGGTCCAACTCATTTTAATGTCCTCTCTCTCACTAACAATACCTTTTTTTAGCCCAAAACTAAAAATTTGGCCTATTTTTATCACAAAACAAAATTAAAGAGTGGGCTTATAACTAAAGCCCAAAATCAAACCATAATAGTTTCATACCGAACCAAACCCATAAGTTTTGGTATACGTTTGGTCACCCATGATTGCTAACCAAATCGTACCGAATTTTGTTCAATTTCGATTTTGGTTCCCCTCCCATATTGTGCCAAGCTGAATAGTGCATAGAGCTACCCAACCTCTGTATATTTTCTCAATTTAGCTATTATTTGCTTTAACTTTATTTTTTCAAAAATTTATTATTATTAGGGAAAGGAGTAGAGTTGGAAACTATTACTTTAATTTGCAGATCAGTTTTGAATTAGGACGCATTGATAGAAACTCATCACCCTATCTACTAAGGACCACGTATAAATTATGTGCTCAAATATGTTACCACATTTGATTTTTCTCTTTTTGCTTTCATCACTCTTCAACCAATGCGAGGTAATATTTACTCTTCAACCAAGATTGACATTTTCAAAAATTGATAACAAAAATAGTTAACACAAATAGAAAAATAATGGCTTATTTTTAGCTATGCTCTCTGGAATTCGATTTTAATCTCACTTTGTTCTTTATAACTAAACAACTGTCATTTTACTCCCTGTAACTCATAGTTCACTCCACTTTGCCCCCTGGAACTCAATTTTGATCTCATTTTGTCGCCTGAAACTTGAAATTCATCTCTATAAAACTCAAAATTCGCTTCACATTGTCTTAGATCTATTAATTTCTTATATGGGTTTGATTTGAGTGCCCCAGGCTAATCAATTCTTTTTTATTTTTTTCATCTCTTCAATTTCTCTTAAACCTAATATTCTCTAATTGTTGAATGTTAATCCATAATGGAGATTTTAACCAAATTTATTGCACACGTGGCATAGTCTTATTGGGTGTTGGGTCCACATATATTTTAGGAGGCGGCCTATAAGTTTCAGAGAGAACAAAGACTTTACAAGTTAAAGTGAAACAAATTTTGAATTTCAGAAAGTAAAGTTGTGACCTTTGAATTACAAAAAGATTAGTGAGTGTCAAATAAAATTTCAAGGGTAAATAACATAATACCCCCTCAAGTTTGAGGTCTATTACAACCCCATCCAATATTTTTAAAACATTTCACTTTCATACCTCACCTACTATTTTATTTCAATATAGTACCTCCGTTACATTTTCCATCTATTGATCCGTTAAGAGCTGATGTGGCTGCCATATTTGTGCCACATGGCTGCCAAATTTATGATACGTAGCAAAAAAATAATTTTTTTATACATTTAAAAATAATTAATTAAAGAAAAACTATTATAAAAAAAAATTTAAAAATTCCCAAATTAAACGGTAGAATGTAGGGTGGTTAAGGAAGTGACCACACTCCTTCACAGCAATTGTGGAAATTTTCGGTCAACCCTCTGAGTCTTTGGTTTTTGGATTATGCTTTTTCCACATCACATTCATCTCATCAAATGTCTCCTCCTCAGATGAATGCCAACGGTTGTAAATGCTTTTGCTTATTGTCCCACCAGCAACAATTACAACACAGCATACCCTCGCTCCTTCCTTCCACAGCCCCCAAGTTTATTAGCTCAAACACTCTGAGTTTTCTGTGTTCTCGAATTGCCATTTTTCAGGTCACTCGTTCACATCGCATGGCTTCTCCTTGTGGGGTTTTCGGCACCCTTTTTCTTCTTCTTGCTCTACAGAATTCTGGGTTTCCTCTCTCTTTGGCTTCCAAAAATGTGAGTCTTAACCTATTCTTTGTGTGCTTTATAGTCTATTCTTTATTTGTTTTGACAAAGGCGACATTCTATTATAAACTACTCTAACTTACGCGAACTATGTTTCAAACTTGGGTGCAATACGGCAGGCACGCTGCCCTGGACAACTGGCCATACCCGCATATGCTGTGTGCTTTGTACAATATGATCACTTTGTTTTTGTGGGTTTTTGGTTTTGGCAGGTTTACATTGTGTATATGGGAGAAAGACAGCATGGAGAGCCTGAGCTGGTTTCTGAGTCTCACCATCAGACTCTGTCATCTGTATTTGGAAGGTCATTGATACTTTTCCAAACTTTTATCTTTGACTATGTGCGGTTCAGTTTAAGTTTAAACTTAACCAACAAAAGAAGATGAACTGATTTCTATTTCTTATTTAGGAACGCAAATTTGTTCAAATTGCAAGTTTTTCTGTATGTTTTTTTTTTTAATGAAATGATTGTTCTCTATGTTCATAACTGAGGGAAGGGATTATATTGCTATATAATTGTTTGTAACTACCTTCCTATGGCCTTGACATGTTTCAATGCATTTTGTGCTAAAATATTTCGTATCATTTTGCAAGAAAAAAAATTAGTAAGGCCTTACGTGTTTCAATGCATTTTTGTACTAAAAATTCCTCAACATTTTTCGAGAAGAAAAAGTTAAACATGCTGCTGCTGTTTTACTTCATAATAAAACGATATGCTGTTTCGTTTGAGAAATGACACAGTGAGATGGAGTTTTCATAGCTGTGACTGATATATGATGACAACTTCAATAGCATTGCCATAGACCGAAAGCTCCCTTCAGTAAACATGCATATTTGTGTGTGAATGTCTGCTGTTTTGTGGCATGCTAGTTTTGCTTGTTTGGCCAATGGTACCTCTTTCTCTGCAATATCACAAGTACAGGGTGCGTCTCATAGGCATGCACATGAAAAATCATCCGCAAAAAGCATATTTTAACCAGACCGGATTACAGCAAAATATAAAAGTAACAGGTTGTGAGTAAAATTTTCAGCAAAGAAGCCGCAAAGGAATCAATTCTGTACAACTACAAGCATGGATTTTCAGGGTTCGCTGCTGTCCTAACTCCATGTCAAGCAAAGCTTATTGCAGGTGTTACAATGTTGGTGAACTGTAAACTATGTTTTCTTTCTTTTGAGTCAGAATTTTCTTTTCTAATAAGTAAATTTATATTTTCCTTTGCTGAAAACTTAATGCAGATTCTCCTGGCGTTGTTCATGTCATTCCAAACAGAATTCTTAATTTGCATACGACTAGAAGTTGGAATTTTCTGGAAGTAAACTCTCATATTAGAAATGGAATTCTTTCAAAGAGTCAATCAGGCATTGGGTCTATTATTGGAATCATGGACACTGGTCAGGATTTCAAAATTCTCTACATCTTGGGAAGTATATTAGATCAGATTACATTTTACTTGTATTGTATTTTGATTCTCAGGAATTTGGCCTGAGTCTGAAAGCTTCAGAGATGAGGGTATGGGAGACGCCCCATCCCGATTCAGGGGGATATGTCAAGAAGGAGAAAAGTTCAATCGCTCCCATTGTAACCGGTTAGTTTATTTCATTTGCATGTATAGTGTTATATTTTTCATCATTTCCTCATATGACAACGTAGTCAACTGTTGTGTACCTGGTGATATATTGTTCCTTCACTTGTTTTAGAAAGGAGTTGTTTCGGTAAACTGGATTAGTAGTTATATTGAACCACTAACCTAATAATAGTTGAAGCAATCAGTTTAAATATATCATGTGGTGGAAATGGTCACAACCTTCCCATTGTCCCGCTCTTCTAACTTTCGGACTCAACATCAGCAATGACTTTTGTATCAGTCTACTTTGGAGAGCTCTGCCTCGTGCTAACTGCTAAATTATCACTAGGTTTTTCTATTAGGGACAAAGCATGCCATCATAATAAATTGCAAAAAAAACTATGAAAAATGTTGCATGTCAGTTTCACATTAGTGTAAAGAATTCTTCAGTTATCAAGATCCCAGAATCTATACCTATAAGTATCAAGTGCGGGCTGCTTCTAACCAAATATTTCAGTTTAGTGCTTAATTTTCGACAATTACCAAATTTTTCTCTTAGTAGTCCTTTTTCAATCTGCATTTTTGGTGTTTACTCACGAGCCATATCTGAACAACAGAGGAGTTTAACTAACTTCATCAAGTCCCTTAAGCGAAACCATTTATTGGTATTCTGGTATTCTTTGCTGAACTACAGTCAGAGAACGACATGGTTTATTTATTCTATTTGCTATGATAAGCAGGAAGATAATTGGTGCACGGTGGTATAGTAAAGGATATGAAGCTGAATTCGGAAATCTAAGTACAAGTGATGAGTTTGAATATCTATCTCCCCGAGATGCTGCAGGACATGGTACTCATACATCATCTACCGCAGCTGGTGATTCAATAGAAAATGCAAGCTATAAGGGATTATCTGCGGGATTGGCAAGAGGGGGTGCTCCATCAGCTCGGTTAGCTGTCTATAAAGTTTGTTGGGCAACTGGTGGCTGCAGCTCAGCAGACCTGCTTGCCGCATTTGATGATGCAATCTATGATGGTGTAGATGTGTTGTCGGTATCTCTAGGTTCTCCACCTCCACTTTCTTCTTATGTTGAGGATGCTGTGGCCATTGGCTCTTTCCATGCTGTTGCCAGAGGAATCTCTGTTATATGCTCTGCTGGAAATTCTGGTCCATACCCTCAAACTGTCATAAATTCTGCTCCCTGGATTTTCACTGTTGCGGCAAGCACTATTGATAGGGCTTTCCCTACTGTGATTACCCTGGGAAACAATCAAACTGTTGTGGTAGATCATCACTTCCTTCTTTTACCCATGAAATTTGTGTGTGCTTCTTATTGACATGATTAGTGCTATGGTATACAACGAGTTATGTTATTCACTTGATAGACAGTCTGCTGTGATATGTTGCCAGTTATTGGTCAAGCCCTTGGTTCTAAATGTGTGGTTCTGAGTAGCAGTCTTTAAATAAGCACATCACACTGTCTCACAAGAGGACATTATTATGCTACTCTATGCATAGCATGTATGTTAGGCCATTTTGTGAAATTCTCTTTTACTAATGCCTTGTTAAAGAAAACTTGCACAATAATGGAAATCGTTGATTTGAAAATTTATGATCCGTTAATTTGTTACTATTCATGTTGTTTCCATAATCTGGACCAGCAATACGTTACTCTATATGATTTAGTTTCAGAATCTGAGACCCTTGGAGTTGTTTGGAAATGTTGCATGGTTATCAATTTGAAAATGGTATGTCGTTGATTGTGTAAGAGAAAGTTTGTTCTGAAATATCAATGAAAGCAAATCATCCTGGTGGTGTTCTCAAAATCATTTGGGTATGTTCTACTGATAGAAGTGTTTTGTTGTTCTTAAGAATTTTCATCATTGTGGATCAGCTGGATCAGCGATGCGATTTAAATGAATAATGCACTGTGTTCGAAGTTGAAAATTAAACCATATATACTATATCCTTAATGCTTCAACTTGAGTTTCCATTTAAATGTCTAAGTTGGTACTGGTAAATGCAAAACTACAAAAACCTAGAAATGAAATTTATTTTCTCATGTAGGGTCAGGCTTTGTATACAGGGATGGATATAAACAAGTATTACCCTCTTGTTTATGGAGGAGACATTGCATCTATTGATTCAGATGAAGACACTGCTGGGTATTAAACCTTTTCCTCTATTTTTGAGCTTGAATTCTACTTGAGCCTCGTACCTCACAGTAGAGAAATACACATTATAATGGTGCCCACTTTTAACAGGAGCTGTGATCCAGGAACTCTAAATGAAACTTTAGCAACTGGAAAGGTCATTCTTTGTTTCCAATCTCAATCACAGAGGTTCTCTATTCCTGCAACGACAACTGTGACGAGTGCTAGGGGCGCTGGTCTCATTTTTGCTCAGTTTCCTAGCAAGGATGTTTCTTTGTCTTCGGGTAGTCTACCTTGTGTCCAAGTTGACTTTGCAATTGGCACAAATCTGCTAACATACATTGGAGCAACCAGGTATTCTCTAGTATGTGTAACCTGTCTTTATGCAGAATGTGTACCATATGGAAATAAAAATAAAGAGCCTTTTCATGCTTTAGTTCTTGTCACTCGTCAATATCGCTCCTCATAGAAGACACAATTATATTTCCCTTCTTTATCTTGAGGAGGCTAATAACAGTGCCCTAATCGAATGATGTGCCACAGAAATCCCGTAGTCAAGTTCAATCCTTCAAAAACACTAGTGGGACAACAGATATCCCCAGAAGTGGCATTTTTCTCTTCCCGAGGACCCAATTCTCTCTCTCCTTCCGTACTTAAGGTATATAAACTGTGTTATATTGTTTCATTAATTTTTCTTTTCTTAAGAACCATATTATTAACAATTTGAATGTGTTACGCAGCCAGACATAGCTGCTCCGGGTGTTAATATATTAGCCTCCTGGTCTCCTGCTCGGTCCCAAAATCAAGCAAATCCGGATATTTTCAAAATTGAATCAGGAACTTCCATGGCTTGTCCCCATATATCCGGTATTGTTGCTCTTCTTAAATCTATCCATCCAACGTGGAGTCCTGCTGCAATAAAGTCTGCTCTGGTTACAACAGGTGAGAAAGTAAAATTTCATGGCATCTAGTGCATTCAAGGAACTTTTTGGAGAACTGATTGTTCTTCCTCTTTACAGCTTCTCTAGAAGATGAATATGGTCAAAGTATTGTGGCCGAGGGAGCTCCTCACAAGCAGGCCGATCCATTTGACTATGGTGGTGGTCATGTTGATCCTAACAAAGCCATAGCTCCTGGTCTCATATATGACATAGAATCATCAGATTATATCCGTTTCCTGTGCTCCATGGGTTATAACAACACAGCCATCAGTTTAGTGGCTGGGGCTAAGATCACATGCCGTAAATCAACCAACTTCATTAATAACCTTAATCTTCCTTCTATCACCATTCATGAGCTGAAGCAGAGAACAACAGTATCAAGAACGGTCACAAATGTAGGTCCAGTTAATTCTATCTACAATGCTCGTGTTATAACGCCTGCAGGTGTGTCTGTGAGAGTTAAGCCATCAATTTTGTCATTCAACTCTACTGTAAAGAAGCTGGAGTTTAAGGTTACTTTTCGTTCCCTATTAAGAATTCAAGGAAGATTCTCCTTCGGAAATCTGTTTTGGGAAGATGGTTTGCATGTAGTTAGGATACCACTCATAGTTCGAATTGTCCTTGATAATTTTTATGCAGACACATGATGAACTGCCATTCATTTTGAAAACCAAATCTGGAGCTAATCTGTTGTAATTTTAATTGTATCCTTATGAATAAATGATTCATGATTCTGTATCACTTTGCTTCATTCAAAATCTGTTGTTCGACTTTTTCACCATCCCTCAAAGTATGTTGCTTGGCGACCAAGAAAAGAACCTAAACCCCATACGGAAAAAATTTATTTTGGGTGATTATGGGTTTTAGGCTCTTGGTCATATACTCGAAAAATACTATAATAGCATCTTCCTCCTGGTCCGTTTTATATGCTTAACGTATTATGTAGAGCAATTGTTTTAAGGGAGTTTTAACAAAACACTCCCGGTACTGTTCACTTTTAACGAAAAACCACATTTTTACCTTTAACTGGCACTATTCACTATACCTTTAAAAAGGGATTTTCGTTAAAAGAGAAGTTTTTTTGGACGTTTTGTTAGTTTTCCTTTGCTTTAATCAAAGCAGAAGCCATTCAACTGCTGGGACAGGCCTTGCTGCTGTTTATGAACAATGTGCTTTGTTCTTATCCGGTATCCAGTTTCCAAACTGTGTGGCGAGGAAACGCTTGCCAACCAGGTTCATTTGTATGTTTTGACTTGTGGGTATGCAGGCTAGCCTTTTAAAACATTGAGCAAAATACATAGGTTCAGGTTTCTTCCCACCTTTCAAACCATTCATATGCTCTTTTCTTTGAGGTAAACAGTGTTAGTTACTCCTCTAATGGGTTGTTATGATGTCCTCCACTTGCATGTCTTATCTTCGTTGACATCATGTCCTTCTATTAGCTCTCCTACTACCAGTAAAAAGAATTGCTATGACATACTCCTGCACTTGATTTGTTTTAATTGACTTTGTAACTGAACACCAGCCGACCCCACTTAGTGGGAAAAGGCTTTGTTGTTGTTGTTGACTTTGTAACTGAACACGACATCTTCTCTCGGTAGACAAGAGGTTTGGCATGGCCTGCAGTTCTTGTCTGTTGGGTTACTCGGAGTGCAAGGTTACATATCTCTTCCACTCTTCCCATAGCATTCCGCTGTGATCAAAGTCATCGGTAACTGCACTGCCATGGACTTTGTAAACTCCCAACATGTTTTTGAACCCAAGAGATTTTAAATAAAGCCAGCATCCATACTTATTTGTTGCCCTAGAGAAAGTTATCCTTTCAGGGGATTTCAAATGCTAAGGTTAATGAGATTGTGAGCAGCTGTTACTTCTTGTTCGTATTCTGGTATTCGCAATCTTGTTCCTCGATTTATCTTGAGTGACGATTTTTCTTATGTTCTTCTGATAAGCCGATCATGCCGGTCTTTCGGAGCAAAGATAGTTGAAAACTGAGTCCTGTTTGTATTGATGTTGGGTTTGCTCTATAGCGCTTGCTGCTTTAGGACAGGGAAGCTCTCTTTAGGTACTTGGTTCTTTTTATTTACTTTTACTTTATTTTCTTAAAATATGGTGAACTTTTAGTTGAGATCTGTTTACTTGTTTGGACAGTAATTTGACAATCCACATGGATTCTGAAAGATCCACTATGTCATGTTATTATTATGAGATAGCCCAATATTAATTTGTAGCAGCGTTGTGGATAACTATAGGCATAATGGTCATTGTGTGGTCAAAAATCACATGGGTGTGAGAACTTGTCATTGCAGCCACAAAATAAAGATATTTTTGATGAGGATGGGTGAAGACATAGAGATCATGGACCACCATATAACGAAGAGTATGGGCAAAGGAGAAGCCAAACAACTTAAATAAAATAACCAAGATTATTCAATCTCTCTTAAAATCCTCCTACGAGCAATATTCTCAAAGTCTCTCAAAGAGCAGATCTCTACAAAGAAAGCAAGCTTTACTCAAAGCATTTCAAAGAGAATAAGTATCATTCATTCTCCAAACCTCTTCCATTCAAGTAGTTGCGGTGAATACGTACCATACCTTCTTCAAAATCAAAGCAAGCCTTCTTTGATAAAGCTTTAATTTTCTTTCTCTTGTTTTGTAGCTTTGCATTTACAATTTCCTCTTGTAATCGCTACTAAGTATTTCAGCACAATTCCTCTCTTTGAGTCTTGAGATTTAGTTTCCGACAATTTGAAGTCCATAGCATTCAAGGCAAAAAGAACTCAAAGTTGAGCCTGCCCACTCAATTACACAATTCCTTGGTTAGGAGTCAATTAGGTGCAATTTTTCATGCCCGAAATCCGTCTACTAGTGGCCTCTAATAGTGGCATACCTGTTTCCCTTAATCTACACTCATATTTTCATTTCAGGGGTCAAACGTATGTTGACACGCCCACTGAGACTCCATAGAAACTAATTCCTAAATTCTCATCAGTACTTTTCCAATTACTACGATTCAAAGTATGATGATGATGATTGGCCATTATATGGCCCCAATCAAGGTTATCATCTTAATCATAATAATCATGTTGAGTGGCCTTCCTATGGCTATGACCTAGATTATTATTAGAGTAAATTGGATTAATGGTTTATGTGATGATAAGGTATTCATAAGATAGTGATAAAATAATTCGGAATATAGTTTATAGATCATTCATAGTATACTATCTCTATGACAAAAAACCAAAATTCATGAATGAATAAACCTTGCTCATTTTCTTATTAATTTGGAACAATTACAATATACTTTTTTTTAATAAATGATAGTATCTACATTAAAGGTTGGAAGAGTGAGCTCAATCTTACAATGAATTTGCCTAATAATGTGGTTTAACTTTGCATTTGGCGATAATTGAACCTAAGACCTCTCACTTAAGAGAAATACCACTAAACCTTAGTACTAACTGGCACAATAGAATATACTTTTTCTCTAGAGTGTAAGTTACAAAAAAAACCCTTTATATTTAGAACGGACTGTGGTCGCACATTTCTAGCTCGTTTAAATGTGATTTTAAAATAACTAAAAGTGTGTTTGGTGAAAATATTTTTAGAACCAATCCTTAGTAAAAATGCAAGTAAATCCTAAAAAAACACATAACTGATGTTTCTTCCAGAAAACACTTTGCTTTTAGAATCCAAATTTTTTTTTTTCTAAAACTTTTTCAATCATTTTAAAAGTTGGAGTCCACATCTGGCCAAAATCTTGTGAGCAGAGACCAATAATGGCAGAGCAGCTAACGGAGGAGCAGATCGCCGAGTTCAAGTGAAGCTTTTGCGTCGGGGACTGTGATGAGATCTTTGGGACAGAATCCAACCGAGGCTGAATTGCTAAACAAATCAATGTTCTTCAGCCAATTATAGTGTTAAGATTCTATAAAGGGTTGGGGCTATTAAACATGTGGTTGGTATTGTTGTGGTACGTTTTTTTTAACCTTTTTCTCAACAAGCTAGAATTCTCGTCTATTTGGAATTAATTGAATCTTTATCTTAATTTTTTTTCTTTTACAAAAATTCATATTTTCATTACAAAATACAATTGATCGCTGATAACATTTCATTGAATTCCAAACTAAGATGAATTTCAAATCAAATGAATTATGAACCAGAGAAGACCTTTACCTTGCTTTTCTTTCCCCAAAATCCTATTGTTTTTATCTCAACCTCTGTTAATGAAAAAAATCCATCGATATTTTATTTGAAGGAAAACCACGATTTGAATTTCTAAAACAAAAAAATAATTCAAGATCTCAATTCTGTAAATGAAAATTTGTCGAGCATACCCACAATTTGACAAACCAATAGATAAACTAGTCAAATTTTGTAAACATTGTCATTCATCGGAAAGAAAAAAAAGTGAGGAAGAGCGGTTTAAATATACGAACTGATTTTGAGTCTAACAATGGCGTCGATGTTCCTCTCTGCCTCAAAGCTCGGGGTGTGAGGGTGCGTTTGGTACGTGGGACGGGACGGGACGGAACGGGACGAGGCGTTCCGTCCCGCGTTTGGTGCGCCAAAAATGGGTGGAACGGGCTGTTCCACGAGACAGATTTTGAGTGTTTTTGCGTTCCACCTCCCCTCCCTGGAATGGGTTTGTTCCACGTTTGTGGAACGCAATGTTTTACCATTTTAAGACAAATATACCCCATGTCTTTTTCAAAAATTACACCTTCGTTCCGTCCCGTCCCGTCCCGTTCCGTCCCGTTCCGTTCCGTCTGCGTACCAAACGCATCCTGAAATACCATCTCCAAGTACAAAGAAAGGCACGCTGGAGAGGTGTCAAAGGCAATCATTGATGGTGGCGGCTGAAGCTTTAGTGGGAGAGAGAGTTAAAAAAAATTGAGGTTTTAGAGAGAGAAAGTAAAAAGATTCGGAGAGTACAGGAGAGAGAAAGATAGTGTTTTTTTTCCTTCTTACCATACTATCACTTAACGATTAACTTAACAGATTTTTAACGAAGGTCTAATATTGCAACAAATTTAAAAGTTGATATATGACATTACAATGTTTAAAAGATGAGTTATTAGTTTGTTATGTGACTCAAAATTGAGTGGTAAAATGTATTTACCCTTTTAAAAAATGTAATATGAGTATAAAAGAAATAAAAGTGGAGAAAGATAATACTATAGACTTAACCTAATAACTATGTTGATTTTTTGGACCCAGATCTAAATTTCCCATAAAAAGTGCATTTCCATACCCTAGAAAAAGTCACGAGAAATTAATTTCCATGAATTTCTTTTCATGTACGAAACGCAGCCTCATAGTAACCACTAAGTAATTTTATCACTCGGGACCATAACCCTAACCAAAAAAAAAAAAACTGCTCCCATGCGTACTCTCTCGCAACCTCATAATAGCTACTTAATTACCATGAATTTCTTTTCAAGAACCAAACGCAGGCTTATAGTAGCTACTTAGTCATTTAAATAGCATTAATTTTTTCAATTATTGATAGTGAGTATGGTAGCTTCAATCTGACATGACAATATTGGTGTAGAAAATATATATTTGGCATAATCATGGTCTTAAATGCTGATATTATCGACGATATTTCGCCGATAATATCGGTTTTTCGGGTTAACGATATTTTAATGCTTATCCAATGAGATTTCGTCAAAATATCGCGATATTATCAATAATATCGATAATATCGCGATATTTCCGAAATTATCGCGATATCTTGGATCTGTGCCAATCGGAGAAGAACGTCGGAGATGGATCTGTGCGAACCCGAGCCAATTTCATCCCCAAAACCTTGCAAAAACACGATTTTGAACTTAAATTTCACATATAAGCTTCAATGTGGAACAGAAAGAGGTAAACCGAAGCTTCCCTAACCGGATAAATTCAAGAAACTCGCCGGAGTTCTTGCGTTGGCCGAGTTGCAGAGACGAGAAAGAGAGGGAGCAAGACGAGGTTGTTGATGACGATGGGTGTCTTCCTGAAGCAAGTGCGATGGTGTGCGTGTGTGTATGTGGGTCTCAGACTCGGTGCAGAGAGAAAGAAGAGTTTCGAGAGACGGCGCCGACGAGGCTAAGGGAGAAGAGAGATCGACAGATCTCTGTGCGTGTGTGTGGGAGAAGGGAGAGAAGAGAGAATAAGGATCGAGAGAGAGAGACTGAGGAGTCTCTGTCTGCGTGCGTGTGTAATCTAGGGAGAAGGGAGAGAAGAGAGAAGAAGGATCGAGAGAGAGAAACTGAGGAGTCTCTGTCTGCGTGCGTGTGTTGTGTGCGTGTGTAATCTAATCAAAACATGTGTGCGTGTGTGGTGGCGTGTCTGTGTCTGTGTGTGGTTGGGTCACCTCAAATCAGTTAAATAAACATCCTTTAAATCCATCATGTTTGCCAACTCGCTATATAATCAACTTAAATCAGTTAAATCTATCATGCAATGCATTTCCTTCCAATTTTTTGTGATAAACTAATAGATAATTGACTAAATAAACATCCTGCAAAATTTCAATAAAAATTTCCAAGTTTTTCTTACAATTTCCGTGGTTTCCATATTATTTGTATCGATATCGATAATATCCCAATATTTCCATCGATATTTCCGTGTTTTTGGACTACCGATATTTCCGATATCATCGATATTTAATACCTTGGGCATAATCTTCTGTTTAGTGTAGATTAATATAAAATATCGTTATTAAAGAAATAAAATAAAAGCCAACTACAAGCATAGAAGTCCATGTTGTTCAACTACAAAATTTTATGTGTACCCAAAATATAAAGTGTTGCACCATGTATTATAATATAAGTAGATGAAATGATTGATATGTCACACCTTAGGGTATATTTCTCAATACTTAGACCATCTCCAACCAAACGAGGGCCAGAGAGATTGTTTTAGCCCTCTGACCCTCCAAGATATTAATATTTTAATGAACAGTACAATGTCATATTTGCCTTCATCTCTAACCGAGGGCCACCCTGCCACAAAAAATCGTCTCCAACCAAGGGCCTGAAGGCCAAAGGACCATGAGGCCAAACATAATTTATTATTTAAATTTAAAAACTACAACAACTTAAATTTAAAAACTACAAACTTATGTTTAAAAACTACAACTTAAATTTAAAAACTACAAATTAAATTTAAAAACTACAACAACTTAAATTTGTAGGAAAAAATGAGAATTTTTTAATATTTTTTTTTACAAATTTTGGCCCAAAAAAAATCAAATTCAAATATTGATAGAGAGTCTGATGACGACCAAGAGGATCCAAATAGGTCAAGAAGGGCTCGTGCAAAAATATATGATGTGCCTAATTTGCCTTTCAATCCAATAATTGATAGTATTTCTATAAATGAGTACATGAGGCGCTATATGATGATACGTTCACATGTCACAAACAAGTACCTACAACAGGATCTTGTTGCACATCTTTGGTCCAAAAGAAGCATGGAGTAGGCGTTTAAGTTTTCTATTGTTAAAATGTTGTTTTTATGTTGTTTAAGTTTCATGTTGTTAAATGTTTTTTTTTATGTTGTATAATTTTTATGTTGGTTAATGTTATTTAATGTTGTTTCATATTGTTTCATGTTGTTTCATGTTACTTAATTTAATTTAATGTTGTATAATGGCATAGGAAGTTATGTCACAGCCCGTCCCCGAACTTATTTTATTATATTCTCGATGAGGTGAATTGACGGAATTACCCCTGAAGGATGGATTGAATTGTTGGACTTGGGCAAAAATTTTGGATTTATTTTTATTGCCCTAGTTTATTTTGGTCAAGTTTAGACCTAAATTTGTTATGGTGAGCGTTGTTTGATAATGTGTTAGTGTAAGGACCACACACACACACAAAAGACCACTCCCTCTCTCCCGTGCCTTCCCTTTCTCTCCTTCCTCTCGGATTTTGCAGAAAACCCGTACAAACATACGGACAAACTCCAAGCTTCCATTTCAAGAATGGATCGACGTCAAGAAGGTAAGATTCGAACTCCCTGCAAGTTTCTGAGTTGATTTATATCATTTTTAGACCTTAAAACCTTCAAAAATCATGAGAACTCGAACCCCAGATTTCATGCATTGTTCATGCACTAATTAATGTGAGGTTTTTAGGAGTTTTTAAGGGCATAGGAAGCTTTAGATTGTCTTCACGAAGCTCGAAGAAGAAAAATGAAGTGATTTGGACGTCGGAAAGTTGAGATACGACGAGTTGCAGGTTTAGCCGAAATGTCGAATGATTTTCTAGCAAGTTCTGTCGGTTTTAGGACCTTGAAATGTAAGGTTTTGTTCTACTTGTCCTAAGCTTCAAATTGGTTCAAGTTTCGTGGAATTTGGTTGAGATTTGGACAAGATATGAAGGTTTTCGTGATTTTTCCAGTTTCCGGTGAACGGCAACGGCGACGGCGACCGTCGAGGCTAACTGGAGAAGAAGATAGAATATTCCGTCAAAGTTGACGGTATATTCTGACGCCGTCAGGTAAGACTAATGGATTCTATTACTTTTTAACGGAATATTTTGTTACCATCAGTGTGCCTGGCACATGCCCGCGTGTGGGCGGCGCATCTGGCCGTGCCTTGGCCGGCGCATGGGTGGTCGGAAATTTTTTCTAAAAATATGGGGATGTTCGTGGAGTTGTGTAGATCACGTTGGTATATTCAAATACCCCATTTGAGCATTGTATGAGAAGTTATTAGCTAGTTTTGTGTATGTGCTTTAAATGACGTTGTTATAGTTATTTCGTATATAGGGGAGACTTATCCCGAGGACAAGCGCGGTCAAGGGCAACTCGGGGGCTACGACCCTTCGACATACCAGTAAGTGGGCTTTTGGTTTTCAGTATATACTTATATACTTGATATTTTCCCAGAAAATGCGTTTAAATGAAAGTATGCTTTGAAATGCCATGCATATAAATTTATATTCTGCATATGAATTAGTATATGATGCATAATATATAATTCTGGTGCTGAGGACGCTCAGGTAAGTACCAGGTGAGTTATGTTTGGTTATGTGAATTATCGATGATGTGATATGTGATTGAGAAACATTGAGCTCATAAACCTGCCCTTAGGGTGATTGTGTTTTAACCAGAGATATGACATAGGCCTGTATATAATGTCACCTCCCGCACCATATGCTCATATTGGATCCAATTTAGGTGCACAGTCCTGTTGTACAAACCACCATAGATGGTTCTGACTCGTAGGTGACTAGCGATTTATCGCCCAGCTATCATGAGAGTGTAGTATTGAGCATAATTATATTACACACAGTCTTGTCATACATACCCCTTTTTAGTGGTTCCGACTTATGTGCAGTGTAGTGCCGTATGATGCGAAATATATAAGCACACAAATTAAACCCTATTTGTGACAATTGTAGTAATGATGTAAGTAGGGATCGTTCTAACCGGGGATTAACTAGGGGTGCTAAACACTTGACTCAAATAAATAAAACTAACTTTTAAAACACTAAGACAAACCAAAAGACTCAAAACAAGTTCAAAAGACTCCAAATACTTAAAAGCATAAAATAAGATAGATTTGAACGACTAAGACTTTAACAAAATATGGGGGGGGGAAATTGAGTTGTTTTTGACGAGATTAAATTAAATGGACAGATTATAATTAAGAGAAAAATGTAAATATGAATGCAATGAAAAATATGGATGATGAAATAGCTTAAGGGGTTCTTCTCCACACATGTCACACTTGCAATACAAGATCGATTCTCAGTTGGTCTTTCGATAAATTATGAAACTCAACACCCTAGGTTAATTAGGTCCGCTTAAATTAACCGTCAAGTTCTCCTTAAGTTAATGAATTGGATGGGTTTGCGCAACGCAATTCACAACATTCTCCAAAAGTCCTTTACGTGAAAAGCACAATAAAGATACAATCAAAGATCATTAAGCATCATGAAAACTATAAGTGTTGACGAGGCATTCGTTACTATGAAAAGCATGAAACTAGTGCCAAGAATTCATTTAACGCGATTGTTTATAAGCAACCTCCACTACTTGTGAATATAAGTTCATAACGATTAGGTGAAACTCACTTATATTCTAGCATCATATTTATGCATGAAGATTAAGCGTGCACTCTCAATAAACATACATAAATAAGTTATCAATCAAACGGTTAAACAAATTGAATCCACAACTTATGAAATTCCAACCAAAGATAATCAATTCATATTGCAAGCATAAACATAGTTTCGAATCACCCCCTAGCTAAAGGGGGGTTTAGTTCCTCATACTTGCAAAACAAAGATACATAAAATTAGACATTGAAATCAAAGATAGAAAACACCTAGAAACGCTCCAACACTCCCAAGGCTTGGGCTTAGGCACGGCACAAGATGTTCCTTCTCCTTCCTTACTTGCAAGCTGTGGCACTAGAGGTTTTGGACGGTTTTGGGTGGTTTTTATGGTGTAGAATGGATGGGGAATGGTATGGAAAGGTTTAGGATTGATGGGTGGTGTGGCTAGGGGTGGTTTTTGGCTAAATTTGGAGAGAATTTCTGTTATGACTTTGATGAATATGGAAGGTGGTATTTATAGGCTTGAGATAGGACCACTCCATTTCCTTTGCATGTGAGCTTATGTGGGTGTGTGTTGGCATGTTTCCTCTTTACATTTACACACACATGCTTCATCATTTCAACCACAACACACACATTTTCTGCCCTATTTTCCTTTACATTTACACACACATGCTTCATCATTTCAAGCACCAAACACCCACATTTTCAGCCCATGTTTCTCCTTTCCTTTGCATGTGTTGTGCCTTCTCTTCTAGCTGTACATTTCCACTTGCTCCAAAGACAAATGAGTGTAATCATAACCCCATTTGCTGCTGAGTGTTGATGACAAAGCAAAACACAAAACAAGTGCCTTTTATTAGCCAAATCTGCTTAGCCCGTTTCTAAACCTTTCAGTGTTAAAATGCCCATAACTTCTTCTAGAAAAAATGATATTAACAATCTGTAACTTGCTCCAGAAAATAGACATCCGTAGCTTTCCAAGCATATAAGGCTCATTCTCTCATTCATTCGGAGCTGTTCGTAAAATGCTTCCAAAGTCAGCTAATCTGCACAGGCAGTTTTGACGAATTTGTTGGTTGTCCATGTTTCTCTTTTGCACATGCCTTTCTTGTTGTTTTCTTCTTTGCATGTGTGTGTTGTCATCTTTGTTTCTCCTTTGCACATGACATGTGCTGTCCATGTTTAGATCCCCTTTGCATTTGCACACACTTGCTTCATCATTTCAACCACAAAACACACCAAATTCCTTCACCTTTGCCATGAGTTTTGTCTTCACTTTGCATGTGGGCTTCTTTGCATGTGTTTTCTCCCTCTCTTGCCTTGAGTTTGCATGTGGGCTTCTTTGCATGTGTTTATCCTTGCAATTACACACACACACTTGCACACACAAAAGCCCAAAACGTCCATCCTCATGTCTCCATGTTTGCACCATCCAATCTTAGCCCAAAAATGCTCCAAAATGCTCCAAAATGCATCTTCTTGCATCCTTGGCCCATAGAACCTACAAACACACAAAAATGGCTTAAACTACCAACATAACTAAGAACTAAGAACATAAATGCACGAAAACAAACATACTAAGTCGCATAAATATGCTCCTATCAAATTCCCCCACACTTAGCTTTTGCTAGTCCTCGAGCAAAACAAAGAAACAAAACATAAGAACAAAACAAAACCTAAACCTTCCAATATTTACCTTAGGGATTTTCAATGCAACATGACATGCAAAAGATCATCATAACCAAATATTTTGGCCTTCCCTACCCTTGAGCACATACTTAATCATAGTCACCACATACTAGTTCACATATAACCAATTAAAACTATGTTTTGAATGTAGTAACATGCCTTAGAGAATCTGCTCAATTCCTTACAAGATACACTCTTATTTTCACTCCGATTTTCTGACTACACACCCTACACTAGGTGTATGTGAGAAGATTTATGTAAACATGAAAACGAACACTCACATATGTTTATAGCAAAGAAAGCAATTTCTGGATTTATTAAGCATGTATAGATATGATCTCATGACTGGAATGCTACTACTTAGATGCGAGAACCAGGGACACCATATGCTCGTACCAATCCCAAACTCTACATATTGAAACGCATAACACTCAAGATTGAAGTTAAGGGTTGTAACGGGGTTAGGGGTGATTGGCTAACAATGAAAGGTAAGGAAACAAACGTTTTTAAAGCATAATAAGCAAAGTAATGAAATTGATGCTTAGAATTCCCTTTGAATGCAGCAACTAACTTTAAACACAATAGGGTTATTCATTCAACTTTTTAGGGCCGATTTCAACTTTTTGGACCCTTTCTACAACAAACAACACTTGTGAGCCTTTCCTCACTTATTTCAAACTCTCTTTTTTTTTTTTTTTTTAACCCGTGCCTTATTACTTTCTTTTGGCACACAAAACACAAAAATCTCATTCCCCCACACTTGTTTTCTGCATAAGGACAATCAAAAGGAATTCATTTTAAGTCATGCTTCATTATGCTTTAAAAACAAGGGTATGGATAGTCCTAATCTAGGCTAGGTAAGGGAAATGTGGTTTAACAAAGAAAACAGGCTAAACAAGGCTCAACGGGGTTAAACTTAAACAAATATGCACTGGATAAGCTTTTTGGCTCTAGTTCACTACACAACTTCATCTTGAATATGTGTTATGCAAATCAATGTCATGCTTTGAATGGAACGGGCATAAGTTCTAGTATTTGGAACTAAATGATGAAACGCCTTCTAAGTAGCAACCAAGCAAAGAATGATGAGATCATGCAACGACTTTAGAAAACAAAAATGCACAGATTAATAACTCTCCAAAGAACGTATTAGGCTCAAGTCTCTCAAGGTTGTAGTGTTAGTTTGAGTTCCTTCCTTCAAGCATGTTACAAAAACTGATTTTTTTTCTTTGTGATTACATGTGAATTCGTAAACTATAACTATAACCAAGCATAAATCAAGAGCATATCAAACTTCCATCCATGTTTATAACTTTCTTTAACAGTCATGCAATTAAAAACCAAATCCTCATTATTTGTGTTGAAAGGTACCCTAAGACACAAACAAACACACAAAAACAACTCTTTTTGGCTTTTTCAAAACAATTTTTTTTTCAAACTTTTGTCAAATTTTCGGATTTTTATGTCAAAACATACTAACATGCTTAAAAACACACTAAAAACACTTAAAACAGCAAGAAACAACATTGTAAGTGATAGGTGAATAAAATCCCACGAAAATCATGCAACAGCAACTTGTTTACCCCCCCACACTTAAATCTAACATTGTCCTCAATGTTTCAAACATAAACTCACACAAAAGCAAACAAACAAACAACGAGGAAACATGATAAACATGGCAAAGTAAAAGCAACAGAGAGGAGGGTTGGGTGGCTTTGGCTTCCACCCATTTGGAAACATAATCAACAGCTAGCAAGATAAGAGTGAAAACAAAAGATGGAGGGAAAGGACCCATGAAATCTATACCCCAATGTCAGAAAACACTATAATGCAAATAAAAATAAAATAAATAAATAATAAGAAACAAAATAAAGCAATTGGACTGAAAACTTCCTTAGTTTGCAGTAAAACCAAGCGATGACCCCCCAAGCTAAAATTCTGCAATCAACTTCAAGGGTGGAAATAACCAAAAGTTCCTGCAAAGAAAAAGAAATAATTCAGTTAAGTAACGCAAAATGTAAATTAAGAAATTGCAAACGAAAAATTGAAAATCACGATAAAAGACAATGAAAAGAAATAATAAGTGATCATTGGTCGTGCTTGTTGACTTTCCACAGCTTTCCTCTTGAACGGGGTGACACTTAGCTTTTTACTTGCAAGTGATGATTTGATGATATTGTACGGCGAAGCTTTACTCTTTGGTGATGTTGCAGTTCCTTATTTGTTCTCCAAGCAGATGTGGCAGCTTCTCTAGTTCTTCATCTCAGACTCCTTCTGCTGGGATGATTGTGCAAGCTGCATTCTTCTCTGCTTGTTTCTTCTGTACGTTGTCTCCACATGCTGCTGGTATCATTTTCGCTTGCCTTATCTGTTCTTCAGGTAGATGTGGCAGCTTCTTTGGAAGTACATCAACAGTGGAAGACGAGTACTCGAGAGCAATTTCTCCATGTTCTGCAGGTTAGAACAAAGACAAGGAAAAGGACATGGAGAATGCATGATATGAGATACTCTTGCTTTCAACCTTTATGATATGAAATACTTTTGCTCTGGATGGGTTGTTTGCAGGGGTATCCCAGGGAATGAGGAATACAGAGTGACTCGAGAGGGTTCTTTGGGAATGCATTCTCGGAGATGAAGAAGTGCTGAGAGGGTGTGCCTTTGCTGTGGAAGGCGAAGGTAAATACTTATAGGACTTTTCTTCACAACCGGAACTATTCTCTCACTCATTGTCGGCAGCCGGTGGATGGATGAATAGTACAAATTACGCGCTTTCTGACAAAGTTGCCCGTAATTTCCGCAAAGCTGCCAGTTGCATGTGACGAGTGACGACACGTCTGGACAAATTGATCTTTTGAAATCCGGGGTTCGGCTCGTGGTTTCTGAGCAAGCCCATTTTTTGAGAAATGAAACGCCTCTTTTGAGAAAAGAATCCGGCTTTTGAGAAAGGAAACTCCTCTTTTGAGAAAAGAATCAGGCGTTTGAGAAAGGAGCCCCGACTCTTCGATTTGCGAGAGGACGCTTCTCTGAGGAGCGCATCTCCGATTTCTTCTTTTTATAGAGGCGCTAATTGTGTTCCACAACACACTTGAGCTCCCTCATGTAAACACTCCCTTTTTGCAATTTCCAAAATCTTAATCTGTCCAATCTCTTCTTTCTCAACACCTTCAGAAAATGTCTGGCCCTTCCGATCGTCGTTTTGACTTGAACATTGGTGAAGAGGCAGCTCCACCTTCACCAGACAACATATGGCGCCCATCTTTCATATCCCCTACAGGTCCTCTCACCGTTGGGGATTCGGTGATGAAAAATGACATGACCGCTGCGGTGGTGGCCCGGAACCTTGTCACCCCCAGAGATAACAGACTGCTTGCTAGACGGTCTGATGAATTGGCGGTTAAGGAGTCTATGGCTCTTAGCGTGCAGTGTGCGGGTTCTGTGTCCAACATGGCCCAACGCCTATTTGCTCGAACCCGTCACGTTGAATCGTTGGTGGCTGAAATACAGAGTCTCAAAGAAGAGATTAGAGGACTCAAGCATGAAAATAAACAATTGCACAAGCTTGCACACAGTTATGCCACAAACATGAAGAGGAAAATTGACCAGCTGCAGGAAACTGATGGTCAGATTTTACTTGATCACCGGAGGTTTGTGGGTTTGTTCCAACCGCATCTGCCTTCGTCTTCTGGGGCGGCACCTCGTAGTGAAGCTCCAACTGATCAACCTCCGATACCTCATCCTTCCGTGGCCCCGCCGACTGCTGAAGCTCCGCCGACTACTGAAGCACCACCTGACCAATGAATGCTATTAGTTTACACATCATTGTAAAATATTTTTACTTTTATGTTTTTTTTTTTTTTTTTTTTTTTAAATATGTAAAATATGTAAATCAATGTAAAAAGACTTTGTTTAACCTTCCCCACACTTAAACTAAATAACACAAACTCACAGAAATCAACCAAATAACACAACTAACTAAACAAAACAAAATGAAAGCAGTAAAGATAAGGGTGTAAGAATGCAAATCTGATTTGGTTAGCGATTCCAAAGTCTCCCTTCGTTGAATGCTTGGGTTGCCTCCCAAGAAGCGCTTGATTTAACGTCCTTAGCCGGACGAATCTTTCCTTTAAACTCCCCTCGGCTCCAAAGCATGGAATTTATCTTTTAATGGGAGGTGATACTTGAAATGATTCGGCAATGGTTTAAATTCAAGAGTGGGTGCCTGAATCATCAAAATCAGAAACATGTTAGTATAAATTAAAATTAAAATTGGAGAAGATGGCTTACTTTCTTTTTCCGACACAAACTCAATGACAAACACCACATCTGTGAACATTTCCGGGACTTTGAACTTGGCCAGGTTTACTATGATGGTTGTGGCTTGTCCCGTGTTATCAAACTCAGCTGCTTTGGGCTTGATTGTCTCATGCACAGCCTCTTGGATGTATTCTTGATATGCTTCAACCACTTCATTTTCTTGAATCCCTTTTCTTGGTGTGCAAGGTTCTTTGAACGTTTCAATACCCTCGGGAACTTGTTTTGGTGCACCAAGAATTGGGATATCACTTTGCACCTTTGGAAGAGCTTCCACAATGTCTTTTTCACTCTCTTTGATATTTGGAATCAAAAACCTGCAAGGACAAAGGACATTCGGTGGAATAATGTTAGAATGAAGTGAATTTAGAACTTCCTCACCTGAGTTGGATGACATAGGGATTTGAGGAGCTTGCAGCAAGAATTCTTCTAAACTGCCCAGGTCGTCCTCCTCCTCTTCTGCTTGCAGCAGCAATTCATCCATGTTCGGGCTGTGTTTGGATGGTTCTGGGACAGCTTCATCCTTCATGTCACCTTCCAAGGTGATGGCTTCATCGATTTCACTTTCTGCCTTTGAATTTGCAATGTTTGAGTTGGAAAATTCACTTTGATCTCGAATCTGTGCCATGAATTCCACAATCTGCCTAACTTGCATATCCAATTCGTCCAATCTTTTGACTCGGTCTTGCATCTCCTGGTTTTGATTTTCTACTCCCTGATTCAAAGAGGTGAGTAACTTATTAAGTGTATCATTATCCAAGGACGTACCTGAATTGAATTGGGTTGATTGTTGTGGTGGTTGTGACGGTTCATATGGCCACTGATAGAACTCTTCTGATGGCGGCAATTGTTCTTCTTTTCGTAAACCCTGCGCCACAGAAATTAGTCCTTCAAGAATTTCATTATAATTCATGGGCATACTTTGATTTGATTGGAATTGTTGTGGGGGATGCTGTGGTGGCTGCATAGGTCTTGAATAGAACTCCTCATATGGCTGCCAATATCCATCTTGTTGGAATTGTTGAGGTTCCCCCCACATATAATTTGAATGATCTCTCCAAGCCGAATTGTAAGCGTTGGAAAACATGTTGTTGCTTGGTTGATCATAGCCTTGATAACCCCAAGCATCTTCGTTCACATTGAATTGAGGATGTTGATGAGTTTGATATCCGTGCCCATAGGACATGCCAAATGTAGGGACACTTTGCATTATGGTCCTTCCGGCAATCTATGACAATTGAGAAGTAAGATTCGCCAATTGAGCTTGAATGTTAGCAAAATCCATGTCTTACTTCTCTAGTATCTGAAATCAAAGAAACAAAACTAAATCAAATATCAAGAGTAACACAAAACAAAGAAAACAAAAACAAACTAAACAAAAAGAAAAGAACCAAGGGATTAGCAAATTTGCTAATCCCCGGCAACGGCGCCAAAATTTGATGCGAAATATATAAGCACACAAATTAAACCCTATTTGTGACAATTGTAGTAATGATGTAAGTAGGGATCGTTCTAACCGGGGATTAACTAGGGGTGCTAAACACTTGACTCAAATAAATAAAACTAACTTTTAAAACACTAAGACAAACCAAAAGACTCAAAACAAGTTCAAAAGACTCCAAATACTTAAAAGCATAAAATAAGATAGATTTGAACGACTAAGACTTTAACAAAATATGGGGGGGGGAAATTGAGTTGTTTTTGACGAGATTAAATTAAATGGACAGATTATAATTAAGAGAAAAATGTAAATATGAATGCAATGAAAAATATGGATGATGAAATAGCTTAAGGGGTTCTTCTCCACACATGTCACACTTGCAATACAAGATCGATTCTCAGTTGGTCTTTCGATAAATTATGAAACTCAACACCCTAGGTTAATTAGGTCCGCTTAAATTAACCGTCAAGTTCTCCTTAAGTTAATGAATTGGATGGGTTTGCGCAACGCAATTCACAACATTCTCCAAAAGTCCTTTACGTGAAAAGCACAATAAAGATACAATCAAAGATCATTAAGCATCATGAAAACTATAAGTGTTGACGAGGCATTCGTTACTATGAAAAGCATGAAACTAGTGCCAAGAATTCATTTAACGCGATTGTTTATAAGCAACCTCCACTACTTGTGAATATAAGTTCATAACGATTAGGTGAAACTCACTTATATTCTAGCATCATATTTATGCATGAAGATTAAGCGTGCACTCTCAATAAACATACATAAATAAGTTATCAATCAAACGGTTAAACAAATTGAATCCACAACTTATGAAATTCCAACCAAAGATAATCAATTCATATTGCAAGCATAAACATAGTTTCGAATCACCCCCTAGCTAAAGGGGGGTTTAGTTCCTCATACTTGCAAAACAAAGATACATAAAATTAGACATTGAAATCAAAGATAGAAAACACCTAGAAACGCTCCAACACTCCCAAGGCTTGGGCTTAGGCACGGCACAAGATGTTCCTTCTCCTTCCTTACTTGCAAGCTGTGGCACTAGAGGTTTTGGACGGTTTTGGGTGGTTTTTATGGTGTAGAATGGATGGGGAATGGTATGGAAAGGTTTAGGATTGATGGGTGGTGTGGCTAGGGGTGGTTTTTGGCTAAATTTGGAGAGAATTTCTGTTATGACTTTGATGAATATGGAAGGTGGTATTTATAGGCTTGAGATAGGACCACTCCATTTCCTTTGCATGTGAGCTTATGTGGGTGTGTGTTGGCATGTTTCCTCTTTACATTTACACACACATGCTTCATCATTTCAACCACAACACACACATTTTCTGCCCTATTTTCCTTTACATTTACACACACATGCTTCATCATTTCAAGCACCAAACACCCACATTTTCAGCCCATGTTTCTCCTTTCCTTTGCATGTGTTGTGCCTTCTCTTCTAGCTGTACATTTCCACTTGCTCCAAAGACAAATGAGTGTAATCATAACCCCATTTGCTGCTGAGTGTTGATGACAAAGCAAAACACAAAACAAGTGCCTTTTATTAGCCAAATCTGCTTAGCCCGTTTCTAAACCTTTCAGTGTTAAAATGCCCATAACTTCTTCTAGAAAAAATGATATTAACAATCTGTAACTTGCTCCAGAAAATAGACATCCGTAGCTTTCCAAGCATATAAGGCTCATTCTCTCATTCATTCGGAGCTGTTCGTAAAATGCTTCCAAAGTCAGCTAATCTGCACAGGCAGTTTTGACGAATTTGTTGGTTGTCCATGTTTCTCTTTTGCACATGCCTTTCTTGCTGTTTTCTTCTTTGCATGTGTGTGTTGTCATCTTTGTTTCTCCTTTGCACATGACATGTGCTGTCCATGTTTAGATCCCCTTTGCATTTGCACACACTTGCTTCATCATTTCAACCACAAAACACACCAAATTCCTTCACCTTTGCCATGAGTTTTGTCTTCACTTTGCATGTGGGCTTCTTTGCATGTGTTTTCTCCCTCTCTTGCCTTGAGTTTGCATGTGGGCTTCTTTGCATGTGTTTATCCTTGCAATTACACACACACACTTGCACACACAAAAGCCCAAAACGTCCATCCTCATGTCTCCATGTTTGCACCATCCAATCTTAGCCCAAAAATGCTCCAAAATGCTCCAAAATGCATCTTCTTGCATCCTTGGCCCATAGAACCTACAAACACACAAAAATGGCTTAAACTACCAACATAACTAAGAACTAAGAACATAAATGCACGAAAACAAACATACTAAGTCGCATAAATATGCTCCTATCACCGTATAGGTCATGATAGTGACTTCGGCTAAATTGACTAATGAACTATGAATTCAGCCGTACAGACTTATGCAGGAGTTCCGGCTAATATGTTATTTTCCATGAATTTATTCTCACCTTGGTTACTTATTCTATTTTTATGTTTTGGCATGGCATACTTATGAATATGGTTATGTGAAGCATGATTTGAATTGAGATACTTATATATACATTTATGCATATGTTTATATTCTATTTATGGGAAAAATTATACATGTTTTACGGCGAGGGGTTAGAACTGTTGAGAAATGAAATGGTTTTGTAAAACATTTGTTTTTGCCCACTCACGTTTTCTGTTTTGCGCCCCTTCAGGTTTTAGGTAAGCTTGTTGTTGGTGGCGTACTAGGATTTCGGCGGTTTTGACATATTTAAATAATTGTAGGATATCTTATGGTACTGTATAACTAGTATTTGTCCTACTGGACTGCACCTAGACTTTCTATGCTCTGATTAGGAGTAATTACACTTGTATCTCACTCTTAGCGCTTCTGGTTTATTAGTAGCTTTCGGTTTTTATTTATTCGTATAACTCTTATCTTTATTGCTTCCGCATAGTGCACTTGGCTACGTCACCCTCACGTGACGGCCAACATGCCTCGATCTCAGTCGGGGTTTGTCAAGTTATAGGAAAAAAATAGAATTTTAAAAAAATATGAAACAAATTTTGTAAAATAGAAGTTATAGGAAAAAAAATATGAAACAAATGTTGTGAAATACAAGTTATAGGAAGTTATAGAAAAAATATAGAATTTAAAAAATGAAGTTATAGGAAAAAAAATTTGTAAAAAAAAAAAGAAAAAAACTGTAAAAATAAAAAATAAAAAATAACAGCTAGCTGAATTTGAATTTTTAAATATATTCTTGTCGGATATATCCGACAGGATTGGTGAGTTTTCTGGCCCAACCCGGGGCTAGCTGGCTCATTTGGGCCAACCCTTTGGCCCTTTTAGATTCCATGGGGCCCACGAGCCTTCTGGCCTAGCCCTCGGTTGGAGACGATTTTTGGACCTTTTTGGACCATCTGACCCTCTGGATCCTACGGTTGGAGATGGTCTTATGCACTTATATTATAACATGAGGTGTACTACCTTGTATACTAGATAAATTAAAATATCTATCATTGAGCACCACACTTCTCTAGCATGTAAGATGGCCCAGAGCACTTGGCTTTCATTAAGTTTATTTCATCTTTCCAATAAAAATGTTATTTTTACCATTTATATGTATAATCATTTGTATTATCTCTTTAATAAAGATAGGACCCACAAGTATTGTTGGCCCCATCTCTATTAGAGAAATTATACAAATAGACTCTTAAAGGCCTTGTTTGGCACACCATATTAAGTATCGGATAAGATTAATAATACGGAGGTTGGTGTTTGGAGACTTATGTATGCCTCATCCCCGCTAGTTAGTACGCTAAAAAAACTCAGTATAATTAGTCGACCTCAAAAATAAAAAACACGCTTTGCACCCTTTTAGCATCTACTCCGTCATCTCGCGTCTGCTGCTGGAGATTCAAACCTAAATTATTAAAACCACTCCTGCTCACACCATTATTGCATCATCTTCCTCATGAGTGTTTTCTCGTTTCATCTTCATCGTCGTCCTCTTCCTGCAATTTTCCTCTCTTTTTCTCTCCCTTTCTTGTATCCTTTATTTGTGATTTTTTCTGTTTGATGGATCGATTTGTGATTCTCGTTTTGGTCAAAAGGATCTCAAATCTCTGAGCACTTCGTCTTCCCTGTTCATTTTTCTCTGGGTTACTTTTGTTTTGATTTTTTTTTTTTTGTGAATTTTTATTCTTTTGGTCGACTTTTTTTAATTTGAATTATCATTAAAAAAATACTAATAACAAGTTATTAAAAAATAAAATATAATCGAACCTCTTAATAAGTCATTATTCCGATATTGACCATTATTTATTCTATCTGACTAAAATAGTTAGTACAATTTGAAGTGTCAAACAAGGTCATTAGCTTTTTATGAAGCAAGTCAAATTTGAAAGTTTTAGCAGCGGGAAAGACGTTGGAAATTATGGAGAAAAAGAGGCGCGATTAACGCGGACAAGCAAATCAATCCTTTTCCTTCCCAATCTCGTAAATAACTTGAATGCCGGTGGCGAATGTCCAGGACTAAATGATTGCAGTTTCCTGGATGGTTTCGTTTAGTTTGAATGATCCTAGCGCCCAAATCCCAGCATAACCCACTGTCACCACCAATCAAGGCAATACCCACTGCTCATTCAAACATTCGAATTTCTTGATTCTTGATAGTTTGGAGACAATATCCAACATTATAGCTCTAATCGTGATAAGTCACTTTTAAGATTTACATCGGATGTGAAAATGAAGTTACTACTTTTAACATGGACCAACTTTTGTGTGTTTATATTCTACTTGTTTTGAAAAATATAGTTTGATTGTTAAATGGTAACAAATTTCGAACATAAACGGTAATTAGTGAAATTAATGAGTGATAACACATATGCATATATTAGTTTTTATATTTTTTTTATTAAAAGTACATTATGTAAGAGTTTGTAAAAGCTCATAAACCATTGTAATCAGTCATTTGATTGCAGTACAATGACGTGGTATAATAGTTTCAAATTAAGATATGAATTTTCAATTTAGAGGGCTTAAAAAAGTTGGAACCGAAGGATCCTAGAATTTGAATTGTCATGGAACCAGCGCGATATGGTCATTGGTGGTCATGGTCAAGCTCAAATGGGAACGTGGAATGTGGACATGGACTTGGTCCGAATAGGCCAAGCATGCCAACCCTATGAGACCTAGAATAGTCAGCCGGACAGAGCCGGACAGAGCCGGACAGCCATATGTCACACGCCCAGACGCCAAAAACACACCAAGTCACAACCCCTCCCCAATATTTAATTTAAATATTTAATTTTAGAATTGCCCCTAAAATTTTGGATTTGTTTTTCTCTTTGGTGTCTTTTTTTCGTTCCAAATTAGTCCATAAACTTTTAAATGTGTAAACACCATGACCTAATGGCACGTGATCACTTTATGAAATAAGTTCAATAACCCATGTATTTCGTAAACAAACCGTCTTAAGTCCACATGAAAGTATTTACAGTGAAGTACAACCAAAACGAACCAAATCAAAATGATCACGTCTAGTTTGAAGTTGTTTATAATTCATATTAAAAGTGTCTGAACCGTCAAAAACTAGTTTTTACGTTTAGTAGTAATCCACCTTTTTTTTATTGTAATGAAATAGTAATTGACTTGATCAAATAATATATGAGTATTTTTTTTTCACGTTTCTTAAGTCATTTTGGTGTTACATGATTAAGTGCGAGTGCAATATGTTCCAACTTTAAAAAGGGCATAATCTTTTTGATAAAAAAACAACAAAAGGCATCATCTAATTGCCCCACCACAAATCTTATCAAAATTTTCAAACTGTTGTCAGTGTTCTCATTTAACACATTTCAAATCTTATTAATTGTTGAACTATAGTATTCATTTTTAATTATAAATAAAAAAAAATCTTAAATTCGACTTTTATGAATGACAAGCTTAATACTAAATTATAATTATTCGTTTGTGCGGCTACCCCAATCACCAACACTAACATCTTTTAAAATAAACATAAGAGAGCATTTTAACTCACCACACTAATTTTGGTGTATACTTACTATATACGTAATCACCTATCGCGTGCCCTTTCACTTAATGTGAAAGTTAACTAGAGTTAGGTTAAAATTAACATTTAATGTGAAAGTTAACTAGAGTTAGGTTAACCAAAATTGAAAAAGTAACATTTAATGTGAAAGTTAACCAAAATCGAAAAAGTAACATTTAATGTGAAAATTAATTAGAGTTAGGTTAAAGGACGCATGACAAATGATTAGGTGTACGGTGAGCATACACCATAATTATGGTGGTAAACAAAAATGCACTTTAAAAATAATGACTTATTTTTAACTACACACCCTGGAACTATATTTTGATCTTATTTTACCTTTATAACTTAATAGTCACCACTCCCTTAAACTCAGAATTTGTTCCCCTTTAACTCGTGACTTTCTCTTCTCCTTGAAACTTATAGATCACCTTCTAAAATATGTGTGGGACACAACACTCAATAAGACTATGTCACATGTGCAATAAATTTGAAACATTGTTATAAGAAATAAATGACAACTTTTGAATTATAAGAAATAAAGTGAGACTAAAATCGAGTTTCAAGAAGCGTAATTAAAAATAATAAATTTGAGATCAACTTGAGACGAACAAAAATTAGAGGTCCAAAGTGGAAGCAGCACTACAATGGAAGGATCAAATTTATAACTGATTTAGTTGAATTGACTCAAAATTCAAAATAAATAGGAAACGGACACCGAGAGAGAGATAAAAACACGAAACCAATAACTCAGGCACTTGCTTCGCTCACAAACCAGCCTTTATTTCAGTGCTTTTAACCCAACTGACTCTGAGTCGCTGACCCCATCAATCATCTACACCACCCCGCCTCGCAGTTTTCATCCTTCTCTCCTTCTTCTTCTTCGTCTCTCACCAGCACCAGGTACTACTACACACATACTTGTTGTAATAATAATAATAATAATAATAATGGAGTACTGCATGGAAGCAAGGGCCTTGAAATCGAGTCTGCGCAGAGAACTGGCCGTGAAGTCGACCCAGCATGTTCTGTTGGAGGAACTTTGGTGTGCTACTGGAATTTCTGGTGTGCCCAGTGAGGATTTTTCAGTGGATGACCTTCTTGACCTCTCCAATGACGAATTCGGAAACGGGTCCGTTGAAGAGGAAGGAGAAGAAAGAGACTCAGTTTCTGTGGATGATGAAACCTCCAATTCAAGCAATTCGGTCTTGGCTGACTCCGACTCCGGTCTGGCAACCCAGCTCGTAGTTCCGGTAACAATCTTTTGAATTGACAATTTTTTGTTTAATTCTCTTTTAAATTATGTAACTTATTGAAATTAAATTTTGGGTTTTGGGCTAATTTACAGGACGATGATTTAGCAGAGCTTGAATGGGTTTCTCATTTTGTGGACGATTCCCTCCCTGACCTCTCTCTATTACACACAATTGGTGTCCAAAAACCGGAAGCTCTTCTGGCGAACCGGTCTGAATCGGAACCCAAACCGGCTCAATTAAGAGCTTCTTTGTTTCCTTTTGAAGTTCCGGTCAAACCTAGAACCAAACGTTGCAGACTGGCCAGCCGGGATTGGTCCTTGTCCTCTTCATCTTCACCGTCGTCGCCTTCTTCTTCTTCGGGTTCGGGGTTATCATTTTCCACCCCTTGTCTTATCTTCAACCCGGTTCAAAGCATGCACGTATTTGTTGGTGAACCGGCGGCCAAGAAACAAAAGAAAAAACCGGCGGTCCAAACAGGGGAGGGTTCAATTGGGGGCCAGTTTCAGCGGAGGTGCAGTCATTGCCAAGTACAGAAGACTCCACAATGGAGAACTGGTCCACTCGGTCCTAAAACGTTGTGTAATGCGTGCGGCGTTCGGTTCAAGTCCGGCCGGCTTTTCCCGGAGTATAGGCCGGCTTGTAGCCCGACTTTCTCTGGTGATGTCCACTCGAATAGTCACCGTAAAGTGTTGGAGATGAGGAAGAGGAAAGAGGTTGGCGAGCCCGAACCGCGGTTGAACCGAATGATTCGGAGTTTTTAAAGTTAGAGAATAGTGCAGTTGAACCGGCTTGATTGGGATGGACCCAATTGTGTTGTACATTTTTGTTGGTGGGTGGTAGTACTAGGCTTTTAGGAAGCTTTTAGAATTTAGCCATGATTTTAGGTTTTAGCTCTATACTTTTTCTTGTATTATCAATTAATGGTCTCCGTGTTGTTACGGTAGTGGAAAGATGGCCCCATACTAAAAAAAATTAGTATTTAAACCTTGTGATAAAATTTGTTAGGAATTAAATCCAACATTAAAAGTCTCGTAAACTCTACGGTATTCCATTTTAACTCAGTCTGCGTTCAAAATCCTCAGACCCAAAGGGAAGAAAAGAAAAATGTCATTCAGCGTCCCTCCCTCCCAATTTGAACTGGGATCGAACTGAAACTGTCTATTGAAATCGTAGAGTGGAGCGATGAAACAATTAAATCACGGTCAGCTGGTTGTTAGGGTTAGAAATCAACTTGAGTTTGAGTGAGAGATTGTTGAAATTTTTTAGGGTCACTATGGTATGAAGCTTTCTTGTTTTGATTTTTGATTGATGTTGATTCTAGAACAAGACCACACCTGGAAAACCCATAGAAGCATCACCTAAAGATCTCAAGATTGTAGCTACATTTTAGAATTCAAGTTCGAAATTTCAAACACTCAACACCTGCATCGTGATTTCATTGTTTTTCGTTAAAGTGAACAGTAACAGGTGCTTTTCGTTAAACTTCCCTTATTATTTTTATTGCTGCTTTTTTCCTTTTCTTTTGGGTCATAACACATAATGGGTTGAAACTTAAAAGAAATGAAAAACACAAAATTTCCATCACACGTGAGGCTCATATGTAAAACATTGATAGTTGACGAAACTTTCAATGTTGGGCTTAATTCCTAATGGACCGTACCACAGGGTTTAAATCCTAATTTTTTAGGACATGAGTTATCTTCCGACTATCCTATTATCACGCAAACTATGAATCCAACTAGGCATTATCAATTTGTTATGCAGGTTTAAAATTAATGGAGAAAGAGGGATATAGATTTAGGGTTTGAGTGGAGCTTTGGACCTTCCGATTTGTTTTATTTAACTTCACTTTCACCAAGGCATTGATATCTTCGAAACTCCGATTAGTTCAGCGGTTTTTGATGGATGGGGAATCTTTCAATCGTTTATTTATTTATTTTTAAACAAATGATGTTATCTACACTAAAGCGAAGAGGGTGAGTTTTGCCTTACAATGGAAAGGGGTTAGGTTTAGCCTCATAATAGACTAGCAATAATGTGGTTCGAATTTGTCTTTCCCAAGAATCGAACCTATGACCTCTCACTTACAAGTGAAGGAAATACTACTAGACCGTAAACTGAGTGGCTGATAGATGTGGAATCTTGAAACATAAGAAATTTGGTAATGCTAGGGAGGCCAAATTTTTAAACAAAATTTTGTAAACCAAATGATGTGACTGTGGATGATTAGATTATTAATTAAGTGTCAATTAACGAGTTTATTTTCAATTGGTGACACATCATTTAATTTACAAAATTGCTTTAAAATTTGATCTTTCTCGCGTTTTTGTTCAAAAATTTAGTTGACCAAAAGAAACGAACAAAAGAAACTTGATTCTTGAAACGCCAGTTTGAAAGAATGGTGAGCCATAATTGAGGTTAAAAAAAAAGACTCTGTAGGTCAAATCACACACGGCATGACTAATCATCATTAAAATACTTGCAAATGAATCTCCAATAAAACATTTTTGACACCATCATCACCTCCGATCACCATAGCCATCACCAGCTCCACCATCCCACCGTTACAAGCACCACCACCACCCCTTCCACCATCGTCACCACCATCACCATTAAAACATTCTCCACCCATTACCCTCACCATTACCACCACTACCTTCACCATCTCCTTCACCCGACTTGATATGGATTCTCACTTCAAATTATTCAAATGTAAACAAACTTTCTATTTATTAGAACCTAACTCCACATCTTCAATGGTGGCATAGAGAGAAGTTATAACTAAACAACAATACAATTCATTAACTTCCTTTCTTTCCTTACAAGCTTCTATTAGTACTGACCTCCAACTTTTAACAACCTCTAACTAACTCTTAACTAACTAATATCCAATGTACATTTGTCAATCTCAGATTATGCAGTTGTGATCAACATTGACAGAGTTGATCATAACTGCATAATTTCTGGAAACTTAAGCTTAAGCTCCTGATATTTTTCCCAAGTAGCATCATCCTTAGAGTGGTTTTGCCACTGTACCAGAACTTCAGTCATTGAAAAATTGTTTCTTTTCACCATTCTTCTGTCCAAGGTTGCCACGAGAACATCCTGAAGAATACTTGAATATGTGATGTCAGGCAATGGAACAGTAGGCTGTGTATCCAAACCCAAGTGTTTCTTTAAACAAGACACATGGAATACATTATGAAGTTTAGAATGATTTGGTAATGAGCTTATAAGTTGCAGGACCGACTTTGGACAATATTTGAAATGGACCATAAAATTTGGTTGTAGTTTATGAAATGGATGAGAAGCTAAGGACAAATGTTATGGCACCAATCTCAGAAAAACCAAATCTCCCACCTCAAATACTATTTTCAGACCTGTGTTTATCAGCTTAAACCTTCATCCTACACTGAGCAGCTTCCAACTTGCTTTTGAGTAAAGATAAAATTCGATCCTTGTCCTTCAAAGCTCGATCCACATAATCAACCTTATTAGTGCCATTCTCATAAACTTGCACTGTTGGTGGAGCTTGACCACATACAATTTCAAATGGAGTCATCTTGGTTGTAGAATGAAAACTTGTGTTAAAAGACCATTTTGCCCAAGGAAGCCATGAAACCCATTTCTTCGATTGTAAGCTACAAAAGCATCTAAAAAATGTTTCAAGACATATGTTCAATACCTTAGTTTGAGGATGGTAACCAGAACTGAAGCATAAGGATGAACCTTGAAGATGAAAAAACTTTTTCCAAAATTTTCTTAAGAACACCAGATCTCTGTCACTTACTATGAAATTGGGCATTCCATGTAATTTGAAAATATTATCGACAAATGATAGTGAAATGAGCATATTTGGACAATCTATCAATAACAACCCAAATTACAGATTTACCTTTACATGGGGGAAGGCCCACAATGAAATCCATAGATATGTCAGTCCAAATCTTGGTTGATATAGGCAAAGGATGCAACAATCCAGGGGGAGACAAAGTCTCATATTTGTTTTGTTGACATATTGAACAACAAGCTACCATATCATTCACAAACTTCTTCACACCTTCCCAATAAAAGCACCTGGAAATCCTCTTATAAGTCTTCAAAAAACCATCATGACCAGCAGTGGGTGTTGCATGGTTTTCAGTGAACACTTTGCTTCTCCATTGACTAGTAGGAGTAAGAACAATCCTATTCTTGTATTGAAGAAGACCATTATCCACTTGAAACTTCAAAGTAGACACTGTAATAACACTATCATCCTTAAACATAAGGCTTTGAACTTTCAACAGTATCCAAGGGTCCCTTTCCATATCTCTTCTCAAATCATCCAACCATTGAGAATAAGGGTAAGAAATAGCCAGTACTTCCATATCTGCTAATAATTGATCAGTAGGATTGGTAACATTCAAGGGACATCTTGATAAAAGCATCAACAACTTGGTTATTACAACCCTGTTTAAATTGAATTTTATAGTCGAACCCAAGTAATTTGGTAACCCATTTTTATTGAAATGGAGTATGGGCCCTGCCCTGAAGGAAATATTTCAAATTGTGGTGATCAGTTTGAATAATGAAATGATTCCCTACTAAATAGGACTACCACTTGTGAATGGCATGACACACCCCGATCAGAGTTGAGGCATGCCCTTCACGTAAGGGTGACGTAGCCAAGTGCGCAACAGAAATGATAATAATAATAATAATAAGAAAATGTGAATAAATAAAAACCAAAACTAAACTTATTTAACTAGTGATAATATATAAGTGTGTGAAAGTGATCAAGTATGTAATACACACATATCAGAGCATAGGTAACACGAAAGTGCAATCGAACTAACTAAACACTAATTATACAAACCGGGAGAGGATCCCTACATTATTTAATGGAATGTCAGAACCGCTGAGTAGTCCTCGTGAGCCACCAAAGATAAACAGCTACTTAGAACCTGGAAGGGCACAAAACAGATTCTCCGTTCTTTTGCAAGATAGATCCTAGGTAGCGAAAGTGGTCACTCTTTGGTACTTCCTGATCTCCGATCCTTATCCCTAACTCATTTTGGCCTCCATTTGCACTGAACTTGCACTTCATATATTCTATCTTTGATCGGCTTAGGCGAAGACCTTTAGATTCCATCACTTATCTCTAAAGGTTAAGCTTCGCATTTACCCCTTCTTGAGTTTCATCTATCAACACTATATTGTCTACGAAAGGCATACACCAAGGAATATCATCTTGAATATGTCCTGTTAACTCATCCATTACCAATGCAAAAAGGTAAGGACTTAAGAATGAGCCTTGATGTAACCCTACAATTATAGGGAAGCTTTCGGTTTGTCCTTCATGAGTTCTTACGACAGTCTTTGCTCCATCATACATATCCTAAATAGCTTGGATATATGCTACTTATACTATTTTCTTCTCTAAAATCCCCCAAAGAATGTCTCTTAGGACCCTATCATACACTTTTTCCAAATATATAAAGATCATGTGTAAATCATTTTTCCTATCTCTATATCTTTCCATCAATCTTCGTAAGAGATAGATTGCCTTCATGGTTGAGCGCCCTGGCATGAACCTGAATTGGTTGTCCGAAACCTATGTCTCTTGCCTCAATCTATGCTCAATGACTCTCTCTCAGAGCTTCATTGTATGACTCATTAGCTTAATACTCCTGTAGTTCATGCAATTTTGTACGTCGCCCTTATTCTTGTAGATAGGCACCAAAGTGCTCTTTCGCCACTCATTTGGCATCTTCTTCGTTTTCAAAATCCTATTGAAAAGGTTTGTGAGCCATGCTATACCTGTCTCTCCAAAGACTTTCCACACTTCAATCGGTATATCATCTGGGCCCATTGCTTTTCTCTGCTTCATCTTTTTCAAAGCTATAAGCACTTCTTCCTTCCTGATTCGGTGGTAAAATGAGTAGTTTCTACACTCTTCTGAGTTACTCAACTCCCCTAAAGAAGTACTTTTTTCATATCCTTCATTGAAAAAATTATGAAAATAACCTCTCCATCTGTCTTTGACAGTGTTCTCTATAGCAAGAACTTTTCCATCCTCATCCTTGATGCACCTCACTTGGTTTAGGTCCTTTGTCTTCTTTTCCTTTGCTTTAGCTAGTTCATAGATATCCAACTCTCCTTCTTTGGTATCTAGTCGCTTATACATATTGTCATAAGCCGCTAGCTTAGCTTCTCCCATAGCTTTCTTCTCCCCTGCTTTGCTATTCCATACCTTTCACCATTTTCATCGGTCCTATCCTTGTATAAGGTTTTGCAACATTCCTTCTTAGCCTTCACCTTTGTTTGTACTTCCTCATTCCACCACCAAGATTCCTTTTGGTATGGAGCAAAGCTCTTGGACTCTCCTAATACCTTTTTTGCTAATTTTCGGATACAACTAGCCATGGAATCCCACCTTTGGCTAGCTTCCCCCTCTCTATCCCACACGCATTGGGTGATTGCTTTCTCTTTGAAAATGGCTTGTTTTTCTCCTTTTAGATTCCACCATCTAGTCCTTGGGCACTTCCAAGTCTTGTTCTTTTTTCTCTCTCTTTTGATATGTACATCCATCACCAACAAGCAATGTTGATTAGCCAAGCTTTCTCCCAGTATAACTTTGTAATCCTTACAAGTTATAGGATCCCCTTTCCTCATTAGAAGAAAATCTATTTGTGTTTTTAATGACCCATTATTGTAAGTGATCACATGTTCTTCTCTCTTCTTAAAGAAGGTGTTGGCTAAGAAGAGATCATAGGCCATTGCAAAATCCAAGATGGCTTCCCCATCCTCATTTCTCTCCCCAAAACCATGGCCACCATGAAAACCTCCATAGTTTCCTGAATCCTTGCCCACGTGTCCATTTAAATCTCCCTCTATAAATACCTTCTCCGTCTAAGCAATTCCTTGCACCAAGTCTCCAAGATCTTCCCAAAATTTCTCCTTCAAACTCGTATTCAACCCTACTTGAGGTGCGTACGCACTAATCACATTGATGAGTTCTTGTCCTATTACAATCTTGATTGCCATGATTCTATCTCCAACCCACTTAGTTTCTTGTAGGCACATAATACTTATCCTTCTCCTCACCATAACCCCTTTCCGTAAAACCCTTATAGTTTCCAGAAAATACTACTACGTAGGTATAAAATCCAATGCACAAGACCAGCGAAAACTAAGATATGCCATGTCATAATATTTCAGCACTAAAAAAATGTAAACCAGATGTGCAACTAATATAAAATAGTATGCCAGTCAGAGTCACCTTGCGTGACCTGTACGACTGGATCTATAGCTCATTAATCTAGGCTAGCACATGAGTCAGAGTCATCTAATATGACCTGTACGACAGGCTGGGTATAAATATGTACGCTCAAGTGCTACGATTACGTGAAGGCTGTGCGATAAATCGTGGGTCACCTACGAGTTAGAACCACCTATTGTGGTCTGCACGACAGGCTGGCACCAGATTTGGATCCAAGGTGAATGTGTGGTGCGAGAGGTGAACAATCACGTGAAGGCTGGCCTTGGCCCCGGGCGGGAACACTAATACCGGGGTGCAGCCATGATGAGCTCTAAATAAATGTACGCATACCAATGCAATACAATCCATTCAATCACATAATACTTACCGGAAGCTTACGTGAGTCTCCTCAGCATCACACAATACAATTCACAAGTGTAACAATGCAATATTCCATATATAAACGTTTCTGGAAATCGTATATGTATATATATAGAAAAAAATGCCCACTCATTGATAAGTAGCAGGATCGTAGCCCTTTAGCTTCACTTATCCACTCTCATCCTCGGGGTACGTCTCACCTATATGCGATACAACTATTTTTACGTTAATTAATTAGCACATATACGAAATCTAGAAATAACTCCTCATAGTTTGCTCAAATGTAAGGTTTGAATATATGAACGTGATCTACTCGATGATACGAACCCACATAAATTTTTAGAAAATTTTTTGGACACCGGACGCGCCCTCATGCTCCGGCCAAGGCACGGCCACGATCAGGCATGTGCATGGCACACTAATGGAAACCCTAACGACATTAGGAGTATTCCGTCAAAATAGGCGGAACATTCTGTTAAATGGTACTGGCATTACTTAACAACATTAGAATATTCCGTTAAAGTTAACGGAATATACGTTCTTCTTCTCCGGTCACCCGTTGGCCTCTGCCGTTCGCCGCCGTCTGCACACGTCGGTTTTTGGAAAATTTTCAAAGCTTTATATCTACTTTATTTCTTAACCAAAATCTATGAAATTCATATGGATTTGAAGGTCTCGAAGGGTAGAACACGGTCGTACCTATTAGAAGTCCAAAATCCCACGAAAACGATCGAAAAATTCCTTGGAAAATTCGGCCAACTCTGCAACTCTTTGAATTCACCTATTCCGACGTCCACTCCACTCCAAATCTACTCTAAAGTGCTAGGGAAGTTGCATAGAGACCATCCCGAGCCTCAAAACCTTGTAAATCGTTTGTGATCGTGTTGGAGCAAACTAACTCCTCGTCAGAGCTTCTGGTTTCCAAGCTAAAACTTACCAAAATGGAAAACTAAAGGTATGGTGGTGATCGTGTGGTCGAGAGGAGGATGGTGGTGGTTTCCAAAAGTTTGATCCATGTGAGTTTGATGATGGTTATGTATATGGGGTGTCTTGGGTGTACGGATGGAGAAGAGTCGAGAAGGAGAAAGAGAGAGAAAGAGAGAGAAAGAGAGAGAAAGAGAGAGAGAGAGAGAGAGAGAGAAAGAGAGAGAGAGAGAGCTAATTTTAATTGGCCCAAAAGAAGAAAAAAAAATTATCTGATTGGGCTAAAAGAAATAGGAGCCCACATAATTGGTCCACAATTTGCCCATTTACGCACCTAAATAATCATAACTTTTTCGTTACGGCTCCAATTCGGTTCTAACTCGCTTCAACACACTCGAGACGTCGAGTACGATTTAATTACGACAGCAGAAATAATAATTTAAAACTGCATATACACATCCACGTCACTTAGCCAATGAGGGCATATTCGTAACTTTACATGCTCGAGGAGAAAATTATATAATAAATTGGGACGGGTCGTCACATGGCATGTAAAATTACTAACATCTCTTTCTCATATATAGATAACACTTGATTCCTAGGACAAAGTGCTTTACTAGTGAAAGCAATTGGTTTTCCTTCTTGTTGAAGCACAACACCAATGTCATGACTTGAGGCATCAGTTTCAACCACAAAAGGCTTAGTAAAATCTGGCAATGACAAAACTTGAGGAGATAACATTGCTTCTTTGAGAGTTTTAAAAGCTATAGTAGCTTCATCAGACCACTGGAAGGTGTCTTTTGTCGTAAGTGCAGTCAATGGACTTATGATCTTGCCAAAATGAGGAATAAATTTCCTATAATACCCAGTTAACCCCAAGAAGCCTCCCAAAGCTTTCACAAAATTGGGAATAGGCCATTTGGCTATGGAATCCAACTTAGTGGGATCAGCAGATACCCATTTCCTAATTATGAATTAAACCCAATAAAGCCACAAAACCCACTTAATTGCCTAATTAGTTACAGAGTAAATTGTAACTATGGTCCCTTAACTTTAACTCAATTGGAGCAATGGTCCCTCAACTAAAAATCCATTACCATTGGTCCCTCAACTCATCAAAACGTGTAGCTATGGTCCCTCAACTAAAACTTCATTACCATTGGTCCCTCAACTTTAATTCAACTAGAGAAATGATCCCTTAACTTCAACCCAATTGTAGCAATGGTTCTTCCAACATAACTCGTTTTGAATTTTTTTTTTTAAGTAGTTGACGAAAAGGACCATAATTACGCACTTTGATGAGTTAAGGGACCCTAATTATATAAATGGTTATTCCAACATAACTTATTTTGACAAAATTTTGACGAAATTGATGAAAATGACTATAGCTACACATTTTGATAAGTTGAGGGACCAATGGTAATGAGTTTTTGGTTGAGGGACCATTGCTCTAATTTGATTAAAGTTGAAGGACCATTGTTACAATTTACTCTTAGTTACAACATTTTTCGACAAATTATAACAATGTCACTTATTCAGTGGCATCACATATCACTGTTACCACCGGATCCTTTTCAATCCCTAAAATAGTACATGCCTAAAGGAAGATAAAAGCCCAAAGGAAGAAAGGAAGACAAATGTCCAAAGGAATGAAGACCAAGGTCCAACATAACTGGGAAAGACAATCCCAAATGCTATGGATAACCAACAATCTAGTTTTCTTGCCAAAAATAAAGCTAAACACCTCCCTATAAAGTGCTTTCAGATCACTAGTAGCAAGTTGGCATACTACCAACTTTATAGCATGATGTCTTAGGGGCAGGCCTACTTAGACATTAACCATAGGCCACGTGTTGCCTGTCAGCGAAAGCAAAAGCCTATGACAGGACATAAAGGCTAACAGATCAAGCGCTCGAGCATGAGTTTCCACCAACCTTAGGGCTGAAAGGCACTCGGTATGTATTGGCTCAAGAAAACATGCAAGTGGATCTAAACGAGTGTCACTTAGCCACATGTGTCTACTAAAGAACGGAATGGTAACTCGTAGGTCACGTCAATGTACTTGGTTCATTAAATACAAATGTGGTGGAGAACTTAAGCCCAGAGAATTGGGGCTCATTAAAGGACTATATAAGGAGGACGAGTACCACTTATAACGGGTAACACAAAAAGAGAGAAAAAAAAAGCCTAGATTATTCTAAGCATTTATAACCTTTATTCAATATTTATGAGCACCTCAATGGATGTAGCCCAGTTTTTAGGGGCGAATCACTTAAATCTTGTTATTTAGTTCTTATTATTTCTACCCCGAACCACCAACGGCCAACCACACTAGTCTTTGTTAACCTCCCAAATTTGAGCGTTAACAATCACGATTACCCTCATTACTACCACCACTCCAACCAACATTGCTACTAACACCACTTTTGTCTCAGACACCATCTTTACCATTTCTATTAATACCGAACACAAACTCATGTTATTTTGACATTTTAGATATAGGTATCAAGCGTGTTTTCAATGTTTTCATTCTCAAAATTATCTTAGATTAAACTACTAGAAACATTCTTAATTCATGAAAACACAAAATTCTATTTGTCCTTCTCGTCTTACAAAAACGTTATGCAAAATGTTAACTGATGGACCCTAATATAACCATGTTGATGCACAAAATCAGTGAGGACTTTGGTACAACAGAAAGTGTTAAGTTTGTGACTTTCGCTAGATTGCTCCGGTCACTAGTGTGGATAAGTATGCAAAGGGATAGAGACAGGGAAGCAAACACAAGATGTACATGGTTCACCCGGATTGGCTACATCCACGGAGTAGAGTAATTCTCATTAATTGTGAAGGCTTTAATCAAGTACATAGGTTCAATCTCTCCTTTAGTGAGTACTAGTGAATGATTTAGTACAAATGACATTAGGAAATATTGTGAGAGAATGATCTCTATTTATAGAAGAAAGTTTCTAGTTTCATTTTGACATTGACACGTGTCGTGTTGTGATTGGCTTCTGATGTTGACACATGTTGCGCTATGATTGGGGACTTGCAAGATCCAAGCCATTGAGTAATCACGAAACTTCTAAGTACCGAAGTATGGTATCATTTTCACTTGCCTTATCTGTCTCATACGTAGATGTGGCATCTTTTCTAGAAGTACTTTTCCTCCATCCATGGGTGGCATCTTTAACTGATAAAGATGCATAAGGTAATGTATCAATTACACTTGAAGCTTACTTGTAGTTTCGAGCTTGGTCAAGTGCGATACAAACCCTATAGTAGGAGTCCCCCAAGTCGTCGTGCTAGGAGATTTGCCGAAAGAGGTAACAGACAAGGTAAGCAATCAGACTTCCAAGCAAGCAACCTAGATTTGCGGTTTGACTTCGGCTTCCGATTGATTGTTCTCATTTTCCTTGTGTCGTAAACAGCAACAAGGATAAGGAGAAGCAAATGGAGAAGAGATGATATGAGATACTTTTTCTTTCGAAAAAGTAACTTTCCACATGCTTATTCTTGAACTGGGCTGGAGGGTTTTCTAGTTCCTCCAGAGTATAAGGCTGACTCAAGAATTTGAGGGTCAAAACAAGTCCATCAAATCTAGAGTACGTTCGACCCTAATGATATGGAATACTTTTTCTGTTGACAAAGAAGTGGATGTATCGGTACGTGTTCTGTTACGCTTATCTCCATATGCTTCCTTGTATTCTTTTCACTTGCCCTATCTGTTCCTCAGGCAGATGTGGTATCTTCTTTGGAAGCATAAGATGTTGAAGATGAGTACTTGAGAGCAATGCCAGGTAAGTAATCAGGTAAGGGGTTCCAGGCAGTCAGTTCCTGACTGGAAGCTTGATTCTAAGTGCTGACTGATTGCTCTCTTTCTCCTTGTCTTGCAGGTAAGAACAAGGCCAAAGGAAAAGACAGGAAAAAAGCATGATATGGGATACTCTTGCTTTTAACCCTGATGATATGAGATACTCTTGCTCTAGTATGGCTTGTTTGCAAAGGTATTATCAGGAGGAAAAGAAGCTGAGTATTTCGAGAGACTCTGCTGAAAGTGCCCTCTCGGATGTGAGTTGAGCATTTTTTTTTATTTGCAGGTTTGCCTGGCTGTGGAGGATGGAGGTCGACATATATAGGAGTCTCTCTAACAATAAGTAGTAGTGCTATTCCTTTACCCTTCTTGGTCATAGCAATGTAGTGGGAGCTGCAAGCTTCACATGTTTTAACTTTGTCAGAGCACTTTGAAAAAGTGGTATGTGGTATCTGGAAAGCTGATGTTACGTGTGAAGATTGTAGACAAGCTTTATCCAAGGAAATTTGGCTCTCGAAGTTTGGAGAGCGGTACCTCTTTGGTTTTTGAACAAGCAATATTGTCGGGGATCTGGCTCTTGAGATTTAGAGAACGGTGCCTCTTCGATTTTTGAGAAAGCAATCCTGTTGGGAGTCTGACTCTTGAGATTCGGAGAGTAGTGTCTCTTCGATTTTTGAGAAAGTAATCCTGTTAGGAGTCTGGCTCTCGAGATTCGGAGGGTGGTGCTTCTTCGATTTTTGAGCACGTAATCCTGTTGGGAGTCTGGCTCTCGAGATTCGGAGAGCGGTGCCTCTTCGATTTTTGAGAAAGCAATCCTGTTGGAAGTTTGACTCTTGAGATTCGGAGAGCAGTGTCTCTTCAATTTTTGAGAAAATAATCTTGTTGGGAGTCTGGCTCTCGAGATTCGGAGAGCTGTGCCTCTTCGATTTTTGAGCAAGCAATCTTGTTGGGAGTGTTTTCTCTAATGTAAGTAAAGGTTAGGCATTTTTGCCAGTCTGCCTTACCACGGAGCACGGAGGTTGACACACATTGGGACTTTCTAGTTATCAAGTAGTGGTGCTGATCTTTTACCCTTGTGGGTAATAGTAGAGAAGCTGGACCTTTAAAATTTATGTGTCTAAAATTTGTTAGAGATCTTTGGCAAAGTTATCTGTGGTACCTGATGAGCTGATGTTGCGTGTGGAAAATGGTGCCTCTTCGAAATCCGGAGAGTTGTGCCTCTTCGATTTTTGAACCAACGGCCCTGTTGCCCTTTCTTTTATAAGGGCACCAATTGTGTGCAAGAAGTACATTCAGAGAGTTATTGCTTGTAGGAATTTTCCCCTTACTTCAGAGATTTATTGCACCACATTTCTCCTTCATCATTTCTGAGAATGTCTGGCCTATCCGACCGTCGTTTTGACTTGAACTTTGGTGAAGAGGCAGCCATGCCTTCTCAAGATAACATATGGCGCCCATCCTTCTTATCCCTTACTGGTCCTCTTACCGTTGGGGACTCTGTGATGAAGAATGATATGACCGCTGCAGTGGTGGCCAGGAACATTCTCACTCCCAAAGATAACAGACTACTTTCCAAATGGTTTAATGAGTTGGCTGTTAAGGATTCTCTAGCTCTCAGTGTTCAGTGTGCAGGTTGTGTCTAATATGGCCCAACACCTATTTACTCGAAGCCGCCAAGTTGAATCATTAGCGGTTGAAGTGATAAGTCTCAAACAGGAGATCAGAGGGCTCAAGCATGAGAATAAACAGTTGCACAGGCTCGCACATGACTATGCTACAAACATGAAGAGGAAGCTCAACCAGCTGCAGGAATCTGATGGTCAGATTTTACTTGATCATCAGAGGTTTGCGGGTTTGTTCCAAAGGCATTTATTGCCTTCGTCTTCTAGGGCTGTACCGCGTAATGAAGCTCCAAATGCTCAACCTTCGGTGCCTCCTCCTTTTGGGGTTCTACCTAGTACTGAGGCTCTGAATAATCACCCTCTGGTGCCTCATCTTTCTGGGGCTCTGCTGGCTGCTGAGACTTCTCCTGAGCAACCTTTGTGAAGGCTCCTTCTTGTTTGTTTATTTTGATTCATGTATATGTACATATTTGTAACTTATCGGAGATATCAATAAACAAGCTTTGCTTCATTTCAACGTATTGTGTTAAATACACCAAGGCTTTCTTCACTAAGTTCTTTGAATTTTTCCTTTTGTTGAAGCTTGTATGTTGAAGCTTTGTGAGTGAAGCATGTAGGTTGAGGTAGTGCTCCCTTAATTTCCCGAGTGAGAAAAACTTCTTGTTTGGAGACTTGAAAAATCCAAGTCACTGAGTAGTCATGAGACTTCCGAGTATCAAGGTGCAATAGCATATGGTAGGAGTCTCCTAAGTCTCTGGTCGAGGGAGTTGATGAATGAGGCATTTCTTTTTTAAGTGGTAGCCCAAAACTCCTTCTTCATATATATTTGTTATGAAAGTTGTTAGGCCCAAAGAAGAGGAGGCCTAGGTAATTTTTTTTTGAAATTTTTCGAATTTTCAAATTTCCGAAAAAAAAAATATATATATATATATTTTAAAGCTTTGTAGGTGAAGCTTTGATGTTGAAGCTTTGTAGGTGAAGCTTTAAGGTTGAAGCTTTGTTGGGTACCATGAATTGATTTTGCTTCACACTATCTTAATCAGGATAGTGTGAAGCTTTTGTAGGTGAAACTTTTGTGTTGAAGCTTTGTAGGTGAAGCTTTTGTGGGTGAAGCTTTTGTGGTGGGGGAAGTTTTTGTGGTAGGGGAAGCTTTTGTGGGTGAAGCTTTTGTGGTGGGTGAAGCTTTTATGGGTGAAGCTTTTGTTGGTGAAGATTTTATGGGTGAAGCTTTTTTAGGTGAAGCTATTGTGGGTGAAGCTTTTGTAGGTGAAGCTTTGGAGTTGAAGCTTTGTCAGTGAAGCTTTGGAGTTGAAGCTTTTGTTGGGTACCATGAATTGATTTTGCTTCACATTATCTTGATCAAGATACTGTGAAGCTTTTGAGAATTTGTAGTTGTCCTCCATTGATGAAGCTTTTGTTGGTGAAGCTTTGGAGTTGAAGCTTTTATTGGGTACCATGAATTGATTTTGCTTCACACTATCTTGATCAAGATAGTGTGAAGCTTTTGAGCATTTGTAGTCGTCCTCCATTGATGAAGCTTTTGTTGGTGAAGCTTTTGTGGTGAAGCTTTGTTGGGTACCACGAATTGATTTTGCTTCACACTATCTTGATCAAGATAGTGTGAAGCTTTTGAGAATTTGTAGTTGTCATCCATTGATGAAGCTTTGTTGAATTTGAAAATGTGGGAGAGACAACATATACAAATTTTTCTTCCACACTGTTGAGCAAGAGATTGTGATGCAAGCTACACCTTGTAGTTGTCCTCCATTGATGAAGCTCTTGTTGGCACCATAAATTGGTTTTGCTTCACACTATCTTGATCAAGAGTGTGAAGCTTTTGAGAATTGTGGTTGAACTCTTTTGATGAAGCTTTTGTTGGCACAATAAATTGGTTTTGCTTCACACTGTCTTGATCAAGAGTGTGTGAAGCTTTTGAGAATTGTGGTTGCCCTTCATTGATGAATCTCTTGTTGGCACCATAAATTGGTTTTGCTTCACACTGTCTTGATCAAGAGTGTGTGAAGCTTTTGAGAATTGTGGTTGAACTCCTTTGATGAAGCTCTTATTGGCACCATAAATTGGTTTTGCTTTACACTGTCTTAATCAAGAGTGTGTGAAGCTTTTGAGAATTGTGGTTGCCCTCCATTGATGAAGCTCTTGTTGGCACCATAAATTGGTTTTGCTTCACACTGTCTTGATCAAGTGTGTGTGAAGCTTTTGAGAATTGTGGTTGAACTCCTTTGATGAAGCTCTTGTTGGCACCATAAATTGGTTTTGCTTCACACTGTCTTGATCAAAAGTGTGTGAAGCTTTCTACAAGTTGTAGTGTTTGCATTGTTACTGAGGGGAAATGTTTGAAGCAAATGCAAGAGGGCTGAATAGCTTGATCTTCGTATGCCATGCATTGAAGTTGTTGTTGGCTTGCAATAAAAATTTGTTGGTGACTATAACTCTTGTTAGGCATAAGTGCTCCCCTAGTTGAGTTATCAAGCTTGAGGGTTTTTGATTATTTGTGAATGCTAAGAGTTCACATGTACAAGTTGTACCACTCGTCTTCTGGTAAGTGGAATGAATGGTGAGTTGCTTTCATCACTTGGTTGGTGGTACGAAGGTGAGTTCATTCATCACCTTTCATCACATTTCATAACCTAGTTGGTGGCACGAGGATGAGTTCCTTCTTCCCCTGGTTGGTGTCATGGATGGCAAGTTGCCAATTGATATTAGAGTATGGGTTGTACATTTCATCCATTGGTTGGTGGCATGAAGGAGAGTACAGGTTGTACATTTCATCACCTAGTTGGTGGCATGAAGATGAGTTCATTCTTCACCTGGTTGGTAGCATGAGTGGCAAGTTGCCAAATGATATTAGAGTACGGGTTGTACATTTCATCACCTGGTTGGTGGCATGAGTGACAAGTTGCCAAATGATATTAGAGTATGAGTTGTACATTTCATCACCTGGTTGGTGGCATAAATATGAGTTCCTTCTTCACATTTCATCACCTGGTTGGTGAGAATAAGGGCAACGTGTCTAGGTATATTGTAGCAAGTGTCGAATGACACAAAGTATGTTGAACCCTTTCAAAATACAGTTGCGTTATGTATGAATGTGTTGGAATGTATGATTGAACGAATATACTGTGAAGCTGTTCGTTTATTTGTATAGTCTTGTTGACATATACCTAGACTTTGTTTCATGTTGGAAGCATTCATGTTGAAGCTTTGAACTCGAGTGTTTTACTGCTTGGAATGTAAGAGGATTAGGACCGAGTTATCTAAATCACCTCTTTATTGAATTCATACCAAATAGTATTCGTTACATAGGATGCCGAACGGCTGAAGCTTAACACTTGTACAATGTGAGTTTACTTGTAGTAGTACTTCAAGTGATTACCGTTCCATGGATGGCCAAGGGTCTTGCCATCAGAGCTTCTAAGCTTGTAAGAGCCAGGGCGATTGATGCCAACAACTTCAAACGGTCCATCCCAGTTTGGACTAAGTGTTCCTTCACTCGGGACTCTGTCGCAAAGTAATCTTTTCTTCAATACCCAGTCCTCCACTTTGAAAGAACGAGGTTTGACCTTTAAGTCATAGTAGTTGGAGATGCGCTGCTTGTAGGCGACATTCCTCAAGTGAGCCTGGTTTTTGTGTTCCTCGACTAGATCTATGTTAAGTGGTTTGTCATTTTCGCTTTGCACGTAGTTCTGGACTCGGAACGTTGCTTACTCAAGCTCAACTGGGACAACTGCCTCTGTACCAAAGGCAAGTGAGAATGGGGTTTCTCCTGTTGATGTCCGATACGAAGTGTGGTATAACCAAAGAACTTGGGGTACAAATTCTGGCCAACAACCTTTAGCCTTGTCCAAGCTGGTTTTCAAAGTTCGCTTGATTATTTTGTTGATGGCTTCAACTTGTTCATTAGACTAGGGATGAGTTGGGGAGGCAAAACATAAATTGATGTTGAACTTAGAGCAAAACATCCTGAACTTATTGTTGTCAAACTGTCGCCCGTTGTCAGTGACTTTCGCATTGGAAATGCCGAATCTGCAAATGATGTTCTTCTATACGAAGTCTTCTATTTTGGCCTCAGTAATGGTTGCCAAGGGTTCTACTTCGGCCCACTTTGTGAAGTAGTCAACTGCAATGATTACATAGCGAACCTTGCCCTTCCCTGCAGGCAATGGGCCGATCAAATCAAGTCCCCATTGGGCGAAAGGCCAATGGCTGATCATAGGAGTGAGTGGCTCGGGAGGGGAGTGAGGAATAAGTGCGTAGCGTTGACAATTATCACATGAGCGGGATATTCTGATGGCATCTTGGTAGAGTGTTGGCTAGTAATATCCTTGACGAAAAGCCTTGTGTGTTAGGGATCGAGATCCAGCATGATCTCCGCAGACTCATTCATGTATTTCCCGAAGGACAGTTTTCGCCTCTGCGGGCATAAGGCATCTTAGGTATGGTAGGTTAAAACCCCGCTTGTAGAGTTGGTCATTAATGATCAAGTAACGGGTAGCCTTGTATCAAATTTGCTTAGGTTGGACTTTGTCATTTGGAAGGGTGCCATGAGCAAGGAATCTATAAATCAGGGTAATCCAACAATCCCCCTGTTGTAAGTTGCACACTTTCGTAGCCATGGTGCTTAGTGCTGCCAACAATTCGACCTGAATTTTTCTCCCAATCTTGTCTTCCATCGTTGAGGCAAGGTGAGCCAAAGCATCTGCATGATTGTTTGCCGCTCGAGGAATTTGGGTGATATGGTAGTGCCGCTCGAGGAATTTGGGTGATCTGGTAGTGGAACTACTTGAGCAACAATTATGTTTGTGCCAGATATGCTGCCATAGAGCTGCTCTTAGCGTCAAAGTTGTTGGTGACCTGGTTTGGAAGTCATTGAAGATATCAATTCGTTTAACCCCAAGGTGTTTGGCCAAACGTAAGCCTGCTAGGAGGGCTTCATATTCGGCCACATTGTTCAATGCCTTGAATTTGAAACGAAGAGCATACTTCATCGCCACTTTGTCAGGGGTCGTAAGGACTAGTCCTGTTCTACAAGCATGTTAGTTGGACGAGCCATCAACATATAGACTCCATGTTGGGGCTGTTGGTTCTATTGTCTAAGCTTTCGAGGGTAATGAAACCACTTTTTTAGGCGTAGAAACAATGTCAACAGGATATGTGAAGTCGGCGATGAAGTCTGCCACTGCTTGGCCCTTCTCAACTGGCTTTGGTTGGTAGGAGATGTCAAACTCACCCAATGTTATCGCCCATTTGATCATTCGCCCGGAAGTGTCAGGAATTTAGAGTATCTGTCGAAGAGGATGATTGGTAAGCACGATGATGAAGTGTGCTTGGAAGTAAGGGCGAAGTTTTCGAGCAGACATGACTAATGCTAGAGCCAATTTCTCAATGTTGGAGTATTGTATCTCCGCATCTTGTAAAGCCTTGCTAACGTAGTAGACAGACCGTTCGACATTACCATCATTTCGAATGAGAACAGAACTTACTGTTGAAGCCGATACCGACAGATAGATAATGAGAATGTCACCAACCTCAGGTTTGGAGAGCAAAGGGGCTTTACTCATGTAGTCTTTGAGGTTCTTGAATGCCTCATCACATTCATCAGTCCATGTAATGTACTTCTTACTTCCCTTAAGTGCTTTGAAGAAATGAGCATATATGTCTGTTGCCTTAGAAATGAACCTAGTTAAGGCTGCCACCTTGCTAGTAAGGTTTTAGATGTCTTTTGAAGTTACCGGTTCCTTCATGTCGAGGATTACTTTGATCTTCTCGGGATTAGCCTTAATGCCTCGTTGACTTATCATGAAGCCTAAGAAATTGCCAGAGCCTACGCCGAAGGCACATTTTTTGGGGTTCAACCTCATTCGATACCTCTTCAGAATGGTGAAAGTTTCAGATAGGTTGGTGATGTGTTGGTCAGCATGTTTACTCTTTACTAGCATATCATCAACGTAAACTTCCATGCTCTTCCCAACCTGTTCGACGAACATTGAATTGACCAGTCTCTAATAAGTTGCTCTTGCATTCTTTAGGCCGAAGGGTATCACTTTATAGCAATATAGTCCCCTGTCAGTAATGAAGGCTGTGTGTTCTTGGTCCATAGGGTTCATGAAGATTTGGTTGTATCCTGAGTAAGCATCCATGAAGCTCAAAAGCTCACACCCTGCCGTAGAGTCTATAAGTCTGTCTATGAGGGGAAGAGGAAAGCTATCATTCGAGCATCTTTTGTTTAGGTCAGTGTAATTGACACACATTCTCCATAAGACCTTTTGGAGCATGAGACTTTCCTTGGTCGGATTCTTCTTAACAAGGACAACATTTGCTACCCACGTTGGATAATTGACTTCGCGGACAAAGCCTATGCCTTTGAGTTTTTCAACTTCTGCCTTCATTGCCTCGTACCATTCATTGTCATAAGATTTTCGCTTCTGTCTCACTGGCTTGCTCTTGGGGTCAATACTTAAGCGATGACAGATGATATCGGGAGAGATACCTGACATGTCCTCATATGACCAAGCGAAGACCTCAGTGTTCTCTAGTAAAAAAGAGATCAATACCAACCGAATGGGTGGTGACAAGGTGGTGCCAATCTTCACCATGCGATCCGAATAATCTTTTGAGATAGAAACCTTCTCCAACTCTTCAGCGGGTTGTGTTTGCTAGATGAAAGAGTCATCTCGAGGATCGTTGGGTTGACTGTTGCCATCGTGAAGATCCAAGTTGGCTTCGTCTGGGCTGGTCTTTATGACTTGGTCATGTATAGAAAGGGTTTCCTTGGGCACAGGCAGGTGCTGTTGCTTGACCGAAGTGTTGTAACATGATCGTGCACTAAGTTGATCTCATCTGATGTAACCATTGCCATATAGGGTAGGAAATTTCATCAACAAGATATGTGTGGATACTATGGCCTTGAGATCATTGATGCATGTGCGTCCGGAGATGACATTGTATGTCGTTGGGCAATCAACCACTAGGAAGTTAGTGGTAATGGTAGCTGTGTAAGGGCTTGTACCAATGGTGAAAGGTAAGTGTATGCTCCCCAAAGGTTGCACGATATCACCGGAGAAGCTTATCAGAGGGTAAATCGAGCGATCGAGCAAGTGTTTAGCTACATTAAGTGCCCTGAAAGCTTTAGAAAACATGATATTGACCGAAGCCCCCATGTTTACCAGGATTCGTCGTACTTCAAAGTTGGCTATGTGAGCTTCCACAATCAGTGGGTTGTTGTGAGGGTAAATGATACATCTTTCTTCCTCAGGGTAGAAACATATTGGATCCCAGTTAGGCTTTTGATACTTACCTCCCCTGATGTCTTCCACGTGAAACACTTGGTGGCCAAACCTTAAAGCTCGTTCACTATTTTTCATGGCTCTGTTGGAAGATTTAGATATGGGTGTGCCACCACTTATGGAATATATCACATTCACCTGGCGTTGGTTATGGTTACCACTTGGAGGGTGAAGGAGGAATTAATCAATTTTTCCTTCACATGCCAAAGCTTCAATATGATCACGAAGGGTGATACACTTTTCGCCGTTATGGCCGTTATGCTCGTGGTAGTAGCAAAACGTGCTCGTGTTCTTCGTGGGCTTGTAATCTGGGTGCCTCTGCTTTGGCTTTGGTATCAGGTGTGTTATGATGGGGTAAATGGCCATGCATGTGGCGTTCAAAGGTGTGTATGCTTCATACCTTAGGGTAGGGGCTGTCCTGACACGTGCTTGACCCACTGTGTTGACTGCTTGGGGTCCGGGATTATCATGGCGATACCCTTGGTTATCGCGTTAGTGTCTCTTACTCTTTTTACTAAAATGAGACTAGTAAGGATGGAAATCTTTCCTTTTGCCCTGAGATTGATATGTCTGTTGACTTGGTAAAGTATTAAATAAGGCAGGGGGAGGCACCGCTGCAGTTTGGAAGGTCAAGGTCTTCTCATTTGGTTGGATCTGGCTTCCACTCCCTACTTGCTGATAAAAGGTGGTTGTGGGGGGTTTCCCTTGATATGTCATTGCCTCGGCAGAGGCATGGTTGTAAGCCTGTGCCATCACCTCAGAGTAAGTCTTCCAAGTGTTGGCATTGATCATGTACTTGAAGAAACAATCACGTAGGCCTGCCGTGAAGGCCTTGAGGGTGGTCTTGTCATCTGCCTGAGTGCAGCGAGAATACTCATGGCTGAAACGACCAGCATACTTTCGTGTGACTCGTCTAGCTTCTGGCGAATAGTGTACAAGTCATATGTAGAATGCAAGCGATCGGTCTGGAAGATATGTTGAGAGACAAACAGTTTCTTCAGTTCCTCAAATGAGTCCACTGTCTCAGGTGGAAGACGACAATACTAGTTTAGAGCTCCGCCAGAAAGGGTGAAGGGGAAGAAAAGACATCGCTCTTCATCGGTGTGCATCCAATATGCCATGGTGGACTCAAAGAGGTTAAGGTGTTCAATTGGGTCCTCCCTTCCAGTATAGAGTTGTAAACAAAGCTTTTGTTTTGTCTTTGCTTGAAGGGGGGTGTCGAGGATCCTCTTTGTGAGAGGGCCAGGCCTAGGTTGGTTCCAATCAGGTATCTCAGCTTGTCGTTCGACCTTCAACTTGTTTACTTCTTTAAGAAGTTGTAGGACAAGAGGTTCCTGAGTGGAGTCATGTACCACTGGAGCTTTCTTTCGTAAATCTCCAAATCCTCTTAGAAGTATGAAGGTTTGATCAAAAGCATGTGATTTTTCCCTAGACTCGTCGTACTGACTTCCAAGGTATGTTTGTCAGAACATCGCTGAGTCCCCTATACCTTCGTGTTTTTCTAGGATTTGTTGTCCCTTCCAAATTGGTAGCCGGCCTGGGACATGGGAGGGGACCGAGTCTTTCAGAGACCCTTGGGTCATTGATCTTCGAGCTTACACTGATCGGATTGTCTCGACGTTGCTTTAGGAAATCTTGACAGTCGTGAAAGACGGCTTTCGATCCTTCCACTCCTTCTATAAGGAGGTGTCTTCCTCCACTTCTCCTACTTTGGGTCGAAGCAGCTGGGTTGAGAGAAGTCTCATGTTGATCAATGTTTTGATGATTAGCTCGCTCCTCATCAGGGATACCCATGTCGAAGGAAGGTGACCCTTTGTGTTGGGAGGCACCCAAATGATGGTTAATGTCCACAGGGGTAACGAGCTCGCGTGTTTGAGTACGCCTAGTTTTGTGGAGCGTCTCAAAAAGCTTCTCATACTGCTCCTGGATAACCTTATTCTTCATTGCTATCTTGTTGTTCTAAGCTTCTAGCTCATCGACTTTAGCTTGAAGAGCAACCCTCTTTCCTTCATTCTTTTGTTGCTTCGCACCAAGTGCAAGAGGGGTGTCATTCTGCGTGTTGTGGCTTTCTTCACTCCCCATGTTGGAGATGGATGTCTGGTCAAAAGAGAGTGTACGAATGGTGAAAACCAGCTTAACAAAGCTGAAGAGAGTGGGAATAAGTGTCGTTCCCACAGGCGGCGCCAAATATTGATGCACAAAATCGTGAGGAGTTTGGTACAACAGAAAGTGTTAAGTTTGTGACTTTCGCTAGATTGCTCTGGTCACTAGTGTGGATAAGTATGCAAATGGATAGAGATAGGGAAGCAAACACAAGATGTACGTGGTTCACCCAGATTGGCTACGTCCACGGAGTAAAGGAATTCTCATTACTTGTGAGGTTTACACAAGTACATAGGTTCAAACTCTCCTTTAGTGAGTACTAGTGAATGATTTAGTACAAATGACATTAGGAAATATTGTGAGAGAATGATCTCTATTTATAAAATAGAGTTTCTAGTTTCATTCTGACATTGACACGTGTCGTGTTGTAATTGGCTTCTGATGTTGACACGTGTCACGCTATGATTGGCTTCTGATGTCGACACGTGTCGCACTGTGATTGGCCTCCTGGTTGGAGGGAAACTCTTCTGGGTCTTTGACGGTATAACGTTGACCGGTGCACAGTAGTTTCGGGATTGGTCAAGTATGGTATAAACAAACCCTAACTAAGTCAGCATTACTATTGCATTATGTATGTATATTGATTTTTTTTTTTTTTTTTTTTTTAAACTCCGCCTATGTCTTACATGGCTGGTCCCAAGCCCGGATAAAGGAGGAGGGGGAGGGCGTCAGGTAGTCGACAGCCGGCACTCCATGATCACGTCGAATCCTTATGAAAATGAATCCAGAACAAAATCGCGCTAAAGCTAGGGCGTCACCCGTAAGTGGCGCGCTGTGTGGCCCGAGCACAGTGATAAGTGAGCAAGGGTCGCTGTATCTCCATCGGCACCCGGATGCAGTGTTAAATGAGCAAGGGGGCCATAGAAACTTCTTTTCGAACGACTCCACTCAAAGTTGTTTGGGAGCATATGCTCCTATCAACTTTACCCGGGACACACAAAAGAAGTACTTTGATCCTATTAGACGGGGGAGGGTGAAGAAGCTAGGACAGAAGGGTAGAGTTCAAGAGAGCAAAATGCGTTTAGGAACGTGGAATATAGGAACCTTAACGGGAAAATCTATGGAAGTAGTGGAAGTTATGGTGAGGAGAAGGATAAATATTATGTGCCTACAAGAAACTAAGTGGGTTGGTAGTAAGGCAAAGGATCTAGAAAACTCAGGGTTTAAACTTTGGTATTCGGGCACAAATAGAACGAGAAACGGTGTTGGCATCATCGTGGACAAGACCTTGGTACAAGATGTTGTAGATGTCAAGAGGGTAGGAGATAGAATCATGGCAATCAAGATTGTAATAGGACAAGAACTTATCAATGTGATTAGTGCGTACGCACCTCAAGTAGGGTTGGATACGAGTTCGAAGGAGAAATTTTGGGAAGATCTTGGAGACTTGGTGCAAGGAATTGCTCAGACGGAGAAGTTATTTATAGGAGGAGATTTAAATGGACACGTGGGCAGGGAGACAGGCAACTATGGAGGTTTTCATGGTGGCCATGGTTTTGGGGAGAGAAACGAGGATGGGGAAGCTATCTTGGATTTTGCAATGGCATATGATCTCTTCTTAGCCAACACCTTCTTTAAGAAGAGAGAAGAACATGTGATCACCTACAAGAGTGGGTCGTCAAAAACACAAATAGATTTTCTTCTAATGAGGAAAGGGGATCGTATAACTTGTAAGGATTGCAAAGTTATACCAGGAGAGAGCGTGGCTAATCAACATCGCTTGTTGGTGATGGATGTACATATCAAAAGAGTAAGACAAAAGAACAAGACTTGGAAGTGCCCAAGGACTAGATGGTGGAATCTAAAAGAAGAAAAACAAGCCATTTTCAAAGAGAAGGTAATCACCCAATGTGTGTGGGATAGAGAGGGGGAAGCTAGCCAAATGTGGGATTCCATGGCTAGTTGTATCCGAAAAGTAGCAAAAGAGGTATTAGGAGAGTCCAAGGGCTTTGCCCCACACCAAAAGGAATCTTGGTGGTGGAATGAGGAGGTACAAACAAAGGTGAAGGCTAAGAAGGAATGTTGTAAAGCCTTATACAAGGAGAGGACCGATGAAAATGGTGAAAGGTATAGAAAAGCGAAGCAAGAGGCGAAGAAAGCTGTCAGAGAAGCTAAGTTAGCGGCTTACGACGATATGTATAAACGACTAGATACCAAAGAAGGAGAGTTGGATATCTATAAACTATCTAGAGCAAGGGAAAAGAAGACAAGAGACCTAAACCAAGTGAGGTGCATCAAGGATGAGGATGGAAAGGTTCTTGCTACAGAGAACGCGGTTAAAGACAGATGGAGAGGTTATTTTCATAATCTTTTCAATGAAGGACATGAAATGAGTGCTTCTTTAGGGGAGTTGAGTAACTCAGAAGAGTGTAGAAACTACTCTTTTTATCGTCGAATCCGGAAGGAAGAAGTGGTTGTAGCTTTGAAGAAGATGAAGCATAAAAAAGCAATAGGCCCAGACGATATACCAATCGAAGTGTGGAAACTTTTGGGAGAGACAGGTATAACATGGCTCACTGACCTTTTCAATAGGATTTTGAAAACGAAGAAGATGCCAAATGAGTGGCGAACGAGCACTTTGGTGCCTATCTACAAGAATAAGGGCGACGTACAAAATTGCATGAACTATAGGGGTATTAAGCTAATGAGTCATACAATGAAGCTCTGGGAGAGAGTCATTGAGCATAGATTGAGGCAAGAGACACGGGTTTCGGACAACCAATTCGGGTTCATGCCAGGGCGCTCAACCATGGAGGCAATCTATCTCTTACGAAGATTGATGGAAAGATATAGAGATGGGAAAAAGGATTTACACATGGTCTTTATAGATTTGGAAAAAGCGTATGATAGGGTCCCAAGAGACATTCTTTGGAGGATTTTAGAGAAGAAAGGAGTACGAGTAGCATATATCCAAGCTATAAAGGATATGTATGAAGGAGCAAAGACTGCCGTAAGAACTCATAAAGGACAAACCGAAAGCTTTCCCATAACTGTAGGATTACATCAAGGCTCATCCTTAAGTCCTTACCTTTTTGCGTTGGTAATGGATGAGTTAACAGGACATATTCAAGATGATATTCCTTGGTGTATGCTTTTCGCAGACGATATAGTGTTGATAGATGAAACTCAGGAAGGGGTAAATGCAAAGCTTAACCTTTGGAGAGAAGTGTTGGAATCTAAAGGTCTTCGCCTAAGCCGATCAAAGACAGAATATATGGAGTGCAAGTTCAGTGCAAATGGAGGCCAAAACGAGTTAGGGGTGAGGATCGGAGATCAAGAAATACCAAAGAGCGACCGTTTTCGTTACCTAGGATCTATCTTGCAAAAGAACGGAGAATTAGATGGAGATCTCAACCATAGAATACAAGCTGGATGGATGAAGTGGAAGAGTGCATCCGGTGTGTTATGTGACCGCCGTATGCCACTGAAGCTCAAGGGAAAATTTTATAGGACGGCAATAAGGCCGGCGATGCTGTATGGCACAGAATGTTGGGCGGTGAAACATCAGCACGTACACAAAATGGGTGTAGCGGAGATGAGGATGCTTCGTTGGATGTGTGGGCACACGAGAAAGGATAAGATTAGGAATGAGGATATCCGGGGTAAAGTAGGAGTAGCCGAAATTGAAGGAAAGATGAGAGAAAATCGGTTACGGTGGTTTGGACATGTGCAAAGAAGGCCTACTGACGCTCCGATTAGAAGATGCGACTATGGGACAGAGGTTCAGGGCCGAAGGGGTAGAGGAAGACCTAGGAAAACTTTGGAAGAGACTCTAAGAAAAGACTTAGAGTACTTGGATCTAACGAAGGACATGACACATGATCGAGCACAATGGCGTTCTAAGATTCATATAGCCGATCCCACCCAGTGACTTGGATTTTCCAAGTCTCCAACCGAGAAGTTTTCCTCACTCGGAAAATTAAGGGAACACTACCCCAACCTACATGCTCCACTCAGAAAGCTTCAACATACAAGCTTCAACAAAAGAAAATTCAAAGAACTTAGCGAATAAGGCTTTGGTGTATTTAACACAATACGTTGAAATGAAGGAAAGCTTATTTATTGATATCCCCGATAAGCTACAAATATGTACATATACATGAGTCAAAATAAACACACAAGAGGGAGCCTTCACAAAGGTTGCTTAGGAGAAGTCTCAGCAGTCGGTAGAGCCTCAGAAAGAGAAGGCACCGGAGGGGGATCATTTGGAGCCTCAGTACTGGACAGAACCCTAGAAGGAGGAGGCATCAGAGGTTGATCATTTGGAGCTTCATTACGCGGTACAGCCCCAGAAGACGAAGGCAATAAATGCCTTTGGAACAAACCCACAAATCTCTGATGATCAAGTAAAACCTGACCATCAGTTTCCTTCATCTGGTCAAGCTTCCTCTTCATGTTTGTAGCATAGTCATGTGCGAGCCGGTGCAACTGTTTATTCTCATGCTTGAGCCCTCTAATCTCCTGTTTGAGACTCATCACTTCAGCCGCCAATGATTCAACTTGGCGGGTTCGAGCAAATAGGCGTTGGGCCATATTAGACACAGAACCTGCACACTGAACACTGAGAGCCAGCGAATCCTTAACAGCTAACTCATCAGACCGTTTGGAAAGTAGTCTGTTATCTTTGGGAGTGAGAAGGTTCCTGGCCACCACCGCAGCGGTCATATCATTCTTCATCACGGAATCCCCAACGGTAAGAGGACCAGTGGGGGAGACGAAGGATGGACGCCATATGTTGTCTGGAGAAGGCGGGGCTGCCTCTTCAACAAGGTTCAAGTCAAAACGACGGTCGGAGGGGCCAGACATTTTCAAAGGTGTTGAAGAGAGAAGAGGTCGGACAAATCAAGATCTTAGAAGTGCGAGAATGAAGCTTCTACTGGTGGAGATTCAAGTGTGCTTTGGAACTTAATGCCAGCCCCTATAAAAATCTGCACTCGACGGAGCTTCAGAAATCGAAGAGGCGCCTGCTCAGAAATCGAAGAGGCGTTTGCTTTCTCAAAAGCTGGGCTGCTTAGAGATCACGAGGGTTGATCTCAGAAATCGAAGAGGCGTTTGCTTTCTCAAAAGTTGGGCTGCTCAAAGACCACAAAGGCCGATCTCAGAAATCGAAGAGGCGCTCACTTTCTCAAAAGCTGGGCTCCCCAGAGACCACGAGGGCCGATCTCAGAAATCGAAGAGGCACCTACTTTTCCAGCCTTGTCAGCACCTGTCACACGCACACTCAGCTTTGCGGAAATTATGGGCATTCTATCGAAGACTTCTGGGGAAGTAGAAAACACATGAATCTTACTGTTCAATCACCCACTTGCCACATGCAACAATAGCTCATGGGTACCACAGAAAACTTTGCCAAAGTTCTCTGCCAAAGTTGAGCACGTGAAGCTTGCAGCTCCCACTACATCACTCTGACCAAGAAGGGTAAAAGAATAGCAAATAAACAGCACTAACAAAGTTTAAACCCATAAATTTTGAAGGTCTAGCTACCATATTATTACCCACAAGGGTAAAGGAACAGTACCACTGCTGGATAATTGGAAAGTCCCTGTGTGTCAACCTCTGTGCTTCGTGGCAAGGTAGACTAGCAAACATGCCCAACCTTTACTCACATTCGAGAAAACACTCCCAATAAGATTGCTTGCTCCAAAATCGAAGAGGCACCGTCCTCCGAATCTCGAGAGCCAGACTCCCAACATGACTACTTTCTTAAAAATCGAAGAGAAGCTTCGTGGCAAGGTAGACTAGCAAACATGCCCAACCTTTACTCACATTCGAGAAAACACTCCCAACAAGATTGCTTGCTCCAAAATCGAAGAGGCACCGCCCTCCGAATCTCGAGAGCCAGACTCCCAACATGATTACTTTCTCAAAAATCGAAGAGACGCTGCTCCCCGAATCTTCGAGAGCCAGACCCCCAGCATGATTGCTTTCTCAAAAATCGATGAGGCATCGTTCTCCGAATCAATCGAAGAGGCGCTCGCTTTCTCAAAAGCTGGGCTGCTCAGAGACCACGAGGGCCAATCTCAGAAATCGAAGAGGCACCTACTTTTCTAGCCTTGTCAGCACCTGTCACACGCACACTCAGCTTTGCAGAAATTATGGGCATTCTGTCGAAGACTTCTGGTGAAGTAGAAAGCACATGAATCTTACTGTTCAATCACCCACTTCCCACACGCAACAATAGCTCATGGGTACCACATATAACTTTGCCAAAGTTGAGCACGTGAAGCTTGCAGCTCCCACTACATCGCTCTGACCAAGAAAGGTAAAAGAATAGCAAAGAAACAGCACTAACAAAGTTTAGACACATAAATTTTGAAGGTCTAGCTACCATATTATTACCCACAAGGGTAAAGGAACAGTACCACTGCTGGATAATTGGAAAGTCCCTGTGTGTCAACCTCTGTGCTTCGTGGCAAGGTAGACTAGCAAACATGCCCAACCTTTACTCACATTCGAGAAAACACTCCCAACAAGATTGCTTGCTCCAAAATCGAAGAGGCACCGTCCTCCGAATCTCGAGAGCCAGACTCCCAACATGACTACTTTCTCAAAATTGAAGAGAGGGTAAAGGAACAGTACCATTGCTGGATAATTGGAAAGTCCCTGTGTGTCAACCTTTGTGCTTCGTGGCAAGGTAGACTAGCAAACATGCCCAACCTTTACTCACATTCGAGACAACACTCCCAACAAGATTGCTTGCTCCAAAATCGAAGAGGCACCGCCCTTCGAATCTCGAGAGCCAGACTCCCAACATGATTACTTCCTCAAAAATCGAAGAGACACTGCTCTCCGAATCTCGAGAGTCAGACCCCCAACATGATTGCTTTCTCAAAAATCGAAGAGGCATCGTTTTCCGAATCTCGAGAGCCAGATACCACAGACCACTTTTTCAAAGTGCTCTGACAGAGTTAAAACATGTGAAACTGGCAGCTCCCACTACCGTGCTATGACCAAGCAGGGTAAAGGAATAGCATTACTACTTGTTGTTAGGGAGACTCCTATATATGTCGACCTCCATCCCCAACGGACAGGCAGACCTGCAAAAATGCTCAACCCTTCATCATATCTGAGAGGGCACTCCCAACGAAGCCTTTCGAAATATTCAGCTTTCTTTCCCCCCGATAATACCTCTGCAAACAAGCTATACTAGAGCAAGAATATCTCATATCATCAGGGTTAAAAGCAAGAGTATCCCATATCATGCTTTTTCCCTGTCTTTTCCTTTGGCCTTGTTTTTACCTGCAAGACAAGGAGAAAGAGAGCAATCAGTCAGCAGTTGGAATCAAGCTTCCAGCCAGGAACTGACTGCCTGGAACCCCTTACCTGATTACTTACCTGGCATTGCTCTCGAGTACTCATCTTCAACATCTTATGTTTCCAGGGAAGATTCCGCATCTTCTTGAGGAACAGATAGGGCAAGTGCGAAGGATACAAGGAAGCATGTGGAGACAAGCGTAACAGCACACGTGCCGATACATCCATTACTCTGTCAAAAGCAAAAGTATCCCATATCAGCAGGGTGGAACGTACTCTAGATTTGATGGACTTGTTTTGACCCTCAAATTCTTCAGTCGGCCTTATACTCTGGAGGAAACCAGAAAACCCTCCAGCTCAGTTCAAGAATAAGCCTGTGGAAAGTTACTTCTTCAAAAGCAAAAGTATCTCATATCATCTCTTCTCATTTTTCTTCTCTTTATCCTTCATGCTGCTGCAAGATGGGGAGAAGGTGAACAATCAGTCGGAGCTCTGATTGCTTACCTTGTCTGTCACCTCTTTCAGCAGACCCCCTAGCTCGGCGACTTGGGGGACTCCTACTACATGGTTTGTATCGCGCTTGACCAAGCCTGAAACTACAAGTAAGCTTCAAGTGAAATTGATACATTACCTTGTGCATCTCCACCAGTTAAAGATACCACCCCTGGATGGAGGAAGAGTACTTCCAGAGAAGATGCCACATCTACCTATGAGACAGATAAGGCAAGTCAAGACGACACCACACTCCGATACTTAGAAGTTTCGTGATTACGAGATCATTCTCCCACAATATTTCCTAATGTCATTTGTACTAAATCATTCACTTGTACTCACTAAAGGAGAGCTTGAACCTATGTACTTGTGTAAACCCTTCACAATTAATGAGAACTCTTCTATTCCGTGGACGTAGCCAATCTGGGTGAACCACGTACATCTTGTGTTTGCTTTCCTATCTCTATCCATTTATATACTTATCCACACTAATGACCGGAGCAATCTAGCGAAGATCACAAAAAGCGACCGTTTTCGCTACCTAGGATCTATCTTGCAAGAGAACGGAGAATTAGATGGAGATCTCAACCATAGAATACGAGCTGGATGGATGAAGTGTAAGAATGCATCCGGCGTGTTGTGTGACCGTCGTAGGCCACTGAAGCTCAAGGGAAAATTTTATAGGACGGCAATAAGGCCAGCGATGTTGTATGGCACAGAATGTTGGGCGGTGAAGCATCAACACGTACACAAAATGGGTGTAGCGGAGATGAGGATGCTTCGTGGGATGTGTGGGCACACGAGAAAGGATAAGATTGGGAATGAGGATATCCGAGGTAAAGTAGGAGTAGCCGAAATTGTAGGAAAGATGAGAGAAAATCGGCTCCGGTGATTTGGACATGTGCAAAGAAGGCCGACTGACGCTCCGGTTCGAAGATGTGACTACGGGACAGAGGTTCAGGGCCGAAGGGGTAGAGGAAGACCTAGGAAAACTTTGGAAGAGACTCTAAGAAAAGACTTAGAGTACTTGGATCTAACGGAGGACATGACACAAAACCGAGCGCAATGGCGTTCTAGGATTCATATAGCCGACCCCACTTAGTGGGAAAAGGCTTTGTTGTTGTTGTTGTTGTTGTATTGATTTTTTTTTATTACAAGTGATATCACAAATCTAAACTATTATAAAAAGAAGACTTCATCCTAGTGAGTTAAAGAGAAAAACTTTATTACTAATGCAATCCACCACTTACGTTAATAGTAAAATTAATATGATTTTTTTTGTAATTTGTAAAGGGTTAACCTTGGCATAAAAAATAATATAAATTATACACGATGTTGAATAAGACTAAAAAGGAAAGAGGAAGTGTGTTGTTACCAATACACGTGACATGATTATGTCCTTTATTTGTAAAGAAAAAAAAAAAAAACTAAAATCATACACATGACATGATTACGTTTAAAACTTAGGTATGTGGAATAGGAGAGAATCCAAACTCGAAATATAAAGTAAAAATATGGCGGTGCAATTTACATACTTAATTTTATTTCTCACAACATTTGTTGTTAATTTTTATTTTTTAATCTTTTCTAACTTATTTGATCTTATGACCAAAAGTTAAAAAGAGTGTATAAAAGGTAAAGACATGTGTGTAGATAACACCACCCTAAAAATACCCCAACTTTTTTTTCCCCTCCATTTGGTTTTATACGTTGAAAAAATAAAAATAAATAAAAAGTTCGCCAAAATATTTCTGATGTGGGAAACCGTAGCCCTTCCACCTTAATCACTCTCTCCGTTTGCCTCCACCAAAAACCACCACTTCTTTACTATTTTTCATCTTTTTGGTCTCACGATTTATTCAACTGATAAAATAAAACCCTAGCTAGGAAACCTTGTTCTACAAGTATTGTAATTAAATGTAATTGGCTTTTCGTACTTTTCAAGGAATCATAATCCTTGCAGCCAAGGCTTGTGGTGTATAAAGAGTTTATCCCATGAATGAAATCAACAAATTCAATATTTTTACATCGTATTAGACAACTGAACTAAAATTTGAAACTTCATAATTTTTTAAGCGCCACAATATACAAGGTATGTATGTTCAATTTGTTTTATGTCTTAATGTTAATAATAGGAGATTTTGGCGTAGTGCACGTGTGTTTCTTGTTAATTTATAATTCAGAAAATTGGATGTTTATTTGCATCAAATTAAGGTTACTGATTAAATGTTATTGATTGTTTTCTGAACCCTAGAATGGATGCAGCACAAGATGTACCTGTTTCGCTTCGTACCTTGAGAGAGTTCGCGATTCATAAGCAGATGGCTGATCATCCCCTAGTGGAGGAGACGAGGAGACAAGAAGAACTGAGGTTGGCCGGCGAGAAGGCCGACGAACTCATGAATCTGGAAGTTGTTGATGTGAGCGACGAGGCGGACATGATGAACTTGTGATTGTTTAAGCTAGCAGATGGCCGTAAAACCTGGCCTGGTTACGCCCGGATCGCAGCTGCTCTAGATGCACATGAGCTTCAAAAAATTCTCGCCATTGCTGCTCCGTGTGACATTCCGGTACTCCGCCACACAATATTTACCGTGCGCCGAGATTCTGAGTTCAATTTACCTGTTCTTTACTTTTGTGTTTCCTTTTGACAAAATTCGGAACCACCGAGTTGTAACTATGGATTGGTAGATCTTGTGATGTTAGAATTTAACTTTTTAATTTTTTACAGTGTCGTAAAGTTTTACTTCTCGACTCAATCACGGCCGTCGCTACAAGAGTATTTACGGAAGAATTTTACCTTGTAACTTGCTATTTATTCAAATTTCTATCTCCCACATTACGCGAAACTACAACATATGATAAATAACTAGTTACACCAAACATTTTCGCCTACTCAAGGGTGAGATCTACCATTAAAATTTAAATTGGCTATAACTATTGGAACTGTAAACATGTGTAACAGTACTTTGAATTGTTCGTTCTAACATCAAATTCCCATGACCATACGTCTATATCGGCTATATAACCCTGTAACAGGCATCACATTGCCACGAAAAGAATAGTGACCTCCGAGTTTCTGCCTCGTCGATGACCAAAGTACCTACAATCCTATACGAAAATACGAACTACAGCGAGTCCAACAGCAGTTATGGAGACCAAAGTACCTATGCAATATTTGATCACCTCATATTTTGCAGTTTCCACCTGTGCTCTTAATGCATGAATTTCCTGTCAACAAGGTTCAAGATCATTATTTCTAATAAAACCCTATGTTATAAGTCAACTGATGTAAACACAATAGTTTCCAGTGCAGTAATCGTGCTCACTCTGTCAAGTTTATTTGTGAGATTAGTTGTTTCTGCATTTTGGTTGGCAAGCTCATCGCGTATGCGCCTGCAATCATGAATCAGAAATTATTTATTTATTACGAGAGGAATCTGTTTACACCCAAATTTCATCTCTGGACACCCCATTCAATTTATAACATTCCAAAATTAACCCTACATAAAAAAATATAGAAGGAAAAAAAATTGCACAACCACCCATCTCACCTTCATTGGTGAATCCAACTCAACCCCTAATAACCTCCTCTTATTCTTCTCCAACAACAGCAAATCCCCATCCCCACCGAACCCAAAAGTGTGGCTAAGGCTAAAAGATCCATTGCACAAAGAAATTGGAGAAACAATGGCTATTCTTCTTCTTCTATTGTAAGGTAACTCACCAGCCCAGGTGGCTGGAACATAGCCGTCTGCCACTCCGCCGATCTGGAGATGGGAGGAGCCACCGATCACCATTAGTCCGGCGAAGGAGAGATAAAAGGATAATAAAATGTGAAGAGAGGGAGACAAAAAGAGAGGATAAAGGGGGTGGTGGTGGGATTGCATCTGTGGGTGGGAGAGAGATAATTGAGTGGATTCAGAGGTGGCTGGAACAACCGCCCTTCACCATTAATTTTTCAGTAAATTTAATAATGGGATACAATGGTCATTAAAGTAAGAAAAATTTATGGGTGTCCAAAGATGAAAAGTGGGTGTAAACAAAACTTATTACAATGGTACCAAGGGACTAATAAAATTGAAGACAACAAGAAAATTAACTTACCCTCTTTCAAGATTTAAATCCAAACGCTGCCCTGCTGTAACTTTGTCAATCTCGTACCTGTTTCAGTAAACAAACTATTGAACTAAGACCACCAAGAAAAATAACAGTATTGGAATAATAAGTTATGAGTCAATAATTCCCTTGACAGTAGAAGAACCAAAAACATAATACATCAGAAGACATACCTCAATTCACTGCGCATCTTCTCTATATCACCACGAAGTTTTTCAGTTTCACGTTGCAACACTGTAAAATGATGCTCCTACGACCAAACAACGATTAATTAGAATAAGAAAATGATAATTTTTGTATTCTATATGTATAGGACTATTCAATACTAAAACCATTCAATAGTCTAATAAATCTAAAATCATGCTATGCTACCTCAAAAAGAGTTTACCAGCATCATAAAGCCATAGCATGGTTAGAACTGATTTTTAACACAAGATATAAACACATTAAGGAACGCAAAGCCAATTTTATGGTGTTTCAGCCTTTCTGCAAATCCTTTTTTTTTAAAGACCATTCAATGTCAGGTTGTAAGTCCTATACAAGCATATCAAGTTAGTTGCTTTCAGTGAATTCATTGTTTTATCACCAAGTAATTAATCGACTTCATTGAGTTTCAAGTTAAATGTATGTGGAAATCGAATTAGGTTTAAACACCCTCGAAAGAACTAGATACGATTTCTGATAAAGAATGAAGGGTGATGGATAAGGAACAAATCCATCCCCTGCTAGTTTCGATATAAAAAAAGGAAACTGTTATTAGCACTCCAAAAATCTCATTATGCACTCCTTAGAAGTGTATTTTTCTTTCTAAATATAAAAAGTTTGGAGTGCAAAATGAGAATTTAGTAGTGCCAATAAGAATTCCCTAAAAAAATTGCAAATTACCAAATTTTACTCTACTTCAAAAACTCATGTCTATTTTATTACTACCACGATCTATTTTGTCAGTGAATGCATTGTTCTACCACAATCTATTTTGTTACTGTTTCAACGTTAACCATCCAAAAATAGCAATCAGATACTTTCTCCCCCAACTTAGGTTTATGATGGAACAATGAACACTAAACCAAGCTGATCATAACAAACAATGCTGAATTCCATTTGGTGGCATGTAATATGATAGCAACTTTCACGGAACGCTATACCAAAACAGTAGCAGTACTGCTCCAATAGCTATAAATTATTCTCGAAGTGCTAAGTTTTATGAAGAAGGAAGGACAAATCTGTTGGAACCTGTGAACTCTGTACTTCGGATTTGAACTTTGACAGGTTTGATTCTTGCAGCATTACAGCCTACAAATACCAAAATCAAAAAACGCATCAAAATTAGACCGCAAGATGAGCAGTAAAAACATCGAACAAAACACGCACAACTTGTAAACTAACACTCCACTGAGGCAAATCAACAAACAGTTGGAGAGCAGCATTTTACCTGCTGCATTTCGGATTTAGATACAAAAGCATGAGCTACATTCTCCAAGCTATCATTCAGAACTTCAGTGATCGCAGCCGTGATGGCCTCCGCCTGCTTCGTCGGCACGCCTTTGGCCTCCAAACCCCTGACCAGAGCCAGCGTGTCGACAAGAAACGCGCGGTTTCCGTTCGGTTTGACCAGCTGCGAAATCTGCCTGCTCACGAGTCCGTGTCCTCTGTTGCCCGTCGAGGAAGGCGCATAGAAGTTTCGTCGGAAGCCGGAGAAGCGAAACGCCGATTCGGCACCGGTTTGAAGCACCCGCTTGCAGAGCGCCATGGATTTGCTTCAAATCTTTCAGGGAGAGCTGATACTCGAAGTGGGGTCCACTGGAGAGAGGAAGAGAGAGGCGGCGAACAAACGTGGATGGCGGATGGCCCAAGGACGTTAAGAAGAAGGAAAAATGAAAAGGGAAAGTAGTTTTGCGGTTGCTTGGGGGAAACGCAAACAGCTTGCGTTTATATTTATGCTTTCCTGTGACTCTGTCTCGGTCGTTACAAGCCTTTGCCCAAGTCAAGTCTTGCGGTTGTACTTCCAAACTTATACATAGCTGTTCACATATTTATTTTTACTTTTCACATATTTAGTAATTTTTTGTCATTGATTTTTTAAAATTTATTTGATCTGACGGCCGAAATTAAGAGGGTGGTGAGAAGTAAAAATAAGTGTGTGGATAACATTACTCTATTTTAAATTCAAAATTTGGGGATTTTTTTTGTGGATGGCTAATCATAATAATTTTTGTTTTGAAAAATCCTAGACAAATCAGTTTTAGATCATATTTTGCAAATCACATGATGTGACGCTTGATGGTTGGATTCCTTCTTCGAATGTTTAAACTAGTCATCAACCGTTGTCATATTGTGTGATCTATAAAATATGGTTTAAAATGATGATCATTTTAGCATCATCCATTTCTTTTAGTTTATATTGTATTTCTCCAAAGCCAAATGCAAAACTAAAAGGTTTACCGTGTTGTAAAGAACTGAGAAAGCTTCATGTTGTGCTCAATGCATCTTATTCAAGTGATAGTTTCCTCATTACTATTGCAAATATGACAAGTAGTAAATTTTCTTCAAAAAAAAAAATTCTCTTAGGTGAGCTTCATCATTATCACTTTGTAACCATGTTGTAGAATTAATGTACTAAACCCTAAATCCTTAATAAATTTGACGTCAAGAGTGACTTTCATTGATAAGAGGGAGTGGTGCTTACTGCTTAGAATTTGTGAATGCTTCAACATTATTATTGTTATTCGGATATATATATATATATATATATATATATATATATATATATATATATATAGTTGTACAACCCTAATCACAATTAATCTAAGAAACCTATTAAGGAAAGAAATTTTCAATAGAATCAATTACAATGTTTGCATTTCTATTTCCAACACTCTCAAGTTCGTGCATTATCGAACATGCCCAACTTGCTACAAGTTTTGCAAAAATCCTTTTCGACACTGCTTTTGTTAAGACATATATGCAAGCTGAGGTTTCGACTTGACTCTTGGTATCTCAATAATCTTTCAATCTAGCTATGAAGAAATAATCTACTTCCACATGCTTCGTTCGATCATGATGAACTGGATTAGCTACGATCTCACATGCAGCTTTACTCTCACAATATAGCTTCATGGTGTGTTTAAGACCATAAATCCTTCAAAATATTTTGTAATCAAAGCATTTCATTAGTTCCCAAAGCAACTCCTCTATACTCTACTTCGGCACTCGAGCGAGCAACAACATTTAATAGAATTTTACGGCTTAATTTTCATGTATTCCATATTCTGAATAAATAGTACATACAATCCTTGTTACAAAAGGAAACAAAGTAAAGGACACAATATCCTTCCTAAAACATGCCTCTAATAATTACAAGATATTTACTTTCATTTTCTTCTAAATATTGACTTATTCCAATACTCCCCCTCAAGTTGGAGCATAGATATTACTCATGCCCAACTTGGCAAGTGAATTACCAAATCTTCTACTACACACGGCATGAGTAAGGATATCTGCAAGTTGTTCTTCTGAGTTCACAAACGGTATTGACACAATCTTTTTCTTCAACTTTTATTTGATAAAATGTCTATCAACCTCAACATGCTTAGTCCTGTCATGCTGTACTGGATTCTCGGCTCTTTCCCTGGCAGACTTATTATCACAATACAACTTCATTGCCTCCTTCTGCTTAAAACCAAGACTTCAAAGTAACTTTTGTAGCCAAAGAATCTCACACACACCATGTGCCATACCCCTATACTCGGCTTCAGCAGAAGACCGTGATACCACATTCTGCTTCTTTCTTCGCCACGTAACCAAATTACCTCCAACAAAAGTAAAATACCCAGATGTAGACCGTCTATCAGTCACATCACCTACCCAATCAACATCAGTAAATCCCTTAATCCTCATATGTCCATGACATTCATACAAAATTCCTTTACCAGGGGCAGACTTCAAATATGCCAAGATTCTCATTACTGCGCCATATGATCCACACTTGGTGACTGCATAAACTGACTAACCACACTTACCACATAGGCAATATCTGGACAAGTGTGAGAAACATAAATCAGCCTCCCCACTAGTCTTTGATATCTACCTCTGTCAACCGGTTCCTGATCTAGATAAATCCCCAAATAATGTTTCTCTATGATAGGAGTGTCCACAGGCTTACATCCCATCATTCCTGTGCACTTTAATAAACCCAGAACATATTTACGTTGAGACAAGAAAATACCTCTAGATGACCGAGCAACTTCCATGCCAAGAAAATATTTCAAATCTCCCAAATTCTTCATCTCGAACTCGGCGGCAAGGTTTTGTTCTAGCTTCATCATCTCTTTCGAATCATCACCTGTTATTATCATGTCATCCACATAAATAATTAAGGCTGTCACTTTACCACTTTCCTGTTTCACAAATAATGTATGATCCAAGTGACTTTGATAATACCCAATCCGCCTCATAACTTGGGAAAATCTACCAAACCACGCACAAGGCGATTGCTTAAGTCTGTAAAGTGACTTTCGCAACCTACATACTCCGGTTTTCCCTCCGGCATTGTACCCTGGAGGAAAATCCATAAATACTTCTTCTTCCAAGTGCCCATGAAGAAAAGCATTTTTCACATCAAACTGTTTTAGTGGCCAATTCAAATTTGCAGCTAAAGAAATCAGAACTCGTAATGTATTCATCTTCGCTACTGGAGAAAAAGTCTCATGATAATCAACACCATAAGTTTGAGTTTAGCCTTTTGCTACTAACCTTGCTTTATACCTGTCTACCGATTTGTCTGCCTTGTATTTGATCGTAAAGACCCATCTACACCCAACTGGTTTCATCCCTTTAGGTAGCTCAGTTACCTCACATGTATCATTCTTATGTAGTGTCATCATTTCCTTAGCCATCGCAGTAGCCCATTTAGGATCTTTCAAGGCTTCCTTAACTCGGCTTGGTGCTTGGATTGCTTCCACATTGTTTACCCAGGCTTGACGTTCTGGTGCAAGGTTTGAGCATGACACATAATTAGCTATTGGATACTTCACTTTTCCTTCAGGAGAAAACCTGTCGGAGGAACACCACGATTTTGCCTTGGCGGCAACTTATATGTACTCATAACATTATTTGGATTAGTTACATGAGCATCAGTAGTACTTACCTCAGGAATATTCAGAGAAGACATATTGGGTGGCACTATTGAGCTTGAGAGAGAGGGGGTTGCGGGTTCGGTAGCTAATGATTGCTGGAGCGGTGAAACTGGTTCGGGAACTCCCTGCTGACACTCTGCATCACACTCAGCAGCACATTGCCGAGAAGACTCAACTGGTTCGGTGCTACTTGGCTGAATGATACTCACATTCTCGGCAGTGTCTTACCGAGATTTACTGTTTCCATTCTTAGTAGTGTTTTGCCGAGAGCTTTCATAGCTTTTTTTGTCAATAAATACTCCCCCTGAGCTACATATTTCCAACCACCCAAGATCACCACTCATATTCTCCCCCGGGTGATCGGAAGGTGATGGAGTCGAAGCATAAAAGAACTCGGATTCAAAAAAGGTAACATCCATAGTTACATACATATGACAAGTTTCAGGGTGGTAGCACTTATACCCTTTCTGTTGAGGAGCAAATCCCAGAAAAACACACCAGTGAGCACATGGATCGAGCTTACTACGATGAATCTTGTGAATATGAACATATGTTACACACTCAAATACACGAGGAGAAAGAGTATTAGTTGACATTACTGGAACAAACTATGTCAATACTTGGAGAGGTGTACGAAAATCCACAACCCGGGATGGCATACGGTTAATCACATACACGGCATAGGTGATAGCTTCAGGCTAGAACCGTTTAGGTACAGATGCACCAATGAGCAAGGCACGGGCAGTTTCCAAGATATGACGGTTCTTTCTTTCAGCAACCCCATTTTGTTGTGGGGTATGAGGACAAGTAGTCTCATGTAGAATTCCTTGATCCCGAAGAAAGCCGGACAACTCGGAACCAATATACTCACCTCCATTATCAGAGCGAAGAAACTTAATAACAGAGGAATATTGTGTTGCAACCATTTGAGAGAATGATCGAAACACCATACCCACATCACTTTTATTCTTCATCACATAAATCCAAGTCATACGAGTGCAATCATCAACGAAGGTAACGAACCATTTAATTCCAGACAAAGTACTAACAGGAGCGGGACCCCAAACATCAGAGTGCACAAGTTCGAAAGGAAACAATCTTTTATTCATGCTAGGAGGAAACGAAACGCGATGACTCTTCGCGAGAATACATACCTCACAATGTAAGTCTGATTCTTTTATTTCATGAAATAAACTAGGCAACATACGCCTCAAATAACCAAACGAAGCATGTCCTAACCGACGATGCAATAACCAAACTTCCTATAAATTATTGGTACGAGATGCTCGAACTGCATTAGCTCTGCCAGAAACAACGTCATCCACATAATATAACCCCTCTCTCTTAGTGCCACGCCCAATGATTTCCTTTGTCTAAATATCCTGAAGTAAGCAAAATGAAGGATACATTAATACAACACAATCCAATTGTTCAGTGACTTGAGGTACAGACAATAAGTGATGGGACAATGATGGAACCAATAAACAATTATGTAAGGGAAGAGATGGTGTAAGAGATATTGTTCCTGCTCCAACAACAGCAGCAGTAGAACCATTGGCAGTTGCCACACACTTTCTATGAGGGTCTTTCATGGACTGAAACAAAGTTCTATCATACGTCATATGATCCGTAGCACCAGAATCTAAAATCCAACCTGTATTTGTCATTGAAATAACAATATACTGCACATCAGTCACTACACACTGCACAACACTGACAAAACAACAAGTACGACACAATGCAGATACACAACAAACCACACAATTGCAGTCAACAGTTGCAGGCAACCACGCAGCACAACACTGCAGTTCCAGCAATAGACACGCAAAACCTCACGGTATAAAAAGGAAACCCTTACACGCTGCCCAAGGACAGCAAACGGCAACAATCTTTTTGTTCTTAGTTGACAGCAGCGGCCACACTGATCTACGGACAGAAATAAGTAGCATAAACTACAGCCCACAGTACAAGAGAACAATTCACACGCTGCAAGCAGCAACAAATCCCTTTTATTTTTTTATTATTTTGGTTTTGGTCACAGATTTACATGCTGCAATCGTGCAACAAGCAACATCAAATCTCCCTTTTTTTTATTACTATCAAGTCTGCAATCATACAAGCACCATCAATTCACACGGCACAACACGCTTGTAGCTCTTACACGGGCAGAACAAACACACCAATACACGGCACAATTGCAAAAGCATAGCACCACACACGGCAGCAAGATCACACTGTTGCAAATCCACTATACACGCCCTGACCGATTTCTGCAACAAGCAGTGCAGGAACAAGTTGACCGAACACAGTAGCGGAAGAAAATATTGTTTTACAGTTTCTAGGGTTACGACAAACTTGGCTCTGATGCTAAATAGAATTTTACGGCTTAATTTTCATGTATTCCATATTCTGAATAAATAGTACATACAATCCTTGTTACAAAAGGAAACAAAGTAAAGGACACAATATCCTTCCTAAAACATGACTCTAATAATTACAAGATATTTACATTCCTTTTCTTCTAAATATTGACTTATTCCAATACATTTTGTTTCTTACTCCTCTAAGTAACCATATTACCTCCTACAAATATGAAGTAACATGATGCTGATCGTCTATGATCAATCCATCTTGCCCAATGGGCATATGTATACACTTCAACGTCCAACTAACCATTCTTTCAGAACAAGACCCCTTTATGTGGAGCTGACTTAACATATCACAAAGTTCGCATCAATGTATCCATATGTTACTTAGGATCACCCATAAATTGGCTTAACACACTTAAAACGTAAGCCGAGACTTGCCGCATATGAGCCAAATACATCAATCTTCCTACCAAATGTTGATATCTCTTCTTTTCACACTTTGGTTGATCTGGATTAGACCACAACTTTAAACCTTCTTCGAATGACATATCTACTGGTTGACTGGTTGACTGGTTGACATTCCCGTCCCATGTAATAAATCATGAACATATTTCTTTTGTGATAGAAAGATATCATCCTTCAAACGGGCCACTTCAATACGCAAGAAATACTTCAGTGGACCAAGATCTTTTATCTCAAAAATTAGGGTCTAACTTCAAAGTAGATGATGGATTACTCAAAAATAAACTTATCCATTGCAATAACCCTCAGAGTGGAGGGCAAGGAGAAGTTCCTTTCATGTTTAAACCCCTTCAGCTAGCGGTGGATTCGCTCCGTGATTAAGGTACTTCTCTTCAACCCACTGTTTTCTGGGTTCATATCTCCAACCAACCATGCTAGTCTTGTATTCGTGATTACAAAAGTTGGAACAAGGTGCACCTATTCACATTTCGATCAACACCTGATGCTACTAGTGCCGCATTCCTCTTAAACCTGCAGATATAAATATGAGGTTTTTGAACCATAAGTCGAAAGATAACAAACAAGACCTGAAATTAAAATAATAAATCATGTGAAAAATGTCATTGGCAACTCATTTTCTCCTCTGCTAAGTCGAGTTTCTGCCATACCTGTGGAGGTATTCATCAAGCGAGAAACTATACAGCAAAATAAAGAACAAAACTGAGAGAATTCATTCTGATGGTAACCGAACATACCATTCGAGAATGCAATAGAATCACATTGCATGTTTTTTTTTCTCCATAATGAAAAGAAGAGAGAGAGAAGATCATGTCACTAATCTAATTAATAGGAATTTTGGTATGCATTTCATTTGCAGGACAGGTTTGGAACACGATACATTTTAGTATCAGAAACTAAGTGCCTCATGGGAGAGATGTATTTGTTCACCATTCATGGAATCAAGACCTTATTGGCATACCACCTCCCCTTGACAAAGGAAGAAGAAACATAAAAAGAAAAACTTAACATACCTTCACTTTTATGAGCAGGAGTTGGAGCATGAGTATGGCCTGCAGGTTTTTTGTCATACAATACCTGACACAAGCTAGTTATGTCACATATCAACCGAGTTGATGAGAAGATCTTAAGCATAAAAATATGAGTATTAGAAGTATTTATGTAATTAGACTTTTAATTTGGACAGAAAAGTGATACAGATATTCCACCAAATAAATTCCAAATACTTCATAGCACGAGTTTCGCAAATCAGGGAGACAAGGAAAAAGAGATAAGAGTGAAGATATAACGCCTCAAGACCAACACAAAACGGCAATTCTGCTTGTTTATTATGTGGATCAGCAGGAGTATCATTTCTGTCTAAGAAGACCGAATAACCAACGCAGGCATACTTCAAATGGGCAAGCGCCCGATCTCCTGCCATTTACTTGTTTGTTTGTCTGATGTTGTTTTTTCACTTCCCTCCTTGTCATCTGCACTAGAATGTCCTCGACGGTTCGATGCTGATCGTGCGGTACAAAAGTAGGCGCCAAAACATGTGTAAATTGTATCCGACTTTTATGTTACCATAACGATCCTCGTTCATTATGACAGTTGCGAGGGAGGATCAATTGATGTGTTAATATTGAGAATGAGATGCGTCTAGAGTTCAATTCCCTTCAATTTAAACACTAGAACTTGTGCATAGTCGATAGATATGCGAGTTCGAATCTCCCTGTATTTATAAAAACTTGCATTTTCTTTCCTTTCCTTAGGATACAAGAAATCTTACATGCATCAACATCACCCATGATTGTAACACATTGGAATATCTAAACAGTAAGGAAGAATGTAGGAAAGACCAAACAAAGCATAATACACTAAACTAACCTAGTTATTGTAATTAGAAGATTAACAAAACAAAGGGTTTATACATAAGTCAAAACTCTTCCATGGGAAATTTGCTGTACAGTATCAACCGCTCTTCTGCTGCTGCTGCTTCTGCTGCTTCTGTGTTCCCAAAAATCTTACTGGTCCGGGTGCAGATAATCACACGCTGCGCCCTTCTTGCAGTGACCACTCTCAAAGAACCTGCACACTCTGGGCCCTTTGAAGGGCGGCCTCGACGACCCTCCTCCCCCGCCGCCACCACCAAAGGACGACTGCCTATTCCAGGGCTGGCCCCCACCATAACCAGAATCTCCGCCATGCGGAGCACGATCCCTTTGATTTGAGAACCTATCTCCTCCATTTTGAGTTTGCCCACCCCAACCAGGATTGGTGTTCGCAACTGCTGGCCCTTGGCCAGATGGAGCCCAACCGGGATTTCCACTTAACGAAGTAGGTCCTTGAGCAGCAGGTTGGACCCAATTAGGCGCTGCATTTCCAGGTACTGGACCTTGACCAGGTCCAGCCCACCCTGGACCCTGTCCCGGAGCTCCCCAGTTCATGTTTGTATTTCCTGGCACTTGTCCTCTCCAGGCCATGTTTGGATTTCCCCCAATTGGTGCCCAACCTGCGTTTTGATTCTCTTGCCCCGTTCTTGGCAGAGAACTTTGGTTATCTGGGACACCCATGCTCCAAGGTACCTGGGGCGATGGTGCTGGAGGCTGAATGTATGATTGATTAGCTGGGACTTGGGGTCTCCAAGGATCAGACTGTGGAACACCAGAGAAGCCTGATGAAGGCAAATTTCCAGCTGCATTTCCTGTATTAATAGACTGGGTAGCATTGTTAGTAGATGAAGCGTTACCCCAGTAACCATGGGCCGGATGTTGTGCAGGCATAGTAGAAGCATTAATTGGTTCTATCCTCTGGGACGGAGCACCTGCCCAGGATTGAGTTTCACTCCCAGGTACTGGCCCTGGAGCAGTCATTTCCTGTTTTGGAACTGAACCAGAAGCCCACCCTCGAGTATCACCACCGGGAGTACGATTAGTAACAGTCTGTACCAGATTTTGCAGATTTGAAACAAGATTTTTCACATCTGTTACTTGATTCATTGAAGCATTTACTTGACCATGCATTTGACGAGTATTTGTAGAGCCCAGAAGCACAGCAGTTTCAGACTTGGGTACTGCATTAATGCCAGAAAGAGAGCTTGAGCGATCAATTCCAGAAACTCGCAGTGCACTTTCTGGAGTAGCTACTGTACTAGGTTGCATCACTCCATTTCCACCCAAGACAGAGCCAGTTGGATGAACAGGGGTGGGTGACCAATTACTTTCATAAGCTTGACCCCTTGCCCCACCTAATGGAGTTTGGGATGGAGTAGGCGAGGGAAAGTTTGTTGTGCCCCACCCATCTGAAGAATACTTAGGAACCTCAACTGACGATAGAGTACCTCTGGCTGAGGATGAAGTAATTTCGTTTTCTGATCCCCAACTTCCTCCTCCAGCTTGGCCTTCTGTACCCCGTTGAAAGAGACCTCCTTGAGGCTTCCCAGACGGTGCAGGTGAGAGACATGAATCATGAACCATTTGGGCCTTTAGAAAACTACTGTCAACCACTGAAGGGTCTTTCTGGAACTTTCCAGCCAATACATCAGTTACCAGGATAGAATCTTCTTCCTTCTCAGTGTTTTTCCAAACTCTCAAGTTGGCGGGAAAATAGCCAGTGTTATTCCATTTGCGTAGCTGTGCCATGGAAAATGGTCCCTGAATCTTCCCGGAAGGATCCTTGTAATGCCATATTTTTTCTGAATCATTGATAGGGGCTGTCGATTGTGCTGCGCCAGTGGTGAAATGTGCCACTGAATTTCCTGAGCCACCAGGAGATGATTCAGATTGTACCACAGATTGCGTACTCCTAACACCTGTTTCTAAACTTGAAATAATTTGTTTCTTCTCCCAGTGGCTTGTTTGCTGCGTTTCTCTGTCTCTTCCTTGACCCCATGAATCATTCACTCTCTCACCAGCTCCAGTTGTATTTTCTGCTTTGTTGTAGAATCCCTTATTTGACGTATTCCTGCTTAACTCTCGATTTGTATTGGAATAATTCTTTGTCACACCCCAGGAATCATTAAAAGAAGATCCTCCTCTTCGTGGAGAAATTGGATCCCTCCCTTTCCTTCCAAAGGAAAAACCTGTAGGTCTCGTGTAACTATCTGCATGGGTTGAAAGCTATGTTATTAATGACTGAAATAATGACTGGATTATTGCTATCGTTTCGGTTAAAATTATGATCGAATTAATGAAAAAGAAAATAGCACTAGAGAATTAAAGGTATAAAAATTCCAAAAAAAAAAAAAAAAAAAAAAAAAAAAAAAGAATGGGACCTTGTCTCTTGTCATCTCCTTCGTCTTCCTCCTCCTCAGATTCATAACTCGGGTCCATATTTGGATCCGCATGTATTTCTAGAGTTTCCTCTAGTCTACGCTGGCGTTCCTCAGGCGTCTTTAGAAGCTGCAACTTCTCTACACACTCTCTAAGCGTGAAAAGAAAGTTAAGGATTTTACATCATACCGATTCCTAGTCATCTTAAAGTACCATATACAACATTGACCATAAAAATAAAAATAAATTAAAAAAAAGTACCATATACAACAAAAGCAGCAGCAACAACAATAACAAAGCCTTATCCCACCAAGTGGGATATACATATATGTATATATATATATATGTGTGTGTGTGTGTGTGTGTATAACAAAAGCATCTCTAAAAAAATACAAAAAAAAAAAGAAAAGAAAAAAGCAATTTAAGGTTTTCTTTCCAAGGAATCAAGAAATTAATAAGATTTTTTTATATTGACAGTGAAAATACATGTTTCGGGCATCAACTAATGAAAAAGGCAGACGGAACTATTAAATAGGTATCTGATGCTCTATTAAGGAGCTAAAATTTCTTGTAAAGTTAAAAGTGCTAAAATTTCTTGTAAAATGCCAAATGCATCTGCTTATTGCAACATCCAATTCCCCTCCAAAACAAAACATAAAGAAAAAGAAGACCTCAACTGGTATAAAGTATCCCTTCACATGTGTCACTCATTACTTCTAATCATAGCAAAAAAAAAACTTGCGAGATAGTAAAATTTCCGCCTTTACCAATATAACGTTTTTAAGTTTTCTGGAAATCGCTAATATAAGAAACAGGTCAATTTATATCAAAGGCCACAGCCTCAGAAAGCAAGTAAATATAAAATTACACCAAATAGCTCAGACTTCAGGAAAGAGAGTAGTGCATAAGGTTCCAACACATTCAAACATCACAAACCAAGAAAAGGGAGATGATTTCTGCACACCATATTTCACCTCTTGCATACCCCTCTTTTTTCCAGCCATTGGAGTGAACAAATCAAGGGCCAAATTAAAATGAATGTGTAGAACTATAAACCCCTCTTTTTTCTAGCCATTGGAGTGAACAAATCAAGGGCCAAATTAAAATGAATGTGTAGAACTATAAGGTAAAAAAGAAGGGTCTGCAGAAATCACTTTACCACCAAAAAAAAAAAATTGTGAATAAAAATGTATTAAACTTGAAAAGTAAAGGATATTCCTTCCTGCGCCCTTTTTCACTAGCTCGATCACGAAGATGAATGAGTCTCACTATCTCCGTTTCTAACCACTGTATCAGAATAAATAAAACCAAATCCATCAAAGAAAAGCAAGGAAAACTATTAAAAAAATAATATCAAAATCAAGTTATAGGAAAAACAGAGGGCATAATGTATATTGAATTTACACCTACAAGATTAAGATAAGAGTTGAGTCAACAACAAAGGAGCCAGAATCCATATTGTATCTAAGAAGAGGAGGACAAAACAATCCTTCTTAAAGAACAAATCTGGTTGAGATTATTAGGAATTAATTGGGGAAAAGCAACTAGTTCTTGCCGATATTCCTATGTTGCAGACATGTTAGGTCTTTTATCTCTTCATGAAAACATTAAAACTCCTGTAGCAAATGGCAGAGGATGGCTGCAAAGAACTTGATCTGCTCACAAGTTCAAGATTGGATTGAGCTTGTTTTATATTTGAGTTGATCTAGAACCCAACCATAGGGTTACAAAAATCAAGCACCTGCCTATCTCAACATTAGGTATTTATGCCATGTCACCCTGTGTTATACTTCATTTGAAAATACATGAATGAGAGACTTAAGGCTTAAATACAGATCCATAGCTTGAGTGGTTACGAAGCTCAGCAAGTAAAATCGTCAAGCTTGATTTTCGGGGTTCAATGGTCGGCCTTTACTTGTTCAAGACCAACTCGAAATGCAACTGTTGAAGCTCGACATCATAGCATTCAGATGTCCAGTTAAGTTGGAAAAAGCAAATAAATTGCTTCACCTAGGCTTCATATGCAACCTTTCAGATCCACTTACAAATGGAGAGGAAAACCATTACACCATAGTGCTAGTAACAGCTAGTACTCAACCTTAGACAAGTTTATTACACGGTGATGGTGTACCATACCCCAAATATCTTCTAAATTGAAAAACATAGTAACACCAAAATTACTCCTCTTTGTTGTGCCTTTATGGGTGGTACAGATAAAAAAATCAATCAGAATTAAACTTGGAAACCAGGACCCCATAACCTCTATAATCAAACCCATTGTGGTAAGCAAATATGCCAAGCCATGTTTCCCTTTACAAGCCAATAACTGAAGTTGGAAAACCAAACACGAAAAAAGAAGCCTGCTTGGGCTAAAAAAATAGATAAAACCTTGGTTCAGATCACTACCTAAGTCCTTTATTAACTGTGGCGTAAGTTTCTAGCGTACCTAATTCAAGGGATTGGAATTTGGCAACCACATGAGCCTATACTAATATTAAAAGCCTACAAGCATTATTTGGTCTTTGCATGCTTCCAAATTATATAGTTTACCAATTTACAGAATCATAAGATCCCTGGTTCTTATAACGATGAGCCAGTAATGTAACACACGTATTTGGATTACAATGAACTGTTTCTTTGTCACTTTTGCAGATTGGAGGGCTACTTACTGTATCTAATATATTTGGAGGAAGGAAAGCTGTGCTTAGGTACCTTTAATCAGTGGTTTCTGTATCTTTTTATGGCCAATAAATGGAACTTCTCAGTTCCATTATATTGTATGCAGTCCACAAATCTTGTATATTTTAGACTAGTTAATGAATTCAGTTCTTTTTATGAAGGAAGTATATTACAATCTTCTCCCTAAGTGGACACTCGGTGGAGGTATATATTTTCTTCATCATCATCATCGTCCTTGCATCATCATATTTTCTTTTCTTTCCTTTTATGTGAAACAAAACTTTCCTAAGTACACTTTAAAACTTTATCCTGGAAATCAAATCTACAGCAATCCCTAAAGTCAATGCTGTAATATAGAGCTCAATTTTGAGATGAATTACCAATCAACGTCTGATGCGACATGAAACATGTGCAAGCCTAAGCGTACATAGAACATGTCCAAGATGCAAATAAAAAATTGAAGAAAAAAGAAGTTAACAAGTGAGAAAGCAACTTTAAAGGATAAAAGGGCAAGAGTTTTACATCTTTGACTCTGACTGCTTGGAGCGCTATTGCTTTGTCTTGAACATCACCCTGCAAGCGACCACTTTCTCAGGAGAAGATAAAAATTAACATAACACACAAAAGTAACAATAGAAGATAGAAATACCACAGTAAGCCGGTTGATAAGTCCACATTTTATGCTCTGACGCAGTCGTTTGCATTCGTCCTAAAAATAAACAATGAAACAAGGTGATAATCAAACAAGTGATTTCTAAATGAAAGCAGAAACAAAAAAATTTCAAACAAAGATTGCTTTTCCAGCAATCTTCACTATGATGCACATAAAGCTGCAATCTCTCCCAATAAAGAGGGAAAAGCAAACTACACTATCCATTCTATTGGATGTGAGAATTATTCACGTTTCCCTTGTACCATATCTTGCCCAATGGCAAGCATTATCAGTCTTTCTAATGTTATTTCTAATGGACGAGATGCCATTGAGAACAAGGATGTCCAAATCATGTTTCTTTAAGAGCCACATTTATGTTATTTTTAAACCGAGTTTGGAATTGAAAGGAAATAGTTAGTTATATGCTAAATCACCTCAGTGAACTCTTGGTTTGAGATGATATCAATCGAAATGATCTCTGTCTTGTTTAAGTTTAATATCTCTAGCAAGATGTCTGTCATCCTTTTACCAACTTTATATGGCTCGGCACCTTTGCATGTACCTGTTCAGAAAATCATTTAGACAATGAACTTTACAATTCTGATAGTTTAATGCCTTCGTTGCTCAGGCCAAAAATACAATGAAAGACAATTAATCAAATAATTACCTATAATTTGCACCAGCCTATACAAATCTTGCTTTTGACCACTACCAGAAATTCTAATTCTGACAAAAGAGCCAGCAACCTTGTCTTGAAAGTTATCCAGATCATCAAGTAGATCTTCCACTAAATTACGCCTTAAGAAAATTAAATTGATGTTATGCATATCAATGGCTGCAAAGTCGTCAATATTAGATTGAGGTCCTTTCCCATCACCCTTTTTACGTGCTTTACGTCTCTTATCTTTACTGGCCTTTGCTGGGGTATCAGAGTTGCCATCAACCTCCAACTGATTGTCATTGGTATCAACAACACTCCCTTGAAGATCATCAGTGTAAGCATCCTCTTTTACAAGAAAGTGGGATTCAAGAAGCTTTAACATTTCAAAATGCCCAACGCGTGGTTTCCCAAATAAATTTTGAAGCCTTATATCACAAACTATCTGACTTTTTCGCCGAGGGTCACGAAGTTTGTTCCTTTTTATATATTCTAGCAAGAGAGCCTGGACATCAAACTGAGATAAAGGAGACTCATCACCATCTCTCATGTGCATTACAAACTCTAGAAGTTCCTTTGATGCCCACCCTGCACTATTATCTGCAGATGGACCTCCAGAGCCGGTTGCTGTAGCTGCACTTGATGAATCCCTCCCCTTTGCACGGGTTCTCATTCGTTTTTTGGACTTTCTTTTTTTAGGGTTAACTAAATCCAAATTCTCAGAGTTGTCAGAATCAGACCCTCCACCATCATTAGCATCATAGGGTTCATCACGTGACTCCTGTTTATTAGCACGTCCAGTTGATCCTTTCCTTGGATTCTTGGCCTGAGCAAGGTCATCAAGCGTTAGAGATAACTTCTCTTTTAAGTCTATCCAATAATCCTTGAAGAGGTACTCCCAGCTGCTTTTATCATCAAAATCGACTTCATCCTGCACAAGCACAAGAAAAAAAAAATGAATAAAATGAATGCCACTGCAAGCAGTTTAAACGTGTTAAGTGAAAACAGTACATAGTTAAGGACAAGATTAATGTTATAAATTGTAATGTTATAATTTTGATTTTAATAAATTGACCAGACCTAATGTCTAATGACATACCACTCAAACCATGACACGCTAGAATTATACAAGTGGACATTGCTGAGAATTCCCAACCAAATGGAGAGACAAACACTCTCTGACTTTGACTTACATGAAGTACAATGACAGATTGAAACTACATTTCCTCTGTCGCATGAAAACTTGGGCTGCAGCAGTTAAGTATCAAAGGACTATCGACACAGGCAATGATAGACCTATAATCTCTAAGAGGGTGAGTATATGCAACACCCCAACCATTTCACATGAGCTTTCAGCCACATTACATCTAATCTTCTTTTTTTTTTTGTTCGTTTTTGCACATAATTATAGCCAGACATTTTATTATGCCATAGGTTTCAAACCGATACATGCAATTACAATTAGATGCTTTATTCTTGAAGCCATATTTTCCAACATATTATAAAAGATTTCTTACAAACAAAAAAAATATTACAAAACAAGAATACTCAATCAAACTAGCTTCCCTTAAATTTATTGATATAATTCAACGTATAATTCTGGATATATGACTTGTACAAACTCAAGCAACTCAATATGCACTGACTGGATACATTGTTCATCGAGTGAACTACAGTCCGCCAGAAGGGAACTCAAACAAAACAAGATGAGAACAAGGGACAGAGCATATAAAGACAAATCCCAGACATCAACAACCCTAGGAAAAAATCACCAGGGAAACCAAGATACTGCTGGTTCCCAGTTCACCTTTGATTAGAAGAAAGGGAAGTCACTAACCTGATTACATACAGAGGCCTACGAAACCTCCAAATGTATACACTTTGTTGTTTCTTTTTTCCCTTTTGGCTGACTGATTTAATTAGGATGTAGCAAAAATGAACTTCACGACACACTACTTTCACACACTAAAACACTCCCAAGAAAGATATAACCCTTGACCCTAGTCGTGACAATGCTAGCAAAAGGAACATACAAAAGTGATTAGGGAATAACAGAAGAAAGAAGGCATCATACCTTGTTCTTGTTTCCTTGCTCATTCTTTTCAATCATCATGATAGTTTTCATGCATGTCTCACAGAAGCCTTTGTTTCCTCGAACACATAAGATAACAGCATCTTTGATACACGCCTTGCACAAGGAAAAGGTACATGTATAACACATGTAGTGGGCACTCTTTTCACAGCTGCTACAAAGGTGCCAACCTAAAAGACATTTATTAATACATCAGATACTGCCCAGCAACCAAAAGAACTAAAATAATTTTCAAATAAGCATTTTTATAATGATGTTAACATCATTAAGTGATGAAACCCAGTGACACATGTAAAAGAACTGGTGCTTATAAGATGAAGAGTTCAAAATACAGCCATAATGCCTGCAATCTCTCTCAAAAAAGACACTGGCTACTAGATTCACTAAAAGTACATGAATAATAAAAACTGAAGCGGACAAACACATAAAGTCCAGGTTAAGGATAGGGTCTGAATTCTGAACTGAGGTAAATGCTGAATACCTTTGATGAACCCTTAAAATTTTTCCAAAAACAAGAAGAAAAAAAAAAAGAAAAAAGAAAAGAAAAGAAGTTGATAAAGTGTTGCCTAAAACATGGTTTGCTAAGGTACTTGGTAGGAGTTTGGTACTTGTTATGTTGCTTTAACAGTAACTTAACTGTACACGATACAGAACAGGTAGGAAAATCAAAATCTGGCAGAGTAGGGCTTGATCTTATGCCTGATATATTTCTTCCCAATTTTATTTGACCTGCATAAGTCCCCATTCTATATTATAACATAACCTTATACAAGCAGTTGTAACTCTTTTGGTAATAGGTCAAAACACAATGTCCGCCAATTCCCTAATTAGCAGTCGGTAGGTCATTACAGCAGCAATTGTTTCTCCCTTTGTCATTATAAAAGAAAATCTAAACCAAGGATCAAAAAACTGATCCCTCTCCGCAGAAAAAGCAATGCCCTCCTCTTGGTAATAACCATATCTCGACAACTAAAGAGTACATTTGTAAACAATTTCAAATTTTTTTAACTGTAAAGTAAACAAAGAACTATATCTTAAAGGTACATGTAGTCATAATTCGAAACAAATACATAATCACTTGGAGACTAACTAATATCTTCAAAGCACACAAACTGTTCAAGGGCAATTAACAAATAACCATCCGAATAATTATATTCCAGGTCGATAATTACAACCATGCACTCCAAATCAACTCTAACTAGACACAAACAATCCAATACTTCAGCATACTGAAAGTATGCAAAAAAATTCACTTACTTGAAAAAATACAAATATTTCAAAAGTATCACAGTATTTTTAGACCTTACCAGCAACTAATAAAATATCATTTTCATATAATTTAAACCAAATATCAAAAACGAAAATGAAAAGCAAAAAAATAATTTTACAACATAAAAACACTAGCTCAATCATCACTGCACCAAGGAAGCACTAATGCAGCTAGAGTTTGAACCTACAGAAAGCACATGCTAAACACATAAATGATCACCAAAGAAACAAATATACGAAGACATGGAATAAATAAAAATAAAGAGAATTCTATTTAGTGGAAGCTAGGAGATAAAACCTAAATTCTCAAAGATAAATCTAGGAACTGATCAGAAAACTGAAGCCTCCTCAAGATTACAAAGGGTCTTAGTTTAAAGGCCTATTACACTAGATGAATTGTTTAATGAGGTGTATGTGCTGAATGGATGTTTGTTCAAAATGCATTTAAACTTAGTAATGAAAATCCACTACGAATATACACGAAATTCTACTATACTTAGGGGTATCCAATACATTGGGATTGTTGGCCGTTAGATCTCAGTCATCAAATCCCAGTGTATAGAATACCCTGGAGCATACTAGAAAATCCTGAATATACTTTGTACAACCAAGTACATTGTGCATTAATAGTCTACTGGCCCTTAACGTACTACATCAGAATTAAATAAAACAATAAAACTTGGTGAAAAGGAAAAGAAAATTAAGGATTTAAGCTGCAGCAACTTACCGCAATTCCATCGACCCTTGGCTCGAAAGAAGGCCTCATCACGATTAACACATGAAGGATGGTATGCTTTGGGACATCCCCTGAAACCACCAATTAAACTAATCAATCAACCAATCACAGAAATAACGTCAAAAGAACCACAGACAGTAAGCAAAGTTCAACTGACCTGCGGTCACAAAGCACAAGCTCACCCCCATCAAAGCAAATGAAACAGACATCCTCTTCCATTTTCTTCTTTGAGAGGAGTTTTCCCGTGTCCTTAGAACTCTTCACATGCTTCCTCTTCCCGCCACTGCCGGCCCTTTTCGTCTCCTCCTCCTCTTCCACCTCCATTTCTTCTGCTTCTTCCTCTGCTGCCCCCATCTCCTCTGCCTCCGTTGTCTCCTCCATTACATCATCAACCATATCCACCTCCCCAACTGTGTCAGTCTCAGCCAACATGTCTGCCGCATTCTCCTCATCATCTCCCCCTGCTTCAGCCTCCTCTCCTTCCGCTTCGGCCTCAGCCTCCTCTGCCTCGTTCCCATCCTCCTCTCCCACAGCCTCGTTCCCATCCTCCTCTCCCACAGCCTCGTTCCCATCCTCCTCTCCCACTGTCTCGGCCTCAACCTCACCTCCCTTGGCTTCACCCGTCATTTGCTCTGTTTCATCCTTCACTGAAAGCACAGTCTCCTCAGCCGTTTCAGCCACATTAGAATCAGCCTCCTGCATGTCCGAGTTAGCCACAGCAGCTTCCTCAGGCAACACCTTCATCTCTGTCTCCAATACCTCATCATCCACATCCCCAACCTCAGCTTCCTCTGTGCTATGACCTTCAGCCACATTCATCCCCTTCACAACCTCAGTATCCTCTGTCACATGACCACCGGCCACAGTCATTTCCTCCTTCACCTCAGTTTCCTCTGTCACGTGACCTCCAGCTACATGCATCTCCTCCTTGACCTCCGTTTCCTCTCTAAAGTGACTTTCAGCCACATTCGTCACGTCCTCAACCTCCCTGTCCTCGGCCACGTGACCTTCTACCACATTCGTCTCCTCTTCCACCACCATCTTCTCTCCCGCGTCAGCAGCAGACTTCTCCATCGCCACCCCCAAATCCTCCACTGCATCAGTTTCAACTGTCTCCGCAGCCACCACCACCGCCTCCGCCACATCCTCCATTTCCGTATCCCCCTCCTTACACCCTCCTTCAATTCCATCCCCATCGCCTCTCTCTACCGAAGCCGCAACCGAATCAGATTCTCCGTCGACCCCAAGCCCCGAGCCGCCATGTTCGGGCTCAGGTGCAGACTCCGGGTCGCATTGTGGTTCGGTGTTCCGGAGCTCCTCTCCTGTATGAGGCAACGGTAAAGCGTCGTCTTGGAGTGAAATCGAAGGCTCGTTCACCTTGGAAGCATCTTCCTCGTCGGCTTCCATGGCAGCAAGAAAACCCTAAAATCCAAAGAGCTAGGGTTAGGGTTTTAAGCTTCCGGTTCCCCTGTAGGGCTATCTGTCGTCGTTTAATCGTTACACAACACTAAAACGATTGTATTAACTGAGGGGAGTTGTAGCGAAGGAGAAGAAGGCAACTGCCACGACAGCCAAACAGAAGAAATGCCGTAAGCAACAAGGGCTTTTTGGTGGCTCCTAGGTTTGGGTTTGGGACGTGGGCTGATTCAGGTAAAATGGGCGTCACATGCTATAGATGTGAGGGATTTTCCATCCACACGTATCATTAACCTCCACACACCTTTTTAATTTCAATTCATTTAATTTAACGATTGAAAATTAAGAGCTGTATGTAAAAGGTGAAAAGAGGTTTGTGGATTACACCATCTTTTCTCGGTCATGGAGTTTTCAATTTTAATGGTTTCATCGTCCGATATATATTTGTTCGTGTTCAAAAAGTGTAGTATACATCCAATGAATGACAAGTTATACTTGATAAATTGGTTGTACAAGAAAATCTATCATATTATAGGCCTTCTTTCAAAGGCCCCATACCTGGCAAAATCATATACGATAAGTGTTTGGTTTGAACCTTAATGAGTTTGGATTGATAATAGGTGAACCTGTTAGTAGCCTATTAACTAATGGGCTGGTTTGAGTAAACCAACAAGTACCTGTTTCAACCGGTTAAGAGTAATGCTAGTTTAGCAATTTTCAGTACCTATATAACAGCTACATGTTAAGAGGTAGATCAATTTAACAATATATATATATCTGTATGTATGTATATGTATTATATACAAGAAGCTAACATGAGCTACCCCAATTGTAAGTTGTTGCCTCATGCGGCTATATGGAAAGGAAACTTAGGCCATCTCCAATGGAGGGTTGAATTCCCAACGTAGCCATTTTTTTTCTTCTTTTGAAATCCATCTCCAATGGGGTGATATAAAAAATGTACTAAAAAAGATTTAGAGACCAATTACTTGTGGACTTACTACATTTGACCATTTTGGTAAGAATGGGCTACTATTATTCATGGGCCCATGAAATGAAAAAGTTGTCTAGGAAATTTTATGGCAGCAATCATGTATTGCGGGTTGCATGTCTATCACGTACTCATAACTTTTTGTCCACAAGATGACATGGTTGTCTAAATTCAAAGGCCTAATTTTTTTATTTTAAAAACATACAAGTAGATTTTTAATGGAAATGGATTCTCTCCGGATCCCTTCTATCAAATCCACCAAATCACTCAATCTGGGCCCTTGATATTTGATCAAACGGCTAAAGTTATTATAACTATCCGGAAATGATCCCTTTCCATTTTTAATGGGGCGTTTTGATATAGACCTCTCATTTTTAGGCTTCTTAGATTAAACATATGTTCATTTTAACACTTTAATTCAACATTCTCCTACAATTTTGGTGCCATGTGTATTTTAATTAACCCATTGTAATGAACCTAAGTTACATATTTTGCCATAGCCTATAACATATCAATTTCTCGTATCCAGTTTCTTCACGCCAAAGGATAGAAGGTTCCTAGATTCTTGCTAACTAATGTCTTAGGGTGCGTTTGTTGCGTCGGACTGTCTCGGACTGGACTAGCTGCAGGGACTAAGCTGGACTGGCTTAGACTGGACTAAGCTGGACTAACTTAGTGAAGCGTTTGGTGCAGTCTCGGACTAAGAAGCAGGATAATAAAAAAAGAACTGTTAAACCTAAACTTGTGCTGTAAGGAACAAGATTTTCTATGTTAAACCTAAACCACCCCCAACAGTTTCATCAGTCTAACCCAAATTTGTGCTGTAACAGGATCAGCACTCTCCTATTTGGGCAGAGCTTTATATTAGGATTCAGAATCCAAGCATCTTATGATTTCCCATTTTTTGAATTCAATAGCTCAGTTCACTTAAGAAACAACATTCTGGCAAGGGCACTTGTGGGTTTAACTCATTTTCGATTTCCAACAAGAATTCGTCATACACAAAGCAGCTTGAAGCATCAAATTACACTTGTGGGTTTAGCTCATTTTCGAATTCCAACAAGAATTAACAATACACAAAGCTTAAAGCATCAATTGCACTTGTGGGTTTAACTCATTTTCGACTTCCGACAAGAATTAACAATACACAAAGCTTAAAGCATCAACTTGCACTTCTAGGTTTAACCCATGTTCGATTTCAGACAAGAATTCACCATACACAAAGCTTAAATCATCAAGTGAACTTGTGGGTTTAACTCATTTTCGACAATTAACCCATTAAACCAAAAGCATAACGCATCAAAATTCATTCTTAAACCACCATTCAAATCCCTAAGTCTCAGATACAGAAAACACACATACTTGAGGGAAGCCTGGTGAACCGGGAGAGAAGACGACGAAGAAGATAAGGAGGAAGGATCCATGGGCGACATCTCGAGCACGGCCCGATCGTTGTCGACGACGGGGCAATACTTGTGACCCCTCTGGCCACGGAACTCGTCTTCCGCACCGGCTTCGATGGGACTCTGAGATGAGGACGAAGGGAAGGCAGCGATGAGGACGAAGGGAAGATCTCTCTCGGTTTGCTCTGGCTTACAAGTCCGCCCAATTTTGGGGTTCCTCGCGAAGAACGGCTAATGAGGTCGTTAGTCCACGCGAGTCCGGGTTAAGCTCATTAAAGCTAATCCGGATGCACACCAAACACAGGACTATAGTCTAGTCCAGTCCAAGCCTTGCTAATCCTGTCAAACAAACGTGCCCTTAGAGTTTTAATCCGAGAAGAATACTGATTATTGAATATCAGAAGGATTTGAATTTAAGAATATTAATAATGTTATATTCTCTAGTGAAATCTATTTTCCAGTGGCACTTTCTTCCCTCCTATGAACGTACAATGATAACTCATATATTTCATACATTTATACCATCCATTCCTAGTCTCTTTGTGATATTTTTTAGTTAAACTGGTTGCGTTTTACTCTCTTTTGTGTTAATGTGCAGTTAATTGTATTTTAGAGCCATTTGAGGGTAAATAAGGCAAAATGGTGCTAAAAGTGGAGAGTTGAATAAGGATTATGATGTAGAGAGATTCAAAGTGTACAATTGAATATGGAGATGAATATGACTCTTTAAGAGACCAAAACAGCAAAAAATGTGGGAATTAAATGCCAAATTACTGGAATGTATTGGCAATCTATAACAGCCTTTTTAACCTTATATAACAGAGAGTTTCAGCCACTTTTACACAAGCTTCCCCTTGGGGTCGCCCAGAGCTCTCTCTTTTCTCTTTCTTTGGCCTTTCTTCCAGAAACAAAATCCTTTCTCCATTCACCATCCGCAACCACCAAAGAAACCACGCAACCGCGCTGTTCTTGGAGAAGTTCAACATTAGAAGCTCTGGGCGACCCCAAAGGGAAGCTTGTGTAAAAGTGGTTGAAACTCTCTGTTTTATAAGGTTAAAGAGGCTATTACATATTGCCAATACATTCCGGTAATTGGGCATTTAATTCTCACGTTTTTTGCTATTATTGGTCTCTTAAAGGGCCATATTCATCTCCATATTCAATTGTACACTTTAAATCTCTCTCTACATCATAATCCTTACTCAATTCTCCACCTTCAACACCATTTTGCCTTATTTACCATCAAATGACTCTAAAATACAATTAACTGCACATTAACACAAAAGAGAGTAAAACGCAACCAGTTTAACTAAAAAAATATCACAAAGAGACTAGGAATGGATGGTATAAATGTATGAAATATATGAGTTATCAAATACCCCCAAACCTTGTTTTTGCTGGTCCTCGAGCAAAACTAAAACTAAAACAAACAAAATAAAGAAAATCTAACTAGACCATTTTCGCTGGTTAAACGATTGCACTGAGCATGTGTAGCAAGCCTTTAAACCTCTAGGCGTCCCTAGTCGGAGGAGTTGTGTCTCTTGAGGGTTTACAATGATGATGCCAACAAACATCTACAGACACTGCAAATGGTTAAAACATGCTTGAAACAAACTAATAAGAACCAATGAAAGCTTAGTCGTACATTCCAACCAAAAGTCTGCCACTTCAAAGAATTGCATCATGTGTAGAGTGTAAAAATATTACTCCATGACTCATTACTTCAAAAACACCATACTCAAATGCCACAGATATAATTCGCTTCAACTCTAATTCTTTCAGATTGTCACTCGAATTTTCACTTAGATCTCAAGGTTTAGTCTCTCATCAAACATATGTGAGTAAAGTTACGTAAAAGGGAATCAAAATTCTCACAGATGAAGTGTGAAATAAAAGCACAATTTCTGAATATATCTCATGAAAGGAATCAAACACTAAGAATATGGATAGCACACATACTTACCAGCACCCATGATTATCTCCCCAAAGATCAACTAAGTCTTTCACAAGGTTGTAATGTAAGGCTTAGGCTAGGGGCTACCAAAGAATGGATAGGAAATACTAGAGTCTGGGACATACCAAAGTGTCTTTGTTATGAAATAAGCAGGCTCTTCACTTGAATTGATCTTTGTTATTTGTTCTTGGCGTCCAGGACCATGCGCGTGATAGTGAAGGATTGGGAAATTGCATCTTCTTTATTCATTTTTTTTCTTCTGTTTCTCTTTTTATTTTGCAATTCCAGCATGTGTTACCTCGGTACACGCCATTTTCTTGATGTAGAGCTTAATCATTATCTTTGTCTTCATCACTTTGGTATTCCCCAAACTATAGGGTATAGCTATAATGGGCTTAGTATCTCTAATTAAGATGAAAGGGTAGGGAAATAAGTGGTGAGAAAAGAAAAAGGTTAAAAGTGTTTGGCTTCAAAACGGGGTAATGGCACACACATAAAGGTGGGGACTTTGGCCTTTTGATGGTTAAAACATGCATAGCCTAACATCATCTCATTAAGTTCATTCATGAGTGATACCAACCACATGGTATCTACTACCAGAGAATTATTCTTAGCATTCAATCAACAACAAGATCATTTAAAGTGAACTTGAAAGAAAAAGATAGAAGCAAAAACACTTTAAACCCTCTCAAAGAAGCTAATAGGCTAAAAATAACTCACTAGGGTAGTCTCCACTATTCTTCTTCTAGAATTTAAGCATGGTACTTTAATCACCATAATTCCAAGAGTAACAACTTTGTAAAAGAAAATAAGATACGAAACTTTTTCATGACAACACTGTAGTTTTGTTTGTAAACATTGCCCTCATATACATTCACATTAGTATGCAAAAGCAAACTTAACCAACACTAAAAACAAACGAAAATTTTCAATCCCACACCCCTAAACCTAAACTAAGCATTGTCCTTGATGCGTAAAAAAAAAAGAATGGAATGCAGTAATGCAGGAAGGCGGAGTAAGCATGGAATGAAATAAGACAAAAACTAAAAGACACAAAATAAAAGGAAAGAACACAAACCCAGCTAGGTTGCCTCCTAGCAAGCACTTTATTTAATGTCTAGGCAAGACATGGTACCATGATAGATGAACGCCTAGGGTGGCAAGAAGTCAAGGTACCTCTGAACCTTGGTTGGAATAAGTGGTTTCTTTCGAGGGACTTTGAATATAATCCGTTGAATTTCCAAAAGGACTTGATTGTGATGGTGTTTTCGTCTCTCCTTGCAAAGAAGCATATCCTCGAAAATTGTTGAAGATGTGGCTGGAGCAATGATTTCAATGGATGAATGAAATTCGTTCAAGGCAGCAATCTCATCGTCTAGCTCCGAATCTTCTTTCATATGGTGAATGGGCAACAATGATTCGTCATCCAACTTCAATTTGTTTTTCTCTTGATATGGTAGCAAATCATCTCCAAAAGACTCCGAAGATAGCACCTGAAAAGATGTAAAACAACATGGAGAATGCGGCACAGATTTGGAAAAACATTCAATTAAATTAGAGGATAGAGGAAGAGCTTCAAACACTATGTCCTGCACAGTTTCACCAAGCACATCTATGGGTGACTCATCATGCTTTTGTTTGACAAATCTCCCTGGAAAAGGAATTGGTGGAACATATGGCTTGGGAGGAATGTAAGGCTCTTCATTTTGTAAGGCTGAGGAACCTCATAACAATATGCACATCAAGCTTCCTTTGATTGTTCCTCATTCTCTTCTTGATCATTACCACTAGGGGTGGAAAAAATTTCCGAAAATCCCAAACCGAACCGAAAAAATCCCGATCCCAAACCAAAAATTTCCCAAACCGAAATTTCCAAAATTTTCGAGATGCTATCCCGAACCAATCCCAAAATTTCGATACGGGATTGGCTTCTAGATATTTCGGAAATCCATACCGAACCGAAAATATATAATATTAATTATTATATATATATACATATATATTATATATATTATTCTTTTATAATTGATGCTAGTAGTTTCTAATTCATGCTCCGCAACCTGGAATGCCATACACCTTGCATATTTTTCATGTTCTGTTTGATATTCATTTGGATTTTATTATTGTTGCTGCCATGGCTGATGATTTCAGAAGGCTTGATTCTTTTGTCTCTCAACAGATTGCAAAAAGGGTTTAATTAATTTGAATTTTGACTCTGATAAAAACAATCAGGCATGCCAATTTTAGATTAAATGGTAGTGTGAATGAAATGACATTCCTAGTTCATAAATGTGTTCTTGAATTATATATTTGAACAACAATTCATAATTTCATATTTTAATTTGGGATTCCCGATTTGTCCCGAAATCCAGAAAATATTTTAGGATTCCCGAAATTTGGGATTCCCGAAAATTTGGTTTGGGATTGGTCTTTAAATTCCCGTCCCGAAAAATTTCGGTTTGGGATTCGGGACACTAGTTTTGGTATGGTATCCCATACCGAACCACCCCTAATTACCACCAAATTGATGTTCATTTATAGCTTGGACAATCTGACCCACTTGAATTTCCAAATTAGTTAGTGCTAGAATTTATATATATATATATATATATATATATATATATATATTGGAACAAAATATTTGACTAAAAATGTTTTAGGTACATCATATATATATATATATATATATATATATATATATTGGTACAAATTATTTGACTAAAAATGTTTTAGGTACATCATGGCGCTACCAACGGCTAAGAATGGGAACATGAACTACCGATCTAATCTTCTACAGTTCGCTCAAAGGTATCATTGTGGTGATTGCTATCTTTTCAATTACGTTCCGAGAATGCACTTTGTTGGACCTTCATTAGGATAATATTTTGTATTTATTTTAGTTTAGTAGAAACGTAATTCTCATTGCTTTGTTGAGAATATAAGTTGACTTTGTGCCATATTATTTATGTTTGTGTGTTGGCTCAAATGTACCAGGTAACATTTTTAATTTGGTACATTATTGGATTGCAACTTTGCAATGTACCAAGAGTTTGGTACATCATTTAATATTATGCTGACATATATTTATTGTTTGGTATGTGAAGTTTTTATTTTTGAAACGTATCGGTCTGGAAAAACGTTATACAGTGTGTGTTTATGATGTACCAGGAATTTGGTACGTTACTTAATATTACACCGACTCATATTGATTGTTTGGTTCATGAAATAATATTAAATCAAATCATTCCAAGTGTTTAGTACGTAAAGTTTTTTATTTTTGAAACATATAGGTTTGGAAAAAAGTTATACAGTGTGTGTTTGTAATGTACTAGGAGTTTGGTACGTTATTAATGTTACACTGACTCATATTGATCGTTTAGTTCATGAAATACTATTAAATTATATCATTCTAGGCGTATGGTACGTAAAGTTTTTTTATTTTTGAAACATAAGGGTCTGGCGAAGTGTTGGTGTGTTAATCCAAACGTACCAACTATTTGGTTTGTCTTTTGTCATTAGTTCGACGATTAACGATCAATTGGTATTAAACTATCAACTAATGGGTATGTTAGTTAGTGTTATATTGACACATTATGTGATAAGTTTGAACTATTGTAAATTACTGTATAAATTACCGTGCACTACATATACTATTGATTATCAAATGGTTCCCTAAGGGTGCGTTTGGTACGCAGACGGAACGGAACGGAACCAGACGGGACGGAACAGATGTTCTATGTTATGTTTGGTACGTGCAGGACGGAACAAGATGGTTGTTCCGTCCTGCGTTTGGTACCGCATGGACGGAACGGTACCAAAAGATTAAAATGACTAAAATACCCAAAACCATTCTTACAGCAACACAGAACATCGCCACTGCTGCTTCTTCTTCTTTATCTTCCACTTTCTTCTCTCACCCTCCAAACCCAACATTCATCGTCACCCCTTCTCCCACGAGAGCCTCGCTGGAACCGTTTTCCTTCTCCCAGGTGCCGAGGTGGATGCAGGGAACTCTTCGATGCCCTTCTTCATGCCAACGTCGTAGATTCGGATCTTGGGGTCGGGCACACAACGCGACTGAAGCGGGATTTCGGGTAGGGTTTGTTCTTGATATTTGCTATTCTGATGTTACGGCAGAGCAAGGGTAAGGGTATCAACAGTTTCAATTTGATGTTCTGAGTCTTGTTGGAAATCAACCTTGGGTTCCCCATGCAATCCAGATGTTTGATGGAATGCCAAAAAGAAGAATTAAGGACCCAATGCCTAATTTTCTCACCTTGGATGGAACAATTCAAGTCTAGTTTGGCTCTTAATGAGTATACAAACTGTGCTTTGAGAGCTTTAAGGGCAATTCGAATGTTGAGATTTCTATTGGATGAGGGAGGGGTACGAGAACTACAAATTGTCGAGGCTGTGTTTAGGCAACTGTGTCAGTTGACAGAAACAAGTATTAAAATTATTTCGGATCAATTGAGCATTGTGGACATTACACTTTTGTATCCTGTAAGTCTAGAGCTCACTCTCTTAGCTTTAGATTGGAGCAAGTTACATATTACAAGACCACTAATCTTGATCCTTACAGCAATGTTTCTGCCCTTTGAAGATTTTTCTATTATTTGTAGACATTTCCAAACAGTCTCGAGCAAGGAAAATATGGTGTACCACTTCAAGGTTAGTTATACTGTCGACGTAAGGTTGATGCCTCTTATGACTCACACTCATTTCCTTCCATATGAGGATATTATTCTTGCCTTGACATCTGCATATTGGAGTTCAGAAGCTATGCACTTACGTAAGTTCATTGCTACCTCTTTTTATAAGAGTGGGTTACTAAATAATGATTTTGCATTGATTGTCTTGCACCTGCACCTTAAGCCGGTTGAGAAATTCATGGAAATATTTGAGAACGTGTGGATAAGCTGGATGACACTACTTATTAGTATGAATCATAAAGGGGCGCTGAACATGGAATCTCTCATTAAGTTACAGAGACTTTTACCATTCACAGGAGTTATGTTTAAGTACAACAATCCAGTGGCAGCCACCTACTTTAGTTCTGAAAATCAAAGACATGTTTGTCTTATCTTTGGTATTGATTCCATTGCTTTGAGAACTGCTTTTGAAAAGTATTGGGATAGTGAGGACTATGTAACATGGTGCCACTTCAATGTCACATGTAACGTTGATCTTATGGCAGATATGTTTGTGACTCATACGACTCATGTTTTTTTAATGGAGATGTATTTTTCTGGTCCTACTACTTCTATGTCTCCTACTCATGTTCAGCCTCCAGTGACCACTTTTGTTCATGGTTTGCTTTTTCACCTTCATAAGCATGAATTAGATAATGTCTCAGTGGGGATGATAACTCAAGTTGCTGCCACCCTTAGTTATTGATTGAATGTTAATGTTTTGTTTATTGCCAAATGGGTTGAGAAACATATAGTTTTCGTGTCATTGTTCACATGGAGTGAAGTGTTGAGCAGAACTTAGAAAGTTGCTGATCTTTTTTGTCATCATGCCAAAGTGCAAGTTCCCTTGGCAAATATGAGAGCCATACTAGAATTTGGAAGATGGTTTTCTCGGGTGTACATGGAAATTATTACTAATGGCTGGAAATTGTATTATGTTCGACGTGAATGTAACTATAACACTCTTTGATTACTCTAGCTTTGGTGAACATGATCAATATTCTTTATGGGGAAGGGATACAACCATTACTTTCACGAGGTGGATAGGGGTCAAACAACACAGAGTGGAAGAGAAGTGTTTATCTGATTCACTTATTCACCTATGCAGTCCAGAGTAATGAACCTGCTATCATGTGGTTCCTCACGAGTGATGGAGCATCCGCAGCTTGGATCAGACATGTTTGCTTGGTCGTAGACCAGAGGGCAAATTATAGGATGCTCACTCTGGAAGTTTTTGCTATTTGCAGTTATGAATCTTTCTGATTTCTGATAGCACGGATGATGTTAAACAAACATGATCTCCAAATTTCTCACCAAAAGGAGCAGAAGATAACAAGAATCCTCTGAAGCCAACCAAGAGGACAAAGTTGTCATGTCCGGTTGAAAGCTTACCTTGATAAACAAGCGTTATTCGGTCTAGAAAAGGCGGCATGAGAGCTTACCTTGGTAAACAAGCATTATTCGTGCCAAGAATAGTCTTTTCGTTTTCTATTCTCTTGATGATTCTTTACTTTCTAGTGATAGTTAGGACAACTTGTATCAATGAAATTAATTTACCTACTTGTTCTTAAGAACTTCTTCTCCGGTTATTTTTAAGGTCGGGTATTTGATAAATTGAATTGAGCATCGGTCGTTGCTTCCTTCAGTTTTGTATTCATATATATTATCTTGGAACCAATGAAGTCGGCAACCCTCAACGAGTTTTTTCTTTTACGTGAGAGAAATGCTAAGGGGTGTCTATGGAGAACACGAATTCCTTCCCGATCCATTACGTGGAGGTCCAGAAGAATCAATGTTTCTCATTATCTTAAACACAATATCAGTTGCAAGTATTAATGACAAACCTTTGAGCTAAAGTTCTGTCTAAGTAACTCTCTCTCTCTCTCTCTCTCTCTTTCTCTCTCTATATATATATATACATAAATTTTATCCTTGTAGATCACTATCTACTGCTTAATAACAGTTACTGTAAATGAAAAGGCTGTTTTTCACTACAAATTTACAGTCCAAAAATTGCATATTAGCGAGGCATCTCACCTCCAGAATCTAGCACAGAATCACCTACCCTGAATCACCCTGTAATTGAGAACCAAGTCCTCAGATTTCTTCTATATATAAGCCCGCACCATGGCTAAGTTTAATGATATTATCTTATTCATGAGAACCATGTAATGGTTGTCATGCAAGGATGAAAAATATATAAGTTTAATCATATTATCTTGCTAAAGCAATAAACATGAAATATCCAGAACTTAAACATGAAATCCCAAATTAAACATTCATCCTGACTTAAGAAAAGAAAAAAAGATAAGGTCTTACTAAGCCCTAGAAGTTGATATAGTTCATATCATACTAAACCCTCTAATGCTCAGATGCCATCCATAAACATTTTAATGAAATCTGGCTTGTCAAAGTCATCCAGGGTACACCAAAAACTAAACATATCAGTATCTTTCACTAACTTCATTGAAATTTTCAGCACCTAATCGTATGGGATACCCATGGCCTTAAGCTGAGAAGGTAACTTGGCTTTAGCTTCTCTTAAAGTAAAACTTTCCCCTAAATTCTTCATTTCAGTAACTGCTTTATCCCAACCTTCACGAATAACAGCTACAATATTTGCATCAGCATCATTCTTATTCCTCTTCCTCTTCCTAAGAGGTTGAGATGCACTGGATGTACCAACAGAAGAAGATGGGGTAGGTGAAGTCGGAGGCATCTCGAAGGTCTCATCGCAATCCTCATTTTCCATTCCCATGTTTTCCATTGCATCTGCTGCTGATTCAGCCATACTACCCGTGGCTCGGTCTCTCCCAAACACCGTACACAAGCGTGGATACAATGGAAATGGCTTATTTGGTTTGTAATATGCATTAGGATGTTTCTACAATAAGAACCCAAAGAAATCAAAGTTATGACTTCAAAGAAATCAAATATTGAAATTGAATATTTTAAAATAAAATTGAACTTAGTAGAACCTGTGCATTTAATTGAAAAAGAATAATTTGGTATTTAACTACAAATGAAGAAAAATCTTATTAAAGCAATTAATTGAAAAAGAATAAGAAACAAAATATACCTTCACCCACAGCTGTAGTACATCGTCACTATCCACAACAACACATTTTTTTTCGTCATTCCAACCAAATCCAGAGGTATTCATCATGTCATATGCAAAGGAATACTTTTCTTTCAGACGCTTCAGCTTGTTTTGTATATGCTTTGGCTCTATATTAATGCTCGGAATCATCTCCCTCATCTTGGTGGCAACCATTACAAATGTACCAGCCTTAAAACTGCCGGTCTCACACCTAACACCATCAACTACCATCTCCTCGAGGATGGTTGATGCGTAAAATATACTTGACACACAAATTAAACCCTCTTTTTGACAATTGTAGTATAGATGTAAGTAGGGTATCGTTCTAGGCCGGGGATTAGGAGGGATTGCTAATCTATTAAATTAACTTAAAAATATTAAATAAGACTCAAGGACACAAAACTAGGCTAAAAACTCTAATAACTTGAAACACACTTAAAATGACTCAAAATAATGAAAACAATTAAATTAAACACTAGGAACTGAAATGGACGGAAATTAAATTAAAAGACTAACAATAAAGAAAACTAAATAAATAATATAATTTAATAATGGATGGGTGCTTGGTTTTGACTAGAAGTAAATTAAACTTAAATAAATTACAGAATTGACAAAAACATGAAATTAAGGTGAAAGGATAAGTGATGGATTAGCTAGAGGGTTCTTCTCTACACATGACACATATGCAACCTAAATTGATTTTCAGTTGTTCTTTCAATAAGTTGTGAATCTCAACACTTCAGATTAACCGTGAACAGCACTTTTTTAATCTTCAAGTTTTCCTTAAGTTATTGAATTGGACGGGAAAACGCATACAACAACTCAAAACATTCTTCAAAAGTCCCCTACGTGAAAAGCACAATAGAGATACAATCAAAAATCATTAAACTTTGTGAAAACTATAAGCATTGACGAGACATTCGTAACTATGAAAAGCATGATACTCTTGCCAAGAATTCACTTAACACGATTGTGGATAACAACCTTCACTACTTGTGAATATAAGTTCATAAAGATTAGGTGAAATTCACTTATATTCTAGCATCAAATTCATGCATGTAAATTAAGTATGCATCCTTAATCGACATACAAAAATAAGTTATCAATCAAGCAGTTAAGCAAATTAAATCACAACTCAGAAATCACAACTGAAGGTAATCAATTCATATTACAAATATATTCATGGTTTCGAATTAACCTCTAGCCAAAATAAATTTAATTACACATTATTAAAACAGAAATAAAATAGAAGTTTGGAAAGATTAAACCGAAAGAAGGTGATCTGTTGCTGTGCAGCTTCACTGCGTCGTCAGTACGTGCTCTGTCAGTCCCTCCTCACATGCGTCTGCTGGTCTCCCTGCACTGTACTGCCCTGCCCGTGTCTCTCCTCTCTCCTGCACGTCCTCTCCTTCTTCCTGACCTCCCGCGCCTCACTTGCCTTGCGTCCGTCACTCCCTTCTCACGCCCAGCTTCTTTTCAAACCTGCCCTCTATTCTATTTTCCTTTCCGTCAGTCTACCCGCGTCAACCCCTCTCGCTGCCCAAAGGCAGCACCTCGTCTGGACCCTCTCTCCCCTCGTTTTCTCTCTGCAGCTTCACGCTCCCCGCGAGCTGCCCAAAGGCAGCTCCCCCCCCTTTTCCTTTCCGCGTTCCCCTTCTTTTATTTTCTGATTTTCTAAGTTCTCTGTTTTTGACTCCTTGGATTCCTTCTTTTCCAGCTGCAAAGCAGCTCTCCCTCTTGGATCCCTTTCACGTTTTCTGCTTTTCTCTATTGCTCACGCTGTCTCTCCACTTCTTCTATTTAATTTCTCAGTGCTTTCCACTTTCTTCTCCTACAAACACAATAAATTAAAAGTATCATAAATACTTAAAGCTTTAACTAAATTAGACAAGACAAGAAAAGAAATATAAAAGGATGAAATATATAGTTTAAATATTGGTTTACATTTAACGTCACAATGGGTTGGCAATATTGTAATTTAAATTTGCTTTTGACGAATTTATTACATAAAATTTCACTTGTTCTATTTTTATTTTCTTTGCATAACAAATCCTATAAACACAAAAATAACGTAAATAGCTCAAAAATATAAGGAACTAACTAAGAAAAGACGAGTGAATTCGAAGTAAAAATATATATAAATATGATCCGATCAAATACCCCCACACTTAACTTTTGCTAGTCCTCGAGCAAAACAAAGAAAACATGAAAAAGTACTAACATGAAAAACATTAGTTTCCCCCTATGTGACCCTCATAGAATTTCATTCGAGAAAACAAATCATCAAGAACCATAGCTAGCACCAACAAACTAATCCAAGTTCATCTTCCTTATTCAAATATTAGCAGTAATCTTTGAATCATCCTTGAAGTGTAGTGTGTGAGATAGCCATGCTAATGCAATTTCAAGTTTTTATTTTTAAGATCATCATATGCAAACTAGCGACCTTCTCACTGGATATGCACTCAATCACACATGTGTTTAGTTTTAATGTGTTTCGCTCAAAGAATCAAATGTGAAATTTCTACCATAAGCTTGCATAAAGATCACTTCTCCACAGTCATAATTGCAAAACTTAAATCAAGAGGACTTTTATTGGATATAATGAGGCTTAGGGATAGGGTTATTGAAACGATAGAATAGGAAAACACAAGTTCCAAGCTACATTGCAAGCAATTCTTTTCTTTAGATTTATAAGAACTCAAGCTCTCCAACAATTCTTCTAATACCTCCAATCACACCCTTAAACTGAAACTTTAAAAACTTTTTATTTTCTTCGTATACAATCTTTCTTTTTTTTTTTTTTTTTTTTTTTTTTTTTTTTTTTTTAATACAAACATGAAATACCCCCACACTTATTCTTTTGCCAAACACCTTCAAAGTACTTCACAAACATTTCTCATAAGACAATCTCGCATTGCTCGCTTGGAAAGGGTAAGGAAAAATGTTTCAGGTATAAGGGTAGACATATCTGGTGATAAGAAATAAAAGGCTCAACATACACGGCTCAAATTGGCAATCTAATGATATCATTTTTATTTGGGAAACATGGTTATTTGGGCCATAGTGGTAAACCTAATGCCTCTATCATTTCCAAGTTCATGCAATCAATGACAAACATTTTGAAAGATCGTTATGCAAGTTCTAGAGATGTATCTCACATAAGTTCATCACACATAAAAAAATAGGAGTGTATGAAAAATGGACACACTTTCAATAGGCTCAAAAACTCACATAGGATGTATATGGTCACTAAATTCACATATGAAGCTTTAAGTCATACTTTAGTTTCACATTAACAAGGCTATGTGCATTTGGTTTTTCAAAGATGGTCAAACATGTACAAAACTAACAAGAGAATAAGGAATTTCACAAAACACATGTTAACTAAGTTCTTGATGATCATGGTTCGAATTTGATCCAATTATATCATTGGGTCGGGAAACTAACAAAAATCTAATTCAAAACAATAAGGGAAACAAGACAATATTTTTGGATTTTTAAATTTTCCGATTTTTTTTATTTTTTATTTTTAAAGAAAACAAAAAGCAACAACACAGAAACAAAAGAAATTCTAGAGATTTCTACCCCCACACTTAAACTTGACATTGTCCCCAATGTCAAAAAACACTATAACGCAAAATAAAAATAAAATAAAATAAATAAATAATAAGAAACAAAATAAAGCAATTAGACTGAAAACTTCCCTAATTTGCAGTAAAATCAAGTGATTACCCCCCACGCTAAAATTCTGCAATCAACTTCAAGGGTGGAAATAACCAAAAGTTCCTGCAAAGAAAAGAAATAATTCAGTTAAGTACGCAAGAAAATTAATTAAAAAAAATTGCAAACGAAAAATTGAAAATTACGATAAAAGATAATGAATAAAACTAATAAGTAATCATTGGTCGTGCTTGTTGACTTTCCACAGCTTTCCTCTTGAACTGGGTGACACTTAGCTTTTTACTTGCAAGTGATGATTTGATGATATTGTATGGCGAAGCTTTGCTCTTTGGTTATGTTGCAGTTCCTTATTTGTTCTCCAAGCAGATGTGGCAGCTTCTCTAGTTCTTCAGTTCGGACTCCTTGTGCTGGGTTGATTGTACGAGCTGCATTCTTCTCTGCTTGTTTCTTCAGCACGGCGGGCAGGCACGAGGCAAAGGTGTTGGTCCTTATTTCTTTCTTCAATCTTTCCAAGTGCCCACCTCTTGCTTTCTTTCTCCTTGTCCCTAGCTGAATTGTCTCCACATGCTTCGAGGTATCATTTTCACTTCCCTTACTGTCCCCCAGGCAGATGTGGTAGACGAAGAGAAAGCATAAAATGATGAAGATGAGTACTCGAGAGCAAGGCTAGGTAAGCAATCAGGAAGGGGTTCCAGGCAGTTGGCTCCAGATTGGAAGATTGATACCAAATGCTGGCTGATTGCTCTCTTTCTCCTTGTTGGAAAACAAAGACAAGGAGAAGGACATGGAGAAAGCATGATATGAGATACTCTTGCTTTCAACCTTTATGATATGAAATACTTTTGCTTTGAATGGGTTGTTCGCAGGAGTATCCTAAGGAATGAGGAACACAGAGTGACTCGAGAGGATTCTTTGGGAATGCATTTTCGGAGATGAAGAGGTGTTGAGAGGGTGTGCTGAGAGAATGTGCTTTTGCTGTGGAAGGCGAAGGTAGAAACTTATAGGACTTCTCTTCACAACCGGAACTGTTCTCTCACTCATTGTCGGCAGCCGGTGGATGGATGAATAGTACAAATTACGCGCTTTCTGACAAAGCTGCCCGTAATTTCCGCAAAGCTGCCAGTTGCATGTGACAAATGCTGACTAGGCTGAGAGAGACAGATGGTTGGAATCGGCACTTCGACAGACTGCCCGTGATTTTCGCAGAGCTGAGTTTGCGTGTGATGGGTGACAACACGTCTGGACGAATTGATCTTGCGAAATCCGGGGTTCGGCTCGTGGTTTCTGAGCAAGCCCAACTTTTAAGAAATGAACGCCTCTTTTGAGAAAAGAATCCGGCTTTTGAGAACGGAAACTCCTCTTTTGAGAAAAGAATCCGGCTTTTGAGAAAGGTGCCCCGACTCTTCGATTTGCGAAAGGACGCCTCTTCAATTTCTGAGGAGCGCCTCTTTGATTTCTTCTTTTTATAGAGGCGTTAATTTTGTTCCACAACACACTTGAGCTCCCTCTAGTAAACACTCCCATCTTGCACTTGTTTAATCTTGATCAGTCCAACTCTCTTCTTTCTTCACCACCTCTGAAAAATGTCTGGCCCTTCCGATCGTCGTTTTGACTTGAACATTGGTGAAGAGGCAGCTCCGCCTTCATATCCCCTACCGGTCCTCTTACCGTGGGGGATTCGGTGATGAAAAATGACATGACTGCTGCGGTGGTGGCCCCGAACCTTGTCACTCCCAGAGATAACAGACTGCTCGCAAGGCGGTCTGATGAATTGGCGGTCAAGGAATCTCTGGCTCTCAATGTGCAGTGTGCGGGTTCCGTATCCAACATGGCCCAACGCCTATATGCCCGAACCCGTCACGTTGAATCCTTGGTGGCTGAAATACAGAGTCTCAAGCAAGAGATTAAAGGGCTCAAGCATGAGAATAAGGAATTGCATAAGCTCGCACACAGCTATGCCACCAGCATGAAGAGGAAGATTGACCAGATGCAGGACACCGATGGTCAAATTTTACTTGATCATCGGAGGTTTGTGGGTTTGTTCCAACCGCATCTGCCTTCGTCTTCTGGAGCGGCACCGCGTAGTGAAGCTCCAACTGATCAACCTCTGCCGCCTCCTCCTTTTGTGGCCCCGCCGACTGCTGAAGCCCCGCCTACTACTGAAGCACCACCCGACCAATGAATACTATTAGTTTACATCATTGTAAAATATTTGTACTTTTTTTTTTTTTTTTTTATATATGTAAATTAATGTAAAGAGACTTTGGTTAACCTTCCCCCACACTTAAACTAAATAACACAAACTCACAGAAATCAACCAAATAACACAACTAACTAAACAAAACAAAATGAAAGCATTAAAGATAAGGGTGTAAAAATGCAAATCTGATTGGGTTAGCGATTCCAAAGTCTCTCTTCGTTGAATGCTTGGGTTGCCTCCCAAGAAGCGCTTGATTTAACGTCTTTAGCCGGACGCATCTTTCCTTTAAATTTCCCTCAGCTCCATTTGTACCTAAAATCAAAGAAAGAAAAATAAATCAAATATCAAAAGTAAAATACACAAACACCAATATAAACATAAACAAAAACAAAAATAAAAAGATTAGCAAAGTTACTAATCCCCGGCAACGGCGCCAAAATTTGATGCGAAAATTATACTTGACACACAAATTAAACCCTCTTTTTGACAATTGTAGTATAGATGTAAGTAGGGTATCGTTCTAGGCCGGGGATTAGGAGGGATTGCTAATCTATTAAATTAACTTAAAAATATTAAATAAGACTCAAGGACACAAAACTAGGCTAAAAACTCTAATAACTCGAAACACACTTAAAATGACTCAAAATAATGAAAACAATTAAATTAAACACTAGGAACTGAAATGGACGGAAATTAAATTAAAAGACTAACAATAAAGAAAACTAAATAAATAATATAATTTAATAATGGATGGGTGCTTGGTTTTGACTAGAAGTAAATTAAACTTAAATAAATTACAGAATTGACAAAAACATGAAATTAAGGTGAAAGGATAAGTGATGGATTAGCTAGAGGGTTCTTCTCTACACATGACACATATGCAACCTAAATTGATTTTCAGTTGTTCTTTCAATAAGTTGTGAATCTCAATACTTCAGATTAACCGTGAACAACACTTTTTTAATCTTCAAGTTTTCTTTAAGTTATTGAATTGGACGGGAAAACGCATACAACAACTCAAAACATTCTTCAAAAGTCCCCTACGTGAAAAGCACAATAGAGATACAATCAAAAATCATTAAACTTTGTGAAAACTATAAGCATTGACGAGGCATTCGTAACTATGAAAAGCATGATACTCTTGCCAAGAATTCACTTAACACGATTGTGGATAACAACCTTCACTACTTGTGAATATAAGTTCAGAACGATTAGGTGAAATTCACTTATATTCTAGCATCAAATTCATGCATGTAAATTAAGTATGCATCCTTAATCGACATACAAAAATAAGTTATCAATCAAGCAGTTAAGCAAATTAAATCACAACTCAGAAATCACAACTGAAGGTAATCAATTCATATTACAAATATATTCATGGTTTCGAATTAACCTCTAGCCAAAATAAATTTAATTACACATTATTAAAACAGAAATAAAATAGAAGTTTGGAAAGATTAAACCGAAAGAAGGTGATCTGTTGCTGTGCAGCTTCACCGCGTCGTCAGTACGTGCTCTGTCAGTCCCTCCTCACATGCGTCTGCTGGTCTCCCTGCAATGTGCTGCCCTGCCCGTGTCTCTCCTCTCTCCTGCACGTCCTCTCCTTCTTCCTGACCTCCCGCGCCTCACTTGCCTTGCGTCCGTCACTCCCTTCTCACGCCCAGCTTCTTTTCAAACCTGCCCTCTATTCTATTTTCCTTTCCGTCAGTCTACCCGCGTCAACCCCTCTCGCTGCCCAAAGGCAGCACCTCGTCTGGACCCTCTCTCCCCTCGTTTTCTCTCTGCAGCTTCACGCTCCCCGCGAGCTGCCCAGCTGCAAAGCAGCTCTCCCTCTTGGATCCCTTTCACGTTTTCTGCTTTTCTCTATTGCTCACGCTGTCTCTCCACTTCTTCTATTTAATTTCTCAGTGCTTTCCACTTTCTTCTCCTACAAACACAATAAATTAAAAGTATCATAAATACTTAAAGCTTTAACTAAATTAGACAAGACAAGAAAAGAAATATAAAAGGATGAAATATATAGTTTAAATATTGGTTTACATTTAGCGTCACAATGGGTTGGCAATATTGTAATTTAAATTTGCTTTTGACGAATTTATTACATAAAATTTCACTTGTTCTATTTTTATTTTCTTTGCATAACAAATCCTATAAACACAAAAATAACGTAAATAGCTCAAAAATATAAGGAACTAACTAAGAAAAGACGAGTGAATTCGAAGTAAAAATATATATAAATATGATCCGATCAATGGTAAGCAACACATCCTCCTCATTATCATTCCAATTACGTGAGGTGGCCATATAATCTATCAAAGGTAATCAATTATCAATTTATTATCCATGTACTCAAGGCTACATGGCAACACCAAAGGATAGCACTTACAAACAAAAATTTTAAAGATCATAGAAAATGCACTTAATAAACATAGAAAATGCACTTACACCAAGGGATCTCAATTACCACATTACAAATCCACTTAATAAACATCTCAATAGTCTTCAAACAATGAAAAACAATTACAGCAATCATCTCAGTAAAATGTCATCAAACAATAAAAGATAATTACAACAACTACTATGTCAACCCATTTTCAAGCCCTCATTCTTCTCCACTCATCATATATTTCTCTTGCAAGATCATCCCTCCATTGAGTCCATATTTGGCTTGACTCAACGGTTTCAATGTAGGCTAATACTTCTGGTAAATCTTCCCCTATAGGCAATTCATCAAATGCAAGCCTTGCATTTTCCTCAGGATCAACCGCCATGTACATTCTGATAAAATTATGAAGTAAACTACATGCAGTGATCATTCGTCCCTGAATCTTAATTGGATAGTAGGAAGGACTTCGCAAGATAGCCCAACGTCTTTTGAGGAGGCCAAAACACCTCTCAATGACATTCCTAGCACGTGAGTGTTTCATATTAAAATATTCTTCATGATTCGTAGGTGCCCGTAATTGCCTTCCCACTCTTGCAAATGGTATCTAGTGCCTCTATACGGTGCCAGAAAACCCTCACCATTCGTATATCCGGAATCAACCAAATAGTATGTACCTACATTAGTTGATAATAAATTTTAGTTATTGGCCAACAAAGGTAAGGAAGAATAATAGGTCTTGTCTATCTTACTAGTTGGGACCTTGAGGCCATTAGCTCTAGTAACAGCGTCACCCAGAACTCTCAAATCAGTAGCTGATCCATCCCAACCGAATAACACATATACGAATTTGAGGTCATGTGTGCATACGCCTAACACATTAGTTGCTATATGACCCTTCCTTGTTATATATCTTGGTCTATCGACCTCAGGCACAGTGACCCTTATGTATGTTCCATCTAGCGCTCCTAAGCAACCCTAGACAAAAGAAAAACTTATATTGATTACCAACTACAAATAATTATGTTATTAATGATTTTACTATGATGCTTACCTTTAAGCATTTCCATCTCGATTCCGTGCAATCCTCCGGGATAGGGGTTGGTTTTGCAAACAACACCTCTTGCAAATTGAGCAACGCACGCAATACTCTGCGAATATACCGACTAATAGTTTCACCAGACCTAATGAATCTAACTTGCATTGACCTATTTTTATTGTGGTGGGCTAATATGTTAACAAAAGTAGCAACTTGCTCCTCTATTGTAACATGACCATCATCTACCAACCCACCACGAGTTTGTAGTAAATCACATAAAACTGCAAATGCATTCCTATCCATTCGCAGCTCCCACAAACAGTTAGTATCACTCAATTGCGTGATACGATTTATTTCCTCTCTCCTAACATGAAGTCTAACAAATGTCATTTGCTCTAAACTAGCTTTTTCCCGTTGTCTCCTTTGTTGTTGTCTATACCTCAACAATTGGCAATTCATACTAAAGACTTGTGCCATTATAATCCAAACGTTCAAAAGAACAAAGAATTGAGTCTCATATTCATCCATACCTTCACATGAAAAAAAAACATACGCAAGATTCAATTATTGAATGAATCAAAATATGATACTAAATTTTCAGAAACGAAAGAACCATAATAGGAATTGATAATGATAAAAGTGTCCAAACTAAAACCTGGGATGACATATTAAACCACAAAGAGTAAATTGCAAATAAGTAAATTGCAAATAAAAAACAAAGTCAACATAGGGTCAGTGGATACTATACACAGTACACTTCCAAGTTTCATACATTTCATCTGGTGTTCGATTTTTCAGGAAGTTGTGAACTTGAGCAACTGTTTCAGTTTTAGCCAATTTCATCTGGTGTTCGAATTTTCAGGAGGTTGCATGCAACTGTTTTAGTTTTAGCCAAGACCAATTTTATAGCTAATTGATAGTTCCATGTCCTGTATCTGCTATATGATCGATCTTCAGTTTAGGATATGTGGGACTTGCTGTGAGTTTCTTAACCTTTTTGTTGAGTTGCCGAGAGTTTGCTTATTAATGATGATTTTTTAGGTGTTAGTAAATACACTTTTTCACTTTAAAAAGAAGGAAATGTGAAGTCAAATTCTCAGATTAGTTGTAAGCACTGCATGTTCACCAGTTATTTTTTAACATACATGATTCACCAGGTATTAACTTATACAAAATATGTCTTTGACGGTTTCTCCTCTTTTGTTTGTATTGCTCTGTTTGTTTGATATCATGAACATTTACTCTGTTATGGCTTTGATTTTTCTGGATGAAGACTTCCTGGTCAAGCTAAATAATGACAAATCTGATGGAGATATTTTCCACAACATTAAGGCCGCCACCGCATCAATACAAGCTGAGTGGGGGAATCCCTTCATATTCCGGTGACCTACGGCATGTTAAATCCTTGGCACTACAAGAATTCTAGCTATAGGACACCCTTTTTTACACACTAATGAAAGATTTGTGCCTTTCTTAACTCTATATTCACTGAAGTTTTATTATCGGTGGGGTTTGAAATAGGGTCACTGACAATCGGTGTGGCTTATAGAAATGTGATTAACAATCGGAATTTTGGCATTTTTTTACCTTCCTCTTCCGTGACAATTTCAAATAGATGTATTGGAGTTTGTGCATCGGTGCCAAACTCTCATCTACCTGTTTCAACCGACTGCTTCCCATCATTTTTAATTAATTAATCAATTGTAAATTAATTAATTAACTTTCTATTTCTTGGCATATTTTACACCTCAACACACTGGGAATGTTTTTTCCATTCTTTGTTAGGAATTGTGATCCTGGGAGTATGGTGGTTGTGTTATATGAGTCTGATGTTGGGCTTTGTTGATGCTTTTAGAGGAATTTGTGGAGCATGATGTTGTGCATAAAGCACTTATTGCCCTTTTGAGGCAAGATGTTAAAGGTATATTTGTGATCTTCAAATTAAGTCATAGTGCACGATTATAGATTACATGTTTATTACAAATTAACTGATGTTTCATTACATCAGATTGTAAGTTAGCAATTTTATTTATAAGTAAATATGTATATATGAACAAACGCTTACACATTTTATGCAGATTTATGTATTTTTCTTACTACGTCCTTAAGTTCAGCACTTGATACATCTAGGATCATCGAAATCTCTCTCTTTCATAATGTACCTCATCTTCTTGTATGCACAGCTTCTTTGACAACATTATTCAAGCACATTGGGAGTGTTGAGGAACCAAGCACATATGAGATCATTCGGGAAAAGGTTTAAAGCTTCATTAGAGATAAGGTGAGAAGATTACTTTTTTGAATGCCCAATATGATTGTTATCATGCATCTCTTTAAGATAACCAGATGTTAAACGATCAAAATTATAAATTCATCAAAGGTTCTAGTTTATATTTAATCCAACAGAACCCAATCCAACAAAGGAAAATCCAAAACATAATCCAATCCAACAAAACCCAAAGACATCAGATTTGTACATTTCAGCACATAAAAATCGAAACTTGAACACTGAAAAAAAATGAATCCAGATTGAACCTGGAACGGAGATGTAGAGATGAAGTTCACGGAGAGGCACATGGAAGAGGATGAGGAGGAAGTTTGCGAATGGAAGATGCAGGATGAAGAACTTCAGCAGCAGAGAAGAGGAACTTCAGCAGCATAGAGAAGAGGAACTCCAGCGGCAGAGAAGAGGAAAAGGAAGGATCAGGGTTTGTCGTATAATTTAAAAGGTGTAAATATTGAAAAAGCTAAGGGGTATTTTTGTCTTAAAAATTTATCATTTTTGTGTTCCACGAGATGGAAAAACCCGTTCCAGGGGGGGAGGGAGAACCAAAATTTAACCCATTTTCGTTCCATGGGACACGCGTTCCACATAATTTTAGTGCACCAAACGTGGGACGGAACGCGTCCGTTCCACTCTGTTCCGTTCCATCCCACGTACCAAACGCACCCTAATATATGGGTTGTTGAGATATCAAGAATATTTTGAAGATGAGCTATGTCTTTCAACAATGTATGATAACTGAGCGTATACAACATTGAGTATGAAAGAGAAGTGTTTATAATGGTAAGATAAAAAAGCATAATGATTTATTACCAAAAACATAATACTGAGCAAAATCAAAAGGGTGTTGAGCAAATTAAAAAAAAAAAACTAATAGATATGATTGATAGTCAAAAGGGTGCTGAGCAAGTGTTCTTATTGTGGTGTCCAAGCTTCTTGCACCTCCCACACTTCATTGGTCTTGATTATTCCCCATTAGACTTAATCCTCTTAACCTTTGGTCCGCCGGCTTGTTTTCTTGTCACTGGAGGCTTAATGACAAAATCCTTCACTATATGAAGTGGGGGTTGATGGATGTCAGGAATTGGTTCAATTGGAAAAGAATATGAAGACTTATAGTAATCAGCTGTGAAATAATCTTCAATGTAATCATAAGGATTGCTACCGTTGTGCATGATAGCTGCAACTGCGTGTGAAATATACGCACATCCATGTCACATTCCAAAAGACAACATGCACATCCATTCATAGCATATGTAAGGTTAAATGAACCAACCACCAAACCGTTGAACCTTGAGCTAACCTGGTTGCACAACTCAAAAAATGAAGTGTGCTAAAAAATAGGAATAGAAGCAGTAATATCATTATGGGTACATCTCCCAACAATAGCTCCTTCCATGAAGTCCTACATACAAAAATAAATTGGAAAACTAAGCTACACATACCATATTACCAATGCAAAATGTAAAATTATATATCGATCAATGCTGAAAAACTAAATGAACCAGGGAATTCCTATTTAGCAAAGTAGCTAAGAAGAAAGCAAAAAACAACCTATTATATAACAACTTATTTACACCAAAGAAGATATATTAATGTCCTCTCCATTTTTATTAGTTGCTTAACTTTTCTCTCATTTATTTTGTTAAAATTTGGTGTAAAACATGACTTTCATAAGCCTTACATGCCCAAGCAAAATGCACGCAGCACCAATGCATATTGGGGCATTTCATCAAATATGTGTTGGGCAACTTTCAAATCTTCAAAAGTATCAGCACAACTTGTTTAGTGTGCATCTTCCAGTGTTATAACTTATCAATATAAATGAGCATTAAGCAGCAAACCCATAACAAAATAACCAATCCAAATCCCTTTTCGAACCTAAACTAAAATCGACAAAACTACAAAAAAGGCATTAACTTTATGATAATTATCTGAAACCCCATTAAGCACATTTATATCTAAACAACAAAATATCACAATCACTATAAATTAGCTATTAGTATTTATCACAAAGTACCATAGATAACAAGGTAGACATTGTAGAGAATCTCGATAAAACCTTATGAACGTACCATCCTCAAACCTCCGAAAATAGAGAATAACAGCCAATAATTGAAATAGATAAGTCCATTCAAAATTAAAAAATGAGGATCATAGAATTCAAACGTGGGAGAAGAATTCTAGAAACATTACTAGCAAACCATATGGCTTCCTACAATAAAGGCCACGTTCAGAAATATGTCAGCCTAAAAGGATATATATGGAATTTAATAATTAACATTTTAAATTTAAAAAAAAAAACACAATAATGACATGTATGTTGTAGGCCTAATTTACTGAACTGTATTTAGGACTAGAGAGGGAGAGGGTCGGCGGCAAGAGAGAGAAGAGAGAGATGTAATTCTGAAGTGTGTGCTGTATCACATCATTGTGCCTTTATTTATAGTAGTAGGATAGGTTAATCCTTACACTAATATGATTACAACTCTAATAGGATATTAACTACTAAAAGGAATATTCGAAGATATCCCTATATACACTAGGATTTACACAATCACATTCCTAATCTAATAGGACTGCAACACTCCCTTTTAAGTATGTAAATACTCAAACAAAACATCACATCATATCTTCAGCAGATGAGGTAGAACAATTGATGAAGTCGCAGGCACAACGAGTGTATGTGAGTCTCAAATTTAAAAGAAAGTATGTGTGGGTAGTAAAACTCACAAAGCCTTGCTATGGTAAAACCTAAGGTAGGTAAAAACCCATATACTAAGGAGAAAAAAGGTGAGAAGTATACATAATGTGTAAAACAAGTGTCAAACATGATGAAAATAGTGAACTCAACAAAGCATGATCATTTAAGATGGGTGCCTCATTAAAACCTTGTTAGGTAGCAAAAACCCAGTGGGAAAAATGCTCCTAATCATAGGAAAAAGAGTACATTAAGATCATATAAGTATGATTTTGGATACTCCCCCTGAGTTAGACATAACTTCCAAATAAGAGAACTATAAGCAATTCAACGCAGATAATTTACGCATACCGATTCCTTGGACGAGCTTCTGAAAAAGTAGACTTGGGTAATGACTTGGTGAAGAGATCGGCCAGGTTGTCTTAGGAACGGACTTGGGTAACTTCAATGTTCTGATGTTGTTGTTGCTGGTGAGAATAAAAGAACTTCAGTGCTATATGCTTGGTGTTGTCTCCCTTGATGTATCCTTTCTTTAACTGCTTGATACATGCTGCATTGTCTTAAAAGATCGTCTTAGGAAAGTCAACGACGAAAGTAAGACCACTAATGCTTCGAATATATTACATGGCTGCTTTCAACCAAAAGCACTCACGAAATGCTTCATGCAGGGTTTGAATCTCAGCATGGTTCAAAGAAGTCACAACTCGCATTTGCTTGGTAGACCTCTAAGATATAGCAGTGTCCCTAACGGTAAAGACATAGCCCGTTTGAGAACGTGCCCTATGTGGATCGAACAAATAACCAGCATCTGCATAACCAATGAGGCGGAAATCAACTTGAGGACCGAAGGGGGCGGCCATCGTACCCTTGAGGTAGCGGAAAATGTCTTTAACATGTCTGCGTGTAGACGCATTGCTGTATCTAGCCAAAAGATTAACAACGAATGAGATGTCGGGTCTAGTGCATTGAGCCAAGTACAATAAAGCACCAATTGCACTTAAGTATGAAATTTCATGCTTCAAAATCTCTTCCTCATCCTTTTTGGGACGAAGGGATCTCGTTTAGCATCTAGAGTCCGAACAACCATATCAGTACTGGAAAGCTTCGCTTTATCCTCATTAAAACGTCGCAACACCTTTTGGGTGTAGTTCGATTGATGTACTAGGATTCCATCCGAACAATGCTCGATCTCTAGGCCGAGACAATATCGAGTTTTCCCAAGATCTTTCATCTCAAATTTCGATTTCAAGTGAAAGGCAATTTCCTTAAGCTCTGGGGGAGTTCCAATAAGGTTCATGGGGTCGACATAAACTGCAACGATCGTAAACATGATGTCGAAAGCAACTGTATACACGAATGCATCATCGACTATCATCTCATTCTAATTCCAAACCTCATTCAATACTGCGTAATGGACCAAAATCTCACGATTCTCGAGAGGCCGATATGTCTCATCTAAGACATCACCGTAATCTATAATAACCTCATACGTTGGAACATATGAGTAAGCAATGGTCGGATTCAAACTGGGGTTACTAATTTGTGCCGTTTTCCTCTTCCGGGGTTATGAATCCTTTGAACCAGAAGGTCTGCCACACTTCAGGGTAGGAACAGATGATTGGCTAGCTGCTAGTGTACCGAGCCGCGTAGGAGGTGTCGTCGCCCCACCCTCTAGGATGGTCCTGCCATCCAATGCGGTGGTATAGTGTACGTTGAGTACGTCCATCCTTGCAGGTGCGTTTGTAGCGGGTATATGTGATCTCGTCACCTTTGCTAGATTAGTAAAAACATCTGGCATGCTTTAAGCGATGCTTTGAATATCTAGAATACGTTGTACTTTAGTTTTAGACTGAGGGGTACGAGGATCTAAATGAGACATAGTGGGAGTAATCCACAACAATTCGCGATGTTCTACAGGAATGTTAGTGATCTTATCTCCCCTTAACAATGGGAAGACTGTCTCATCGAAGTGACAATCTGCAAAATATGAGGTAAAGAGATCTCATGTCAAGGGCTCTAAGTAGTGAATAATTGATGGCAAATCATAACTAACATAGATTCCCATTTTTCTCTGAATACCCATTTTGGTTCGTAGTGGCACTGCTATTGGCACATAGACTGCGCACCCAAACACACGTATATGCGAAACTTCAGGCTGGTATCCAATAACCAACTGTAACGGTGAATAAGGTTGGGAAGCGGTAGGCCTTAGGCGGACCAACATAGCTGCGTGCAATATTGCATGGCCCCAACAGATACCAATAAGTTGGTTCGTATGACCAAAGTTCAAGCTATCGTTTGAATGCGCTTTATGAAAACCTATGCCAGGCCGTTTTAGGTGTGAACATGGGGTACATGATGTTCAACTTCAATCCCAACAGACATGCAATAATCGTCAAAAGTTTGTAATGTAAACTCTCCAGCATTATCTAGTTGAATCGACTTGATCGGATAATCAGGGTAGTGGGCCCTAAGCTTAATAATTTATGCTAGGAGTTTTGCAAATGTAGCATTATGTGTGGACAATAAGTAGACATGTGACCATCACGTCGATGCATCAACCAACACCGTGAAGTATCTAAATGGTCCGCATGTTGGTTAGATAGGTCCACAAATATCCCCTTGAATCTTCTGAAGAAACTTAGAGGGGTTGTGAATAATCTTTGTAAGTGTGGGTTGAATGTTCAACTTCTCTAGGGAGCATGCTTTGCAAAGCGGATATCCGGGATAAGATTTTAAGTGATGCTCATGTGATGCTTTGAGGATACGGCGCATCATATATCATCTGGGGTGTCCCATTCGATCATGCCAAAGCAGGAGAGTGCTTTGGAACCCAGCCATAGGGTCGGCCACGTGATGGGTCTCCACGGATGGAATGGTTGTTATGTACAACACACTCGAGAGACGTTCCAACTTCTCGTAAATACTCTTCTAGCCATATTCGTAAGCAGTGATACAAAGAAATTCAGAACCATTCTCTTCAATGGTTTCAACATGATATTGATTATCTCAAATATCTTTAAAACTCAGCAACGTTCTACCGGAACGTGGAGAATAAAGTGCCTCTTTAATGGTTAATTCAGTACCATTAGACAACATAATATGGGCATTTCTGTATCCTTCTATCAGATTGGATGGGCCTGAGAAGGTTATCAATGTGCATTTTTAGGTACGAAGTTAGTAAAATAGTGTTTCTCACACAATATGGTGTGCATGGTGGCATTATTAGCCAAACAACTAACTTCTCCACTAGTCATACCTAAAAATAAATTAATTGAATCGATCACATGCATAAACATAATTCCATTCATTCAATTAATCAATTCTAGAAGTAATATCCATAAAATAATTATTAATTCAAAACAAACCAATCCAAATAAATAATTCCAAAGAATTAGAAAAATTGTCCAAAAATTAAGCCATAAACCTAAAATTTAAGGGATGTGTTCGGCCACTCCTAGTGGGTTTGGCCACTCTTAATGGGTTTGGCCACTAGGGGTGTAAAAATACCCTAACATGTCTTAGAAAAATAAAACTTTATTCTTCCATGGAAGTGGATGCCTCTTGAAAATCTGAAACCTCCAGAGTTGTAGTAGTATCTTCAGGATGTTCTACATGCACAAAGTTAGTCTCACGACAAGAATGATACTTGGCAATAGCCTCGGGGGTAACTCGGCATATGTGTGACCAATGATCCTTGATCCACAATGATAGCACATGTCCATTGCAATGGAAGTTGATTGAACAATAGATTTCCCTTGTTCTTGAAGTTTGGAGCCTTAGGTGCAAGGGGTTGGCGCTTCTGGGTCAAATTTCCTCCCTTGGATGGGCCTTTATTTTGTTGACTTTGGGCCTATGGTGGGGCTTGCCTCCCATTTCCACGGCCATGATGGGGTTTCTGTTTATTGTGGCTGCTAGAATTAGTCGTATGCACTTCAGGCAGAGCGTTCAAGCTAGTGGGTCGAGCTTGATGATTCTTCATCAAAAGCTGGTTCTGCTTTTCAGTGAAAAGTAAAAAAAATATCAAATCCATAAATTTGGTGAACTTCTGTGCCCGATATTATTGTTGTAGGACAATATTGGTGGCATTGGGTCGAATAAATCTTCTCCAAGAGGATCCTGTTCGGTTAAGTCCTCTTTACATAACTTAAGTAATGATCAGATTCTACAAACTTTAGAGTTGTATTCATTCATAGTAGACTTAAAGTCTTGGAAGTGTAAATGCTGCCAGTCGTATCTTGCTTCAGGCAAGTAAATGTCTTTCTGGTGATCGAAGCGATCGGCCAGAGTGAACCATAGGGTAAGTAGATCATCCTCTGCGAGGTACTCGATCTGTAGTGCGTCATGGATGTGTTTGCCAATGAAGATCATAGTAGTAGCTTTCTGAGTTTTTTCGATGGGTTCATCATCGGTAGGTTCCTCGATAGTAGCTCTAAGACTCTTTGTGGTAAGATGGAGCTTCACGTCTTGAACCCACTTTAGGTAGTTTCTTCCAAAGACTTCCAGAGCGGTGAAATTGAGCTTGTTCAAGTTCGACATGTCCCTAAAACAGAGGGTACAACAAAACATGGTTAGTCGTATGGAAAACCATAGACATATATTGTAGAACATGTGTGTTCTATAGACATGTATTGGTTTAATTTAAGCATGAACACTATGGGTTTCATGTGGTAAGATTTGAATGAAAATTGCAGGTTTCAAAGGCACTAAATTCGAAACTACAGGTTCGATTTAGTTATGAACGTTTAGTTCATATCTAGAGGTACCTGCAAGAACACAGAAGACAAAATACAATAAAGTGTAGTGAATTTGTGGATTGCTTTAGGAATCCAAGTGTGAGTGCATTGGGACTACAAAAGATAGTCAACGGTTCAAAGAAACAAAATAATTTATTGAATCGTTAATTATCAAAAAGTGAACTTTAGGTCAATAATTTTAGATTAATTATCAGATTAATAAATTGTTGGTCACTTTAATTAATTCAATAGATCGTAATCATTCAGGTTTGATCGTAGAAGTAAACATAATAATAACATTCGGGTTAATATTATAGCCCAATCTCGGTGGGCTTAGTGCTGTGTGCGGGGCAAGGCCCCAAAAGGGGTTTAATGGGCCACGGGTTGGCTGCGGAGCAACCCAATCATGGCTGCAGGCCGTGGGCCGTGTGTCTGCTGCTGGTTTGTGGGCCATAAAAGGCACGGGTGCAGAAGCCCAACACGAAGCTGGCCTGGGATGGGTGAGTGTGAAGCCCACCGAGAGCTGGTTTCATTGTGGGTCGGTTCTAGGCAAGCTCAGCCACATAGGCTGGCTTTGGTGATCACAGACCGAGACAGATGGCGTGCCGAGCAAGCAAAGTTTGCTAGCTTGATGGGCTGAGACAAGGATAGAGCCCAACAAAGGCTTGCTAGCCTGCTGGAGTGAACTCCGGGCTTCGGGCCCATACATAAACCAACCTAGGCCGAGGCCTGATTACGGTGTAGTGGCAGCAAGCCCACGGGGCTGCTGCAAGAGGTCCATGACGTCGAAACGACACCGTCCTAGTTGTGGTGTGGCTGCATGCCAACTAGTGTGGCTCGGCGGTGCAGCGTGGAGGTGCGACTCAACTGCAAAAAATCCCAGATTTTTTTTCAAATTCTAGGGTTAAAAACCGTAATTGCTTCTAAATTAATTTTGATGCCTTGACTCACAAATTCCACATAGTATAATTGCGTATTGCATGAACAAATATATATATATATATATATATATATTGACAAAATATATGAACACATATGCAATATATATAATTAAAAGGAAAATATAAATATAGGGAATGTTTTCATGCTTCAAGGTCGTTTCAAATATTTTAATTTATTTTAAAAGAATTTGATTGGCAAAAAATAATTGGAAGCCTTTGGTGTTGTAGAAGAAAGCCTCCTCAACGATCCTTTAGTTCCTTAGCTTCTAGTAAGAGTCTCTTGATAACGTGTTGTAGGCCTAATTTACTAAACTGTATTTAGGACTATAAAGGGAGAGGGTTGGCGGAAAGAGAGAGAGAAGAGAGAGATGTAATTCTAAGGTGTGTGTTGTATCATCCCATTGTGCCTTTATTTATAGTTGTAGGATAGGTTAAATCCTTACTCTAATAGGATTACAACTCTAATATGATATTAACTACTAAAGGGAATATTCAAAGATATCCCTAGAAACACTAGGATTTACACAATCACATTCTTAATCTAATAGGACTGCAACAATATAATCTAAATAAATATAAAAATGCTGACATGGCTATCGTTTAGGTGTCCTAATCAAATCTCAAAATAGAAGCAATGTTTGATCTAAAGAGTATTAGAAAAGTGCAGGGAATTCTAATTTTCTCATTTTTAATCTAAAATCTTATATGGAATTTTGCTAAATGGTTCTCAATCTTGAATCTGGATCCTCGTCGAATCCTTTTTGTGAGGATCTCAGGGATTTGTGAATAGTGTCTATTCATCGTACATCGTACGGTCAGAAAATATTTTATATTTTATTATTTAAAATTAAAAACGAATAGTACATGATATATCATGAACGGACATGATCACGAATCCCTAGGATCCTCACAAAGAGGATATGGAGAGGATCCTGTTGGCTCAATCTTAGACGTTATATTCAAAATATTTGTCTCTAAAGATAAATATTTACACATAAAAAGACAATTTGTTCCAAACAGGTACAAATAGTTGTTTAATTAATTTTTAACAACACATGGTAGTTGGTGTGTGAGTGTTTTACCATAATATTTCACAGTATGCTAAAAATTATAAAATATTAGAGAGGAATAAAATGTAGCCCAGATACAAATATATGCTAAAAATAACTAAAAGCGCTTGGTGAGCCTCACTAGGAAGCATCTTATCCCAATACAAATATTTTCAACATTCTGACCAACAGAAGTGATAGCATCTGCGAGGAAGTTGGGTTCTTTAAAAACACGTTACCACTTAATAGAATCAAAAGAGGTCGCCAGCCATTTGATGTCCACAACAATAACTCAGAGCCTCTAAGGAATCTTACAAAGATCAAGAATCCCATAAATAATTATCTTGGAGCCACCTTGAACCACCACATCCTTCATATTACTTTGCTTGGCCAAAAGAAGAGCATCCCTAAGAGCAAGAGCCTCAGCGACAGTTATAGTATTTGATCTTCAAAATGCCTTCTGTTGGAGCTTTCCATTTCATAATCTTCCCTTCTAAACGCATTTTCGCTTTCTATTTAATAGTCTTCCCAACAACAGCAGCAGTCATAGGTATCTTAGCAGGATGAGCTCTTAAATCCTTTAAAAATTACATTGTTCCTTTCATTCCAAATCTACCAGCATATTAATAAGGTTCTGCCCAGGGCTGAAGGGCTTTTATTGTCACTAGCATTTAATTGGTTAAACCAACTATTCAAATTAGGCATAGATGGTCCAGGGGCCAATAAGTGCAACTGAAATTTCTCTTCATTATAACATAACATGGTTAGGCAGACCAGCCAAGTTAGATTTAATAAGACTTAACTTCCATGCACGAGAAAGGGTATTAGTTTTCTAACCTACAAGCTTTTTCTGAATTCTTATTAACGGGATCCTTAAAAAAAAAGCAATGTTATGTATTCCCAAGTATTTCCCTATAATAGCAGTATTGTGTTGAATGTGCAATATAGTTACAACTTCATTTCTCAAATGGTTAGTTGTATCATTCGAAAAATAAAGAGAAGATTTGTGGAAGTTGATCTTTTGACCTGAGGCAGCAGAGAATTGATTTAAAATTGGTTTCAGACTGCTAACAATGATTTTTGAAATTATTTTATAACTAACATTGCATAAGCTAATAGGTTTAAATTGGTCAATAATTTCAGGTTATCCACTTTCGGTATCAAAGCAATATTAGTAGGATTAATGAGTTTCAAGCTAGAACCATGCAAAAAGAAATATTTCACCAGGTTCACAACGAAATCCTTAACATGAGTCCAGCATTTTTTATTACAAAAAAATAAATAAAATTGCATGTGGTGTAACCCATCTGGTTTAGGGGATTTTAGGCCACCAATAGAGTTAACAGCTTCAAAATTTTCCTTATATGTGACCGCTTGCGAAAGATTAGCTTTTTGTTGTGTTGAAATAGAAGAACAATAATACTAGTGAAATCATTTAGGGTGCGTTTGTTGCACTAGATTATTTCGGACTGGATTACCTTAAGAGACTATGCTGGATTGACTTAGATTAGACTAAGCTGGACTAACTTAATGAAACGTTTGGTACAGTCTTGGACTAAAAAGCATGATAACGAAAAACCATTACATTCATCATCCAAAAGACCAACAAAGCAATTCAGAACAAAAATCATACATTTTTTTTATATAAAATTATAAAATTTTCATTTATTAAAGAATGATGTTAGGAGCTGCACATGATATGGAGTCATCGAATGAAGTACTACGTTGTGTATACCAAATGTAAATATATGTTCTATATGATTTCTATTTGGCATACAACTCAACTCAGGATCTTCTCCCTTCTTCCAGTAACTAGTGGACTGGTGCACTTGAGTTTGGACTCTCAATATCTGTTCTTCGCATATCTCATACGAAGAGAGCTTAACCTCGTAGTCGAAGATAAGGACAGGCCAACATTCCTCTATGCACCTAGCATGTGGAAATACACTTGAGGTGCCGACTCATCCAGCTGGTTTAGGAGAGGTAAGGATTGCTAGTAACAAATCAAAGCTGTGACAATTCCTACAAGACCTTTGGCGAAGACGTCCTGCTAATGATTCAGTAATCATCACACGAGAGATTCCCACGAGAGCAGCATAGAGTAATGGAAGAAATACAATGCAGAGCTTTGTGGAATGGCCTCTGTGATCAAACACTTTGATCTTCTCGGACAAATACCATGCAAGTAAACCAAGAACTGCAAATATAACTGAAGTATTTCAGCACAAGGAATCAAACAACAACATTTTTCTACATTTATTTACGCAAGTGAGATTAAATGAACAATTGTAAAAAGCAATTGAAATAGAATCGGAGGGATATGAACGGGAAAGTACAACAGACCAGACCAAAACAAACAACTGAACCCAGTGCACCAGGCTACTGCCATGGCAGCCATTGCAAAGTAGATACATAGACAAACAATTAATGAATTTGGCTCTAAGTTTTCGGATTTTATTTATTAATAATTCACCAAAAACAACACCCAAACTCCAAAGCTCTGTATTTGCATCTCAATTCTTTGTCCTTAATACTAGTTTTCTAATCAAAAGCTTTGCATCTGCATCCAAACCCTGGCATATACATCAAATTGTGGACGTGATAGGAATAGACAAGAGCACCACATGCTGAGGCACACAATTCTTTGTCCTTAATACTAATTTTCTAATCAAAATTTGCACCATAATTATCATTTTACTTTCCTCATATAACACCTAATTATTATTGATATTAATATGAACAAATGTGCAGCCCCGTGCACCAGGCTACTGCCATTGCAGAGTCATTGCATAGTACACAGACAAACAATTTGAACAACGCTAATCACCCACCTGCCTCGGACCACTTAGCCACTACTGATTTATGAAATTCAACCCAAATAAAAAAACATCCATAACCACAAAATTCAAGAAAACTAATATTATCTACAAAATTGACAATCTTTGAATTTTCATAGTTTTCAAACCCAAAACAACAAATCGATGAAAACCCAGTAATAATTTAACGATCTGGAAACAAAATCGAAGAAATAAATTGTCAGATTCGAAATTTACCAGACCAGGAGTAGATGATGAGTATTAGTGAGCCCAAACAAATACCACCTTAAGGTTCCTAGAAGAGTATTAGTTGCACTTGAGAATCTTGATTTAAACTTCTGAACAAAAACTTCTTCCATGCCATTATTTCTTTCCCACCAAATACCATTATCATCTTTAATCTTTTGAATCTCATTTCTTTTCTTTCTAATAGTAGCCTAGGTTTGGAAGTATTTTGTATTCCTATCACCTATTTGAAGCCAATTAACTCTGACTTTTTGGACCCACATAATTTCCTCATCACGTAAGAGTAAGTTCTCATAAAGTTATTTTTCTCCCTAAGCCAGAAAGGGTTGAGGTTATTATTCATGATTTTAGTTTGGCAAGATTTTCCTGCAAATACTTAATTCTTAGCTTCACATTATCAAAGATTTATTATTCCAATGGGTAAACCCCTAAGCAGCTACCGCATGTACAAGAACTTCCCACAACACCCATACAAACCTGTCACAGAAACGATATATGATAGATTTGTATAGGTGATTGCAAACAGTCGCCGCCAAATAGCGGGGCCACATAAAGTCATCGCAGGAGCGATGCCACATAAAGTCATCATTAACAGACGAGACCACAAAATACAACGCTCAAGGCGAAAACCAAATACTGCCATCGTTGCGGTGCGGCGACAACACTCACTAAGTGAGGCAATAGAGCTAGACTAAACTAGCTCAAAGCTAAACTAACCATAAACTAAACTAGGCTAAAATAAACTAATCCGAGAAGGGAACCACAAAACGAACACCATCCGATGGAAGGATTGGACCCTCATGTAAGGAGCATAGTGGTGCCATAAGGCCATCTCCAACCGAAGGGTCCAGAGGGCCAGAGGGCCGAAAATAGCCCTAAAACCGTCTCCAACCGAGGGCTAGGCCAGAGGGCTCTGGAATCTGGGAGGGCCCCACGGGATCGGAGAGGGCTGGAGGGCTGGAGGGCTGGCTGCTTTCGGCCAGCCAGCCAGCTCCGGGCTGGCTATTTTTTTTTTTAATGATTTCCTATTGCTGTCGGTTATAACCGACAACATTAAAGGTATTTTTTTTTAATAGTTCTACTATTAGTGTCGGTTATAACCGACACTAATAGTTTGAAATGCTTTTGAATATAACGGCTAGTAGCCGTTGGATTATTAGGCCTCTTTTTTTTTTTTTTTTAATGAATTTAAACTTCTTTTTTTTTTAATGAATTTAAACTTCTTTTTTTCCCTTTTTAATGAATTTAAACTTCTTTTTTTCCCTTTTTTTTTTCCTTTTCATATGAATCAAATTTTGTTTCATATTTTTTTTCCTATAACTTCTATTTCACAAAATTTGTTTCATATTTTTTTTCAATTCTATTTTTTTCGTATAACTTCCTAGGCCATTTATACAACATTAAATTGTAGTTTTTAAATAATAAATTATGTTTGGCCCTATGGCCCTTTGGCCCTCGGTTGGAGACGGTTTTTTGTGACAGGGCTAAAACGAGCCCTCTGACCCTCTGGCCCTCGGTTGGAGACGAAGGCAAATATGGCACTGTACTGTTCATTAAAATATTAATATCTTGGAGAATCTTGGAGGGCCAGAGGGCTAAAACGAGCCCTTTGGCCAGCCATCGGTTGGAGATGGCCTAATACAAGATGGGTCCGGCTACCACATCCATAAATCCAGCGGAGCAACAACAATGAACCGCAGGCGGCAGAGGTTCTAGATGCGACCACCGACAAGAAGCCCAAACAAAGCCACTGCCAGATTTGCACACCCAAATCGAAGCAGCACCACCAAATAAGCATTGCACTCTAATTCGAGTGTGGATTTCGCAACTTCGCAACACCAAAGCAGAGTGACGAAGCGTGGCTTTAACCCACAAGCAGTCGCAATTCCAAGCCCATATCACGTGTCATACCCCGAGGCAGGGAAGAGGCCTTGAGCAAGGTATAACCCTGATCTGGGGGAGGCGTGAAGCTAAGTCAAAATGGTGGGAGAGAAGACCCATCTGCATTTGCAGACGCACCTAGAGCACAAGCACCATAACAAAGAAAATTTTAAAAGGGCAAGGTCCAGATCTAAAGGTTGGGGGAAAGACACACGAGGGGAGAGGAAGGTGGAGGGCTGAGAAGACTGGGTTGGGGAAGATGGCGTAAAGAAACAGAAGGGGTGGATGGCGAGGTGAGGGAAATCTAGGATGGGAAGGAAGAATAGAGGGGAAAGGGAGGATGGGAAAAAGGGAGGAAGGCTAGGAGGAGAAGGAGAAGCTGCCACTGCCCCCAACCTTAGCCAAAGGCCGGCGGCCATGGAGGAAGGCTAGGGTTTGACGCTAGTTTGAGAAGGTTTCTAGAGAGAGGAATTTTATGGTTTTCTTTATCTTGGAGAGTGAAGATATTTGGTTTTTAAAGGTAGCCGCACAGGCTCTAAATTGGTCATTAGGATGAGTTTAGAAATTACAGTACCAGTTTTGCTTCACAACATCCTGAAATCGAGATACTATAACCACATAGCTTCAAATTTAAATTTAAAGTAGCCATTTCTTCTAATTTTATTTTGACAAAGGGTGAGTTTCACAGACTATGATCAGACCTTTAAATTGGGAAGTTATGAACTTTAAAATCAACAAAAGAACATTTAACCACAAAGAATTAGCAATAACCCTATCCAATTTTCCAAAGATAATAGTATGTTCTTTGTGACCATTAGTCCAAGTAAATGGTACATCAGATGTATGTAGAGAGATTAAGTTACCATTATTTAAAAATTATGCAAAATTCAGCATGAATCTAGTAATAACCTGACTACCACCGACTTTCTCATCTAGATTAGTTATGGCATTAAAACAACCAAATAACAACCAGGGTTTATCAACAGGATTAAAAGCAGTAGTCTCTTGCCAAAGCTGTAATTGGTCCTCTTTCTGAGGATTAGCATAAACAAATGTGGTATACCAAAGATAAATCGTGCTTAATTTCATACACAGACAATGAACAAAACGAGTATGAGAAAATAAAACATTTAACTCTAGCGATATAGACTTCCAAAATAGACAATACCACCAGCTTGGCCAACCGTTGGGGATGCAAAAGATTTATCAAATAAACCATTACAGATATTCTGAGGGACTATAGATAAATTATTTATAGGTTCTACTGAACAAGAAAGGTCTAAATTATGTAAACTACTTAACGATTTATACTGAGCCCCAAAACTAGGCCTTCCAAGGCCTCTGCAATTCCATAACATCAACTTCATCTATCAAATTCTTCTAGATGAGAGTTTACCAATTATTTCTTGAAAAAATCTATTTTTGCGTGCTATATTTAGGAATGGTGGCAAAAAATGGCCAAATTAATGGAGATGGCCTTAGTCCACCTCCCCCTTTTCCTTCAATAATTTCCTCTATCCTTAGTATAATTTGAAGTAGTAATGTCGCTTGTGATAAATGTTGAATTACTTATAATTATGACTTCATGTAAATTAATTCGTTGAAATGTGAAATTCCACAAAGTTATTTTTCCTATTGACTATTATTTTAGTTAGGAGAGTATCCTAATCGGATTGGTTTCACCCCAAAGCATCCAAGCCAATTACATATAATAATTTAATTTGGTTGGATTTTGACAAAAATTTCTAAGAGAACTTGACCAAATCAACGCGGAAAGATTTTGGTTAGGTTTGGTTCGAGCAATTCGGGCCCAGACTCCAACATCAAACCTGCTACATATTTTCATATTCTAGTACATCAAACCATCTTACTCCAACATATCACCAAACTTCAAAGTTTAGCAACTATCGTAACTCAAATTAAGATCAATAACTTCAATGTTCCACCAACCCTAAGTGGCATGTCCTATTTGATTTAGGTCGTTTATGAAAATTCAAAAGCGTAAGCAAACTAATTCATTATTGTTCAGTTAGATCGTTTGACTTCTTTTTTGTCAAAAGCAAACCAAACCGGCCACTAGGATTTGAAACGGCCGATTGGTCGATTCGGTAGCTTATTTGATTTAAAAAAGCTCTGAAAATTAAGATTTCTTTTTCGGTTTTGGATGTTGAAATTCTGAATTTTTTTGGGAATGGAATTGCAAGAGAACTCTCATTCCAAAAAAATCGTATTTTTTGGAATTGGAACCCCTTAACACCGATCCGATTTGTTTGAAAATAAAGCCCTAATAAGCCTTTTATACATTTGTTTGATTTTTTCTTGGTATATGAAAGTTTCAAAGGACAATACTTCATACTTACTAGCAATGGTATACATGCTATGCATGTGCTTATTAATATTTTGAAATTAAAATTTACAAAGAAAGAAAATATAAGATAGTCGCTAAATCTTTTTGATGACGACCTTGAAACGACTTTTAGTCTCTAAAAGTTTATTTTATATGGGAAAAAACGTGGAAGAGAAAATGGGGGCAACTAATATGGTTTTTTTTTTAAATAACAAGAAAATATATTAAATGGAAAACTTCTGACAAAAATCATTCCATACAAAATCAAATTGAAGAGCATAAAGAGCAAAGGAAGGAATACAATGATCCCAAATATGACATCAGTAATAAAAAGGTTTTGGCGAGAGAAGGCATCCACCACATAGTTAGCCTTTCTAAAAATATGTTTCCAATCAATGCAAGAAATTTGGTCACCATCTACTCGATATCTTTAATAATAAGAACCAGATTTCACGGTGTCGCACCCCGGTCAAACAATGACTGAATGACCAACTTAGAGTCTCATTGTACCATAGTCTTTGTATAGCCCTTCCTCCAAGCAAAAAGAAGGCCTTCTGAAAGCCCTAGCCTCCACTTTAGAAATAGTGGCACTGTCAAGATTTAAAGCTCCACCGGCAATGAGGTGCTCATTAGGTTCCTTAAGACAAATCTCATTGCCGCCTTGTCCCCAGCCACTAAGCCGTCAAAATTTAACTTAATATAACTCTAATTCAAAGGGTGCCATTTAATAATCGTGGAAATATCATCAATATTTCTTCTTAAACCTTTACAATTGTCTTTAAGATATTGCTCACCCATAGATGTAGCTAGTAACTTAGATCTCACTGAAATGGGCATAACATTTATGAACACCATATTATTATGGCCATTCCAAATTTGCCAACAAAGGAGCAAACACAAGCTTAATTCACTATGAACTTCTTTATCAATGTGCTGTAAAGAATTAAGCCAGTTTATGACTGCAGCAAAGTTAGCATTGTGAAATTGCTCGGTTTAATTGAACAAAGGTCCTAAATCGATTTGGTGACACTTCAATTAAAGAATAAATGCATTTGATCCTCCTCTTCGAAATTACAAAAAGGACACGTCTTATCACTATTAATCACAATACAACTTAATCTTTTTCTAGTCTGAAGTCTATCACGAATGAACAACCATGCAAACATCTTAACTTTAGGAGGAATATTAAGTTTCCACATCGTATTAATTAACTTATGCTTTGTAGTTTGAGTCAACGTCCCTTTTTGAATCCAAGTAGCCAATTTAACAGAGAACTTACCATTTGTATTTGGATCCCAAACTAGCACATCTTTGGAATCCTATAAGGAAATTGTAATATTATAAATTTTTCTCACAATTTCATTACTAACCACTTATGAAAGCTTTCCCCTATCCCAACAATTATTATCAATAAAGTCACTAACTTTCAACTCCCAATTAATGTTCTGATTGCCAATATTGGGTAAGAGATGGAGCAAAGGGTAAGGAAAAATCCAATTGTGGGACTAGAACAAAATGTCCTTACCATTACCCACTCTCCATCCCATACTCTTAAGAATAACGTCCCTACTTTTCAAGATACCGTTCCAAGCAAAAGAATAATTTTGTCCAATTTATTATCTAGAATATTTTCCTTTCTAAGATACTGTTTGGACCCGATTTTACATCATCGGCCCAAGCAATCGAGGCCGTTGAGTAAACATGGTTCTTAATCGTTGGATAAGAAAGTTAAGATAATTTGCTATTGTTAAGAGATAATATGATGGTTTTTAATCGTAATAATTATCTCTTAATAAATTATCTTAATTTTCTTATACAAAATAAATTATACAAATTCTTGGACTCTTCACATGGCCTAGCATGGATCTGCAAGCCGAATATAAGGGTGAATAGAAAATCCAATAAGGTTAGGTGATGGATGTCAGCTTGGTATCTAGTTGGCTGCATGGGGTTTATGGTTGAATGGGCTTGCGTACAAAGCCATGTGGAACAATGGAAAAGATTTTACACGTGGTGGTGACAAGGTGGCAATATAATTTGATCAGAATTGTTGGGATACGTGGTCTCCATGTATGCATGGGTAACTTGCAGATGGGATGAATTTGAATTGCAAATTGGATAGGCATCTGCAACGTGTGGGGGATACGGATTCTTGAGAAAAGTTGATTGTTTTGGGAAGTGAACTGTCTTTCCAATTAATTATCTTTCCAATTAATATGTTAAGATAATGATACAAATTGGAGCACGGCATTGACACTTTGACTAAGGCGAAGCGATATTATCAAAGGGTTTTTATCACAATATCCGGATGTAGAAGAGTTAGAGTGGAACTGGGAAAATCTATTTCGGCGACTGGGCATTAAGAACTCTATAAATACAAGGCTTTGAACGCTGAGAAAAGCCCCCACAAAATCAATACAAAATTGCCCTGCGCAAACTCTCACAACTTGAGATCTTTTTCTTTTCCTTTTTTCGCTGACACATCTTCCGTTGGCATCAACAGCACTGTGGAAGCAACCGGTGATATCTTAAGTCGGCATAGATAGCTCTGTCACCGTAGAGTCGGTCGGTCTCGCAGTATCTTCCGTTGGCATCAACAGCACTGCGGCGAGAACGGTCGATTACTTATCCAAGTCTCGGTCGAGAAGGGTTTTTCGAATCCTTGTTGGTCGAGGTCATCTCATTAGCCTTCTTGGCGAGGTGAGGTGTCACAGTTATTACATTCGGCACATTGCAAGCCGAATTCGGTTCGTGAACTTTGTAAGAAATAGCAGCCTTGTCTTCAGGCTCGAGAACCCAAGAGGCCGAGACGTGTTCCTTTCTCGGCCGCAATCGCAAGACGCAGAAGTCAGTAGCGCGACCCAACGCAGCATCATCAAATTTACTCCTCGGCCGAGCCTCGGCCGACGAGTTGGCACGCCCCGCAATCACCGAAGGACGTAGTTAGCTTAGAATATACTCGGCCTGCGCGCCACGTAGGCTTTGTAGTTTCTAGGGTCAACATTTTGGCACGCCCGGTGGGATCTAGTGCTAAAACTACGAAGTTCATATGATATATCAAGATTCCGATCTGGCTCAACATAGCCGATTATACGAGCTCCTAGAAGAATTGAAAAAACACAATGAGGAACGTAAAAGATCTTTTGAAGTGGAAAAAATTCTTCGTGGCCATAGAGATATGCAAAAGTCATTCGCTTGCATGTTGAGAATAAAAGCTCCTGTTACCCTGCAAGAGCAATGGGCAAATGAAGACAGGGCTAGATTTAATGCCTGGCTAGATGAAGAACATTTTCCTTACGTTTCTGATTACATATCAATTCCATTTGAAAAATGGTTAGGTTCAAAGGCCGGGGGGCAATTTTTCGCTCCGGCCACAATTAAAATTCGGCCTCGGAAAATTGTCGAGACGGCCGAAGAAGAACATGGGCCACCTGTTTTTTTGGTTGAGACTGAAAGTGTGGTGGGCCTAGAAGAAAAAATTCAAATTACAGAGCCACAAATCAACTCAAAAAATGATTCGCCAGAAAAGTGCTCCAATGACGAACAAGGCCTAGACATTGGTCTAGCCCAAGAAACCACGCCACTTGATATGATTATTGGCGATAAGGCCGATATAGAGAAATTCCATTCGGCCAAGTTATTTGGGTTAAAAGCCGAAATTGGCGAAATTATTATGCCTGGGGGGCATAATAATTGTTCAACACATTCGGCAGCCGAAAGTGGGAAATATTTCGCCAAGTCAAAAATATTTGGAGAAAATTCTTTATTTGACTCAAGGCGAACTCAATTTCAAAATTTCGTTATTACCAGATCTCAGCTTGGAATAAAGCATCGTTGGCCTCCTCCACTTTATGGTTCGGCCACTTTTGTTTTCTTTTGCTAAAAAAAAATAAGAATTTATTTTCTTCACCATTCGGCTATTCAGCCGATGCTTAAGAAGATGGTATAATTGGCGTTGCTGAGCTGCCAGTTTTCTCAATAGACCGAGCTATCATGAATAAGAATATATTTTCTTAACCATTCGGCTGATCGGCCGATGCTCAAGGAAATAAAAGGGGTAACAAGATGGTGCGGCAATTCAAAATATGATGTGTTCGGCTTAAAAGGTTGTTTCTTTAGTCAAGCCGAGAAAAGACGGACGTTTGCAGTTAGGCCTTCGTGTAGCCCGATCTTCACTCGACGAGATTGGCTTTGGAGTCGGCCGAATAAAAGAACTACAAAAAAAAAAGTTGAGGAGATTTGGATGAACACAAGTTTGTTTAAGGTTTTCAGAGGTCGTGCCCTACCCATATTTGAAATAAAGGTCTCGCAACCCCATGCGTGGATGGAGTTGACTGTTCAAAGGTTGGCTTTTCAAAAAGATTGGTAATGGTAAACGGTGGAATAATGCATAGTTAATATATATATATATATATATATATACTAGGAGACAGCAGCATATTGATGAATTATGGGCAGGCCGAGCTCCCTTTTTCTCGGCCCAATGTTTCTCGAGCTCGTTCTAATTTTTCTCAACCTGCCTTTTCTCGACCTCGGCCTAGTATGCTAGTTTCTAAAATGTTTATTTGCTGCGTTGCTGACATTGGGTTTAATATATATATATATATATATATATAGTAGCGCCATCATGCTTCTTTCATGATTGTTGACACTCGGGTCGTCGAAGATGGAGATGATAAGCTGCTCGTGCTCGACTTTAAAGTATTTTTGGCATCCCTTTGAATGATGGAAGACAAGACCCTTCTGGATGTGGCTTTGGGTATCATGGATGACAGAGCATGCAGGCCTCAATGGATGTATGGGTGCAGATCAATTCATGCCATGCGGTGGAGAGTATATATATATATAAGCAGGCCGAGCTCGGCCAAAGGTGGATTATCATTCCATAAAACCTTCTCGGCCACACTTGCTCAACTATGAGTTCTTAATAGCATGATGTGCTTTTCGTTTGCCGAGAAATTTTTCTCTTGTTCGACGATACCACGAGATTTTGGTGGGTACGAGACTTAATTTCCTTAACCATTCGGCTTACGAGCCGAATCTCAAGGAAACTGGGGGGCAATGTTTGGACCCGATTTTACATCATCGGCCCAAGCAATCGAGGCCGTTGAGTAAACATGGTTCTTAATCGTTGGATAAGAAAGTTAAGATAATTTGCTATTGTTAAGAGATAATATGATGGTTTTTAATCGTAATAATTATCTCTTAATAAATTATCTTAATTTTCTTATACAAAATAAATTATACAAATTCTTGGACTCTTCACATGGCCTAGCATGGATCTGCAAGCCGAATATAAGGGTGAATAGAAAATCCAATAAGGTTAGGTGATGGATGTCAGCTTGGTATCTAGTTGGCTGCATGGGGTTTATGGTTGAATGGGCTTGCGTACAAAGCCATGTGGAACAATGGAAAAGATTTTACACGTGGTGGTGACAAGGTGGCAATATAATTTGATCAGAATTGTTGGGATACGTGGTCTCCATGTATGCATGGGTAACTTGCAGATGGGATGAATTTGAATTGCAAATTGGATAGGCATCTGCAACGTGTGGGGGATACGGATTCTTGAGAAAAGTTGATTGTTTTGGGAAGTGAACTGTCTTTCCAATTAATTATCTTTCCAATTAATATGTTAAGATAATGATACAAATTGGAGCACGGCATTGACACTTTGACTAAGGCGAAGCGATATTATCAAAGGGTTTTTATCACAATATCCGGATGTAGAAGAGTTAGAGTGGAACTGGGAAAATCTATTTCGGCGACTGGGCATTAAGAACTCTATAAATACAAGGCTTTGAACGCTGAGAAAAGCCCCCACAAAATCAATACAAAATTGCCCTGCGCAAACTCTCACAACTTGAGATCTTTTTCTTTTCCTTTTTTCGCTGACACATCTTCCGTTGGCATCAACAGCACTGTGGAAGCAACCGGTGATATCTTAAGTCGGCATAGATAGCTCTGTCACCGTAGAGTCGGTCGGTCTCGCAGTATCTTCCGTTGGCATCAACAGCACTGCGGCGAGAACGGTCGATTACTTATCCAAGTCTCGGTCGAGAAGGGTTTTTCGAATCCTTGTTGGTCGAGGTCATCTCATTAGCCTTCTTGGCGAGGTGAGGTGTCACAGTTATTACATTCGGCACATTGCAAGCCGAATTCGGTTCGTGAACTTTGTAAGAAATAGCAGCCTTGTCTTCAGGCTCGAGAACCCAAGAGGCCGAGACGTGTTCCTTTCTCGGCCGCAATCGCAAGACGCAGAAGTCAGTAGCGCGACCCAACGCAGCATCATCAAATTTACTCCTCGGCCGAGCCTCGGCCGACGAGTTGGCACGCCCCGCAATCACCGAAGGACGTAGTTAGCTTAGAATATACTCGGCCTGCGCGCCACGTAGGCTTTGTAGTTTCTAGGGTCAACATTTTGGCACGCCCAGTGGGACCCAGTGCTAAAACTACGAAGTTCATGCCAATTGAAACGCGATCGGTAAAAAAGAAAACAGCTATGGGAAAATCAACAGCCGATTTACCGATTCAGAACGTAGGACAAAGTGTGCCACAGGCGCAGAATCCCCTTAGCGCCGGGACACCTGAGTCCACAAGTGCGACTCGCCGAGAAAGGGAAGTTAATCTCGGCGGTCAACACCGCAGTCTAGAAATCCCTAACAGGAACACTTGTGTTCTCAATGAAGGGATAGTGGAGGATTGCGACGAGGATGGCGGTGAAGGATCTGACCCACCAACAAGGTCGTTTCTTCGAAAGCGACTCGACGAGCAGTCTCGGTCAGTTGAGCAGACGTTTAGCCGAGGTATTGACAAGCTACATGACGTGATACTCAATTCCACTGAGCAGCAAACCAGACTGCTCGAAATGCTGGTTAGTAAATTCAGTGACGGCAGGCCTTTCGATCCTTTCCAACGCTTGCCACCAAGAAATAATCCGTTACCAATGGTACAGGCCGAGCCAATTCCTGCTCGGCCCAAACCAATTGACTTGGAAAAGGTCGGAGGGTCAAATAGTAGGTCGGACGGAATCGACCAGAGGGTCGAAGCAACACCTGTTGATATGACCGAGGTTCAGCGGATGATCGACTCGGCCATGAAGAAAGGGCCGAAGTTTCCTAAGTTTATCCATCCGTACCCGGCCTACATAGAAACGTTCGGATATCCGAAAGGTTTCAAGATTCCAGATTTTAGCCTTTTTGCCGGTGAATCGTCCTTGTCTTCGTTGGAGCACGTGGCTCGTTTCACCGCGCAATGCGGCGATGTTCATAGTGATTTCCATAAATTACGGCTGTTCAACTTCTCGTTGACCGGCTCGGCATTTGCTTGGTATATCAATCTCCCTCCTAATTCCATCCAAAACTGGGAGGAGTTGGTCGAGAAATTCCACGAGCAGTTTTATCGACCAGGGTTGGAGGTGTCGGTTTCTTCATTAGCAAGGATGGCTCAGGCATCAGATGAGTCCCCGATGGATTATCTTACCAGGTTCAAATCAGCCAGGAATTGGTGCCGAGTACCCTTGCCCGAAGTCGAGTTCGTCCGGCTTGCTTTGAACGGCCTCGACGTCGAATACAAAAAGAAATTCTTGGGGGCAAATGTTCGGGATATGTATGAATTAGCCCAACATGTCGAACAGTATGATTATTTGCTCCGCGAGGAAAAGATTTCGAAAACTCCGTCTCGGGGGACGATTTACAAGAATCCTACCGTCAGTTATGCGTCAACCGAGGATGAATGCGTTAGTGTGGATGCGGCTGAGATAGTAATAGATAAGCCATACGTTTGCAAGGCCTTGACTCAAGTTGACTCCAGGGAAGTCAAAAGCCGCTCGGCCACTGAAGGAACATTGAAACCGTCAAAAGTGTATACTTTTGATATTACAAAGGCTGACGCAATTTTTGATCAACTGTTGTCAGCAAGGATCATCAAACTTCGGCCTGGTCACAACATTCCCAAGGCCGAAGAGCTTAAAGGAAAGGTGTATTGCAAATACCATAATTCAAGTAAACATACGACAAACAATTGTGTCGTATTTCGAGACAACGTCCAGAGCTGGATTGATAATGGAAAACTGAAATTTCCAGAGAAGAAGATGAGTATTGATGCTGATCCTTTCCCCACAGCAACCGTGAATATGGTCAATGCATACCTACCTAAGGACAAAGGAAAAGGGAAGGCCGAAGTTGTTGCGACGCAAGACTTTCGCACTCAGAATTCTCGGCCACGTTTCATGGCCGATTTTCGTTCGAACAAACCACCTACAGCTTTAACAGGACCCGCTATTGTTAAACCTATGAGGGATTATAGCACCGATGAAGATAGTGGGACGGCGGTTTTTTGCAGTAAATGTAGAGCGAAGGTCGGCAGTGAGCCAGAGGAGAAACCATCTTCGCCTATCACAGAACGACCTACGGCCGCAATTCAGCAAAAAGCAGCCGGCGTCGGCCGACACCAAGGGGTTTTTGATAGGCTCGGCCCAAAAGTAATCAGGAGGAGACGAGTGAAGGTACTTACAAAGGCCGAGGTAACCTCCTGTGGAGGAATATGGAAGCCTTGGTCTTGGGGATGGACCGGCGATTCCGCCGTAGCCTCGGGTTCCTCGAGCAGCCGTTTGCCCCGGTCGGCTGCCGATGGGCCGACTGGCGCAGCTGCTTCAGAGGAGGCAGGGACGCCCTGGTCCTGAGAAGGAACGAGAGGTTCGGCCACCGGGATCGGTTCCTCGACCGTGCGCTTGCCACGATTAACCGGGGAGGGGCCGGTTTGAACCGCCATCTCGGGTATTGGAGGAGGTTGTCGACGAGTATGAGGACGGTGCGCCAGCGGGACCTCGTCGCTCCCCTCGCTTTCGTCCAACACAAGGACCGAGGGCTTTGGATTCTTGGGAGAAGTTCCCTCGGTCGTAGAAACCGCCTGTTGAGAGACAGGTGCCTTCTCGGCAGAGGGAGGTACAACTGATGCGCCGGCCACAGAGGCAGGCCGCGCTGGGGCCGTCTCTGCGGCCGAGGCCGGCTGTGTCTCGACCCCAGAATGGCCGGCGGCGGGAGAAGAAGCACTGGGAGTCGTCGTGTGACTGGAGATAACGTGGATCTCCCGGGCACCCTTCTTCGCCATTTGTTTGACCCGCTTGGCTGGCGGGGAAGGCTCGACAGCCGGCTCGGCCTCTTGGCGAGGCCGTTTGATCAGCACGGCCCTACCAGCGGGTTTGTCCTTTTGGGCCACGACCGATTTTTTCCCGGTCGTGGCAGCGGCAACTGCCTCCGTCTTTCTCAAAGGCCGACTACCTAAAAAGATAAAGACAACTCAGTAAGGCAACTCAATATGCAAGGTTGATGGAAAGGAAGAAAATGAAACCGGTACCTTGAGGATGAGGGGCCGAGGCCTTCTTAGGCCGGTCACCAAAGAGTCTGCTAAGCACGTCTTCGACCGGCGCACCAAAGAATTCCTGGGTGTATTGCTCCCACCACTCACCAAAGGTGTCGGTGCATTGGGTTTCCGGGGTGGCTGGTCGAAGGCGGAATTTTTGGCAGCGCTCTTGGAACTCCTTCACGGCGATTCTACATTCCTTCTCAGAGGAACGAGGTTCGCGTCCACGGCTTAGAACCGTTCGGGAGAAGAGAAGGGGGATAGGGCAGCCCTGAAGGTAGCCGAGCTGTCGGGCGAGGAAGTTCGGATGATATACTTCCCATCCTGACCGTTTCCCATCGCAGCCGAGAGGGAGGTCGCGGGCAAGCACAAACGACCCCCAGGTCTGACGGAGATCGGCGTCCTCCTCCGTGCTCCATGAGGAGATAGGCAGCCTGATGGAGGAAGGATAGTCTCGACGACGACATATTAGGAACTCGTCGTTGGAGAAGTCGTCGAGGGCGAAGAGGTACCGAAATACCTCTTCGGCTTGATGGGGAGGTGTCGGACGAGAGGCCAATTGAGACCCAAGCGCCTCTGTTGGTGAGAATTCGGCTATGGCCGGCCGAAGGGAGGTGAAGTATACCTGCAACCAGAGTTGGAAGACCCAGAGAGGACCATTCTGGTGCGGGTCGACCTTTTGGAGGGTCGCCTCGGCCAGGCAGCGGAAAAGTTGGGCGAGAATGTTGGAACTCAGCGCCAAGACGTGACCACTGGCCAGGGCTTCGGCTACCGGCATGTTCTCGACCAAACACTTGTTTGACTTGGTACAACAAATGTATTTGTTGTACCAGTAGAAGAGGAAAGCTTCATGCTCTCCCTCTCGCAGGTCCTCTTCTCCTCGGCCGGCGAAGTGAAGATAGAGGGTGTTGTAATTACAGAAGTTCTTGTGGAGCTTCTGAATATCTTCCTTCGACGGGATATGACCGTCACGGCTCAAGGTCTCGAAGGCCCGACGGTCGAAGAGCGTTTTCAGGTCGATATTCGACGGATGCCCAGAGAGGGTCGCGTCGACAGGGATCCCGGTCGCCGAAGTCCCCAGAATGGCAGTAATATCCAGGACGGTGGGACCCATGGGACCCAGAGGAAGGACCATTGTGTTGGTAGCCGAACACCAGAAGCACAGAGCGGCTTGGAGAAGTTCCTTGTCGGGGACGATTTCCATGGACGAAAGGAGGATGGCGTCGTAGATGCCAAGGGCCTTCCATTGCTCGCCGAAGAGTCGTTCCATTCGAACGACCCAGGCTGCCCAGGATGTGGTCGTCGAGGGCCAGGAGCCCTGGGGTTTAGCCGCATCCCATCGCGACCATTCAAACCCTCGAAGCAAGGGTTTTAGGCAGTGCTCCTGTAGAAGGCCGATGATAGTCGGCGGTATTGTAGCCTTGAAGAGAGGACCCAAGATTTGGTACTGGGTGTTCATGTCGTTTTCAAACCGGATGGTCTTGATCGAGCTCCGATCAAGGATCTTCGGATGTTGGTCACATTCCCTGGAAAGCTTGGAGATGAAGGATGCCATTATGAAAAAGAAGCACGGAGTAAAAGGGTTTTTCTGGGTTGGGGATTTAAAGACGAAGACTCGGAATAGGAGAGGCACTAGAAATCAATGGCAGAGAATTTTGGGAAGTTTGAGAGCGTAAAAGTACAAATGAGGAAATTTCGGTATTTATAGAGTTGTGGGGGGAAGAGCAATCGTTCGAAATTCAAAACAAAGGGCAAAATCGACCAAAGGAATTGTTGATCATGATGAACATTTGGGAAATGCGGTTGAGAAGACCGAAGGTTTTAGGGTTTTGGGGGCGCACGATTGCGTGTGACGGCTAAATTAATGACGAAAAGACGGTTCGACGACCGCACGATGACAAATGGGCTCACGGACTGAGGTAGTGGCTCGCGGATTGAGATAGTGGTCATGATAGGCAAGACAGTTCAGGCTGCCGCACGCCTTAGACGTCATTATGTGGGATTGGCCATATTAGAGGACGCCACTTGGTGAGTAGGTTAGCAGGATCAAGATCGTGCGATCGTGCTCAATAAATGCGCCTTGGAACTCGGGTATGAGGATTCTGAGTGGTAGATTCGCTTCTTCAAGGCCGGAACTCGGCCGAAGATTGCAGGCCGAGGACCTCAGAAGCGAGGGGGCAATGTTTGGGCCCAAAATAATAGTTTGGGCCGAGTGTAGAACCATTCTCGGCCCGGAAGGCCTTGCGACAAGAAGACCATGGATCGTTCAGCTTATGGGCTTCCAAACCTAGGCCGGTTAGGTCAAAATGCAATGACAAGCCGAGTCCTGATACAATAGGGATTCTCGGCAGGATTAACAACCTAGAAGCGGATAGGGCTCGAATAAGGACTAGGTTCACAATCCTAATAAAAACAGGACTGGTCGAGGTGATATTGATCCGGAGAGGGAAAACCTAGTCCGAATAGGATTCTATCTCAGATTCGGGGTCCAGTGCTATAAATAGCGGAAGCTGTGCATCAGGAAGGCCCCCACAAAATCAATACAAAATTGCCCTGCGCAAACTCTCACAACTTGAGATCTTTTTCTTTTCCTTTTTTCGCTGACACATCTTCCGTTGGCATCAACAGCACTGTGGAAGCAACCGGTGATATCTTAAGTCGGCATAGATAGCTCTGTCACCGTAGAGTCGGTCGGTCTCGCAGTATCTTCCGTTGGCATCAACAGCACTGCGGCGAGAACGGTCGATTACTTATCCAAGTCTCGGTCGAGAAGGGTTTTTCGAATCCTTGTTGGTCGAGGTCATCTCATTAGCCTTCTTGGCGAGGTGAGGTGTCACAGTTATTACATTCGGCACATTGCAAGCCGAATTCGGTTCGTGAACTTTGTAAGAAATAGCAGCCTTGTCTTCAGGCTCGAGAACCCAAGAGGCCGAGACGTGTTCCTTTCTCGGCCGCAATCGCAAGACGCAGAAGTCAGTAGCGCGACCCAACGCAGCATCATCAAATTTACTCCTCGGCCGAGCCTCGGCCGACGAGTTGGCACGCCCCGCAATCACCGAAGGACGTAGTTAGCTTAGAATATACTCGGCCTGCGCGCCACGTAGGCTTTGTAGTTTCTAGGGTCAACACATACATACACTAATTAGTACTATTTAAATTTCGTTGACTGTCACTTCAAAACTTCATTGTTTTATTTTTCACGATATACATGCTTCTCTGATAAAAATAAGAAAAAAAACAGAAGTTAATATAAATGAAAATTCAAGTGAGCAGGTAAAGAGAAGCATATATATATATATATATAGTATTTACAGTCAGAACATATCAATGGTCCAACTATTGTGGAGCTCGAATTTATATAAGAAATGACCAATCCAATCATAAATTAAAATGAAAACATGTAAGTAATTAAGAATTATTACTTGCTAAAGAAATCCCAGCAGTCAGTTCCTTCTTGTTGCTTCAGGGACTATTCAATTGAACCAAATCTGATCAAATTGCATCACCCAACGAAACAAACAAAAATAAAGTTAAAAAGGAAAATCAGGGGAGCTAAGGAAAAATTTGAAAACTCACCAAGAACCAAAATGATATAGGAGTTCTATCTTTCTATCATTTTCCTTATTCATTTTGAAAGTGAAAAATTCATACTCTTTACTTTACCCAAGCATTGAACTGTTATACATTTAATAACGAAAACTGACCTTGATTGGGACCAATAGAGTGCTTGATCATCACAGTGCTGAGTTTTATAAGATCCTTGGAATGGAATGCAAACTGTGAATCACTATTCACAAAGCACGAAAAAACTGAAAAGAATACGTTAAACAAATAAATCAAACTTTCTAAAGAAGAAAAACAAAAAACACACCTGCAAGTAAAACAACACAAAAGAGAGTGCTCCACCATCACATCTTTTAACATGGATTTCTTTTTACGTTGGTAACCATTGTTCCTACCATCTAACTTCTCCAAATTGTCAACTATTTTCGAAAGAAAAATTCGAGAGTCCAATGACTTATTATCTTTCCATCGTTTTCCTTCTTCATTCCCAAACCAAACAATTTCCACTCTTTACTTTACCCAAGTATTGAACTTTTATAGATTCAATAAGAACACTAACCTCCATTGGAACCAAGAAAGTGCTCAACCATCACATCACTGAGTTTTAAAAGATCCTCCAGGTTGACAGAATGTTCATAACTAAATTCACGTAAAGGCTCAAGGTTCTACATTAGAATACAATGCAACACTATAAATTACAAACAGAACACGAAAAAACTCAAAAGGATACGATAATGCATCATTGACAGCATCCAAATTGACAACTCGATGAAATGGTCAATGCAAACATTATAGACAGATTTAAAAACAAAAATTGAAGCCATGAAAAAACTTAAAAACCCACAAAAATACCAAAATCTTATAGGGGCTTCCTTATATTAATCACACAACGAAATTACGAACAACAAAACATGAAAATTTTGAAAAGGATATGCCAATGCATCGTTGGCAGGATCTAGATTGACAACTACAATTTTCTACAAGCCGAAACGATGAAATGGTCAATGTAAACATTACAGACAGATTTAAAAACAAAAATTGAAGCCAACAAAAAACTTGAAAACCCACAAAAAACCAAAATCTTATAGGAGTCCTATTTTTCCATCATTTTCCTACTTCGAAATAAAAACAGAAAACTCTAATTTGAGTGCCTACACATATAAACATCGGATAAAAATCGAAAAAAAAAATTCAAAACAACTGGAGAGATAACAAAAATGATAATAAAAAAAAAACAACATAAAAAACTTCAATCAAAAGTTTAAGACACTTTAACTCACAGGAAGCTCTGTAACCAGTTGCTAGTGGCTGCATAGTGAAAAGACGACTTTGCTGCAAAATAATTAATGTAAGAAGTAGTTTAGTATAACTTAAAACACTCAGGGAAGATCATGGCTATAATTGTCATATACCAATTGATTCATAAATTGTGCCTATCCATCCAAGAAAAGCACCTATATGCACTGTGGTATGATAGATTTTTCATGTGTTCTAGATTCATCATCTGCAAAATAAGCATCTGTCGAACAACATAAGTCTATAGAACCTTATCTTAATGGAAAAAAGAAACTACAAAATTTGAACTTCGAGCTAAAAGGCATTCATTAATTTCTTTATATCATTTGAATAAAAAATTATTGCATACAATGAATGTATCCAATTCACCACAGATTAGTAACCCATTCTAATTTGGTCAACATGATCGAATATGTGTGTGCGTATATATAGCCATTATATACAAATCCCTAACAGATGGAAGTGATCTCTTAAAACTTGATCTGGAGCTTCGTTCTCTTTCCCTGTTTGTCGTATATATTACATGGTTCCATTTTAAACATTCTGGCCAATGGCTATGGCGGTCCATCAGACAAATTAGATGGTTTAGTACGTGCTCGATCTCTAGTCCTGTATCAATATTGTGTAGTGTGGAAACTTTATCTCAGGAAACCTCAATATGAAGATGAGATATAACATTTGAATCAAGAATTCACAGATACAAAAACTACTTAAAATAATTTTGAAAGTAAGTAATAAAAATCTGTTGTATGCCTATTACCTTTTCCAGACCCAAAAAAGGTTGGAAATGCTTGAAATTGGCCGGAAAAAAAACTCGCATCTTCGTCGGAAAAACCCACCTGCAAGTTGGGCTTATTGAACTCTTCGATCGAGGGGTAGATTCGAGCATGCAAAGCTCGAATGTTGTTGTTAGGACTCTCCTGAGTCGTTGGAGAATAGCAAGGGGAAGAAGAGAGAAGGGATAAGGAGGGATAAAAAACTTTAAAAAAAAATTAATAGTGCATATTAATCTGATCCATGGACAAAATTCGAATAAGGCTAAAACTGTGAGGTTGAGAGGCTCACCCAAAACATAAGAAATACCTGCATAAAAGTATTACCACACACAAATCATCTCATTTGAATCTCATATCATGTGCCGCAAGCCAAAACAAAAAATTTGAAATTCAGACCAACCAAAACAAACAAAAGTTAATTACCATGGAAGATTATCACAAAATCGCAAGACCTAGAAAATCTAAATTGAGCGGGTTCTACGGGGTGGAAGAAAGCACAAAAGCTATTGTCACGGTGGAGAAAATTGCAGACGGCAGGGTAGAGAAGACACCATCGAGAGAACTCAAGAATGGCAAATGTAGGGGATACCCCTCCTGAGATCAGCGAATAGAAACAAATGAGTTTTTTCGACTGATTTCCTCGCTTTTCCATCGCTTTCTTTTCCCCGATGACCAACACGTGTAGACGTTGCAAGATATGGTGAGAGAAAAGCAAAACGAAAGGTAAAGAATGAAACAGCAGAGAAATGGAACAGAAAAGGCCACGATGAAGAATGCATGTCGAGTGAGGACAAAGTCGCCCTTTTCAACGATGATCGACGCGTGGACAGAATGAACGTTATTCCACTGTGCTGAGAAGTAAAAATGGAGAACAACACCGAAGCAAAAGGAAAACGGAAGACGGACTCGTGGGCTAGAAGGGCAAAGGCATCTTTTAGCTGTGTACTAATTCTAATTTGAGTAGTATGGCTGTGAAGCTTGAAAAAAAAAACAATAAAATTATTTTGTCTTTAATTTACTATATTACCCATAACTTTTAGTTTGGTCATTTTACTTTAGTTTTGTTGACAAGGTTAATTTGGTATTTTTACCATCTTTTAGTTGACAAAGAGGGTTTTATTAATAAGTAGTTTAAAAAAGAGAATTTTGTTAATAAGTAATTTAGCTGTCATTTTAGTGATGCATCTTTTTGCTCATTTGCTTGTGGTTAACGAACTTATACTATATACACATGTCCTAATTAAAATCGTTCAATCTTTTAATCATCATTTCAAGGTGACCTGTGAAAAATTGCAATCAGAAATCCACTAAGTGACTCACTCATGTCTATCATACAATCCCACAATTTTGATAGTAATTCAAATTCTCACGAAAATCACCTATGTGTTTGTGAAAATTTTAAGATTTATAATTTAAAGGCACATGTAATGGAAAATATCCTCACAAAAATTCCTCAACTCTCTCTTTTCTCTTTGTTGTCGTACTCTCCTTCTCCTTTCAGTAAACTAGACCACATCATGTTATCAAGCAAGCTTATGACGCTATGCTAAGGAACTGTTGACCCTAAAAACTACCAAGCCTATGTGGCACGCAGGCCGAGTAACTAATGAGCTAACTACATCCTTCGGTTGTATGCGGGTGTGCCAACTCGTCGGTCGAGGTTGGACAAGGAGTAAAATATGTTGATGTTGCATTAGGTGTGATGCTGACTTCTTGATCTTGTGACAGCGACCAAGGAAGGAACACGTCTCGACCTTCGGGTTCTAGAGCCTGAAGATAAGGCTGCTAGTTCTGCGAAATTCAATATCAAATTCGGCTTTCAATGTGTCGAATGTAGTAACTTGTAACACCTCACTTCGCCGAGAAGGCTAATGAGATGACCTCTGCCAATAAGGATTCGAAAATCCTTCTCGACCGAGACTTGGATAGATAACCAGTCGGCCTCGACGCAGTGTTGTTTATCCAAACTGAAGGTGCTCCGTGATCGGATGATTCTACGGCAACAGTGCTGTTTATCCAAACTGAAGATGTTTGTCGGTTGCCTTCACAGTGTTGTTTATCCAAACCGAAGATGTGTTGGCAAAAAATAAAATAAAAATCTCAAGATGTTTGAGAGGTTTCACGCAATCCTTTGGAGTCTGATATGATAAGCCAATTCGAGGGAATGAATTGATGATCACGTCACTTGTTCTCTTATAATCAACCAGTCCTTGATAGCATCATACAACAACAGTAGGTACAGAATGAGATGATGTTTGTCAATTATGTGTTTCAGGGAAGTGGTTGAATCCTTCATATTAGCCATTCTATGCGAATGAAATGTTATAATAAAATAGGATCCCTTCTAGCAACGTTTACGTCTTCGTCGAACTGACTTAAACCTTGTATTTAACACCCACAATTTCTGCATTGGCCGAATTTCTTGACGAAGAATTAGGTTGCCATTAAGCTTTTTCTTTGTTTCCTTGTGGATCATAGTTTGTTTGTATGACTCGCCTAGATTTTCTTTAAATATGAATGCTTGTACTGTTGGACCGTCCAATTCAACAACATAAATTGTATTAGTAGTCATCTACCCTGTCTCCAACAGTGTGTTAGAGAGCTGATCATGCGACATATTAGATGTTGAATTTTGTGAACCCCCCTAACATATTAACACTCATGTCTTCCTGCAGGCTTTGTGGGAAAGGTTTTGGTGGCACATGAACATGGGTAGCACTCGGTTCTGGTGGGATTATAAGATCAACATGTGCTGTTTTCTCCCCTGGACGTGAATGGGTGGCAGATTGCTCTTCAACTCCTACACCAATCTCCTCTTGATCATTAAAGCTCTTCCCATAGTTTAATGCTTGAATCAGAAATCCTTCATTGGTTATTTAAATGTATAAGTCAGTTAATTCCAACAATTTAGAGAGCTTGTCCCCCACTGAAAGCTCTTGTGGCACATTAAGCTGCTCAAAATACTGCCCAAGATGCTCTTTCAAACTTTGAGTGTAGAACTGTGAATGGGGATTATTCCAGTTCCATTTTGAATCGTTTCTCATATATATATATACTCTTGGACATAATCTGGAAAATATTTCCTCTCAGGACATTGCAAAATATCATAGGTCCTTGAATTGCAAAGAGCACAAATTGTAGGCTTAAATCCATAATAACCCTTTTCTGCTAATGACATCCAAAGAAGTGGTCCACCGGGTGTTAGATTGAATTCAGGGGGAACTGCAAATTCCATTGTTGCACTGCTAAAAAAGAAACAACTTGTAACCTACCAAACAAAATCAGCAATTAAATAAAAAGATATATACAAAAATAATTAACTAAGAGTTGATGTGCACAAATTATTTAAAACAATCCCCGGCAACGGCGCCATTTTCTTGATAGGGATTTTACTACTCATGTGAACGGGATAAAAATTCCTATAATACTTGCAAGAATTACAAGGTTGTTGTAGTATAAACGGATCTTGCAAGATCGTTCTCCTAAATAATTCAAAGCAAACCAAATTCCAATTAATTACTGTAAAGTAGAAATTGAGAAGATTGATTTTATAACCTACTTAAATTAAAAACAAATTTAATTAATAAAAGTAAACTAATCTGCAATATTGAAGATGAAAGAAAAGGAAACAGTTTTTGAAAAATCAAATTAAGAAAACACTAGGGTTCCACCATCACCTAGCAATCCTATGAACTTTTACCAATTACTTATGATCTATACATGCCACTTTGAAGGTTAGGTTTTCCTAATTTGTATTATACTTGGAACCTCCAACATAGAATGTATATCTAGCTTGCAACCCGTCCGGACGTTCGGATCAAATCTGAACATGAAAGACTCATTATGCTTTGAAAACCCTTTGAAAACTATGCAATCCTTAAGACGTGGTGTTCATCCTAAGTGAAATTACAATTATTAATCACAAGAAGCCAGCGTCAATTTCAAGGAACCTTCCAACCAAAATTGCATCAAATTACTTTTCTAAAAATCCTAATGGTGATCAGGCATTAAGACAATTAGATAGTTTTTATCCCGGTGATTAACAATTCAAAGTATGCATGCAATCAATCATAAGCAATTAAATAAAAATCACATATTCATGCTAAGGCTCAAGGTTTCGCCCTAGCAAAAAAAATTAGTTACGCATATTCATAATTAAAATCATAGAAAATATATTTAGAAAAGGATTGAAAGCACCTTCAAGTAGAAAATCTCCAAAACCATAGCAATTCTCTGTCTCCAAAATTGCATAAAATAAAGCGTAGAAAAAAATGTAGACGGCCAAGCAATATATTTGCTAAGCCCCCACACAAACCCTAAAAATTGGTCATTTCTTCCCACCAGGAAACTAAAAATAATAATCAAATAAAATAGGAAACATAACCCTAAATTAAATGGTAAAATTCGCCTAAAATCTGAACAGCCACGTTTTGGACCCACAAGCTGCTCCAAAACTGGCCTAATATAGCTGTATTTAATGTTTGAAATATTATGAACACTTCTTCAGAAGGCCACGAACCCATCCGAGGTCATCTTGGGCTCCAAAAATGCAATTTAAGCCCAGAAATGCCATTTTCCAAAATCGCGCATCACTCCTTTATTTTATCGCCAGAAAATAACCGCTTGGTGGAAAAATACCAAATTTTGATATGATCAAGCTAAGTGACTCATGAACGTCCTCCAACTAGAATTACTCCAAAAGTTGTCTATTTGGTCCTGTTTTGCTCCAGAGGAAGTCGAAAGTCCTATATTGAAAATACAATTCAAAGTATCAAAATTCTTCCAAAATATTAACCAAAATATACTAAGATTAGGGTAAAATATATAATATAAAATCTACTCATCATGAGCCATGCAGTTGAGCCAAGCCGTTAGTGTTCAAAAACCCTTCTTCATCGTTTTCTGGTGAACCGACCACCACAAACGACCCGCAGTCGTCTTTCCTGGTGAAATCTAGTCGTCCCAAACGAAAATTTTTGAGCTTCCAATTGAACCCGTCTTACCTGTTTATTTTAACGGATGTTACACGACACGACTCATTAAGATATCGAGTATATCACGAAAACGACCGAACATGAAAAACACGACATGCGAGCCAGGTCTAGCCCCTCTTTTCTCGCTTCACTCGAAAGCTAAGCTCTGTTCTCTACCATTCCATACCGCCGAAGCTTGCCGTCGTCCAAAAAAGCTCATCATCGTGGTAAGTTGTTTTTTCCCTTTTGGTGTTGTTCTTGGTTCTGTTTATGGATGAATTGGAATTTAGTTCTTCCTTGTTTTTCTGCTCCTTTTCATTTTATTTTATTTTGATTTTGTTTGAATTCTTAAACTTTGTATTTTCCTTTTTTCGCAATTTGTCCATTGACTGTTGATACACATAGATTTTCTGACCTTTATTTATTTTTTTGAGCTTATTTGCTTACAACTTCAGGAGTTTTATGTAATAATATAATTTGGGGGAAAGGGTTCTGTAATCCTGGACCTGAAGTTCTGTTCGAACTCCGACAGCCTGATATTGCTTGTATAAAATAAATAATGGTTAAACCAATAGTTGGCCAAGATGAGATTTCGAATAGTATGGTCAATATGGTACTGTTTGGTACGTGGGACGGGACGGAACACACAGTGACAGTGGGACGAGGCTTTACTTTTTCGTATTCTTGATTTTTCCATGGAAAATAGGATGTTTATGAGAAAATAAGTTAGTTTTCTTGGTTTATCTGGTTTAACTTGTGCTTGGGAATTGTATTTGATTAGTGGCATGTTTGTGTTTTGGTTGTAAATCTACAGAGTAAATGACCAGAGTACTGGTATGTTTGTGTTTTGGTTTCTCTGGTTTAACTTCTGCCTTTCCTTTGGTAGTAATGAAAAGCTTGTCCATACCCTACTGGTACAGGGAACCCCAAAAAAAAAAAAAATGGGAATCCAAGCCCTGTTGAAGATCAACACCAGCCCAATTGGTGTTTGTGTTAAAGTGTAATCTTGCCTTGGCTCAAGATGGATCCAGCCCATGGACAAAGAAAGATCCATACACATGCTAGAGAATTCTAGCAAAGTTCAAGTTGGTGGAAGAGTTTAGAAGAATTGTGAGGTTTCCACCAACATGCAAGATTAGTAGTTAGTAAAATTATCTAGATATCTCTAACATGATGATTACATGCTTCTCCAAGGTTCCATCCATGCCTATAAAAGGAGAAGGCATCCACACCATTTGTATCAATCAAGCATCCAATCAACCAACCAACCAAGTGAGAGTGAGAAGTAAGAGTAGTCTTGTGAGGAGTGTGAGTGATCTAGAGTTTGTCTCTAGAAAGTGAGTGAGTGTCATTGCTTCTAAAGTTGTGTCTTTGAGTGTTTTGAGTGTTGTAATATTTTGTGAGTGTAATACAAGTAATTTGTTTACTTGTTTTGTCTCTCCAACACTTGTGTTAGAGTTGTGTACTCTAAGTTTTTCCTCAACAAGCCCTGCTCAGAGGGAACTAGGAAAACAAAGACTTAATAAACACAGACAGATAGCATAGCACATACCTAGGAGTCTGGGGGGGGGGGGGGAACTAGTTCAAGTTCTAGCCCTTATTTTTTGCTCCATTTTTAAATTTAATTTTACTTTTTTCAACAACGGCAGGGCGATAAAGTGGTGGTGGGGTGACAACTGATTGGTATATATTTCTCAAGTCTTGACTCTTGATGTCTGACTGGGCGGGTCTTCCTCGAGAGCTTATCTTCTCTTTAGTTGAACGTATGGGTTCCTTGGAGGAGTTCATTGTTTTTGGTGCAGTTTGTATATCGTGGAGATCAGTTGCGACCAAAGAAAACTAGGACCGAAACATCAATTCCCACTCCTTATTCTTCCACAGGAGAAGGGTGCTGCCACCCGCAAGTGTTACAACCTGAAGAAACGTAAGATTTGCGAACTAAATCTGTCCGAACTTGAGGACAAGCTTTTCCTCTCTTCTTTGGGATGGCTGCTGACCGTATCTAAAAAAGATTTGAAATTTTGTTTGATACATCCTCTAAATCATGCCCGGATTGAGCTGCCACGTCCGGTGCCTAATATGGCACCCAACTTGTTGTCCAATTTTTCCATAAGGAATTTTGTCTTATCAACCAGCCCGTCTTGGACCTCAAATTTCATTGTCATGGTTTATCAGTCTCAAACTGTATCATTTTGCAGACCAGGACACAGTGAACATTGGATAAGAGTATGTCTGCACACACCAGGAACATTAAATGATCTAACTTATTACGAGGCACAACTTTATGCCGTGAACTATTATGGTCATGTTTTTATTTGTGATATTGAAGATCCTAAGCAAGCAGAAGTAAGGATTGTTGCTCCACAATTTCCAAAGGAATATTTGGGTCCTATGATGCAAATTAAAGTAGCTTGTCTGGTGGAATCAGCCGGGGACCTGTTGGTGGTTTTGTCTTTTTTCAACCCGAAGACAAAGTTCCATTCAACTATTGGCTGCAGAGTTTTCAAGGTCCCATTTAGTGACGACAATTCATGGTTGGACTCGGAGGTAAAGAATCTGGGTAATAGATCCCTGTTCTTGTGCAGAAATGCTTCTTCTTTCTCTGTTGTGGCCTCAGACTATTCTGGATGGAAGCCGAATTGCATTTACTTGATGAGTAATGAGCGTGTTCATCTAAGAGTAGATATGGACATGGGTATCTTTCTGCTTCCCAATATTTCTGAAAAAAAATTGTTGATCAAATGGCATCTGTCCCCATCTTTTCACTATTGTTTTTTTTTTTGGTTTCCTGCAGATACGAGATCCCTCTCAAACATGGAACTTTTACTGTGCGGGTAATTGCTATAAATGGTTTCCTGGTTTTGCTTTTAATCATTTGTTGCTACTGGGAAATTTTGGTTGCTAAACAACCATTTATTTATTTGTTTCTGTTACCTGGCACAAATATAATTGACCTCATGCGTATCTGGATGATGAGTATTTTCATCATCAGGATTTTCAATGTCCCTACTATTTAATAGCAGTGTATGGTCCGGCCTTATATTTGCATCTTGTCTACCTTGGCTTGATCCCCGTCGGCATCTTGATCTCTATCAAAGGATTCCGACAATTCTACCTTGGATCCTCCAGTGCATTTGTATCCTTTTGAATTCGGTAAGCTTTTCCTTCTGATTATAAGACTACACATACAATGATGGTAACTTTGTTTCGTTTAGAGTCTTATTAATTTGTACTACGAGTTTCACCATCGAGGGTACCAATGTATCAAAGATGGGTATAAATTTGTTTTACTTGACCAATCAAAGGGTATCCTAGTGGTTATTCTTCTTGATGCTTTTAATTGGTATTTGGCTTTTCAAATGTCTACTTTTTAGCACACATTTGCAGGTATGTCCTTGTCCTAAAGGTTCGATGAGACTTAATTTAAAGATTTGGTGGAAAATAGCAATATGTGATTCCCTTTGCTCTATATCATCTCGCAAAGAAGTTCTCTTTTTTATATTAATACGTTACGAAAATTGAATCAAGTCTAATTGAAACTAAGTTTGCATCTTTTGATTCATCAAGTTATATATCAGTACTCTTGTCAACTTTACTCTCATGATGTTTAAATGGTCAGTGAATTTTTAGTTAACTTTTTAATCTGCTTTTACTTATTGGTATTATTTGTAATGGTTTAGTAGCACTGGATCCTCAATCCTTTTACCAATAGTCGTAAACGAAACGCCCCTGTAAGAGTTACAGTAGAAAGCTTATACGATAGTTCCCAAGCTCAGTCTTCTGTTTTGGAAAGAGCAAAGAAGATCGAAGCAAGTCTAGATCATAAGTTTCCTTCACTACTCAAAGTTATGATGCCGTCAGAAGTTTCAGGAGGATTCTGCCTTGTAAGCCTCACTCACTCTTGTCAACAATTTGTGCAGTTATCTGAATGCATTGACTAATTAGGATGATATACTTATTTGAACCGACTTTGGTTTGGCAGAATCTTGCTAAGAAATTTCGCAGTGAATATATGCCAAAACAAGATTCAATGATTGTTTTGGAAGATGCAAAAGGGAAGGAATTTGGAAGGAAGTATCTTGTGGAGAAGGGGGGACTGAGTGGTGGATGGAGAGGGTTTTCAATTGCTCACAAGATAATGAAGGGAGATGTTGTGATTTTCCATCTAGTCACTCCTTTCAAATTTGAGGTAACTGATGGAACCTTCTTGAAATTTAGGTGCGGAATCTTTGTTCCAAGTTCCATTATGTAACTGTTTGGACCCGATTTTACACCATCGGCCCAAGTAATCGAGGCCGTTGGGTAAGCAATTTTAAAGGATAGTATTATGATTTTTATCGTAATATTTATCCGTTAATATTGCTTACTCTTGGCATATTCTTATTATATTTTCAAGCAAGCAGTACAGTTCGAGTGGGCTTGGAATTCTTGTTATCAGATTGAGATAACATGATGGGTGTGATTAGAATTGTCAAGATGCATGGTTTTCTTCTATGCGTGGGATGCCAAGATGAAATCTCTGATAATGGAGCCGCTCATATCCTAGATGGGATAATTATTAGCATAAAAATATATGCTAATATATGCAAATTGGTTGGCTGACTCCATCAAATCCTACGGCCAAGGACCAATAAGGATGTGGAGATTTTGAATTAAACAAAGTTTTATTTGGTTGGATAACTGCATGATGACCTCATGCGATTATATTTGTTTGATCCCGTCAAACATGGATGCTTTTTCATGGTCTTTTTAAATTGGTAATGATCCAATTTGAGATAAGGGCTGATGGGAGTTTAATCCGCACATGCGAACCACGCCACATATCAAATACAATTCTTTGAAGATCAAGCCACGTCAGGCATGCTCGTTCCTATAAATACAAGGCTACAAACAATGAAAAAAGCCCCCACAAAATCAATACAAAATTGCCCTGCGCAAACTCTCACAACTTGAGATCTTTTTCTTTTCCTTTTTTCGCTGACACATCTTCCGTTGGCATCAACAGCACTGTGGAAGCAACCGGTGATATCTTAAGTCAGCATAGATAGCTCTGTCACCGTAGAGTCGGTCGGTCTCGCAGTATCTTCCGTTGGCATCAACAGCACTGCGGCGAGAACGGTCGATTACTTATCCAAGTCTCGGTCGAGAAGGGTTTTTCGAATCCTTGTTGGTCGAGGTCATCTCATTAGCCTTCTTGGCGAGGTGAGGTGTCACAGTTATTACATTCGGCACATTGCAAGCCGAATTCGGTTCGTGAACTTTGTAAGAAATAGCAGCCTTGTCTTCAGGCTCGAGAACCCAAGAGGCCGAGACGTGTTCCTTTCTCGGCCGCAATCGCAAGACGCAGAAGTCAGTAGCGCGACCCAACGCAGCATCATCAAATTTACTCCTCGGCCGAGCCTCGGCCGACGAGTTGGCACGCCCCGCAATCACCGAAGGACGTAGTTAGCTTAGAATATACTCGGCCTGCGCGCCACGTAGGCTTTGTAGTTTCTAGGGTCAACAGTAACATATAGTTGAACTTGACAAATTTGGAAAAGGGGCAGAATAAGTTGGTAATTGTACATTAAAAAGGGCAGAATAAGTTGGTAACTGTACATTTTTTTGAGTTTGCCAAAATTTTTTTTCTTAAATTTAGATGGGTTTCCTCTGAATGGAAATTTTGAGAAAAAAAAGGATAAGATCTATGACATTTTATTGCTTTCAGGTGCTACTTCTGAATGCGTACGAGACACTCAATTCTTTTGCTACCTACTTGTTGCAGGTGTATATCGTTAGATCAAATGAAGTGGACTGGAGTCTTCCTCTTATGAGGGTAGATCCTCCCATCAGACAGATGGATATCGGTGGTAAGTTGTTTCAAAACTCATCAAGTTATGTGTGGCAAGTGGCATCGCAATCATAAACAACTCTTATCTTTTCTGATCCTTGCATGTGATTTAAATCACGCAGGAGGCTTTACTGCATGTGGAAAGGAAGAACGTGAGAATTTGGAACCTATTCCGCAGGAGAATGCAATAGTCTGTTATACAGACTCTGGTCCAACATCAGATCAGTCTGAAAATGACGGCGAAGATGTTGGTTCTGAATTTCTGGATGGTCTTAGACTTTCAGAGTCTGTTGTCACTTTCAAAGAAGTTCACTGTTTGGACAACTTTCACGTTCAGGTCAATGGTTTAATCATAAACTCTGAATTTTCGAAATACTTCCTGACCTAGTATTATGAGCTCTTCTGCAGTCAGAACTCCTTCCTTCATGAACAACTTGTCGAGGGTCTGAACTGCAAACTGACTGCCGGAGTAATTTCTGAGACAGTCAACATTGCCGATGCCATCAGGGCTTGCAAGATCACTACCCCGGAAGGTTATCTTTCGACTTGGGATAAGACTCTGAAAGCCTTTGATGATTTAGGCATGAATGTCTGTTTCCGGCGTGCCCGCCTGGACCAGCTTACAAGTGTTGCTTCCAAAATAAAAAAGACTTGAGGCAAATGTTTTGGAAGTGAAAGAGGCCATGAATAGCCTTGACTCGGAGATTGAGACTCCGAATACGAGTTTAGAGGAGCGGGAAATTCTGTTCCAAGAAATGGCTAAAGCCCCTTGGTGATGAGAAAACTTGAAAGAATCTGGTTACTCTTTTTGGGTATAACTTAAAAGATATAATGCCAAAGCTAGGTGAGGAAGAAATGCGCATCTTGTGCCGTTATCACTCAGCATTTTGGGTTTTTATATAGATGATTGTTATATGCCAGTGCTGCATAAAAAGGTAAAACTCACAAAACCTCGCTATGGTAAAACCCAAAGTGGGAGAAAAGTGAGAAGTTGCATTAAGTCAAAACTATACGTCTTTTGGACGCAAGTAGAAGAGCTCACAAGGGTATGATCAGCTCAGGATGGGTGCCTCGTTAAAACCTAATTAGGTAGTAAAAACCCAGTGGGAAAAATGCTCCTAATCGTAGGGAAAAAGAGTACATTAAGATCAAGTGAGTATACTTCTAGATACTCCTCCTGAGTTTGACTTAACTTCCAAATGAGAACTACAAGCATTGCATATGATAATTAGGCATACCAATTCCTCGGATAAGCTTCTGGAAAGTTGACTTCGGCGGTGATGTTGTGTAGAGGTCGACAAGGTTGTCTGGGATCGGCTTGCATGACTTCAATCTCTTGATGCTTTGCTATGTAGATGTAGACTCAATATGTCATGGCGTTGACTTCGTTGATGTATCATGGCTTGGTCGGGTTGATACATGCGGCATAATCTTCATGGATCGTCGTCGGGACTCAACGATGGATGAAAACATAGCAAGTACTTCGAAATATGCTTAACAAGAACTCATAAGCATGTCTCACTTGTGGCATAGTGAAGTGAGGTGAGTCTTGGAACGATTCGAAAATTTCACAACTAAGGTCATATCATGGACCTCCAAGATATTGCGATATCCCTAATGGTAAAGACATAATCATTTGGAGATTTTGCCTTTTGCGGGTTTGATAAGTAACATGCGTCATAACAAACAAGGCAAGCATCATTTCGAGGATCAGGAGGGTTGGATCTGCTCGAGATGCGTTGGGATTTGCCCATGTAGCAGCACCTTCATGGTACGTCTTTAATACCAATTCAGTGGTTGTGTGTAGGCGCGGTGCTGCATCTTTACCAAGATCAACAGCGAAGGAGATGTCTTGTCTAAATACAATGGACTAAGTACAACGAAGCGCAAAGTTGAACTTAGATATGGAATTTCGGATTCCATAACCTCTTCAAGGGTCTCATTTGCATATAACGTATGGATGATCAAAGGTATACTCAAAGGTGACACATTCAGGGTGTAGTTCGACTGGTAGACCAAAATACCGTCATAACAATGCTTCAACTTCAGGTCAAGGCATAAACGAGTTTTCCCAAGATCATTCATCTTAAATTCCATCTTCAGGTACGAGGCAGTTTTCTCAAGCACTTCCGGAATCTTAGTGAGATTCGTGATAACGACATAAACTATAACTCTAGCAATTCGGAATAAGACTTCATAATTTAACACGCAAAGGAATAATTCATATCCTTGACTGATCAAATAATCACTTAGATGGGTATACCACTTCCGTCAGATTGTAGTGAACGCCTCAAACAAGTTAAGAGGGTGTTTCGTGGTTTGGAATTATTTGAACCAGTCCATGTAATTCTTCGGGAACTTACATGTCAATCTTCATATCTATATCCATATGGAGAAAACACTAACCACATTTCATTATGCTGCTATCAATCATAAGACGTTTTAAGAGAAACCTTGCGTCGTAAGGCGTGCATCATATTGCATTATTTCATTCATCTCATAACGTTTCATTTCCCACTTGTAACACAATAAGGTTACCTTGGGCAGTGTAGGAACAACAGGACAAAACACACTTTGGTAAGGAATTTAACTTGGATTGTAACTTTAGTTGTCCAATCAGTTCTACGTTGTCACTTAATCAACATAACATGGTTCGATATCGTCGTTTTTCATTTATGTCTGTAACTGCCATATAAGTGAAAACATCATCGATGATATCTCATTTCAATTCCATTTCGCTCATCCAAACTAGTATACTGGACCAAGAACTTTAAGTCTCGGGAGATATCCGGATTAATCTCATGAGATGGAAATGATTTGAGATAGCGATCAAGTGTAAATTCATTTTGTGCTGTGCATTCCTTTTCTAGGGAAGTGAATCCTACGAACCAAGTGATCTGTCGTGCTTCAAGCCAAGATAGATTGATTGGCTATCCGCCGGTGTACCAGACCGTCCAACAAGGGTGGCATACCCTCCAGGGATGTTGACTCGACATCCATTAAGTACGCCCATCCTTGCAGGCATGTTTGCAGTTGGTATATGATCTCGTCACTTCAGCTAGATCAAAGGAATGTTTCTGGAGCAACATTCTGAAAGCTAGAATTCATCGCACTTGCTTATCACACTTGTGCGGTATAGGGATCGAGATGAGACATAGTGGGCAACATCCACGCAAATTCATGTCGTTCTACAGGAACATTGACGTTCTTATCTCCATCTAATAGCGGGAAGACTGTCTCATTAAAGTGACAACCTGCAAATGAGCGGTAAAGATATCGCATGCAAGGGCTCGAAGAGATTTAGTGTGAAAGAGAATCATAATCAACAAAGATTCACATCCTTCTTTGAGGACCCATGTTGGTACGTTGCGACATAACTTGGCACATGGAATGCACACACAAATGCGTAAATACGAAAATCATCAAGTTCGTACCCAGTAACTAACTATAACGTCATATAGGTTGAGTGGCAATGAGCCTCAAGGCAGACCAACATAATTGCGTACAAGATTGCATAACCCTAGGCAGTAACCGAAAACTTGGTACGTTTACCAAAATCCAAGCGATCATTTAAATTGCGCTTTATGATCACTAGGCGAAGCTATTTGGGGTGAACATGGGAATTCGATGTTCAATTATAAACCCAAAATACATGCAATACTTTATCGAAAACTGTTGATGTAAACTCTCCAGTATTATCCAGTCTCCCAGACCTTATGGGATAAGTAGGGTGGTGAACCCTTAATCGGCCAGGGGGTTTAGCAGCAATGTGTGTGGACAAACATGTGACCAGTTTGTCGATTCATTAACCAAAACCATAAGTATTTATATGGTCCGTATTTTGATTGGATTGGTCCATATATATTCCCTTCAATCTACTGTGAAAAAAAAGTGATTTCGTATCTTTGCGAGGGACAATATAGAAAATCGATTTCCCTAATGAGCAGGCTTGACAAAGTGTGCTTGTAGGCACAAGATCCTTACTTCAGGTAAGGAGATGTATTGTAACATCATTGTTCGACCTAAGTGTCCCAAATGGTCATGCCAAAACAGGTAAACTGCTCAATCATCCAGCTCCAGGCCGGCCACATGTGGCGTGTTCCCAGTTGGGAGACAACCCATTGGCCCCAAATCAAAGTTTCGGGCTCATTTTGGGAGATGGTGTAAAGATATTTCACTCTATTTTCTTCAGTGGTTTCATTTATGATCATGGTCATCTCGAATATCCTTAAAAACTCAATGACAAGGATAATTTAAGGTCCCTTAAATGGTGATTCAATACCATTCATACAACAAGGAGCATACCAGTGCTCTTAATTAGATTGGATAAACCTGAAGTCATTGTTAGAGATGTGATTTTGGTGTAAAGTTAGTGTGTGTTGTACGCATTCATCCAGATAACTAACTTCCCCACATTCATACCTAATCATGTGTTTAATTGAATCGGTCACATGTATTAAGAAACATGATTCAATTAACTCATATTCAAGGACAATATCAATAAGATTATCCATAAGTAAAACATACACCAAACTTGAATCCAAGAACATGGAAAAATGTTCACAAAGTAAATAGTTTACTACGGGGATTCGGCCAACAAGGCCATCAATGTCAAAATTCTGCTATTCCAACGGTGTTTGGTGGAGCAAAATTAGTCTCACATATTGACTACTAGAATGGTACTTCTCAACAACATTGGCAGAGGAACAAACATGTGCATAACTAATGATCTATTCTATCAAGACGAAAATAGATTCTGCAGAGTTGAGGTTCGGGAATACTATCCCTTATTCTTGAAGTTTTAGGTCTTAGGTACCAAGAATTACGCTTCAGGCATGATGCCACACCTTGGCAGGCCTTGATTCTACCATATGTTTGTGGTAATAATCAAATCCGAGAATGTGGTAAACTTCTGCTTTCAACAATTGTTGCTTCAGGAGCAAGTTAGAAACAAGGAAGGATGAGAAAAGTATTCTCTAGTCAAAATTCAATCAGATTTATAAACTTCAGAATTGTACTCATTCATGGACATAATCATGGTGTGCTTTAGGCAATGTCTTTCATGATTAAACGGTATGTAGAAGCGAGCCAAAGAGCCATGGAATCCTAATTCATGAGGTACTTCCGTTTGTAATACTTTAGGCATAAGTCTTCGAATGAAGATCATGGTGGAGACTTATTCAGCTCTTCCATGCCATTGTTGGCATCAATGGTTTCTCAGCTTCTTGAAAGTCAAGTGGAGATTCACGTCTTGTACCCCACATGAGGTTGTTTTTATTAGAAACATCCAAATCAGGGAAAATAAAACTTGTGACTGTTCGACAATCCACTAAATTGGAGGGAATAAGACTGTGATTGGTGTTATGGGAATGAATCATCCATAAGCATCAAAGTTAGATCATTCGAGCTCTAAGACATGGTTTTCATGAAAAACATCGAGTTTTCATGGGTGTATTGTTTTATGAAATTTTCGGGTTTCAAAGGCACTAAATTTGAAACTACATGTTCAATTTAGTTTATGAACGTTTAGTTCATAAAAGAGAGGTCCTGCAAGAACACAAAATGCAATATACAACTAAGCGTAGTGGATTTGAGTTTTTTCAGGAACTTAAGTGTGAGAGTTTCGTTACTACGAAAGAAAGTCAACGGTTCAAAGTATAAAAATAAATTATTAAATCGTTAATGTCCAAAAGTGATCTTCAACTCAATAATTTTGGATTCATTATCAGATTAATGGACTGCAGGTCATTTTTAATTAATTCAATAGATCAGGACCATTCGGGGTCGATCGTAGAAGCAAAAAATAATAATAACATTCAAGTTAAAATTATTTAGAATGCCAAAAATTAGCATTGGATTCGAAATACCATAACCCACACACGGTGGGTATGGATGCCATGAGTAGGGCGAGGCCCTATAGGCGTTTTGGGCTCAGGTTAGCTGTTAGGAGTAACCCAAATTATGGCTGCAAGCCACGGGTCAAATTGGGTAAGCCCAGCCACGAAGGCGGGCATGTTGGGCCCAATCAAACACACGGAGCAAGCCCAAATGGCATACGGGTGTGAGCGCATAAGCCCAGCTGTAAGCTAGTTTTAGTTTTGGGCCTAGGGAAGAAGCTCATCATAGCGTGACACGTGTCGACATCAGAAGCCAATCATAGCGCGACACGTGTCAACATCAGAAGCCAATCACAACACGACACGTGTCAATGTCAGAATAAAACTAGAAACTCTCTTCTATAAATAGAGATCATTCTTTCACAATATTTCCTAATGTCATTTGTACTAAATCATTCACTTGTACTCACTAAAGGAGAGCTTGAACCTTGTGTAAACCCTTCACAATTAATGAGAACTCCTCTACTCCGTAGACGTAGCCAATCTGGGTGAACCACGTACATCTTGTGTTTGTTTCCCTGTCTCTATCCATTTACATACTTATCCATACTAGTGACCGGAGTAAGCTAGCGAAGGTCACAAACTTAACATTTTCTGTTGTACCAAAGTCCTCACTGATTTTGTGCATCAACATTTGGCACCGTTTGCGGGAAAGACACTTACTCCCACTCTTTTCAGCTTTGTCAAGCTGGTTTCTACGATTCGTACACTCTTTTTTGACCAGGCATCCCTCTCCAACATGGGGAGCGAAGAAAGCCACAACACAAAGAATGATACCCCTCTTACACCTAGTGCGAAGCAACGAAAGAATGAAGGAAAAATGGTTGCTCTTCAAGCTAAAGTCGATGAGCTAGAAGCTCAAAACAACAAGATAGCAATGAAGAATGAGGTCATCCAGGAGCAGTATGAGAAGCTCTTTGAGACGTTCCACGAAACTATGCGTACTCAAACACGCGAGCTTGTTGCCCCTGTGGATATCAACCATCATCTGGGTGCCCCCAACACGGAGGGTCACCTTCACTCGACACGGGTATCCCTAATGAGGAGCGAGTTAATCATCAAAACATTGATCAACATAAGACTTTTCTCAACCCAGCTGCTTCGACCCGAAGCAGGAGAAGTGGAGGAAGACACCTTCTTGCAGAAGGGTTGGAAGGATCAAAAGCCGTTTATCGTGACTGCCGAGACTTCCTAAAGCAACGTCGAGAGAATCCCCTCCACATATGCTCGAAGATCAATGACCCAAGGGTTTCTGAAAGACCCAATCCCCTCCCATGACCTAGGCCAGCTACCAATCTAGGGAAAGAACGACATGTCTTAGGGGAACATGAAGGTACAATAGACTCTGAGGTATTCCGACAGACTCGCCCTAGAAGTCAGTACGACGAGTCCAAGGAAAAATCACATGCTCTTGCTCAAACTTTCCTACTTCAAAAAGGCGATGGAGACTTACGAAAGAAAATCCCAATGGTACATGACTCCACTCAAGACCCCATTATCCTACAGCTCTTTGAGGAAGTAAACAAGTTGAAGGCCGAACGTCAGGCCGAGATACCTGACTGGAACTAACCCATGCATGGCCCTCTCACAAAGAGGATCCTTGACACCCCCTTCAAGCGAAGACAAAACAAAAGCTTGGTTTACAATTCTATACTGGAAGGAAGGACCTAATTGAACACCTTAACCTCTTTGAGTCCGTCATGGCATATCAGATGCACACCGACGAAGAGTGATGTCTTCTTTTCCCCTCCACCCTCTTTAGCGGAGCTTTAAACTGGTATTATCGTCTTCCACCTGAGACAGTAGACTCATTTGACGAATTGAGGAAACTGTTTGTCTCTTAACACATCTTCCAGACCGATCGCTTGCATTCTGCAGATGACTTGTACACTATTTGCCAGAAGCTGGATGAGTCATTACGAGAGTATGCTGGTCGTTTCAGCCATGAGTATTCTCGCTATGCTGAGGCAGATGATAAGACCGCCCTCAAGGCCTTCACGACAGGCCTACGTGATTGTTTCTTCAAGTACATGATCAATGCCAACACTTGGAAGACTTACTCTGAGGTGATGGCACAAGCTTACAACCATGCCTCCGCCGAGGTAATGACATATCAAGGGAAACCCCCCACAACCACCCATTATCAGCAAGTAGGGGGTGGAAGCCAGATCCAACCAAATGAGAAGACCTCGACCTTCTAAACGGCAGCGGTGCCTCCCCCTGCCTTACTTAATACTTTGCCAAGTTAACAGACATATCAATCTCAAGGCAAAAGGAAAGATTTCCATCCTCACTAGTCTCATTTTAGTAAAAGGAGTAAGGGACACTACCGCGATAACCAAGGGTATCACCATGATAATCCTCGACCCCAAGCAGTCAACACAGTGGGTCAAGCACGTGTCAGAACAGCCCCTACCCCGAGGTATGAGGCATACACACCTTTGAACACCACATGCGTGGCCATTTACCCCAGCATGGCACACTTGATACCGAAGCTAAAGCCGAGGCACCTGGATTACAAGCCCACGAAGAACACGAGCATGTTTTGCTACTACCACGAGCATAACGGTCATGACGACGAGAAGTGTATCACCTTTCGTGATCATATTGAAGCTTTGGCACGTGAAGGAAAAATTGATCAATTCTTCCTTCACCCTCCAAGGGGTAACCGTAACCAACGCCAGGTAAATGTGATATATTCCATAAGTGGTGGCACACCTATATCTAAATTTTCCAACAGGGCCACGAAAAATAGTGAACGAGCTTTAAGGTCTGGCCACCAAGTGTTTCACGTGGAAGACATCAGGGAGGTAAGTATCAAAAGCCTAACTGGGATCCAATATGTTTCTACCTTGAGGAAGAAAGAGGTATCATCTACCCTCACAACGACCCACTGATCGTGGAAGCTCACATAGCCAACTTTGAAGTACGACGAATCCTGGTAGACACGGGGGCTTCGGTCAATATCATGTTTGCTGAAGCTTTCAAGGCACTTAATGTAGCTGAACATGAACACTTGATTGACCGCTTGATTTCCCCTTTGATAAGCTTCTTCGGTGATATCATGCAACCTTTGGGGAGCATACACTTACCTTTCACCATTGGTACATGCCCTTACACAGCTACCATTACCACTAACTTCCTGGTGGTTGATTCCCCAATGGCATACAATGTCATATTCGGACACACATGCATCAATGATATCAAGACCATGATATCCACACATATGTTGTTGATGAAATTTCCAACCCTCTATGGCAATGGTTACATCAGAGAAGATTAACTTAGCGTACGATCATGTTACAACACTTCGGTCAAGCAACAACACCTGCATGTGCCCAAGGAAACCCTTTCTATACATGACTAAGTCATAAAGACCAGCCCAGACGAAGTCAACTTGGATCTTCATGGTGGCAACAGTCAACCCGACGATCCTCAAGATGACTCTTTCACCCAGCAAGCACAACCTGCTGAAGAGTTGGAGAAGGTCTTTATCTCAAACGATTATCCGGATCGCATGGTGAAGATTGGCACCACCTTGTCACCACTCATTCGGTTGGCATTGATCTTTTTTTTGCAAGAGAACACTGAGGTCTTCGCCAGGTCATACGATAACATTCCAGGCATCTCTCCCGATATCATCTGTCATCGCTTAAGTCTTAAGTATTAACCCCAAGACCAAGCCAGTGAGACAGAAGCGAAGATCCTATGACGCTGAACGGTACGAGGCAATGAAGGTAGAAGTTGAAAAACTCAAAGGCATAGGCTTCATCCGCGAAGTCAATTATCCAACGTGGGTAGCAAATGTTGTCCTTGTTAAGAAGAATCCGACCAAGGAAAGTCTCCTGTGGAGAATGTGTGTCGATTACACCGACCTAAACAAAGGATGCTTGAAGGATAGCTTTCCTCTTCCTCTCATAGACAGACTTATAGACTCTACAGCAGGGTATGAACACACAGCCTTCACTACTGACAGGGGACTATATTGCTATAAAGTCAGCCTAAAGAATGCAGGAGGGACTTATCAGAGACTGGTCAATTCAATGTTCACTGAACAAAATGGGAAGAGCATGGAAGTTTACATTGATGATATGCTAGTCAAGAGCAAACATACTGACCAACACATCACCAACTTATCTGAAACTTTCACCATTCTGAAAAGGTATCGAATGAGGTTGAACCCCAACAAATGTGCCTTCGGCGTAGGCTTTAGCAAATTCTTAGGCTTCATGATAAGCCAACGAGGCATTGAGGCTAATCCCGATAAGATCAAAGCAATCCTTGACATGAAGGAACCAGTAACTTCAAAAGACATCCCAAGCCTTACTGGCAAGGTGGCAGCCTTAACTAGGTTCATCTCTAAAGCCACAGATAAATGTGCTCATTTCTTCAAATCACTTAAGGGAAGTAAGAAGTACATTACATGGACTAATGAATGTGCTGAGGCATTCAAGAACCTCAAAGACTACATGAGTAAAGCCCCTCTGCTCGAGGTTGGTGACACTCTCATTATCTATGTGTCGGTATCGGCTTCAGCAGTAAGTTATGTTCTCATTCGAAAGGACGGTAATGTCGAACAACATGTCTACTACGCTAGTAAGGCCTTACAAGATGCGAAGACACGATACTCCAACATTGAGAAATTAGCTCTAGCATTGGTCATGTCTGCTCGGAAACTTCACCCTTACTTCCAAACAGACTCCATCATCGTGCTTACCAATCATCCTCTTCGACAGATACTTCAAAGTCAAGACACTTCCGGGCGAATGATCAAATGGGTGATAGCATTGGGTGAGTTTGACATCTCCTACCAACCAAAGCCAGCTGAGAAGGGCGAAGCAGTAGCAGACTTCATCACCGACTTCACATATCCTGTTGACATTATTTCTACGCCTAAAGAAGTGGTTTCATTACCGTCGAAAGCTCAGAAAACAGAACCAACAGCCCCAACATGGAGCCTATATGTTGATGGCTCGTCCAACCAACAAGGTTGTGGAGCAGGACTAGTCCTTACGACCCCTGACAAAATGACAATAGAGTATGCTCTTCATTTCAAATTCAAGGCGTCGAACAATGAGGCAGAATATGAAGCCCTCTTAGCAGGCTTACGTTTGGCCAAACACCATGGGGTTAAACGAATTGATATCTTCAATGACTCCCAATTTGTGGTTAACCATTAACCAGGTCACCAACAACTTTGACGCTAAGGATAGCTCCATGGCAGCATATCTGGCACAAACACAATTATTACTCAAGCATTTCCACTACCAGATCACCCAAATTCCTTGAGCGGCAAACAGTCATGCAGATGCTTTGGCTCGCCTCGCCTTAGCGGTGGAAGACAAGATTGGGAGAAAAATTCAAGTCGAATTATTGGCAGCACCAAGCACCATGGCTGCAAAAGTATGCAACTTACAATAGGGGGATAGTTGGATTACCCCGATTTACCTTCCAAATGACAAAGTCTAAGCTAAGAAAATTCGATACAAGGCTACCCGTTAATTGATCATTAATGACCAACTCTACAAGTGGGGTTTTAACTTACCATACCTAAGATGCCTTACGCCCGCAGAGGTGGAAACTGTCATTCGGGAAATACATGAAGGAGTCTGCGGAGATCATGCTGGATCTCGATCCCTAGCATACAAGGCTTTTCGCCAAGGATATTACTGGCCAACACTCCACCAAGATGCCATCAGAATCCCGCTCATGTGATAAGTGTCAAGGCTAGATAACTATTCCTCACTCCCTTCCCGAGCCGCTCACTCCTATGATCAGCCATTGGCCCTTCGCCCAATGGGGACTTGATTTGATTGGCCCAATGCCTGCAGGGAAGGGCAAAGTTCGCTATGCAATCGTTGCAGTTGACTACTTCATAAAGTGGGCCGAAGTAGAACCCTTGGCAACCATTACTGAGGCAAAAATAGAAGATTTCGTATGGAAGAACATCCTTTGCAAATTCGGCATTCCCAATACGATAGTCACTAACAACAGGCGACAGTTCGACAACAATAAGTTCAGGATGTTCTGCTATAAGTTCAACATCAACTTATGTTTTACCTCCCTAGCTCATCCCCAGTCTAATGGACAAGTTGAAGCTATCAACAACATAACCAAGCGAACTTTGAAAACCAGCTTAGACAAAGCTAAAGGTTGTTGGCCAGAATTTGTACCTCAAGTTCTTTGGTCATACCGCACTTCGTATCGGACATCAACAGGAGAAACCCCATTCTCACTTGTCTTTGGTATAGAGGCAGTTGTCCCAGTTGAGATTGAGCAAGCAATGTTCCGAGTGCAGAACTACGTGCAAAGTGAAAATGACAAACAACTTACCCTCAACTTAGATCTAGTCGGGGAACACAAAAACCAGGCTCACTTGAGGAATGTGCCTACAAGCAGCGCATCTCCAACTACTATGACTCAAGGGTCAAACCTCATTCTTTTAAAGTGAGGGACTGGGTATTGAAGAAAAGATTACTCTGGGACAGAGTCCCGAGTGAAGGAACACTTAGTCCAAACTGGGATGGACCGTTTGAAGTTGTTGGCATCAGTCGCCCTGGCTCTTACAAGCTTAGAAGCTCCGATGGTAAAACCTTTGGCCATCCAGGGAACGTTGATCACTTGAAGTACTATTACAAGTAAACTCATATTGTACAAGTGTTAAGCTTCAGCCGTTCGGCATCTTATGTAACGAAGACTATTTGGCATGAATTCAATAAAGAGGTGATTTAGACAACTCGATCCTAATCCTATTACATTCCTAGCAATGAAACACTCGGGTTCAAAGCTTCAACATGAATGCTTCCAACATGAAACAAAGTCTAAGTATATGTCAACAAGACTATATAACTAAATGAACAGCTTCACAGTATATTCGTTCAATCATACATTCCAACACGTTCATACATAAGCCAACTGTGCTTTGAAAGGGTTCAACATATTTTGTGTCATTCGACACTTGCTACAATATGCCTAGACACCTTGCCCTTATTCTCACTAACCAAGTGATGAAATATACAACCCGTACTCTCTTTCATGCCACCAACCAGGTGATGAAATGTACAACCCGTACTCTAATATCATTTGGCAACTTGCCACTTATGCCACCAACCAGGTGAAGAAGGAACTCATCTTCATGCCACCAACCAGGTGATGAAATGTACAACCCGTACTCTTCTTCATGCCACCAACTAGGTGATGAAATGTACAATCCGTACTCTAATATCATTTGGCAACTTGTCATTCATGCCACCAACTAGGTGATGAAATGTACAACCCGTACTCTCCTTCATGCCACCAACCAGGTGATGAAATGTACAACCCGTACTCTATATCATTTGCCAACTTGCCACTCATGCTACCAACCAGGTGAAGAAGGAACTCATCTTCATGCCACCAACCAGGTGATGAAATGTACAACCCGTACTCTAATATCATTTGGCAACTTGCCATTCATGCCACCAACCAGGGGAAGAAGGAACTCACCTTTGTACCACCAACCAAGTGATGAAAGCAACTCACCATTCATTCCACCTACCAGAAGACGAATGGTACAACTTGTACATGTGAACTCCTAGCATTCACAAATAATCAAAAACCCTCAAGCTTGACAACTCAACTAGGGGAGCATTTATGGCCAACAAGAGTTATAGTCACCAACAAAGTCTTATTGCAAGCCAACAACAACTTCAGTGCATGGCATACGAAGATCAAGCTATTCAGCCCTCTGACATCTGCTTCAAACATTTCCCCTCTGTAACAATGCAAACACTACAACTAGTAGTTAACTTTACACACTCTTGATCAAGATAGTGTGAATAACCAATTTATAGTGCCAACAATAGCTTTATCAATGAAGGGCAACCACAATTCTCAAAAGCTTCACACACTTTTGATCAAGACAGTGTGAAGCAAAACCAATTTATGGTGCCAACAAGAGCATCATCAAATGAGTTTAACCACAATTCTCAAAAGCTTCACACACTCTTTATCAAGACAGTGTGAAGCAAAACCAATTTATGGTGCCAACAAGAGTTTCATTAAAGGAGTTCAACCACAATTCTCAAAACTTTCACACACTGTTGATCAAAACAGTGTGAAGTAAAATCAATTTATGGTGCCAACAAGAAGAGCTTCATCAATGGAGGGCAACCACAATTCTCAAAACCTTCACACACTCTTGATCAGGACAATGTGAAGCCAAAACCAATTTATGGTGCCAACAAGAGCTTCATCAAAGGAGTTCAACCACAATTCTTAAAAGCTTTACACACTCTTGATCAAGACAGTGTAAAGCAAAATCAATTTATGGTGCCAACAATAGCTTCATCAATGGAGGGCAACCACAATTCTCAAAAGCTTCACACACTCTTGATCAAGACAGTGTGAAGCAAAACCAATTTATGGTGCCAACAAAAGCTTCACCAAAGGAGTTTAACCATAATTCTCAAAAGCTTCACACTCTTGATCAAGATAGTGTGAAGCAAAACCAATTTATGGTGCCAACAAAAGCTTCATTAATGGAGGGCAACTATAATTCTCAGACGTTCGAAGCAAATTCAATTTATATGGTTCATCCAAACCTTCGACTACTACAAGGTGTGGCTTGCATCACAATCTCTTGCTCAACAGTGTGGAAGCAAAATTTGTATATGTTGTCTCTCCCACATTTTCAAATTTCTAGTTTCCCAAAAAAAAAAAAAAAAAAACAAAAAAAACAAAAAAAGGAAATTCAACAAAGCTTCATCAATGGAGGACAACTACAAATTCTCAAAAGCTTCACACTATCTTGATCAAGATAGTGTGAAGCAAAATCAATTCATGGTACCCAACAAAAGCTTCAACTCCAAAGCTTCACTTACAAAGTTTCAACTCCAAAGCTTCACCTACAAAACTTCAACTCCAAAGCTTCACCAACAAAAGCTTCATCAATGAAGGACAACTACAAATTCTCAAAAGCTTCACACTATCTTGATCAAGATAATGTGAAGCAAAATTAATTCATGGTACCCAACAAAAGCTTCAACTTCAAAGCTTCACCTACAAAGCTTCACCTATTAAAGCTTCAACACAAAAGCTTCACCCACAAAAACTTCACCTACAAAAACTTCACCCACAAATGCTTGACCCACAAAAGCTTCACCCACAAAAGCTTCACCCATAAAAGCTTCACCCACAAAAACTTGACCCACCCAACAAAGTTTGACCCACCCACAAATGTTTGACCCACAAAAGCTTCACCTACAAAAGCTTCACCTACAAAAGCTTGACCCACAAAAGCTTGACTCACAAAAGCTTGACCTACAAAAGCTTGACCCACAAAAGCTTGACCCACAAAAGCTTCAACACAAAAGCTTCACACTAACTTGATCCAGATAGTATGAAGTAAAATCAATTCATGGTGTCCAACAAAGCTTCAACCTCAAAGCTTCACCTACAAAGCTTTAAAAAAAAATATATATATATATTTTTTTTTTTCGGAAATTTGAAAATTTGAAAATTCGGAAATTCGGAAATTCGGAAATTCAAAAATTCGAAAATTCAAAAAAAAATCGAAAAAAAAAATTTCGAAAAAAAAAAAAAATTGCCTAGGCCTCCTCTTCTTTGAGCCTAACAACTTTCATAACAAATATATATGAAGAAGGAGTTTTAGGCTACCACTTAGAAAGGAAATGCCTCATTCGTCAACTCCCTCGACCGGAGACTTAGGGGACTCCTACCATATGCTACTACACCTTGATACTCGGAAGTCTCACGATCACTCAGTGACTTGGATTTTTCAAGTCTCCAAACGAGAAGTTTTCCTCACTCGGGAAATTAAGGGAGCACTACCTCAACCTACATGCTTCACTCACAAAGCTTCAACAAAAGGAAAAATTCAAAGAAATTAGTGAAGAAGACCTTGGTGTATTTAACGCAATATGTTGAAATGAAGCAAAGCTTGTTTATTGATATCTCCGATAATTTACAAATATGTACATATACATGAATCAAAAGAAACAAACAAAAGGGAGCCTTCACAAAGGTTGCTCAGGAGAAGTCTCAGCAGTCGGCAGAGCCCCAGAAACAGGAGGCATCAGAGGGTGATTATTCGGAGTCTAAGTACTAGGCAGAACCCTAGAAGGAGGAGGCACCGAAGGTTGATAATTTGGAGCTTCATTACGCTGTACAGCCCTAGAAAACAAAGGCAATAAATGCCTTTGGAACAAACCCATAAACCTCTGATGATCAAGTAAAATCTGACCATCAGATTCTTGCAGCTGGTCAAGCTTCATCTTCATGTTTGTAACATAGTCATGTGCGAGCCTATGCAACTGTTTATTCTCATGCTTGAGCCCTCTGATCTCTTATTTGAGACTTATCACTTCAGCCGCCAATGATTCAACTTGGCGGGTTCGAGGAAATAGGCGTTGGGCCATATTAGACACAGAACCTGCACACTGAACACTGAGAGCCAGATAATCCTTAAGCCAACTCATCAGATCGTTTGGAAAGTAGTCTGTTATCTTTGGGAGTGAGAAGGTTCCTGGCCACCACCGCAGCGGTCATATCATTCTTCATCACAGAGTCCCCAACGGTAAGAGGACCAGTAGGGGATAAGAAGGATGGGCGCCATATGTTGTCTTGAGAAGGCATGGCTGCCTCTTCACCAAAGTTCAAGTCAAAACGACAGTCGGATGGGCCATACATTCTCAGAAATGATGAAGGAGAAATGAGGTGCAATAAATCTCTGAAGTAAGGGGAAAATTCCTACAAGCAATAACTCTCTGAATATACTCCTTGCACACAATTGGTGCCCTTATAAAAGAAAGGGCAACAGGGCCGTTGATTCAAAAATCGAAGAGGCACCATTCTCCGGATTCTAAAGAGGCACCACTCTCCGGATTTTGAAGAAACACCACTTTCCACATGCAACATCAGCTCATCGGCTACCACAGATAACTTTGCCAAAGATCTCTGACAAAGTTTAGACATATAAATTTTGAAGGTCCAGCTACCCTACTATTACCCACAAGGGTAAAGGAACAGCACCACTGCTTGATAACTAAAAAGTCCCAATGTGTGTCAACCTCTGTGCTCTAAGGCAAGGCAGACTGGCAAAAATACCTAACCTTTACTCATATTCGAGAAAACACTCCCAACAAGATTGTTTGCTCAAAAATCAAAGAGGAACCACTCTCCGAATCTCGAGAGCCAGACTCCCAATAGGATTACTTTCTCAAAAATCAAAGAGGCACTGCTATCCGAATCTTAAGAGCCAGATCCCCGACAGGATTGCTTGTTCGAAAACCGAAGAGGCATCGCTCTCTGAACTTCGAGAGCCAGATTTCCTTGGATAAAGCTTGTCTGCAATCTTCACACGCAACATCAACTTTCCAAATACCACATACCACTTTTTCAAAGTGCTCTGACAAAGTTAAAACACGTGAAGCTTGCAGCTCCCACTACATTGCTATGACCAAGAAGGGTAAAGGAATAGCATTATTACTTGCTCAAAAATCAAAGAGGCACCGCCCTCCGAATCTCGAGAGCCAGACTCCCAACAAGATTACTTTCTCAAAAATTGAAGAGGCACGGCTCTCCGAATCTCAAGAGCCAGACTCCCAACAAGATTGCTTTCTCAAAAATCGAAAAGGCACCGTTCTCCGAATCTCGAGAGTCAGATCCCTAACAGGATTGCTTGTTTGAAAACCGAAGAGGCATCGCTCTCCGAACTTCAAGAGCTAGATTTCCTTGGATAAAGCTTGTCTGCAATCTTCACACGCAACATCAGCTTTCCAAATACCACATACCACTTTTTCAAAGTGCTCTGACAAAGTTAAAACACATGAAGCTTGCAGCTCCCACTACATTGCTACGACCAAAAAGGGTAAAGGAATAGCATTTATTACTTGTTGTTAAGGAGACTCCTATATATGTCGACCTCCATTCTCCACGGATAGGCAGACCTGCAAAAATACTCAACCTTTCCTCATATCTGAAAGGGCACTCCCAACGAAGCCTCCCAAAATACTCAGCTTTCTTCCCCCCCCAATAATACCTATACAAACCAGCCACACCAGAGCAAGAGTATCTCATATCATAAGGGTCAAAAGCAAGAGTATCCCATATCATGTTTTTTCCCTATCTTTTCCCTTGCCCTTGTTCTTACCTGCAAGACAATGAGAAAGAAAGCAATCAGTCAGCACTTAGAATCAAGCTTCCAGTCAAGAACTGACTGTCTGGAACCCCTTGCCTGATTACTTACCTGGCATTGCTCTCGAGTACTAATCTTCAACATCTTATGCTTCCAGAAAAGATACCACATCTACCTGAGGAATAGATAGGGCAAGTGAGAAGGATACAAGAAAGCATGTGGAGACAAGTGCAACAGAACACGTGCCGATTCATCTATTACTTCGTCAACAAAAAAAGTATCCCATATCATCAAGGTCGAACACACTCTTGATTTGATGGACTTGTTTTGACCCTCAAATTCTTGAGTTGGCCTTATACTGTGGAGGAAACTAGAAAACCCTCCAACCCAGTTCAAGAATAAGCCTGTGGAAAGTAACTTCTTCAAAAGAAAAGTATCTCATATAATCTCTTCTCCATTTGCTTCTCCTGATCCTTGTTGTTGTTTACGACACAAGGAGGAGGAGAACAATCAACCGAAAGCCGAAGTCGAACCTCTGATCCAGGTTGCTTGCTCGGAAGTCTGATTGCTTACCTTGTCTATTACCTCTTTCGGTAAATTTCCTAGCTTGGTGACTTGGGGGACTCCTACTATAGGGTTTTGTATCGCACTTGACCAAGCCCGAAACTACAAGTAAGCTTCAAGTGAAATTGATACATTACTTTATGCATCTTCATCGGTTAAAGATACCACCCCTGGATGGAGGAAAAGTAATTCCAGAGAAGATGCCACATCTACGTATGAGACAGATAAGGCAAGTGAAAATGATACCACACTTCGGTACTTAGAAGTTTCGTGATTACTCAATGGCTTGGATCTTGTAAGTCCCCAACCGAGGAGTTTCCCTCACTCGGGAACTTAGGGGAGCACTGTTTGTACCATACTTAACCAATCCCGAAACTACTGAGCACCGATCAATGTTATACCGTCAAGGACCCATAAGAGTTTCCTCCAACCAAGAGGCCAATCACAGCGCGACACGTGTCGACATCAGAAGCCAATCATAGCGCAACACGTGTCAACATCAGAAGCCAATCACAACACGACACGTGTCAATGTCAGAATAAAACTAGAAACTCTCTTCTATAAATAGAGATCATTCTCTCACAATATTTCCTAATGTCATTTGTACTAAATCATTCACTTGTACTCATTACAGGAGAGCTTGAACCTATGTACTTGTGTAAACCCTTCACAATTAATGAGAACTCCTCTACTCCGTGGACGTAGCCAATCTGGGTGAACCACGTACATCTTGTGTTTGCTTCCCTGTCTCTATCCATTTACATACTTATCCACACTAGTGACCGGAGCAATCTAGCGAAGGTCACAAACTTAACACTTTCTGTTGTACCAAAGTCCTCACTGATTTTGTGCATCAACACTAATCATAATCTTAGTCAAACACAAGTTGTCGACCTCTTGGTCATTGGATTTACAGGAATGCTTCATTCCTGGTGGGAAAAACACCTCACTAAACAATCAAGAAATGAAATTAAAAAATGCAATTAAAAAGGATGAAGAAGGAATTCCCATTTTTTATGAGCATATAGGACAAGGAGTCCCAGATGCAGTCAACACATTACTCTTTATCATTATTGAACATTTTATAGGAACACCCAGTAAAGTCACCCCTATAATTCATGATCAACTTAGTAATCTACGATGTGCAACTTTAAGCGATTTTAGGTGGTACAAAGATGTTTTCATGTCTAGCGTCATGCTTATAGAAGATAGTAATCAACCATTGTAAAGAAAAATTTATTAATGGATTACCAAACCTTTTTGCCCTTACTTATTGGAATATTATAAATATTATCCAGAAAGAAGGATTGAAAATGTGTATAGATATGAAAATCTCAAAACGAATCAACAAAGACAAGTCAATAGCCAAATATGAATTAGGAACATTTTGTGAACAATATGGATTACCTCATATTGCTCCATCCAATAAAAAGAAAAAAATCAAAAGTCTACAATAGGTATCCAAATAGATACCCAAATAAATATTCCAGTAGGAGACATTCCAAATATAACAAATTCAAAAATAAGAATCTTGAAATAAATAAATTTTTCAAAAAACCCAAGTCCAGTAAGTGGAAGAGGAAACCCTCAGGAAAATTTCACCCCAAAAACCAAGAACAAAAAGGAAATTGCTACAAGTGTGGCAAATTCAGTCATTGTGCAAACAAATGTTTGGTCAAGAAAACAATCAACCAATTGAAGATCTCTGAGGAAGAGAAAACTCAATTAATCCAAGTTCTAGAATTAAAAGATACAGACCATAGTCAATCTGAAAATGATTTAAGTTCTAATTTGTCTTCTTCCAACAAATCCTCAAGTAGTATCATCCCCAGTTATTAGGATAGGATGTACTGATACTTGTTGTAATAAAATTTCAGTCCTCAATAAACATGAAGAACAAGAAGATCTTCTTATTGAATTAATCAGTAAAGTTGATGACCCTAAGTTAAAATCATTTTACTTAAAAAAGCTCAAAAAACTAGCCTCTCAAGAAGAAGCCAGTACTAGTCAACCCCAGTCATCTCAAAAAAATCAGTCTTAGCACAACATTAGAACGGTTCAATAAGCCAAAGAAGGAAATCATAGTGAACGATTTACAAAGAGAAGTTAATAAAATCAAAGAAGAAATTAGGTTCATAAAATCAGAAAACCTAGAAATACGTACACAACTCAGTAGTGTTCAAACGCAAAAGATTACAAATCTTCATGATGAGAAGCATAATCGTTCTTCTTCAAGATATAACTCAGACTCCCAGTCTGAAGAAAAGTCCACAAAAAATTTAATATTAAGTTTATTAGACAAGATAAGAATCCATAAATGGTATTCTAGAATCAAAATAATAATTGAAGACTTCCATATAGACACAATTGCTTTGATTGATTCAGGTGTAGACTTGAATTGTATTAAAGAATGATTAATTCCTACTAAGTATTTTCATAAATCATCAGAAATACTTAGTGCTGCAAACCAGTCACCAATGTAGTTGAAATATGAAATTCCGAAAGCACATGTTTGTCAAAATAATATTTGTTTCAAAACCCCATTTGTCTTGATTAAAAACATTTATGATCCAGTCATTTTAGGTCTCCCATTTCTAGCCCTTCTATATCCTTTTAAGGTTCACCATAATCATATAACCACTAGGATGTTAGGACAAAAAATAACATTTGAATTCTGTACAGAGATATACCTCAGAAAATTAAGACAACTCTAGAAAGATAGTATACCAAAATCCATCAATCTTGTAACAACCTGTTCCAATTTATTGTGCATAATTTTTTCCTCGAGCATGTAAAATGACATTTATGCCCTCGAGGCTCAGTGACGTGGATATATGTATATAGTCTAAATTATTTTCTAGCCAATGTGATTAAGTTGAATTTGACGTCATGATAGTGTGGAGGCAAGTTAGGGTCGAGTTGGGTGTGCAGGATAAATGTTATGAAGAATAGGGGTTGGGTTGGTTCTTTTAGACCCAATTGCATGGATCTTGAATTTGGTAGCCTAATTAGAGCTTGAGGTTGTTTTAGGTGATCAACCCTATAAGCCACACACACACACACACGTGCAACCTTCATCCTTCCTCCCACTTTCTCGAACCCTCTTCCCCATCCGTATAGTCCATACACACACACACCCAACCATCTTCATCTTGCATAGATCAAACTATTAGAGTTCATTTCCGAGTTCCTTGCAAGTTCAGGAACCTAATCATACTATTTTGTTGACATAAGGACCTCGAGAACTCTGGAACTCGTGAGCTCCGGAGTGGTGTTCTGTAGTTCCATGGTAATTGTGGTCATATTATGGAGTTTTAAAGCTTAAGGGAGTCTTAGAACTACTCGATAGACACTTGGGGACAATTTTGGAATGGTTTAGACGTCGAGACACCTAGGTTTATCGAGTTGTAGACTTAGTCAGACTATCGAAGGATTTTCCAATTGTTTCCCATCGGTTTTAGGTCTTCAAAGTGGCAAGAATATGTTCTACTCGTTCAGAGCTTCATTTTGGTATAAATTTCATGAAATTTGGTTTTAGGTCTTCATGATATTAAGGTTTAAAGTTTTTCCAGAAACCGACAACGCAGTGGTGATCGGCGCAGGAGTCCGGCGAATCATCGAAGAAGAAAGAAGAGTCTTCCATCAACTTTGATGGAATATGATAACAGCGTCAAGTAACACCGTTATTTTTTAGACAAAATATGTTGTTATTTAATGGAATATTCCCTAACGCCGTTAGGGATTCCGTCCAACATGCTAGGCATGTGTCTACACTTGGCCGGCGTGTGAGATGTTGGAAATTTTTTCTAAAAATATAGAGATGTTCGTGGTGTTGAGTAGGCCACGATGGTATATTCAAACACCTCAATTGAGCAACGTATGAGAAGTTATTACATAGTTTTGGTTATGTGCTTAAAAATTGATGTTAAAATAGTGGTTTCACATATAGGTGAGACGTTTCCGGATGATGACCGCAGCCAAGCGAGACTAGGGGGTTACGACCCAGCTACATACAAGTAAGTGGGCTTTTGATTTTCTATATATACGCATATATGTTTACGTTTTCCCATAAATTAAATGGTTTTTACGTTTTAAAATGCCATGTCATAATTGCTTTATATTTTAGCATATGATTTAGTATAGATTTGCATAATATTGCATGCTATTGCAGAGGCCAAGGTAAGTTCAGGTAAGTACTCATTGTTGATATGATTACATAGTAGTTAGTGATGAATTGTTGTGCGTAGAACTCATTGTCCTACACCCCAGTGTTAGTGCTCCGCCCGAGGCCAGGGCCTAGCCTTCACGTGATCGTTCACCTCCCACACCACACGCTCACCTTGGATCGAAGGCAGGTGCCAGCCTGTTGTACAAACCACATTAGGTGGTTTTGACTCATAGGTGACTTGCAATACTTCGCACAGCCTTCATGTGATTGTAGCACTGAGCGTATTTATTTACACCTAGTTTGTCGTACATGCCACATTAGGTGGTTCCAACTCGTGTGCAAGACTTGACTAATGAGTTATAGACTCAGCCGTACAGGTCATGTTAGGTGACTCCGACTGATATGTCATTGTATATTGATTCATTTCACTTGACTTACTTATGCATTGTGTAGTTGATTGACATGGCATACATGTGGGTTTTGCTACTCTCGAGCATGGTTCTTATATACGTATAAATTACTATTTTCTGGGAAATTATACGAGTTTTACGGTGAGGGGTTATTATTTTTGGAAAGATAAATTGTTTTGAAAAGCTTTATTTTTGCCCACTCACATTTTCTGTTTTGCACCCCTCCAGGTTCTAAATAGAAGTTCTTGCTAGTGGCTCATTAGGACTCCACGGTGGTTCTGACAAACATCCATCAGTGTAGGGTTTCTTTTATGATCTGTATGATTAGTAATTAGACTTCTAGGTTGCATTCTGATACCTACGTTCTGGTTATGTGTGTATCTACACTCTAAACACTTTCACTCGTACTTATATGCTAGTCTAGTGTAAATTAGTTAGTTGGTTTTTTATTACCCACATTTTTTATATCACGTTCACGTTCGCACAACGCACAAGGCTACGTCACCCTCACGTGACGGCCAGCATGCCTCGATTAGGGTCGGGGTGTGTCAAATCTTATTACCAACAAATCCCAACAAATTAGTTTCTTAAAAGAAGAAATTAATTACAAACGAATTGAAGAACAATTAACAAACAAATCTTTGTTACAAAGCATTGACACTTTTCAAACGAAAATTGTTAATGAAATTTGTTTGAATATTCTCAACGCCTTTTGGCACCGGAAACAACATATTGTTAAACTTCCTTACAATAAGGATTTTGATAAAAAGAAAATACCAACCAAAGCCAGACCAATTCAAATGAGTCAAGAAGTTATGGAATTCTGCAAAAAAAATCAAGAACTCCTTAATAAAAAGATAATTAGGAAAAGTAAATTACCATGATCATGCCCGGCTTTTTATGTTCAGAAGAATGATGAATTAGAAAGAGGAACACCTAGATTAGTCATTAGTTATAAACCTCTTAATGAAGTCTTGGAATGGATACGTTATCCAATTCCCAACAAAAGAGATTTAATTAAGAGACTTAGTCAAGCTGTAATATTTTCAAAATTTGAAGTATGGATTTTGGCAAATTCAAGTTCATGAGGATGATAAATACAAAACAACATTGGTCACTCCTTTTGGTTATTATGAATGGAATGTAATGCCTTTTGGTCTTAAGAATGCACCCAGTGAGTTTCAGAATATCATGAATGAAATATTTAATCAGTATAGTCATTTCTCAATTGTTTACATTGATGATGTTCTCATTTATTCCAAATCGATAAATGAGCATTGGAAACACTTAAACATGTTTGCTAGGATAATTAAGTCAAATGGATTAGTTGTCTCAGCAACTAAAATTAAGTTATTCCAAACCAAAATTAGGTTTTTAGGATACAATATCCACCAGTCAACCATTCAACCAATAAATAGAGTAATTCAATTTGCAGATAAGTTTCCAAATGAAATCACTGACAAAACCCAATTACAGAGATTTCTAGGATCCTTAAATTATGTTGCAGAATTTTATCCACATCTTAGACAACAATGCAAACCCTTGTTTGATCGTTTAAAAGAAACTTCCTCATCATGGTCCAATACTCATACTTCCATAGTCAAACAAATCAAATCACATGTTAAGACTTTGCCCTATCTTGGCATTCCAACTCCTAATTCCTTCAAAATTGTTGAAACTGATGCCTCTGAAATTGGTTACAGAGGTATTCTTAAACAGTCAATTTCTTCCAGATCTCCTGAACAAATTGTTCGTTTCCATGCAGGAGTATGGAATCCAGCACAAAGTAATTATAGTACTATTAAGAAAGAAATACTATCTATAGTATTATGCATTAGCAAATTTCAAGATGATTTATTAAATCAAAAGTTTTTAGTTAGAGTCAATTGCAAGTCTGCAAAACATGTTTTACAAAAAGATGTTCAAAACATTGCATCAAAACAGATTTTTGCATCATGGCAAGCCAGATTAAGTATTTTTTATTTTGACATTGAATATATTAAAGGCAGCCAAAATTGCATCCCTGATTTCCTAACTAGAGAATTTTTGCAAGGGAAGAATGACAGGAAAAAGAACTGATCAGAGAAGGCTTCCTGCCACTCTACCACAACCACCAGTAAAACAAGAATCAAACCTAGATTCTTCATCGGCCTTAGCCATTACCAACCATTTCACTCCCTTAGGTTCCACAATAGGAAACCTCAGCCCAAATTACCAAACACCACGTCCCAATTACCAAACGGCATTAGTCAGTCAATATGACCCTTATTCAACTCAGCTATATCATTCATCATCATCATCTCAATCAGCTAGCTATATCAAAAAATCCCCATATGTTAAGAAAAATCCAGATGAATATATTTCCCATCAACATTCATCAAGAACAAGCCCTAGAAAAATAGCCAAAACAATTTTTCCACCAAATTTTCATTATCAACCTACTGAATCTTACAAAAATCTCAAATATTATCAAGTCATCCTCAATGAAACTGAGTCCATTTCAATCAAATCTTTCTACAGTAAAACCCATGAAAACAAAATCGTTTACCATTCTTTTTACATTGGAAAGTTCTTAATTAAATAAGGATGAGGACTCCCCCTTTATCAAACCAAGTCTCTTCATTCACAGAATGTTCTTATTCCCAATAATCATTATAATTATTTCGATTATATCCAAGCATGGACTAACATCTTTCTCCATCAGACAGAAGACTTTAGTCATTCATGTTTTATTAATTTTGACAAAAGTTTCAGACGAAATTTTCCTGCATGGTTCCCAAAATGGTGGTCAGTTCACGGCTCAACAGCCAGTCTCCTACCAGATGAACTTATGAAAGTCCTCTCAGCTGATTTCCAGCAAAAATTTGACAAAAGCCGATTCAACTACAAGATGACACTTCTCTCATTATTCATGGCTAAGTACAAAGTCTCGTGGATTATGAAATGGAATTATGAAGTCGAAACAAGTGAAGTTTACCGTTCAAGGTCAGTCAAATGGTGGGATAAGTTAAACCATCAGAAGATCATCAATTTGGTCATCTCGGAGTTTCCCATCACTCCAGCTCCAGCTATCCCAGCAACTCCAGTTCCAGCTATTCCGGTTCAATAAAAAATGGCACTGCCAATCATCCCAGAACAATCTATATCAAACATTAGTCATTCATCATCCCTCAAAGGTACAGCCAAGTCATCCAAGTCATTAAGTTCAAAAAAGAAGGAAAAATCCACCCAGCTCAATAACCTAGCCCAACAATTACTTGCAGAAGCAGTGATGCTCCACACAGAAGACTCAGACTCGAAATCTTCAGATGCATCCTCACAGTAACCAGCCAACTCAGCAAATTAGAAAGCTAAGTGGGCAGATTATCAAGATTCCTATGACCCATTTGAATTGTAATCAACCCATGTGAACAAACAGTTACTTGGCATGTGATTCTAATAGGAAATACGTCAAAATCAGCACTGAAAGAAGTAGCAATTATCAGCAATCATTCCAGATAATACACTATTCATGAATAGTAAAATCATTTTTTACTATTCATCCATCATTATGTTCCCCAATTATGGTCGCATGCTCCTACAGTAATCAGCTTTAGCATCTTTCCAACTCACGATGCAGCCGGATTTCCCGCTTTAATCATCAACAATCTTTAGTCTATTTAAGAGAAAGCCTTCTTCTGAAAGAGGGGATTGAACCTTTTGCGTATTCACAAGAACAGAAGACAATTTCAATTATCAATTTCCCAATTAAAAATCATAAACACTTTTAGTTCTAAGATCAAGGATGCCTGCGTGCACCAACATCCTTGCTTTCATTTCAAATTGCTGACTCAATCGTCAGTAAATCAATTGTAAGTCATTGAATAAGTTTTCAATAAAACTTATTTTCAAATATATCTGCATCACTACTTTGAATTCATTATTTTCATTATGAAGAATATTTTCATAACACCTGATTTTGAATGACATAAAATTCTTACCCACAGTCAATTCATTGAATACCTTAAGTTCAAGGTAAACACCGATCAATCATTTGTTCAATTCTTCTTATTCATTTATAACAATTGGTTCCATGGCATATTCAATCCTGGTTATCCTCCACATCAAGTTCCACATAATTCAATGAACAATTTATTTAATAGTTCATTCAATCCTAATCATCATTGTCGTTGGTATAATTGTCCTCATCGTCATTGTTATCACTAGTTCCGCCCCTTTATATTTATTTATTTATTCATACATATTTGTATTGGGTTTTTGTTCTTATTTTGAATCTGCATGTAGTATGATTAAGATTAACCATTTCAAGCAATAAGATTTTTGAAATGTTTTTGGTCAATTTCATAAACATGAGCCTTTTTACAAAGAAATGAAATATGTTTGATGATTTGAATGGAAAAAAAAAAAACTAGTTTGGAAAATAATTTCCACGCACACCTTCGTATTGGATGGAATTTAAAAAACAAATGTTTTTCCATGTTGGGCTGGGGTTCTTGTTTAATTTCTGTACATCTTGGTTGTATGTACTTGAACCGGTGAGCAATTTAGTTTCTTAATTTCTCCACATATTCAAACACGAAATAAATTTTTCGGATACAGGTAGTCAGTTGCAGTAATAACGGTAATCCAAATATGCCTGAAAGGTCAGTCAGTCAGCATATATTTAATATACATTTTTAATCTGCTTTTTATTTGTCGAAATTGTTTGTTTTGATTGAGTGTGAAGTAACACTTGATTCTCAATCTTTTGCCATTAGCCGTAAGCGACTGCGAAAGAGGAAAACAAAAATATGCAGGCATCACAACATAAAACGCAATTACATACAGTTATATTTGCAGTAATTGCCAAAAATTCAAAATTAATCTTCTAAAATAAAATCTCAATTCAACTCCGCATACTCTTTCAAGTTTCAACCTTCAATCTAAAACCTAAACAAGAAATGCTTGCACAAGATGAAGGGTAAATGCCGGAACATGATCTGCCACCTCTCAGTACCTCCTGGGGTAGCGATCCATGAATCTTCCCGAAGGGCACTCGTATGCCAAGTGTCCTCGTCCCCCACAGTTGTGACAGATCATCAAGGGGCCCATGCAATCCCTGCTCATGTGGCCAAGTTGCTGGCAGTTCCTACATACAACGTCACGGTAACTGCCTCCGCGTCCCCCCATTCCACCACCTCCACCTCCTCCACCTCCTCCACCTCCCCGCTCTCCCAAAACATTGGCTCTGGGGCATTGTCTCGCCACATGCCCAGATACATTGCATAAGTTGCAGATGGGTTCATTCGGGCAATCACGTGCCAGGTGACCCGTCTTCCTACAGTTGTTACATGCCTTATCATTTGTGCAGTCAGCTGCAATATGACCCTGCTTGTAGCAGTTGTTGCACAACCTCAAGTCCCCAGGTGGCATTGGGGGAGCTGTGCAGTCCCTGGCGCGATGTCCAGTCTTACTACAAGTGTGGCAGATGCCTTCATTTGGGCAGTTACTGGCCATGTGACCAGGTTCCCGGCAGTTCCAACATAGTGACTTTGTTGTACACTCTGAAGCAATGTGCCTAGTAGAATATTCAAATCACATAATTAGAAATGAAAGGCATTTTCCATTTTTGAAATAAACAGAAAACAAAAAAAATATCTGCAGAGCGCAGGTCCATGATTCCGTGAATAAGAAACTACATAACCTTATAGAAGCAATGACATTACTAGTTTAGCTTAACCATCAATTTCACTACAAGGTGCTGCCAGTCTGGTTTAAAATAAAAAACAGAACATTCTGAATGATCTTTTTAGGTCTAAAGCAATCCTAAGAGCCTGGAGACTGGTGACTGAGTTATTGCTGGGGACCATGCATATTTTTCTGGGATTGTAAGTATTTTCTTAAATACTTTTTGTCAATACTCATAAAACACGGTTAAGAGAGAAAGGGATATGAAAGTGTTAGTGTTGGCCTAAAGTGGTGCAAGGGAAAACATGGATGCAACCGCGTATAAGAGGCAGAGATGACAATAGCTGTGGGATGGTGGGAAATTGGTGAGGTATAAAGTGGCCGCTCTGGTTATCTCAAAATGGTTATAACATCAGTTTAGTGACGGTACTGAATGGTGGCAATATTGTTTTTTAATCATTGAAGACACAAATAGTAGAGGAGAAGATGCTGTTATTACTGAGAACACAAACTGTTTTTTATCATGAAGGTGACAATAATTTGTTAACAGAAAAATAGAGATACAAACATCAGTTTTAACTTATTGGAATAACTCTGATGGAAATGGACCCCTCGGTAGCTGAAGCAGTAACATTTGTCTTGCTTCAGGTATAGACAGAAGAGGGCTGCACTTCAGGTAGAGACAGAAGAGGGGTGTAGATGCGTTAAAAGAAAAATATACATACTCAGGACGTGTATCCCTAGACTATAGTATTAACTAGCTAAATTCTAATGTCTCATTGGATTTTAACTCTAGAAATTCTGGAACCTTGAAACCTTGAAACCCTCTCCCAAAAAACAAAGGTTCAAAAATACAAAGACCATATTTTGATAAACAGTTACCTTTAATAGTAAAATAGAAACACTGTAATGAACAATGGAGATAAAAAAATAATAATGCAACATCATGATGTTATGAGGCAGAACAAGTTTCCGTACCCAGGAAGACCACAATTATGACAAATTGCAACATTGGGGCATTCTCTAGCAAAATGGCCTGGCCGTTTGCAGTTCTTGCACAGATTGTCTCGGCTGGCAAAAAATAACAATGCATTTAGTTCTCAGCAGAAAATAACAGCATTCCAAATTTCAAAACATAACTAGTTAAATGAAAGTCGCTTATTAAATTAACTCCACGATTTTGACTTATCATCAAGAAGAATCAGAGCCACAACCACAGAAAGAAACATTCAAAACCAAAACTTCAAAAACAAGAGTATGCACTCTGAAGGTTTCAAAATTTTCCAACAAATTGCAAAAAAGTGAAGGAGCTGTCACATGTACCAAGCTAAATTTATCTGACAAACAAAAAGTACAATGTCTACAACCTTTGTGCACCACTGGCAGTCCCCCTACAAGCAAAATGACTTACACTGAAGTGTGTCATTAATCAATCAATATGATTTGGCACTTGTATTTGAAAGCTTACAAAGCTCCAAATAATGTACAACAAAGCAAAGAAAATTATTATCCGGAGGCAAAACTATCATATATCAACTTCATAAGGTCTTCACAGGCATTTTCAAGTAGAGGTCTCACTCAACAAATATGGTTAATCGTAACATTCGAGACCATCTCCAATGAAGACACGTTGGAAGATTACTTTCTCCTTACCCCAAATTTATAAAGACAAGAAGAAAAGAAAAATAGTCAAAAGCCATAAAACCTGAAACCCCGACGTCCTCCATCTCTCCTGTAAGGTGCATCACGGTACGAAAAACGATCAGAACGGATCTTCCGATCTGAAGGGCTCCTGCTCCGGCTCCGGCTCCTGCTGTCTGAACTCATGTTAATTAATTCTTATTAAGACCTAGCTCCACTGATTGAATGATAAACACCACCACAACCAACAACCAAACAGCCGTTGCCTCCTTCCTGTCCACATCACAACCACATCCACATTACAACCACACCCAAGATCGTATCCATGAGTCAAAACCAAACCAACTACTTTCCCTTCATAATAGAAAACACCAAATCCCAACAAAGTACAGAAAATTTTCAATAAGCAATCTGTCTCACAAGAATTATTTACTGCCACACTCAGAACCCAGATACTAAATACCCGGTTCCTCAACCACATCCTTCAAAAGAAAGTCAAGCATCCCATCAAACATCAAGCTACATCAACAGTCAGACATTCCCTAAACTCCAACTTTTTGAGACCATCTAAACAGAATGATCATTAGACAGTAAGTTGAACTTGTAACACAGTAAAGCAAGGAAACATGTCTGTTCATTGGACAATATGAGCATGTTCAGCTGCAGGTAGGTATAGAGAGGACACTCAAAGACTAGAAGTGAACCACATGATATAAGCCTGGGAAATTTTCAAGGCCTTTCGAATAGAAGCACAAGGAAAATCAACAAGCTGACAACATATTTCCACTGAAAAAATCTGCAGCCATTACTATTCTAACCCTTTTCTAATCAGAAGCCATCATCTAGACTTTATTACAAGTACAAAATCAAGAGAGATTAAAAGTTCTATGAAAAATTCCCCTTTGAAACAAAACAACCTTTAGCATTGGGGGTTTAGAGTCTCCCCGGAAGAACAAATTTTCTTTGTAAAACATAGGTATGTACAAAAATAACGTTAGCATTACTTATCTGTGTGATCCTAAATATACAATCAATATATGATAGTGCACACTTCAGCTATCTTTCTTTGCCTATCGGTATTCGAGAAGCAAAGTTCCGTGTTCAACCGACTTGTAAGTTGTAACTACCTCTCTCATCCCCCAGCCATAAAAGCCTTCATTTAAAAAAAAAATACCTTCTGCAAATTACAACCCAAGATACTGTTTGAATTTCTTCAACTTCATACTCCCACCCTTGTATCAAACTTACGCTTCTGAATAAATGAAACAACACAAACAAGTTCCCAATACTTGCAAAAATAATTTAGCCAGGGTCATTGTTCATAAGATTTTCCATAACCTAGCCCAGCTCTCGGCCAAATCATCTATTGTTTGGTTCCACCAATTCCCTCTTTCCGAGCATGCATATTCAATTGATACTCTCACACAATTACAATTGCGTGTAACATCAACAATATATGGTCTGAGCGATTCAAAATCAAAGAGAAAATTCACAGCAGAAGAAAATCCAACTCAAATCAAACATTTAACCAAAGTAATTTAAATTAATTCAATTCAACGAATACATAAACAGCGAGATTAGCCCTAACCCTAGAAATGGTAAACAAGGGAAAGTGCAATGAAGAAGAAGAAGGAACCTGGGCCAAAGAGCTACACAGACGGTGGCGCTACTGTCACTTGTGTAGCAGCAACGAAGTGAAGAAATTTGCGGGGAGAGAGAGAGAGAGAGCGCGCGATTCGTAGACGGAAAGCCGCAGAGCTTCGATTGTGATTTTGGGATTGTTGGTTGGGGCTCGACTGGATTTTATGTGATTTTACCTCCAAGCCCGTTCTCAAGTGTTGGGCTAAGGTCACTCTCCTTGGGTCTTATTACCCATCTATGTTTCGGCCTGGTCACTCTGCACTTTGGGTTTCCTTTTTCTTTTTCTTTTTTTTTTATATTTATTTTTAATTTCTTTTTTGCTAGAATATTTTGGAAAATTTGGAAAGAACATAAGTGCCAGTTTGGTAAATCAACTTAAATTTAATTTTTAAAATTCAAAACAAGTGTTGAGACCAAAATCGCATTTTCTTCAATGCTTCTTAGCTTTAAAAGCTACGAGAATTGGACGGCCTAGATCACTTGTCGTTAGTCAAAGGTTTGGCATAAATAATGATGTTGGAAGCATCAGAAACCGGATAGACATGAAGTTGGGAGTGACCCAAATAAAAAAATAGGTGGTTCACTCCACGTGGTTTCCACGTGCATAATAAAAATGTTATGATCTGAAAATAGTACCAAGTAGAATATCCTGCAATAAACTAAAAAATGATGGACTGACTAGTTAAGAAAACTAGTCAAATAGTACAAATTCATTAGTTAAACAAATTCAAGTTCAACGAATAAACTTAGTTCACTATAAGTTAACATATTCGACAACAATACAGTTTTTATCTCATGATAATGCAATACAAACTTGAGCACAAACATATATCAAGTAATGGATCATATAATGCATGAAATATGATAATAAACTATCATGTGGACAAGTTTAACTACAAAGAACGCATGAAGTTTTGACCAGAAAAACTCACCTCTAAATTAAAAAATTGGGGACTCTGCAGAGTCCAATCCAATAGAGCAAATAATATTCATACAAGGTACCACATCAAGTTCATTTCCTAGATCTAATCTATGAAGCAACTTTACTGTTGTGCAACCTTACTTTGCATGAGATGGAGATATCTTCAGTCTTCACAAGAGGGTTGCTCCATTCCTTGAGCTCATCTTCTTGTGGCACCGAGACCAACACGTTCAATGTATTATGGTGTGTAGATGAAGATGTTATGTAATGTGGATTCAAATAACAAATCAATTTCTCCAATCAAAAGATTAAAGGATGAAATTAACGAGAATACAAAAATTAGGTCTAAGTGACGATTTGAAACTTAAAGGTAGACCATGAAAACAAAGCAAACCTATTTCTCAATGATTAGAAGTTTAATGCATGAAATACGGTTTGGCGGCTAGGTTTCATAAATAAGGAAGAAAGGAAGCTCAAGAGCTTTGAATGCACTCTACTTCTCAACAATATAATTTGGACAACCAAATGCAAAATGCAACCTAGTTAGGGTTTTAAACAAAAATAAGTTGTTTGTTTTCAGCGAACAAGGACAAAGACACTTGTCAAGCCAAAAAAACGATATGAGCAAATCAAGGGCTAGAAGCTGGGTTTCAACAAAAAAAGTGTCAGTCAGCCCATGTGGATAGTCTTAATTTGTGTGCCCAACTCGCGTGAAAGAAGCCAACAAAACTGACAAGACAACTAATCTAGTCAAAATGTAACAGGAATTTAGACATGAATGCATATGCATGAAAAAACCTTTAGAGGGATGAGCCATACCCTTCAGCAAGCATTTTCAACAACATCAGCCTTTAATTATAGCATATCCTAAAAACTAAGTAGAGCATGTGTGAAACAATTTAGAATATTGACATGCAAAGCCAAAACACCTAAGTTTAGAGTTTACAAGATTTTTTTTTTTTTAAATAAATCCCATGTCTTTCAGACTAGGTTATAGCTATGTAGTTTCGAGTTTGAAAGTTTTACAAGAGCTGGTTGTGATTTAGAAACTCATACTCAGAAATTTTGATGAACAGGTAGATTTGATATATAAGATTTGGGATTTGAGCTTTATATTTGGTTGTGGTTTGAGATTTAGAGATTGGAGATCTGATATATATATATGATTGGTTGTGATATGAGATCTACAATTGGAAATGTCATGAAAGTAGAGTTGCAGGGCTCAGTGATAGGTCGATTGGAGGTAATGACAAAGCTGAAATTACGGACTGCATGAGTTAAATTTTATCAGGTTATGAGAAAGTGTGTGGTTGGTTGGGAAACGCAATTGCAGATGAAAAATCGACATTATTTGTGAGTAAATATTTTTTTGGGATATATCTAATAATGTGATTGATTACCCCTTTTGTATTGTTAATTTATATTTTATTAAATTGATTGTAAAATATAATGGAGAGTTGAGATGTGGATTTGAATGAAAATGATAAATATGTGTGTAATGTAAATCGGGTTGTGCACAAATTAGCTTCCAAGGTTGAGCAATCTCAATTTCACCAGAGTATATACGAACTGATGCTGAATGGCGTGAGTAGTATGAGGGGAGACCCACACGTACGATTTTTAGGGAGATATCAAGTCGAAAGATCAGCCAGCGCCTACCCATTAGAGGGGCTGAGAAATTAATAGAATACAAAACTTATCTTCAAGCTTACCTTATTATGATCATTCATAGGGTGGTCGTAGAGTCACTGAGTGAAGTTCTTCGTTTCTTTTGGAAGTGCTGACCCGCAGTAAATCAGAGATGACTAAGTGACATATCGAATATGTCCATGACAACATGTTGTAAGAATATTTTACAATTCTAAAGTGGTCCACATGACACGGTCCATGTAATAGATATTGATGCGAGAATTACTTGACACACAAATTTAAACCCTCTTTTTGACAATTGTAGTATAGATGTAAGTAGGGTATCGTTCTAGGCCGGGGATTAGGAGGGATTGCTAATCTATTCTAAATTAATTTAAAAATAGTAAATAAGACTCAAGGACACAAAACTAGGCTAAAAACTCTAATAACTCGAAACACACTTAGAATGACTCAAAATAATGAAAACAATTAAATTAAACACTAGGAACTGAAATGGACGGAAATTAAATTAAAAGACTAACAATAAAGAAAACTAAATAAATAATATAATTTAATAATGGATGGGTGTTTGGTTTTGATGAAAAGTAAATTAAACTTAATTAAATTACAGAATTGACAAAAACATGAAATTAAGGTGAAAGGATAAATGACGGACTAGCTAGAGGGTTCTTCTCCACACATGTTATACTTGCATACAAAATGATTTCCAGTTGTTCATTTAATAAATTGTGAATCTCAATACTCCAGATTAACCGTGAACAGCACTTTTTTAATCTTCAAGTTTTCCTTAAGTTATTGAATTGGACGGAAAAACGCATACAACAATTCAAAACATTCTTCAAAAGTCCCCTACGTGAAAAGCACAATAGCGATACAATCAAAGATCATTAAACTTTGTGAAAACTATAAGCATTGACGAGGCATTCGTAACTATGAAAAGCATGATACTCTTGCCAAGAATTTACTTAACGTGATTGTGACTAGCAACCTTTACTACTTGTGAAAATAAGTTCATAACGATTAGGTGAAATTCACTTATATTCTAGCATCAAATTCATGCATGTAAATTAAGCGTGCACTCTTAACCAACATACACAAATCAGTTTTTATACGAACGGATAAGTAAATTGAAATCACAACTTATGAAATCACAACTGAAGGTAATCAATTCATATTACAAATATATTCATGGTTTCGAATTAACCTCTAGCTAAAATAAAATTAGTTACACATTATTAAAATAAAACCAACAGTAAAATATAAGTATGGAGAGATTTAACCGAGAGAAGTTTGGAAAGATTAAATCGAAAGATGAGGGAGTTTGCTGTCTGTCCGTGCCTCTCGCTTCTGACCTCCCTGTCTCTCGGTCCTCACTGACCCCGTGCTGCCAAAGCAGCTCCCTGCTGACTTGCCACGTGCTGCCCAATCCGAGCTTCTTCCTCCTGGCGCTCCTTTTCTCGCGTGGACTCTCCTCCTGGCGCTTCTGTTGCGTCGCCAGCTGCCAAAGGGCAGCCTTCCTCTACACCAATCCCCCAGACCCCTTTATTTCTCACGCTGCCAAAGCAGCTCTTCTCCTTCTCTCCGTTTGTGCCCCTGTGCCTTTGTGAGCTGCCCAAAGGGCAGCCCCTTTCTCCTTCCCCCGGTTTCTCACGTTTTTCCCCCGGGATTCCTTTCTTTTCTTCTACAAAACAAAACCATCATGATGATGTTTCAAACATCATCATGACTTATCATTATTATATATATTTTTTAATTTAATTTAAAAGCTGATCTACACAGACAGTTTTGACGAATTTATTACATAAAATTTCACTTGTTCTATTTTTATTTTCTTTGCATAACAAATCCTATAAACACAAAAATAACGTAAATAGCTCAAAAATATAAGGAACTAACTAAGAAAAGACGAGTGAATTCGAAGTAAAAATATATATAAATATGATCCGATCAAATACCCCCACACTTAACTTTTGCTAGTCCTCGAGCAAAACAAAGAAAACTAGAACAAGAAGTAACAAGAAAAACATTAGCTTCCCTCTATGTGACCCTCATAGAATTTCATTCAAGAAAACAAATCATCAAGAACCATAGCTAGCACCAAACAAGTTAATCCAAGTTCATCTTCCTTATTCAAATATTAGCAGTAATCTTTGAATCATCCTTGAAGTGTAGTGTGTGAGATAGCCATGCTAATGCAATTTCAAGTTTTTATTTTTAAAATCATCATATGCAAACTAGTAACCTTCTCACGGGATATGCACTCAATCACACATGTGTTTAGTTTTAATGTGTTTCGCTCAAAGAATCAAATGTGAAATTTCTACCATAAGCTTACATAAAGATCACTTCTCCACAGTCATAATTGCAAAACTTAAATCAAGAGGACTTTTATTGGATGTAATGAGGCTTAGGGATAGGGTTATTGAAATGAAAGAATAGGAAAACACAAGTTCCAAGCTACATTGCAAGCAATTCTTTTCTTTAGATTTATAAGAACTCAAGCTCTCCAGCAATTCTTCTAGCACCTCCAACCATACTCTTAAACTGAAACTTGAACAACTTTTTATTTTCTTTGTGTACAATTTTTCTTTTTCTTTTTCTTTTCTTCTCTTTTTTTTCCTTTTTTTTTTTTTTTTTTTTTTTTTTTTTTTTATAATCACAAACATGAAATACCCCCACACTTATTCTTTTGCCAAACATCTTCACAGTACTTCACAAACGTTTCTCATAAGACAATCTCGCATTGCTCGCTTGGAAAGGGTAATGAAAAATGTTTCAGGTATAAGGGTAGACATATCTAGTGATAAGAAATAAAAGGTTCAACATACACGGCTCAAATTGGCAAACTAATGATATCATTTTTCTTTGGGAAACATGGTTATTTGGGCCATAGTGGTAAACCTAATGCCTCTATCATTTCCAAGTTCATGCAATCAATGACAAACAATTCGAAAGATCGTTACGCAAGTTCTAGAGATGTATTTCACATAAGTTCATCACACATGAAAGAATAGGAGTGTATGAAAAATGCACACTTTCAATAGGCTCAAAAACTCACATAGGATGTATATGGTCACTAAATTCACATATGAAGCTTTAAGTCATACTTTAGTTTCACATTAACAAGGCTATGTGCATTTGGTTTTTCAAAGATGGTCAAACATGTACAAAACTAACAAGAGAATTAGGAATTTCATAAAACACATGTTAACTAAGTTCTTGATAATCGTGATTCAAATTTGATCTAATTATATCATTGGGTCGGGAAACTAACAAAAATCTAATTCAAAACAATAAGGGAAACAAGACAATATTTTTGGATTTTTAAATTTTCCGATTTTTTTTTTTTATTTTTATTTTTTATTTTTATTTTATTATTTTTTTTTTTAAGAAAACAAAAACTAACAACACAGAAACAAATGAAATTCTAGAGATTTCTACCCCCACACTTAAACTTGACATTGTCCCCAATGTCAGAAAACACTATAATGCAAATAAAAAAATAAAATAAAATAAATAAATAATAAGAAACAAAATAACGCAATTGGACTGAAAACTTCCCTAATTTGCAGTAAAATCAAGCGATGACCCCCAAGCTAAAATTCTGCAATCAACTTCAAGGGTGGAAATAACCAAAAGTTCCTGCAAAGAAAAGGAAAAATTCAGTTAAGTACGCAAGAAAATTAATTAAAAAAATTGCAAACGAAAAATTGAAAATTACGATAAAAGATAATGAATAAAACTAATAAATAATCATTGGTCGTGCTTGTTGACTTTCCACAGCTTTCCTCTTGAACAGGGTGACACTTAGCTTTTCACTTGCAAGTGATGATTTTATGATATTGTACGGCGAAGCTTTGCTCTTTGGTTATGTTGTAGTTCCTTATTTGTTCTCCAAGCAGATGTGGCAGCTTCTCTAGTTCCTCAGTTCGGACTCCTTCCGCTGGGATGATTGTGCAAGCTGCATTCTTCTCTGCTTGTTTCTTCTGCACAACGGGCAGGCACGAGGGAAAGGTGTTGGTCCTTATTTCTTTCTTCAATCTTTCCAAGTGCCCACCTCTTGCTTTCTTTCTCCTTGTCCCTAGCTGAATTGTCTCCACATGCTTCGAGGTATCATTTTCACTTCCCTTACTGTCCCCCAGGCAGATGTGGTAGACGAAGAGAAAGCATAAAATGATGAAGATGAGTACTCGAGAGCAAGGCTAGGTAAGCAATCAGGAAGGGGTTCCAGGCAGTTGGCTCCAGATTGGAAGATTGATACCAAATGCTGGCTGATTGCTCTCTTTCTCCTTGTCGGAAAACAAAGACAAGGAGAAGGACATGGAGAAAGCATGATATGAGATACTCTTGCTTTCAACCTTTATGATATGAAATACTTTTGCTTTGAATGGGTTGTTCGCAGGAGTATCCCAAGGAATGAGGAACACAGAGTGACTCGAGAGGATTCTTTGGGAATGCATTTTCGGAGATGAAGAAGTGTTGAGAGGGTGTGCTGAGAGAGTGTGCTTTTGCTGTGGAAGGCGAAGGTAGAAACTTATAGGACTTGTCTTCACAACCGGAACTGTTCTCTCACTTAGTGTCGGCAGCCGGTGGATGGGTGAAGAATACAAATTACGCGCTTTCTGACAAAGCTGCCCGTAATTTCCGCAAAGCTGCCAGTTGCATGTGACAAGTGCTGACTAGGCTGAGAGAGACAGATGGTTGGAATCGGCACTTCGACAGACTGCCCGTGATTTTCGCAGAGCTGAGTTTGCGTGTGACGGGTGACAACACGTCTGGACGAATTGATCTTGCGAAATCCGGGGTTCGGCTCGTGGTTTCTGAGCAAGCCCAATTTTTAAGAAATGAAACGCCTCTTTTGAGAAAAGAATCCGACTTTTGAGAAAGGAGCCCCGACTCTTCGATTTGCGAGAGGACGCCTCTCTGAGGAGCGCCTCTTTGATTTCTTCTTTTTATAGAGGCGTTAATTTTGTTCCACAACACACTTGAGTACCCTCCTGTAAACACTCCCTTCTTGCACTTGTTTAATCTTGATCATTCCGACTCTCTTCTTTCTTTACCACCTCTGAAAAATGTCTGGCCCTTCTGATCGTCGTTTTGACTTGAACATTGGTGAAGAGGCAGCTCCGCCTTCACCAGACAACATATGGCGGCCATCCTTCATATCCCCTACCGGTCCCCTTATCGTGGGGGATTCGGTGATAAAAAATGATATGACAGCTGCGGTGGTGGCCCGAAACCTTGTCACCCCCAGAGATAACAGACTGCTCGCAAGGCGGTCTGATGAATTGGCGGTCAAGGAGTCTCTGCTCTCAGTGTGCAGTGTGCGGGTTCCGTATCCAACATGGCCCAACGCCTATATGCCCGAACCCGTCACGTTGAATCCTTGGTGGCTGAAATACAGAGTCTCAAGCAAGAGATTAAAGGGCTCAAGCATGAGAATAAGGAATTGCACAAGCTCGCACACAGCTATGCCACCAGCATGAAGAGGAAGATTGACCAGATGCAGGACACCGATGGTCAAATTTTACTTGATCATCGGAGGTTTGTGGGTTTGTTCCAACAACATCTGCCTTCGTCTTCTGGAGCGGCACCGCGTAGTGAAGCTCCAACTGATCAACCTCTGCCGCCTCCTCCTTCTGTGGCCCCGCCGACTGCTGAAGCCCCGCCTACTACTGAAGCACCACCCGACTATTAGTTTACATCATTGTAAAATATTTGTACTTTTTTTTTTTTTTTTAATTTTTTTTTTTTTTTTTATTTTTATTTTTATTTTTAAAAATTTTTTTTTTATTATTATTTTTTTTATGTAATTTTTTTTTTTTTATCATTAATTTTAAATTTTATCTTTTTTTTTTATTTAAATTAAAGTAGAAAGACTTTGGTTAACCTTCCCCCATACTTAAACTAAATAACACAAACTCACAGAAATCAAACAAATAACACAACTAACTAAACAAAACAAAATGAAAGCAGTAAAGATAAGGGTGTAAAAATGCAAATCTGATTGGGTTAGCGATTCCAAAGTCTCCCTTCGTTGAATGCTTGGGTTGCCTCCCAAGAAACGCTTGATTTAACGTCTTTAGCCGGACGCATCTTTCCTTTAAATTTCCCTCAGCTCCATTTGTGCCTAAAATCAAAGAAAGAAAAATAAATCAAATATCAAAAGTAAAATACACAAACACCAATATAAACATAAACAAAAACAAAAATAAAAGGATTAGCAAAGTTACTAATCCCCGGCAACGGCGCCAAAATTTGATGCGTAAAATAAGTTAACACACAAAATTAAACCCTCTTTTTGACAATTGTAGTATAGATGTAAGTAGGGTATCGTTCTAGGCCGGGGATTAGGAGGGATTGCTAATCTATTCTAAATTAATTTAAAAATAGTAAATAAGACTCAAGGACACAAAACTAGGCTAAAAACTCTAATAACTCGAAACACACTTAGAATGACTCAAAATAATGAAAACAATTAAATTAAACACTAGGAACTGAAATGGACGGAAATTAAATTAAAAGACTAACAATAAAGAAAACTAAATAAATAATATAATTTAATAATGGATGGGTGTTTGGTTTTGATGAAAAGTAAATTAAACTTAATTAAATTACAGAATTGACAAAAACATGAAATTAAGGTGAAAGGATAAATGACGGACTAGCTAGAGGGTTCTTCTCCACACATGTTATACTTGCATACAAAATGATTTCCAGTTGTTCATTTAATAAATTGTGAATCTCAATACTCCAGATTAACCGTGAACAGCACTTTTTTAATCTTCAAGTTTTCCTTAAGTTATTGAATTGGACGGAAAAACGCATACAACAATTCAAAACATTCTTCAAAAGTCCCCTACGTGAAAAGCACAATAGCGATACAATCAAAGATCATTAAACTTTGTGAAAACTATAAGCATTGACGAGGCATTCGTAACTATGAAAAGCATGATACTCTTGCCAAGAATTTACTTAACGTGATTGTGACTAGCAACCTTTACTACTTGTGAAAATAAGTTCATAACGATTAGGTGAAATTCACTTATATTCTAGCATCAAATTCATGCATGTAAATTAAGCGTGCACTCTTAACCAACATACACAAATCAGTTTTTATACGAACGGATAAGTAAATTGAAATCACAACTTATGAAATCACAACTGAAGGTAATCAATTCATATTACAAATATATTCATGGTTTCGAATTAACCTCTAGCTAAAATAAAATTAGTTACACATTATTAAAATAAAACCAACAGTAAAATATAAGTATGGAGAGATTTAACCGAGAGAAGTTTGGAAAGATTAAATCGAAAGATGAGGGAGTTTGCTGTCTGTCCGTGCCTCTCGCTTCTGACCTCCCTGTCTCTCGGTCCTCACTGACCCCGTGCTGCCAAAGCAGCTCCCTGCTGACTTGCCACGTGCTGCCCAATCCGAGCTTCTTCCTCCTGGCGCTCCTTTTCTCGCGTGGACTCTCCTCCTGGCGCTTCTGTTGCGTCGCCAGCTGCCAAAGGGCAGCCTTCCTCTACACCAATCCCCCAGACCCCTTTATTTCTCACGCTGCCAAAGCAGCTCTTCTCCTTCTCTCCGTTTGTGCCCCTGTGCCTTTGTGAGCTGCCCAAAGGGCAGCCCCTTTCTCCTTCCCCCGGTTTCTCACGTTTTTTCCCCCGGGATTCCTTTCTTTTCTTCTACAAAACAAAACCATAGCAATCTCAATTTCACCAGAGTATATACGAACTGATGCTGAATGGCGTGAGTAGTATGAGGGGAGACCCACACGTACGATTTTTAGGGAGATATCAAGTCGAAAGATCAGCCAGCGCCTACCCATTAGAGGGGCTGAGAAATTAATAGAATACAAAACTTATCTTCAAGCTTACCTTATTATGATCATTCATAGGGTGGTCGTAGAGTCACTGAGTGAAGTTCTTCGTTTCTTTTGGAAGTGCTGACCCGCAGTAAATCAGAGATGACTAAGTGACATATCGAATATGTCCATGACAACATGTTGTAAGAATATTTTACAATTCTAAAGTGGTCCACATGACACGGTCCATGTAATAGATATTAACAATCCTATTGGCCAAATTATGAGAAATTGTTCCCTATTGTATTACTGTGATAGATAGTAATTGATTATGGGCTTCAAAGGAAATGGGTCATCTATCTGCCTCACTATATATATATATATAGACCCATCTAGGGATGGGCAATGGTTATGGCAGCGGGTAATCGTGATTATTTACCCATAACCGTTTATGTTCATACCCGCATAACCGTTTACCATGTTGGGTAATTGCCTAAACGGTTATACCCATACCCATAACCGTTTATAAACTATTAACTGTACCCATAACCGCATACTCATTTAATCGTAACCATATATCAATTTACCCATTTACCCGTTTATTCACTTTTAACGGGTTTTTATCACAAATGATCCTTGAGATTGATCAAACTCATCATTTTGGTTCCTCACTTTCAAAATCAAACAATGTTGTCCTTGACATTCACTATCCCACATCAATTTGGTCCATGCATTAAGATTTCGTCAACTATTCTGTTAATTTTTTATGTGGGACCCACTAATCCAATGAAATAGTGGCACGTGGATTATACAAAATAAGGGTTTTATCGCAAATGGTCCCTGACATTGATCCAACTCCTCATTTTGGTCCTTGAGTTTCAAAAGTTGGTAAATTTGGTACTTGACTTTCACTACCGCACATCAATTTAGTCATTCCGTTAAAATTTCATCAATATTTTTCATTTGTGTGTTGATGTGGTCCCACTAGTCCAATCATATTGCTCCATGTGGATGAACTATAAGAAACTATTTTTTTAAGAGTGAACCAACAGACGATTATTCCGCGTTGACATTTTTCTAGCATCCCACAACTCCAATCGAAAAAAAAAATTCAATCTAAATTGGATAAAATTGAATCCAAATTCAATTCAAATTTGATAGGATTATAACCAACTAGAGAGAATGAAGAGTGAGTTCAAGAGGCCAAGTAGTTTAATGGTGTCATGGTGCCTTCCTTTTCTTTGTGAGCATACCCTAACGAAGACGATAATGACTTCTTTTTTTCTTTTAGTTTTGGTTTATAGTTTCTTATTTTACTTTTAGTTTTAAATCTTAAAAAAAAAAAAAAGGCGAGTTTCTTATAGTTAATCCACATGGCGCCATATGATTGGATTAGTGAGACAAAAAATATTGATGAAACTTTAACGGAATGATTAAATTGATGTGCGGTATTGAAAGTCAAGGACCAAATTTATCGATTTTTGAAATTCAGGGACCAAAATGAGGAATTGGATCAATGGCAAGGACCATTTATGATAAAAACCTTTATTTTTTGTAATCCACTTGTCATCATTTCATTGGATTTGTGGGTTCCACATATAAATTAACACAATAGTTGACAGAATCTTAACAGAATGACCAAATTGATGTGCGGTATTGAATGTTAGGGACGACATTGGTTGATTTTGAAAGTGAGGGACCAAAATGATGAGTTTGATCAATCTCAAGGACCATTTGTGATAAACCCCTTTTTTAACCCATTTACCCATTTTTTTCTCCCATTTACATTTTTTTTTGAACCATAACCGTATTCAACTCCAATAATTGAAGTAATAATTTAGGAATAATATTTTTAACTGTTATCGATCAAGGTAATATAATATATTTGCTAAGAATTGATTTGTTACTAACAAAATACCTCTCATTACTTGAGCAACCATATTGAAAAGTCATGTATTTTCGACATATTTTTCTTCTATACCCAAGCAAGTCTTAAATTATAATATCCATATAATTACAAAATAAAGCTTCTAAAAACTCAAGGCACTCACTATCTTAAGTTGAGGATATTATAATCAATATGCACCAGCATTGGATATTATAAGCACCAGGATGTTATAATCAATATGAAATTTCTATAGAAAGTGAGTGTTGTGAACATGATTAGGGTTTTCACATTCAAATAGAGGCAAGAGAGAAAACAACTATTTCCTTAGCCGTTGACTGAAACCAATTGGGATCTCATAGCATTTGCCATCATGTCAACCAATTGGGATCTCATAGCATTTGCCATCATGGATCCAAGTACGCTTGGTTATTTATTGTATTTCCGTATTTAATGCATATGTGAAAATTATGTAGTTCGATGATCTTGGTTTAATTTGATTTATATTTTACATGTGGTATTAGGGCCACAGGTAAGAACTTTCATGGTTTTCTTAATATTATCAGTTTTGATGAATGATAATTGAATCAGCTTGAATGGGGTTTTTGTTTTGAAATAAATTACGATTCGCTTTGCGATTTTGAAATAACCTAATTGTATTATTCATGACTGGAACTTATGAACTGCCAATGAATTTTTTATATATTGTAAATTGCATGATCAAGGATGTGGGATTTTATTATATTGAAGCCGAAACTTCTTCTATTTCATAATCTTTGGTTTGCCTCTTTGTATGAATTAATATTGGCATTTTTAGCCACTGCAGTTTGGAATCTTTATGATGGCTTTCAATATTGCTCATAGGATTAATGATATGAATCTGGTGAGAATTGTATATTTTTCATTTTTTTTTGTATTTGTTTGGATATCCAAAGACAAAGAAACTTGTCTAGTTAGAGATCTATAGTTATCAATATGGTATTATGTAGCAATGATTATTTGTATTTTTGTAGTATCTACCTGCTCAAAGGAGAATATGTCATAACCCGTCCCAGAGATATGTATTATTTTATTCTCGAGGACGTGAAGGGACGGTTTTATCCTTAGACGTTGAAATTGTAGTGTATGTGTGTGACATATTTTGGTACTTGGATGTCATGTTCTTGGTTGGTTGGTGATCACGTGGGAGACACACACACACAAACAAACCTCCTTCTCTTTCTTCTCTCCTGTGCTCTCTCTCTCTCAGACTCACTCTCTCTCCTCCTTCTTCGTACGGACGAGCACCAAACTCACCCATTCACGCACGGATTGAGATCGTGCTTGGTTGCATTGTCTTCATCTCCTCACCATGAACTCGTCCATACCAGTTTCAAGTATGAAAACCTTCGAAAACCTCGTGAACCAAGAATCTCCGATTTGAACACTGTTCATACTAACGTAAACACATGTGTTTTTGGAAATTCTAAGCTCACAGGAGCTTTGGGAGGCCCTCTAGAGGCTTGGAGAAGTTCGTTGGGTGGTTTTGGACGTCGAAATCAAGAGGTTGAAGCTTGGCCGGTTTTTCTCGAATTTTTCCAGCGAGATCCCGTGGTTTTGAGGCTTGAAAGAGGTATAAACTTGTTCTATTCTCCAAGCACTTCATTTTGGTACAAAGATCGTGAAAAATGGTGCAAAAATGGCCGAGATATCACGGTTTAAAAATTTCCCAATTTTTCGGCACCGGCGACGGTCGCCGGAGTTCAAAGGTAGGAGACGACGGAATATTCCGACATCTTCAGTTAGTTTGGACGGATTCCGTTAGGGCTTAACGGAATATTCTCCGGTATATTCCTGACGGCATTGACTGACGCCATCAGTATGCCTGTCACGTGGCCATGCGTGGGGGCGCGTATTACCTTGCCTTGGTCAGGGCATGGCGGCGCATGGGTGGTCAGAAAATTATTCTTAAAATATGGAGATGTTCGTGGAGTTATGTAGATCACGTTGGTATATTCAAACACCCCATTTGAGCATTGTATGAGAAGTTATTAGCTAGTTCTGCCTATGTGCTTTAAATAACATTTTTATAGTTAATTCGCATATAGGTGAGACTTATCCTGAGGACAAGCGCGTTCAAGGGCGACTAGGGGGCTACGAACCTTCGACATACCAGTGAGTGGGCTTTTGGTTTTCAGTATATATTTATATACTTAATACTTTCCCAGAAATATGTGTTTAAATGAAAGTATGTCTTAAATGTCATGCATATGAATTTATATTTTGTAAATGAATTGGTATATGATGCATTATATATAATTGTGGTGCTGTAGACACTCAAGTAAGCTCATGTGAGTAATGTTTGGTTATGCGAATTATCAATGATGCGATATGTGATTGAATAATGTTGAGCTCATAAAACTGCACCTAGGGTGATTGTGATTTAGCCAGAGATATGGCACATGCCTGTTTATTATGTCACCTCCCGCACCATATGCTCATATTGGATCCAATTTAGGTGCACAATCCTGTCGTACAGACCATCTTAGGTGGTTCCGACTCGTAGGTGACTAGCAATTTATCGCCTAACTATTATGTGAGAGTAGTATTGAGCATGATTATATTACACCCATTATTGTCATACAAACCTTTTCATTTGGTTCCGACTCTTGTGCAGTATAATCCCGTATAGGTCATTGTAGTGACTTCGGCTAGATTGACTTTTGAGTTATGAATTCAGCTGTATAGACTACCATAGGGGTTCCGGCTAACATGTTATATTTATATGAAATTATTCTTACCTGAATTGCTTACTCTATTATATCTTGGCATGGCATACATATGAATATGATTATGTGAAGTATGATTTGAATTGATATAATTAAATATATATTTATGTATATGCGTATATCTTGATTCTGGGAAAAATTATACATGTTTTACAACAAGGGGTTAGATATGTTGATAAATGAAATGGTTTTGTAAAACATTTATTTTTGCCCACTCACATTTTCTGTTTTGCGCCATTCCAGGTTTTAGGTAAGCTTGTTGTTGGTGGCCTTGAATATTTCGGCGGTTCTGACCTATCAAAATAATAGTTGGACATCTTATGGTACTGTATAATTAGTACTTGTCCTACTTAACTACACCTAGACTTTCTATGCTCTGATTAGGAGTATTTACTTTTGTATCTTACTCCTAACACTTCTTGTTTAGTAGTGCACTCTAGTAGATTCGGTTTTAATTACTCGTATATTTCTTATCTTTATTGCTTCCACACTGTGCACATGGTTACGTCACCCTCACGTGATGGCCAGCATGCCTTGATCTTGGTCGGGGTGTGTCAATTTGGTATCAGAGCTTAGGTGTAGCGGTCCTGTATAGTTCTTGAATATTCTAATCCTTGTGATATCTTCTGTCAGAACTATGCCACCTCGTAGAAAGCCTCGTCAATCAACAGAGCCTAGTTTCCACGATATTGCTTAGTTAGGGGAAGCTATAGTTATTGCCATTCAGTCTATGTTCCGTCCTACTCAGATGACTCCTCTTGAGACTGTGTATAATCTGAAGCTGAATCACTTCATAGGAAATGAAAGACACGAGGGAGTTGAAAAATGGCTTAATCATATCGAGAAGACCTTTTTTGTGATGTAGAGTCAGGAGAATCTTCCTCCTGATAGGTGGGTCGAGATGACTACCTGGTTTTTAGAGGAGCAACCTACATCCTGGTGGAGACAGGAATCTTACCAGTTGACCCCAGCGGAGATTACGGACTGGGGAGTATTTAAAGAGTTGTTTCGAAAAATGTTCATTCCTCCTGAGTACATTGATCGTAAGAAATAAGAGTTTACTCATCTGAAGGAAGGAAAGATGTCAGCTAATAAGTATTATAGGAGGTTCACTGATTCATCTCGATATAATCCGGAGGTCGCAGCTAATCCAGTCGAGATGCTTTACCGTTTCAGGTTGGGTACTAAGAAGAAATGGCGTTCTATAGCAACATCGACTCTCTGTGTCACTTACCAAGAGTTTTATGAGGTTCTACCGTTGAATGAGGACTCAGAAAACATGCCCAGTGAAAGTAAGGATGAGGAAGAAAAGAATGGGAACTAGAGGCAAGATGATAAAGGAAAAAGGCAAGCATCTCAGGGACCTCTTAAGACCCAGAATTTTAAGAGAAGCGGTGGCAGTTCTAGCTCTTCTAGCGGAGGATTGAGTTATAATATGCAGAGGAGAAGTGGTAGATTTACTGGAGGTCATAGATTTCAAAAGCAAAGAGACTTTGGTGGTTCAGGTGCTCCTTTATGCCGCAAGTGTAATAATAAGCATTTTAGGGAGTGTAAGAGAGGAAGCGGTGGATGTTATACTTGTGGACAGATGGGTCACAGGGCTGCTCAATGCCCTCAGCATCAACAGAGACCCCATCAGCCTCCATTCCTACCACCTGCACCACCCAGCAAGCTTCAGGATATAGTGGTTATACTCAGACTGGTCGTGGAGGTGCCTCTCACTATCAGGGCGATGCCGCTCCTTATACTTCAGGGTAGTATCAGTACTCTCAGGACCCTCAGTATCAGGGAGGTCCTATGTTGTATCAACCACATTCAGCCGGTGGGTCTCAATGGTACCAAGGGGGATAGCCCTAGCAGAAAGAGATTGCTGCTAGCAGTGCAGGATCTTCAAGGCAGTCTGGTCAACCGAGACAGGGACGTGGTGTTCATGCTAATAGAGGTCGTGGTGGACGACAACAGAATCAGGGACGTATTCATAACATGTCACTGCAAGATGCTCAGAACAATCCTGATTTAATCATGGGTACGTTAAATATTCTTAGTCATTTTGCTAGAGTATTGATTGATTGTGGTGCTACGTATTCTGTTATTTCTTATACATTTGCTCAAGTGACGCAACCTCATCCTACACCTCTAGGATATGATTTAGAGTTTTCTATGCCTAGGTGGGATAGATGTTTTATGGATCGGGTATATCCAGGATATCCAGTGATGATAGAGGATGTTGTTATGCCAGCTAATCTTATGCCATTGGATATTATGGATTTTGATGTGATTTTGGGCACTGATTGGTTGCACTATAATCGTACCAAGATAGATTGTTATGGAAAAACAGTCACATTTCATCGTTCTGGATTACCTGAAGTTACATTTGTAGAAGAGCCTAGTGGGGTGAGGCATGGTGTTATTTCTGCCATGAAAGCCAAAAGATTGTTGTCAAAAGGTTGTCAAGGATATTTGGCTCACATGGTGTTGAATGATAATGCTCTTAGTACTGTGGAGGATGTACGTGTGATCAGATATTTTTCGGATGTATTCCTTGAGGATTTGCCTGGGTTGTCACCAGATAGAGATGTGGAGTTTGTTATTGATCTGCTTCTAGGTATGAATCTTATATCTTTGACTTCTTATAGAATGGCTCCTACTAAATTAAGGGAATTGAAAGTTCAGTTGCAAGAATTAGTGGATATATGTTTTATTCAGCCTAGTACTTCACATTAGGGAGCTCCAGTCTTATTTATGAGGAAGAAAGACGGAACTTTGAGGTTGTGCATTGATTACAGGCATTTGAGTAGGGTAACCATGAAGAACTGTTATTTGTTACCTCGTATAGATGATTTATTTGATCAACTCAGAGGTGTCTATGTATTTTCTAAGATTGACTTGAGGTCAGGTTACTACCAGTTGAAGGTTGAAGATTGAAAATGAAGATGTTCCTAAGACCGCATTCAGGACTCGATACGGTCATTATGAGTTTCTTGTGATGCCATTGAGGTTAACTAATGCACCAGCAGCTTTTATGGATTTGATGAATCGAGTATTCCAGCCATTTGGATAGGTTTGTTATTGTCTTCATTGACAATTGTGAACACGGAAATTTCCTGCGATGAACGAGACAAGAAACACGTGTACAAAATAATATTTGTATTGATGATTTAGGGGTTACAATCTCTTCTACAAATTTAGCCTCTGATTCTATTTTTGCAATGGGTAGATTTGATGTTGTTGATCCAAAGGGCCGTCGGGGCTTGATCTTGGGATAAACAGTTGTGCAGATTTGTTGACGTCGTGGATCCAAAGGGCCGTCGGGGCTTGATCTAGGGATGAACGAATGATGAACGATGGACACTTTCTTCAAGGGCCGTCGGGGCTTGATCTTGAATCAGCGGAAGTTCTTCAAGGGCCGTTGGGGCTTGATTTTGAATGAGGATTTGACGAAGAACGAAGAGAGCTTTCTTGATCCTTCGGGATTTGCTTGGGAGCTTTTGAGTTTCAAAGCTTCAAGGTTTTGATATGAGGTGAATTGGTTATGAATTGGTGTCCTTCAAATGAATGCCTTGGCCTTCTATTTATAGAATTCCAAAACTTGATTTTTTTGGATTTAAATAATTAGATGGAATAAATCATCTCTGCCAGGTGTTGACACGTGTCCTGTTTGATGACTTTTCCGATTTATTTTGATTTTTCGTTTATTCACATGCTATGTGTAAAATTTATGTGACACATAAACATTGAAATTTTAATTTTTTGATCAACATTTATTTTACTGAAATTTCGATGTCTACAAATGCCCCCACTTCAAGGCGCGTCGTATACATGTGCTTGTCACGTGTAGAAGATGCGTTTTGAAGTCCCTTACTGCAGATGTTGATCCAAGGGCCGTTGAGGCTTGATCTTGAACTGGGTTGATGATTTCTTCAAAGGCCGTTGAGGCTTGATCTTGAAGGTTGAAATTGGACCACAAGGAGCTTCATGTGGTAGATGATATTTTGCTTTGGTAGTGGGTGAATCGGCACGTATTTTGTTGCGCTTATTGACTTTCCACAGCTTTGATCTTGAACTGGTTCGGAGGATTTTCCGGTTTCTTCCAATTGTTGACTTTCCACAGCTTTGATCTTGAACTGGTTCGGAGGACTTTTTTGGTTTCCTCCAATTGTTGACTTTCCACAGGCTTATTCTTGAACTGGGTTGGAGGATTTTCTGGTTTCCTCCAATTGTTGACTTTCTACAGTTTATTCTTGAACTGGGTTTGATTCAAGGGTGATGGACACTTAATCTTGAATCGGACTTGTGATTTCCTCAAGGGCCGTCGAGGCTTGATCTTGAATTTGGCTGGAAACTTCTTCAAGGGCCGTTGAGGCTTGATTCTTGAAGGTTGACTCGAACATATTGCAAGCAGGCACGAGGTGAAAGTGACGACTTGTTGCTTTGTTCAATCTTTCTAATTCACACCTGAGCAGTTTGGTTAACGGTATGATCTTCAAGATTGATGGGCTTTTCTTCCAGTTGGTGACTTGATCTTTAAGGATTTGATTCAAGGGTGGTAAATCGGCACGTGTAGCTCACAACGTCTAGCGGGTCGACCCAAGAATTTGAGGGTCAAAACAGGTCCACCAAACCCAGAGTGATTGCAACCCTAATGATATGAGATACTTTTGATTTTGAAGAAGTAACGGATGAATCGACTCGTGTTTTGTTGTGCTTGTCTCTACATGCTTCAATGTATCATTTTCCCTTGCCTTATTTGTTCTTCAGGCAGATGTGGTATTTTCTCTAGAAGCATAAGATGTTGAAACAATGGATAGTGCTAGGTAAGCAATCAGGGAAGGGTTCCAAGCAGTTGGTTCCAGATCGGAAGTTTGATACCAAGTGCTGTCTGATTGCTTTCTTTCTCCTTGTCTCGCAGGTAAAAACAAGGACAAAGAAAAGGATAGGGAGAAAGCATGATATGAAATACTCTTGCTTTCGAAGAAGTGGTGGCGATTTGACAGCGTTGCACAGCGAGGCTTTGTTCTTCGACGATGGTGCCGCCAATATGTTTGTTGAAACTTCTCGAGCTCTTGGATTCAACTCAGACTCCTTCTGCTGGGTCGGTTGATTGTGCAAGGAAGGGGAGACTTGATCTTGAAGGAAATCAGCACGTTGTCTCCACATGCTTCAAGGTATCATTTTCACTCGCCTTATCTGCTCTCCGGGAAAATATGGCATCTTCTTCGGAAGTACATCAGCAACTGAAGACGAGTACTCAAGAGCAAAGCCAGGTAAGCAACCGGGCAAAGGTTCCCGATAGTCGGTTCCTTGCCCGGAGTTTGAGTGGAGGTTCCGACATATTGCTTTCTTTATCCTTGTCTTTGCAGGTAAGAACAAGGACAAAGGAAAGGACAGGGAGAAAGCATGATATGAGATACTCTTGCTTTCTACCCTGGTGATATGAGATACTTTTGCTTTGGGTGTCATTTGTTTGCAGAGGTACTCCAGGAGATGAAGAAAATTGGGTATTTCGAGAGGCTCTGCTGAGAGTGTACTCTCGAAAATGAGGAAGGGTTAGGCATTTTTGCAGGTCTGCCTTGCTATGGACGGTGAAGGTGGACAGTTATAGGAAGTTCTTTAATACCTGTAGAGGTACTATTCTTTCACTCGTGTTGGCAACCATCGAGTGATTGATCAGTATGGCTCTACGCGCTTTCTTCTTTATCAGAAATCTTCGACAAATTGCCCGTAATTTCCACAAAGCTAAGTGTGCATGTGACAGGTGCTGACGAGGCTGAAAAAGACTGGCGCCTCTTCGATATATAAGATTAGCGCTTCGACAAATTATCCGTGATTTTCGCAAAGCTGAGTGTGCATGTGATAGGTGCTGACGAGGCTGAAAAAGACTGGCGCCTCTTCGATATCTGAGATCGGCCCGTGGTTTCTGAGCAGCCCAGCTTTTGAGAAAGCAGACGTCTCTTCGATCTCTGAGCTTGCCTCTTCGATTTCTGAACTCGCCTCTTCGATTTCTGAAAGTGCTGATTTTAAAAGAGAGGCACGCATCACATTCCAAAGCATACTTGAATTTTCCGCCTGTAGAAGCTCCTTACTTGCACTTCTAAGAACTTGATTTGTCCGACCTCTTCTTTTTCTTCACACCTTCGAAAATGTCTTGCCCTTCTGACCGTCGTCTTAACTTGAATGTCGGGGAAGATAATGACATATCTTCTTCAAACAACATTTGGCAGCCGTCCTTCGTATCTCCCAATGGTCCTCTTACAGTTGGGGATTCTATGATGATGAACGATACAACCGCTTCGGTGGTGGCCAGAAATCTTCTCACTCCTAGAGACACTAGGATGCTTTCCAGGCGGTCCGACGAACTGGCTGTTCAGGACTCTCTGGCCTACAGCGTCCGATGTGCAGGTTCAGTTTCAAACATGGGCCAACGCCTTCTTGCTCGATCTCGTCAGGTTGAGTCGTTGATGGCTGAGGTGGCCAGTCTTCGGCAAGAGGTCAGGGTGCTTAGGCACGAGAATAAAGAGTTGCACATGCTTGCAACTAATTACTCAACAAGCATGAAGAGGAAGCTTGACCAATTGCAGGAGTCTGAAGTTCGGATTCAGAGTGATCATCAGAGGTTTGTGACGTTACTCCAGCGGCAACTTCTGCCTTCGTCCCCTGGCGCTTCACCAAGTGTTGAAGCTCCGGATAATCAATCTCTGGTGCTTCGTCTTTCTGGAGCTCCGCCGAATGATGAGGCGCCACCTGATCATCCTTGAAGATCCCTTCCTGTAAATTTGATTTGACTTCATTTTTTTTTTTTTTTTTTCAACATACTTGTAATTTTTTTTTTTTTGAAGATATCAATGGACATGTTTTACTTTATTCAGTATGTTGTGCTAAAACATATATCTGACTAAGATGTGTTACTCCTTTTTTTTTTTTTTTTTTAATTTTATTTAGATGGTACTTGATGCGCACTATTCTTTTACTCCCTATTTTTAGACGGAAATTCGTCGTCTTCCCCATGCTTTCTTCCTTTCAATTATTCTATCTCCACCACCTATTTCGTTTTTTTTTTATACTTGCTAATAGTAGCATACACCATGACCTGTCTTTTCTTGCTTTTTATCATTTCCTTTGGATGGTGCCTGTCAATCTGTCAATCACTTTCTTTCTTTGCTTTCGGTGGCTGGTCACCATTTGAAAACCTTTTTTTTTTCTTTATATATGGTGCTTTGTAGGGATGGAACTCGACGGACGATGAGCTGCAGTCGAGGCTTCATGACCGGCTAGTCGTTTGACGGCGGTTTATTGAAGTTCTTCGTTGTTGTTTGTCACGGACGGAGAGAATGCCTTTGGGTGTGAGTTGACAAACTTTGGTTTTGTCAATCACATTCAAAAGCAGCAGCCATGTCGGAGGTGCAGAAGCAGCTGGAGCTTGAGGTAGAATGCAAGGCATTGAGCTTCACTACCGGCTAGTCGTTTAACGGCGGTTTATTGAAGTTCTTCGTCGTTGTTGTTTGTTACGGACGGAGAGAAGGCCTTTGGGTGTGAGTTGACAAACTTTGGTTTTGTCAATCACATTCAAAGGCAGCAACCATGGCGGAGGTACCTTGTAAGCTTAGCTGCTGTAAAAGTTTTTCCACGAGCAGGCAAACCAACCAGGACAATTGCCAAATGTTTATCTTCCTTTGGTCTAAGCATTTGATCAGCTACGGCTGCAGCCGCAACCGATCCAGCAGCTTCTGGCATCAAATTCTTTTTTTTTTTTTTTTTTGTATCAAATCTGGACTCGGAGAAAGTACTAGTACTAGAAGATTTAACTAGCCTAGGAGATCCAAATCCACAAAGAGACCCCTGTGACTATCTTGCTTTTGGAAAGATGAAAACGTTCCCACTGACTTTGATTCAACCATCTCAGAGGGAGAATAGAGCTTGGATGAATCTGGGATATCAACCTCCATTTCCTTTGTAGTTGCATGTCGATCGGATAAAACACCACTATCCTTGAAGGTATATGAAGCACTGGTGGAGCCATCTGAACCTGGGCATTTGGAATCAAGTATGACAAGCCCATCTTCGAGGAGCATTTAATAAGCTCTGAAACACTAGATTGGATGATGCAGCTTTTGAAGCCAATTCAATAAGAAACTGCGAAGCAAATTCACGAAGTGGCTCTGGCAGGGACTTCACGATCTCGATTTCGTCCTCGTCGTCACTCTCCCCGACAGCAATCAGCTTCTGGTTAATCTCCACCATGCGGTCCAGTTTCCTTTCGAATTCTGAGTTCTCAACATCGAGCACTGCTGGAAAAATTCTGGCTGTAGTGCGATTTGTCTCAATGATAACGTGCATATCAAATTCTTTAGTGTTGAGGCCGATGCCTTGGTAGAAAGCTGTTCGCTGGCAATCGTTGAGGTACATTGTCACATACACCGACAAGCAGAAGAATCGGGATTGGGGTCGGATTAAAGCTCGGGACTGGAAGAGGCAGAGGAGGTAGAAGACGGAGGATTTGGGTTTATTTATTTATTTATTTTTTCTGAAAGATTTCTAGGGATTTGTAGATCTGATGAACCCATTGTCGCCCCAATAAACTTAGTAACATTAGGATGATCTAGTTTATGCCAGACAGCAACTTCTTGAGTAAAAGCTGCCCTTAGAGAAGCAATCTCGGAGTCTGTCCTGTGACCCTCTTCACTCCAGTCAAGCAATTTAACGGCGACATCTTGACCGTCGTAGATGCCACGGTGGACGGTGTCGAAGCTGCCACGAGCAATGACAGACTTGATGAGGAGCTTGGAGGGGTCGATCTCCCATGTTCTCGACCTCCTCCCCCAGATCACGGGCTGTCCTCTGATCCGTCCCCTTGAAGATCATGTGCTCCAGGAAATGCACAGTGCCGTTGGTCTCGCCGTCCTCGAACCTTGACCCGGCGTCGATCCAGACTCCAACAGTGGCGGTCTTAGACGCGAGGTTCGACTCGGTGGTCACTCGAAGACCGTTGGGGAGTGTGGTGACACGCGTCTCGGGTGCGGTGAGGATGTGGCTGTGGTCCGTGAGACTCGGGTGGGGCGACCCGTACTTAAGGAACCTTGGGTCCGGGTTCTCGAGCCTTTTGATCTTCGATTTGACGCCCTCGGCCAATCGATCGTAGATCATGGCGGTGGAGGTCGTGGTGTACCATGGCTGGTCACCTTGAAAACTTATGGCAGCCATATCGAAAGTTACGGCAGGCAGAAGGCCCCTGTGGCGTTCTTGTTGGGCAAAGAGGGAGAAATAGTTTGGCATCGAAACTCTCATGAAACTTTCGAAGCCATGGTGGTTGACAGCAGCTGTCAATTTTTCCAAAGAAATTTGCAGTGCTACAAAACTCAACAGAGATCCTACCAAAACGCAGCAACTCCAGGTGCTGCGGATTCAGGGTTCGTTCTTAACCTTCTCTCTGAGCGGCGACTTGATCGCGTATAATCCGGATTTGGACGGGAACAGGGGAATCAAAATCGTCAAATCAGACGGCTCAAATCGCTAGAATTTGATCAAGCTGGGGGTACTGGGCCGACTCGTGGCCTGTGGTGGGCTTGTTGGCGGATGAGTGCTTCTGAATCCAGATCTTGTGCGTCTGCAGGTCTTCCTTTTGTTTGTGGGTGACTCTGCCATTTTCATGAGAGGAAGAAGACGGAGGTTGTGCAGGGCGTTGAGCTGCTGCGGCTGTTGTTCTCACGCCGTTGAAGAAGGATTTCGGAGAAGGTGAGAGGATGAGCACAGGAAGAAGATGTGGTGTGATGGGAGATCCGACTGGACCTAGCAGAAAGATTGAGGCCCGTGTCTTTGGAGGGACATGGCCTAGCATGGGCTGCGGCCTGGATTTGGAGGGAGAAGACCCAATTGTTTTTGACGATGTTGATATTGACAAGGCTGCTGAGTGGGCTGCCTTCGGTATTTTTTTTTTTTTTTTATCAGGACGGCTTCTTTTGATGGGTTTGCCACAGATTGGGCTTGGTGTTGTTTTGGGGTCCATATATATATATATGTTTCTCTTTTTTCTTCTTTTTTTTTTTCAAAGAAACTGTAAATTAATTTTGTACAAAGAAAATTGCAAATAAATTTGTAATAAGATCGACCTTCATCAATGATACTTTAATAAAACCTTCTTTTTTTTTTTTTTTTCTGAATGTGATTGAACTCGAAATTGAATGCTCGAGTTGCCTACGTACCCTTCCAAAGAAGAGATCAAGTCGAAACGTAGTTCAAATGCTTTTTTTTTTTTTTTTTTTTTGATGATTTTGATGATGATTTTGATGATGATTTTGCCGTACACAGTTTATGCTCTTGCGGGCCAGGAGCGTTGGTGTTGCCTTTTATGCTCGTGCAGACCAGAAGCGTTGTGCCATGCAGTTTAGGCTCGTGCAGGCGAGGAGCCTTGTGTCGTGTAGTTTAGGCTCTTACAGACAAGGAGCTTTGTGTCCTACAGTTTAGGCTCGTGCGGACAAGGAGCTTTGGTTCGTGCAGTTTAGGCTCGTGCGAACAAAGAGCATTGTGTCCTACAGTTTAGGCTCGTGCGGACAATGAGCTTTGGTTCGTCAAGCTATCTGAGAGAGTCGTTCCTCGCAATCTTCATAGCAAGGAGCCTTGACTGAGTAGTTGAAGAAGTCTTCTGGGAAGATGTCACGCATCGTGATGGGGACGGATGATCTTCGTGTCAAAGTTTCATTATCTCCAACACTTTCACATTGTTCTGGAGGTGAACAATAGCTACTTTGCCCCCTTTCCCATTGGTGAACTTGTGGAGAAGACATATGCTTCTTGTGCAGTTTCTTTGGAGTGACATAAGTCCATCCTTCAACTTCACTCGGCTTGACTGGCATGTTTTTGGAACATACCCCCAGCGATTGAGGTGAAGATTTTGGGTTGACAGAGCCGGAAGTGACGTCTTCTTCTAGGATTTCGTCTTCTTTGTCTTCTTGGGCCTTCTCTTCAGTGCGGTCTTCTTGGGTTTGTTGCCGTGAAGATTGGCCGGTGTAGATGATGGTGCGCCTCCTTACCTTCAGTGGTCCTTTTGTGTCGACTTCCAAAGTTGCTTGGCGCTTCATCCTTGAAGGAATCGAGCTTCGAATATCGCCTTTTTCTACCAGCCTGTCGAGCTTTTCTTCCTTTGACGTTGTTTCCCTATTTCCAGAAAACTTCATGTTGTATTCAAGTCTTTCCAAAGCTGATTGACGAGGAGGAGAGCTAGCCGTGTTGCTTTGCTTATTAGGTTTTGACAACCTTTCAAAAATAGAGCTTCGGGAGATTGGCCTATTAAGCCTCTTAAAGACGGAGGTTCGGTTTTGACCACCAATGTGATCAAGGGCTGACGTTCTGGGTCTTGAACGATTCATCCTATCGAAGACTGGCGTTCGAGGGGTGGATTTAGGCTCCTCTTGATCTTGTTCAATGCTCACACTGATATGTTGAGTGCTAGCATTTTTCGCTTGTCTTGAAATCTTCACGGGTGCATTTGGTGTGAAGCCAAGTCCAGCTTTGTTATTGTTAACTCCGTAACCATGCTTCTTCAACTTCTTTTGAGTCTCGGTGAGGTCACGTTCTTTATTGTTGACGGTGATTGAAACCTTTTTTCCAGGATTCGAAGAAGAAGCGAAGTCGTACCCAGCTTTTGACATGAATTTGTAGGCGTTCGGATCAAAACCTTCTTCAGTCCTCTTGGTTGGGAGAAAACTTGGTTCCGTTCTCTTTGGTAGAGCTTTTACGAAGCCTTGTGGTAATCTTGCAACCTTAGCGTTGCTTAGCTGTGACAGAGGTAGAACTGCATTCGTCTTGAGCAACTTTACATTATCTATGTACCGTTGTGCATCAGCTTTGCTTGCCTCGGTTTCGAATGGGGATTGGCCATTCTTTCTTCTTGACATCGGGATGTATCGGAAAACGGGTACATTTGAGGGCGTCTTACTCCCTTTGGTTATTGCAGGTTTAGCAAGCTCATCATCGTTCTTGCTTGAAGATGACATGGCTTCTTCTTCTTGCTTCTTGGGCATGGCTTTCCACTCCTGCTTTTTAGGTGTTGCTTTACCCGTGGATTTGATCTCTTTTGGAAGAGCTTCGAGCACCATGTCTTCATCCATGTAGAACTTGGCGTCTGCGAAATGTGATTCGGCTTCGGTGAATGGTTTGGTGTCGCCATAGATCACCTTCACTCCTTCTCGGTAGAATTTCAAGCATTGGTGAAGGGTGGACGGTACTACTCCATTTGCATGGATCCAAGGCCTTCCTAAGAGCAAGCCGTAGGAAGTTCTTGCATCAATCACGTGGAATATCGTGCTTGACTTGAGTTCACCAATAGTCATCTCTACTCGGATCATGCCCATTGCTTTTTGTCCTCCTTGATTAAAACCTTGAATTTGTAGACGACTTAAGGACAGTTCATCTGCCTTGATGCCGATTGTAGTCATTGTTGACTTTGGCATGATGTTTATGGCTGATCCACCATCCACAAGCATGCGGTTGACTTTGTGCTCCCTTACGTACCCAGAGACGAAGAGAGGACGGTTGTGAGGCTTAGATCCTAGCAGCAAGTCTTCGTCGGTGAAATGGATTGTGTCTTCGATGGCACAGCATGTGTCATATTCATGTGACCGAAGTTTGAAGCCTTCATTCTTGCTTTCTTGCACTTCGTGGTCATTGGGACTTTCCAAGATCGCTGCTAATGCTATTCGCATCTTCTTTGATAATCGCAGCGCTTCCTCAATGCTAAAGTGTGTTGGCAGACCTTCTTCGAGCGTGAGAACTTTTTCTCCCTCAGTGGTGATATCTTTGCCTTTTGAAGGTTCTTCTATTTCTACTTCGACCATGTGGCATGCAGCGATAGTGCACTGTTGGAAGAAGTCATTCGGGAAGTACTCGTGCAATGAGATAGGAATGCGTGGCTCTTGCTCCATAGGTTCCCCAGCATACATTAGCTTATCAACTTTTACGTTTCTTTTGGGCTTCCCACTGTTGCGGAGACGGTGCTTTCTCACTTGTTCCACCTTTTGTCTTATTGCTTGTGGTTTTGGTTTCCTTGTTTTTTTGTAGGTCACCAATGTCCATCCTTCTTCATCATCGGCATGTGCATCTTGTTCGTTTGCCCCCGGTGATGGTTGTGCAGAAGGTATCGTGTAACTTGAGCATTGATAGGAATGGTCAAGTGCTACTTGGAGAGGCACGGGATCGAAAGTTCCAAATGCAATTGTAGTAGTGTGTGTCGCGGCCGTGTCTTCGAGGTCGAGCTCGATTCGCCCTTGTTGTGCTAGTTTCATGATGAGCTCTTTGAGGACGAAGCATTTACCCACAGGATGGCTCACGATTCGATGGTACTTGCAGTATTTAGGATCGTTTATATGATTCATTTCTTCAGGCCGCTTGCATTCGGGTAGCTCAATTACCTTCTTTTCTAGCAAGTCGTCTAACATTGCATCCATGTCTGAGTCAGGAAAAAGGTATACCTTCTGCTCCAATTCCCTCAAGGTGCTTTTGTACCTTTCTTGGGTGCGAGGCGGCTCACTTTTCTTTATCTCATTTGCTTTGGTTTTAGAGGAGATCTTGATAGGCGCGGATGCGGTCTTGACGGGCGCAGTGCTGACGGTGAACGCTTCCTTGGGGGGTTTCTTCCCAGTCTTGTCTACATTTGGGGAGAACACCTTATCCTTCTTGAAGTCGGTGATCGGCTCTTTCTTCCCGTGATGGGCAATACTTAGCTCCATGTCGTGGGCACGGGTGGCTAACTCTTCAAATGTCCGTGGTTTGATGCCTTGAAGGATATAGTGTAACCCCCATTGCATGCCTTGGACGCACATCTCGATCGAAGAGATCTTCGAAAGCCTGTCCTTGCAGTCGAGGCTCAGATTGCGCCATCGGTTGATGTAGTCCACGACTGGCTCATCCCTCCATTGCTTCGTGCTTGTCAGCTCTAGCATGCTCACGGTGCAGCGGGTGCTGTAGAAGCGATTGAGGAATTCCCTTTCCAACTGTTCCCAGCTGTTGATGGATTCGGGCTCCAGGTCTGTGTACCACTCAAAGGCGTTTCCTTTTAATGAGCGCACAAACTGCTTGGCGAGGTAATCTCCTTCCGTCCCTGCATTGTTGCAGGTTTCGACGAAATGTGCGACATGTTGCTTCGGGTTTCCTTTTCCATCAAACTGCATGAACTTTGGTGGTTGATAACCCCTTGGCATCTTTAGGGCATCAATCTTCTTGGAGTAGGGCTTTGAGTAGAATGATGAGGTATGTGAGCTCCCCTCGTACTGCGCATTGATGGTGCTGGTTATCATCTCTTGCAGTTGTTGGATAGAAAGAGATCCCATGAGTGCCTCTGCTTGGCCTGGCTCTGGCTTCACATCGGTTTTCTCCACCAGAGGCTCTTCATCCTCGTTGTTTTCCTTCTTTACTGAACCATCCCCTTGCTCGATTTTCACGTCGGGCTTTACATCTAGTTGATTGACTAGTGCGGCGATTTGCTGGTCTTTTTCTTCCACAATCCGTGTTAGCCTTGCGATTGTTTCATTCATATGAACCAGCTGCTCATCGACTGATGTTGCTCCAGCAGTCATGACTTGCATGGCTGAGTTGCCGCTTGAGTCAGCATCGGAAAGCATGAAACCAGAGTACTTCCTTGGGCTTTCCTTCCTTGGCGCCTTTAGCAAAGCCAGGGTGATCACAGGTTCATGCTTCAGGTGCTCTTGTTCCTTCGGCGGAGTTGATGCAGAGGTGGAAGATGCGGCAGAAAGAGCTCTTGCCTTGCTTCGAGTTATGATGCCCGAAGTGACACCGCCTACGGTGATAACGTTCTTGTTCCTTGCATTGGCCGCGAGAACAACTTGAGCCTTCTTTGATGCCATTTGTGCTTTTTGCGGATTCAAAGATAGAGATGAGAGGTAGAGATGGTCCCACTGGGCGTGCTAAATTTGTGAACACGGAAATTTCCTGCGATGAACGACACAAGAAACACGTGTACAAAATAATATTTGTATTGATGATTTAGGGGTTACAATCTCTTCTACAAATTTAGCCTCTGATTCTATCTTTGCAATGGGTAGATTTGATGTTGTTGATCCAAAGGGCCGTCGGGGCTTGATCTTGGGATAAACAGTTGTGCAGATTTGTTGACGTCGTGGATCCAAAGGGCCGTCGGGGCTTGATCTAGGGATGAACGAATGATGAACGATGGACACTTTCTTCAAGGGCCGTCGGGGCTTGATCTTGAATCAGCGGAAGTTCTTCAAGGGCCGTTGGGGCTTGATTTTGAATGAGGATTTGACGAAGAACGAAGAGAGCTTTCTTGATCCTTCGGGATTTGCTTGGGAGCTTTTGAGTTTCAAAGCTTTAAGGTTTTGATATGAGGTGAATTGGTTATGAATTGGTGTCCTTCAAATGAATGCCTTGGCCTTCTATTTATAGAATTCCAAAACTTGATTTTTTGGATTTAAATAATTAGATGGAATAAATCATCTCTGCCAGGTGTTGACACGTGTCCTGTTTGATGACTTTTCCGATTTATTTTGATTTTTCGTTTAGTCACATGCTATGTGTAAAATTTATGTGACACATAAACATTGAAATTTTAATTTTTTTGATCAACATTTATTTTACCGAAATTTCGATGTCTACAACAATATTCTGGTATACTCTAAGTCTAAGGTTGAGCATGCTAGACATCTGAAATTGGTGTTGAGCAGTTTGAAGGAACACCAGTTATATGCCAAATTTAGCAAATGTGAATTTTGGTTGAATCAAGTGGCATTTTTGGGACATGTCATTTCTGCTCAAGGCATTCAAGTGGATTCTCAGAAAGTGGTAAAGAATTGGGAGCAACCTCAAACCGTCACCAAGGTACGGAGTTTTCTTGGCCTAGTAGGCTATTATAGACGGTTCGTTAAGGATTTTTCAGTGATTGCTTTGCCATTGACGAGGTTGACTCGAAAGGATGTTAAGTTTAAGTGGGATAATAATTGTGAGCAAAGTTTTCAGCAGTTGAAGTATTATCTCACTCATGCACCTGTTCTAGCACTCCCAGATGATAGCGGTAATTTTGAAGTTTATAGTGATACTTCTTTGAATGTTTTGGGTTGTGTATTGATGCAACATGGTAGGGTAATTGCTTATGCTTCGAGACAGTTGAAACCTCATGAGAAGAATTACCTTACTCATGATTTGGAGTTAGCGGCTATCATCTTTGCTTTGAAGATTTGGAGACATTATCTTTATGGTGAGAAATGTAAGATCTTCACGGATCATAAGAGTCTTTAGTACCTATTTACTCAAAGAGATCTTAATCTTCGGCAGTGGAGGTGAATTGAGTAACTTAGTGATTATGATTGCACGATTAAGTATCACCCTGGTCGTGCAAATGCAGTGGTGGATGCACTTAGTAGGAAGACTCTAGCCAGACTTAATGCCATTTTTATTGTCATGTTCCTCTTCTTGCGGACTTGAGGTCCACTGGAGTGAAGTTAGGAGTGGAAGATCTAGAAGAAACCTTGCTTGTTAATTTTCAAGCTAGGCCAATTTTCATTGATTGTGTGCTCCAGGCCCAAATGAAAGATGAAGAGACCCAGGAAATAATTCAAGCAAGAAATCAAGGGAAGAAGAAAGATTTCAAGATTTGAGAAACTGATGGTATGCTTATGCAGGAAAGCAGAATGTATGTGCCGAATAATGCCGAGTTAAAGAAAGAAATTTTGGATGAAGCACATATTTCGGCATATGCGATGCATCCAGGAGGCACTAAGATGTATCATACCATTAGACCATTTTATTATTGGCCGGGTATGAAAAGAGAAATTGCCGAATATGTAAGTAGGTGTGCCATTTGCCAACAGGTTAAAGCTGAAAGGAAGAAGTCGTTTGGGTTAATGCAGCCACTTCCTGTTCCACAGTGGAAATGGGAAAATATTACTACGGATTTTGTGTACAAGCTTCCTCGTACACAGAATGGTTATGACAGCATTTGGGTGGTAGTTGATCGGCTTACTAAGTCAACACATTTTATTCCAGTGAGAGAAAAGTATTCATTAAGCTGATTAGCTAAGTTATTCATATCACAGATTGTGAAGTATCATGGCGTTCCAGTTAATATTATCTCGGATCGAGATCTTAGATTTTCTTCCAAGTTCTGGGTAACATTTCAGGAAGCTCTTGGTACGAGATTACTTTATAGTACGACATGTCACCCTCAGACAGATGGACAATCTGAAAGGACTATTTAGACATTATAGGATATGTTGAAATCTTCAGTGCTGCAGTTTGGAGACAGTTGGCATGATTGTTTGGATTTGATGGAGTTCACTTACAACAACAGTTATCATTCGAGTATTGGTATGGCACCATTTGAGGCACTTTACAGGAAATCTTGTCGTACGCCTTTATGTTGGTCAGAGGTTGGCGAAAGAGTTTTAGTGGGCCCTGAGATCATGGAGGAGACTACTCAAAATGTTCAGGTAATTAAGTCTAACCTGAAAGCGGCCCAAGATCGACAAAAGAGCTTAGCAGACAAGCATGCCACTGATCGGAAGTATAATGTAGGTGATTGGGTATTTCTGAAGCTATAACCTTGGAAAGGTGTTGTACGATTTGGAAAGAAATGAAAATTGAGTCCTAGGTACATTGGACCATATATGATCACCGAGCGAGTCGGTGAGGTTGCTTACGGGCTTGAGTTGCCTCCAGAGTTGTCCAAGGTACACGATGTGTTTCATGTTTCGATGCTTTGACATTATGTTTCAGATCCTTCACATGTGATTCCTTCTCAACCTTTGGAAATTAATTCGGATTTAACTTATGATGAGGAACCAGTGACTTTGCTAGATTGGAAAGATAAGGAATTAAGGAATAAGTTAGTGCGTTTGGTGAAAGTATTATGGAGAAATCATTCAGTGGAAGAAGCTACTTGGGAGACAGAGGATCGGATGAGAGAGATGTATCCACGCTTGTTTTATGACTATTAGTGGATGTATTGGTTGTGTGTAATTTCAAGGATGAAATTTTATTAAGGTGGGTAGATTGTCATAGCCCGTCCAAAAAAAATATGTATTATTTTATTCTTAAGGACGTGAAAGGACGATTTTATCCTTAGACGTTGAAATTGTAGTGTATGTGTGTTACATATTTTGGTACTTGGATGTCATGTTCTTGGTTGGTTGGTGATCACGTGGGACACACACACACACACAAACCTCATTCTCTCTCTCTCTTCTTTCCCGTGCTATCCCTCTCAGACTCACTCTCTCTCCTCCTTCTTCGTATGGATGAGCACCAAACTCACCCATTCACACACGGATCGAGGTCGTGCTTGGTTGCATTGTCTTCATCTCCTCACCACGAGCTCATCCATACCAGTTTCAAGTATGAAAACCTTCGAAAACCTCGTAAACCAAGAATCTCCGATTTGAACACTGTTCATGCTAACGTAAAACCATGTGTTTTTGGAAATTCTAAGCTCACATGGAGCCTTGGAAGGCCCTCTAGAGGCTCGGAGAAGTTTGTTGGGTGATTTTGGACGTCGGAATCGAGAGGTCGAAGCTTGGCCGGTTTTTCTCGAATTTTCCCAGCGAGATCCCGTGGTTTTGAGGCTTGAAAGTGGTATAAACTTGTTCTATTCTCCATACACTTCATTTTGGTATAAAGATAGTGAAAAATGGTGCAGAAATGGTAGAGATATCACGGTTTAAAATTTTCCCAATTTTCCGGTGCTGGCGACGGTCGCCAAAGTTCAGAGGTAGGAGACGACGGAATATTCCATCAAGTCTGACGGAATTTTTCGACGCCGTCAGTTAGTTTGGACGGATTCCGTTAGGACTTAACAGAATATTCCCCAATATATTCTTGACAGTGTTGACTAATGCCGTTAGTATGCCTGTCACGTGGCCGCGCATGGGGGCGCGTATTGCCGTGCCTTGGCCAGCGCGTGGCGGAGCGTGGGTGGTCGGAAAATTATTCTAAAAATATGGGGATGTTCGTGGAGTTGTGTAGATCACGTTGGTATATTCAAACACCCCATTTGAGCATTCTATGATAAGTTATGAGCTAGTTCTGCCTATGTGCTTTAAATAACGTTTTTATAGTTAATTCGCATATAGGTGAGACTTATCCCGAGGACGAGCGCATTCAAGGGTGACTCGGGGGCTACGATCCTTTGACATACCAATGAGTGGGCTTTTGGTTTGCAGTATATATTTATATACTTGATATTTTCCCAAAAATGTGTGTAAATGAAAGTATGCCTTAAATGCCATGCTTATGAATTTATATTTCGTATATGAATTGGTATATGAAGCATTATATATAATTGTGGTGCTGTGGACGCTCAAGTAAGCTGAGGTGAGTTATGTTTAGTTATGCGAATTATCAATGATGCGATATGTGATTGAATAATGTTGAGCTCATAAAACTGCACCTATGGTGATTTAGCCAGAGATATGGCACATGCCTATTTATTATGTCACCTCCCGCACCATATGCTCATATTGGATCCAATTTAGGTGCACAGTCCTGTCGTACAAACCATCTTAGGTGGTTCCAACTCGTAGGTGACTAGCGATTTATCGCTCAGCTATTATGTGAGAGTAGTATTGAGCATGGTTATATTACACCCATTATTGTCATACAGACCTTTTCATTTGGTTCCGACTCTTGTGCAGTATAGTGCTGTATAGGTCATTGTAGTGACTCCGGCTAGATTGACTTTTGAGCTATGAATTCAGCCGTACAAACTACCACAGGGGTTCCAAGTAACATGTTATATTTATATGAAATTATTCTTACCTAAATTGCTTACTCTGTTATATCTTTGCATGGTATACATATGAATATGATTATGTGAAGCATGATTTGAATTGATATAATTACATATATATTTATGTATATGCTTATATCTTGATTCTAGGAAAAATTATACATGTTTTACAATGAGGGGTTAGATATGTTGATAAATGAAATGGTTCTGTAAAACATTTGTTTTTGCCCACTCACGTTTTCTGTTTTGCGCCCCTTTAGGTTTTAGGTAAGCTTGCTGTCGGTAGCCTTGAGGATTTCGGTGGTTCTGACCTATCAAAATAATAGTAGGACATCTTATGGTACTGTATAATTAGTACTTGACCTATTGGACTGCAGCTATACTTTTTATGCTCTGATTAGGAGTATTTACTTTTGTATCTTACTCCTAACACTTCTTGTTTAGTAGTGCACTCTAGTAGATTCGATTTTAATTATTCATATATTTCATATCTTTATTGCTTCCGCACTGTGCACATGGCTATGTCACCCTCACGTGACGGCCATCATGCCTTGATCTCGGTCGAGGTGTGTCAGAATACGATAATGCATGTAATGTTTTTACACGTGCTTCTTAGTAGGCAAAACACTAATATTTTGAGCACTTTTGGATTGTAGTGTTAGTGCCCATTTCTCTTCATTCGCTTGCTTCACCTACTCCCTCACTCAGTGGAACCAATTTCCCATATTGGAGTGAACAAGTTCAATTTCACCTTGGTGTCCTGGACCTTGATTTGGTACTGTGAACTGATAAACCTGTTGTTATTACGGAAAAATCTCTCTATAATGCCTGGGAGAGATCGAATAGATTGTGCATGCTGTTTATGTGAATTACTAAAGCGAGCATCGTAAAGACTAACCTTCCTTAGGCTGAAACTGCTAACAAATACTTGAAAAATATTGAGACTCATTTCAAGACTGCTGACAAGTCTCTTGCTGGAACATTCATGGCTGAGCTTACTGCTAAGAAATTTGATGGTATATGAAGCATGCATCAGCATCTTGAAATAACTAATAAAGCAGCAAAATAAAGACTATTGGGATGAATGTAGATGACGAATGTAGATGACTCCTTTCTTATTCAGTTTACTTTGAACTCCTTAGGCCATCTCCAACCGAAGGCTGGTTAGAGGGCTCTTTTTAGCCCTCTGGGCCTCCAAGATATTAATATTTTAATGAACAGTACATGGCCATATTTGCATTTGTCTCCAACTGAGAGCCAAAGGCCCATGGGGCTCATTTTAGCCATGTCACAAAAAATCGTCTCCAACCAAGGGCCAAATGGCCAAACATTATTTATTAGTTAAATTTAAAAAATACAACAACTTAAATTTAAAAACAACAACTTAAATTTAAAAATTACAACTTATATTTAAAAACTACAACTTAAATTTAAAAACGAAAAAATAAATTTAAAACTACAAATTAAATTTAAAAACAACATTAACTTAAATTTAATATCCATAATCAACATCATATTCATCATCCGTCATTGTAGAAGTATAGTTAGAGGTAAACAACTGCCGCCGAGTCATAATTTCTTTTTTTTTTTATCAAAATAGGCCTTACTCATTGGAGTGTAATTCGAAGTGTTCCTTTCCATATTCTTATCATCCATCTCTTCTGGTATTTGTTTGGCCCATACTTCATGCCTACACTTCCTTTCTTCCGCCTCAAGGCCTTTTGCTCCTCCATTAATCGCAATGAGGCCGCCATTTCATGTTAAGCGGCATAATCATCATTTGCCTTACCCTTTCCTTCAACCTTCGCGCCTTGTTTTGTCCCATAGCCCTAGGTATGGAACCTTCACCTGAAGACGGATTTTCTACCCTTGTTTGTTGAATGGTAGGACATCCATCCTCATCTATATCTGCAACTGATGATGTAGTTCCAAACACCGGCGTAAGAGCTCTATGTGGTGGATCTTTAAATAAAACCCACCTTTTACAAATTTCCCAACAACTGTGAAACTGAAAAGGCTTCGAGCTGCTCTCCATATACAATTCCTCCGCTTGGCGTACCTAGAAAAAAATTAAAGGAAATTAAATGTAATATAATTAAATATTTAAAATAAATTGTGAAAATACTTACTTCGTCGTAGTAATTAGTGTTGCTTTCATGTCTACTTGTAGCTGCTAACAATGATTGATGCCATTTGTTCAAACTTGGCTGAACATGTTTCTTCCATCTTGAAGAACAACTCTCATGGTTTTGGATATTTAGTGGAGCGGTGCCTTCATAGAACTCTAAGTATTTTTTTGGACACACAAGTCCAAACACCGTCATTTGTTTGACAATTCCCCCTCACACTATCTTCCGACACCCATGTATAAGCCTTGCAAAGAGCTTCATCTTCTTTTCGGCTCCAAGCCGTACCTTTCATTGTAGACAAGGTCATTTGAAAATTATTGAAAAAATTGAAGGATAGATTTTTGAAAGAGGAAAGAAAATATGAGAATTGAAATGGTGAAAATTTTGTGAGGAATGGTGAATGAATGGTTTAGGTATTTATAGGAAAAAAATTAGAATTTTTTAGAATTAAAAAAAAAAAATTGGCCCAAAAAACCAAAAAAAAAATGAATCCAACGGTAACTGGTGTCAGCTGATCATTGGATTCAAATTTTTCTTTAAGCAATCCTGTCGGTTATAACCGATAGGATTGCTCTGATTTTTTGGCAAGCCGGGGTTGGCTGGCTAGTTGCATGCAACCAGCCCTTTGGCTCTTTTAGATTCTGTGGGGCCCACGAGCCCTCTAGCCTAGCCTTTGGTTGGAGACAGTTTTCGGGCTATTTTCAGCCCTTTGGCCCTTTAAGAAATTAATATTTTAATGAACAATGAATGGCCATATTTCTTACCATCTCCAACCGAGAGCCAAATGGCCATAGGGCTCGTTTTAGCCCTGTCACAAAAAACCGTCTCTAACCAAGGGCCAAAGGGTTATAGTATGGAATGTGAAGAATTGAAATAAAATGAGGTAAGATAGTATGAAATGGTGAAAAATATATGGGAAATGGTGTAGGAAAATACTAGAAATTAAAAAAAAATGTGGGCTAGGCATAAAAAACAAAAAATGGGTTGGGACCTAAAAAAACCTAAGCCCTAAACCCTAAAATGGGCTGGGCAAATGTAAAAGAACAAAAAAAAAAAAAAAGGGCTAGCCAGCCGATTGGCCTTTGGCCTTTTTATGTCCGGTGGGGCCAACGAGCCGTTTGGCCTGGCCCTAGGTTCGAGATGATTTTCGGGCTATTTTTGGCCCTCTGAACCCTTCGGTTGGAGATGGTCTTACGTCCTCTGTATGGGCCATTTCAAATCAAATATAATGCTATTATGGACAAAGAGAGAAAATATAAAATGGTCGCTCAAATTTTTATGTGAAGATTCTTCTTTATAATTTTTATTTTTTTTTGTGAGGATTCTTCTTTGTAATGTTTTTATTTATTTATTTATTTTTTTTTTGAAAGCTAGGAATTCACATTCCAAAGCTAAAAAGCCAAACAGGAACCAGAAAGCCTACCATGAGGCATACTGTTGGAAATGTGCCCTAAAGCCAATCATATGATGATACTTTACGGACATTTCACATGTTAAACTAATCTAGTTTAAATATAAAGGGCAAATATTATTGTTTGAGCCGTCTCATATAAATGTTATATGCTTAAACGATAAGTCCAAGGAATATGTGATTGGGAGAATACGATCTAAAGAAGTTAGATTCATGAGACCATTCTTTCGTAGACACATCCTAAACGTTCATGATCATAGGATTGCCAATTGGGCATTGACAGTCCGTTAAGATCAGTACGTGCTGTGTCTTCTCTCAGGGAGAGTGACTAGTCTCGAGTCATTGGTGTGTGTGACATCAAGACAAGTACGTAGGTGCTCAATAGAGAATGAGTACACTGAACACGATCAACGAAGAGTTCTCATATTCATGTCACATGAGAACTCATGGTTGGGATAATGCAAAGTAGTCCTTTGACCTGAGGCATCATAGTTGTCTTGTGGTTAAGTCCTTGATCTTTGATTATGTCAAAGTCACTCCATCAGGAGGGTGTCCACGACATAATTGGGGTTAAGCCACTTAGCTATGGAGGCAAGTGAATGCGCAACAAGGGATCTCTAACCTTCAAACCGTTTGAGGGAGAATACTCTATGATATGATTTAGAACCTCTGGTCAGAGTATGAATGAGATTTAGGAAGTCGTTCCAAATCACATTCAAGGTAATCATATAAGCACACGAATCACATTGGATAGTGGACATGAATAAATAAACTATCAAACCAAACAATGTGGTCAAGAGTATTGTATTAGAGAAAGACCGTATTGCATTTGTAATCCTAAACTGAATAGGTTCTCCACCTCTTCTGATTAGCTTGGGTAACCATGATATGCTGCTAGGTGTCACTCATGGTTTGTGGAAGCCCTAAATGTGTGTAATCACTAAAGGGAGAATTGAAAGTAAGTTTCAATTCACAATCGATGTGAAATGGTTTTAATCGCCCACTGCCTCGCTAAAAGGAACCTAATGGATCGTACACCTTGTAAGGTGAAGATTGAAGAAACAATGGAGATGAGTAAGAATAATTAAATGGTTTAATTATTTATGGCAAGGATTAATTAATATGTTAATTAATCAAACGAATAAAGTTCGTTAAAAGACCACGGGTTAGTTTTGGGCCTCAATGCCCAATGGGCTTCGAACGTCAAGCCCACTGACTTAAGTTGTATGACAACTTAATTCACAAAGGCCCAAAAGCCCAATAAAACCCTTATGGCCGGCCATGTTAGAGAGAATGGCCTTTTGGTTCTTTAGGTCACTTATTTGAAGTGACTATATAAAGAACTTTATAGCCTAAAATTTATTAAGGGTTTCTTTTAGAGAAAATTGGTGAGAACTTGTCTCTCCTTTTCTCTCTAGGAGGCCGGCCCCCTTGGAGGGTGGATCTAGCAATCCCACTACTCCAAGGTCACTCATTTTCTTCTCCAATCTAACCTTGGTGAAGATACTTAGAGGTTCTCAATTTTGGGAACTTGGAGAAACCTTTTCATCCATCCAAATCCATAGATTTTAGATGCAAGGAAAGAAGGCCCTCTCTTTGGGTGATTAGCCTTTGCTTATGCAAAGAGGAATCTACAAAGGTATATAAATTTCAACTCACTTTGTTTTGAGTTGATTCTTGGTTCACCAATCTACTAGGCTTTGAATTTCATGGGTAATGTTTTGTTTTTGAATGCATGCAAGCATGATTCCGCCTTTTAATTGTTAAATGCATGCTATAGATGTTATTCAAATGAACATATTTTCACAAAATAATCCTTCACATACACCATGATAGACCAACCAAGAACAAGGCAATGAAAGGGGATACAACCAACAGACACTTCAACCAAGGAAAGGTGTCACAGACCCACACAAAATCACACATCTCCGTAAAACCAGGAGAAGCAAGAGTAAACTTACCCTCTCACAAAAGAAAAGAAAAAAAAAACCAATATGTATGTGGTGGTCCAATTCGGCCGGCTTACAAAAGCTCTAAACCGTAAACAAACCAATTCATTATGATTCAATTCAATTTTTGGACCCTTTAACTTTTTGGGGAAACTTGATATAAGTCCCATTTTTTTATCCAATAGTAAGAATAGTCCAATTTATTAAAATAAGTCCAATTCTTTAAATTTAATTATTTTATTATCAATAATTATCTATTAAATAATAAGATTTATTATAAAAATCAAATTTCTTCCTAATTATCTCATTGATTATTTCTTTTTATTTATTTATTTTGTTATTTCTTGTTCTTCCTCCCACTTTAAACCTCATTTATATATTTTATTTTTAATTTTTATAATCAACCTATATCACAAGTTAATTATTTTTATGTATCTATATGACAAATTTTTTTTATAATCAACGTGTCACAAATTAATGTGTTTTGCTTGTAGGTATATTATGTTTTTTTCTTACTTTTTAGTTAGGTTTCATATCTTGCTTATATGTATAATATACATTCTTATATTTGTTGCTTGAGTTAAGGTAGAATTATCACAGCCCGTCCTGGGATAATTTTATCGATGATGTGAAAGGACGGCTTTACCCTTAAACGTGGGTAGTGGTGTGCATCCTTAAACGTGGGTAGTGGTCTGTGTACATGACTTAGGTTTAGGTCCAAGTTATTTTCCTAAGTATGTGGAACTAATTGGAATTAAGTTGTTTTGTTGTTTTGCTTGGTTGGAGTGGACAATTTTGGACCACATACACACTCCAACTCTCTATCTCTCTCTCATTCCCGTGCAGTCTCTCTCTTTCCTCCCTCTCGATTTTCTTCTGTTTCCGTCAACTTTGTACGGACGAATGCCAAACTCACATTTCACGCACGGATCAACGTCAAGAAGGTAAGATTCGAACTCCTTGCAAGTCCATGAGTTCATATATGCCATTTTTAAATCGTGAAACCCTCAAAAACTCGAGAAACCATCACCCCCGATTTGAGTACTGTTCACATGGTCGTTATTATGGATGTTTCAGGGAATTTTAAGCTCGTAGGAAGCTTTAGGACTTTCCTACAAAGCTCAGAGGACAAAAACCAATAAATTGGACGTCGGGAACCTGAGATTTGTGAGTTTTAAGTTTAGCCGGATTATCGTGGATTTTTCCGGCGAGATCCTGTGAATTTTAGGTCTTAAAATTAGTAAGGGTTTGTTCTACTTGTCTTAAGCTTCATTTTGGTATATAATTCATGAAATTTGGTTGAGAATCGGACGAGAAATGAAGGTTTGAAAATTTTGCAATTTCCGGCGACGGCGACGGTCGCCAAAGTTCGAAGGTAGGGAGGAGATGACGGAATATTGCTAACGGTGTTGGTTAGTTTAACGGATTCCATTACTATTTAACGAAATATTCCTAATGGGGTTAAGGGATTCCGTTAGGGTCCCTGCGCGTGGCCATGCGTAAGGCCATGCCCTTGCCGGTGCGTGACGGCGCGTGAAGGCTCCAAAAATTATTTTTAAAATATGAGGATGCTCGTGAGGTTGTGTAAATCACGTTAGTATATTCAAACATCCCATTTGAGCAATGTATGAGAAGTTATTAGCTAGTATTAGTTATGTGCTTTAAATAACGTTTTTATAGTTGTTTCGCATATAGGGGAGACTTATCCCGAGGACGAGCGCAGTCAAGAGCGACTCGGGGGCTACGACCCTTTGACATACCAGTGAGTGGGCTTTTGGTTTTCAGTGTATACTTATATACTTGATGTTTTCCCAGAAAATGCATTTAAACGAGTTATGATTTTAATTGCCATGCCAAATGTCTTACATTTAGAATATGCATATGATGTTTGCATATATATAATATTGTGGTGCTGTGGACGCTCAGGTAAGCTCAAGTGAGTTTATGATTTGTAAATGTGAATAACGGTTGTGATTAATTGAGAAGCATAGAGCTCATAAACCTACACCCCGGGTGATTGTAATTTAGCCAAAGATATAGTACAAGCCTGTTTATAATGCCAACTCCCGCACTCTATGCTCACTTTGGATCCAATTTAGGTGCACAGTCTTGTCGTAAAGACCCTTATAGGTGGTTCCAACTCGTAGGTGACTAGTAATTTATCGCATAGCTATCATGAGAGTGTAGCACTGAGCATAACTATATTACACCCAGTCCTGTCGTACAGACCATTACAGTGGTTCCGACTCGTGTGCAGTGTAGTGCCGTATAGGTCATTTGCAGTGACTCCGGCTAGATTGACTAATGAGCTATGAATTCAGCTGTACAGACTTCTGCAGGGGTTCCGGCTAATATATTATTTTCCATGAATCTATTTTTACCTGAGTTACTTATTTTGTTTTATATTTGGTATGGCATACTTATAATTATAAATATGTGAAGCATGATTTGAATATATATATATATATATATATGTATATATTTATATTCTATTTATGGGAAAATTTATACATGTTTTACAGCGAGGGGTTAGTGCATTTTAATGATGAAATGGTTTTGAAAAGCATTTATTTTTGCCCACTCACATTTTCTATTTTGCGCCCCTCCAGGTTTAAGGTAGACTTGCGGTTGGTGGCATTGAGGATCTCGGCGGTTCTGACAGAATAAAATATTCATAGGATATCTTTTGGTACTGTATAACTATTACTTGTCCTACTGGACTGCACCTAAACTTCTATGCTCTGATTAGGAGTATTTACACTTTTATTTCACTCCTAGCACTTCCTGTTTATTAGTGCACATTAGTAGCTTTCGGTTTTTATTTATTCGTATATTTCTTATCTTTTTTACTTCCGCACTGTGCACATGGCTACGTCACCTTCACGTGACGGCCAGTATGCCTCGATCTCGGTCGGGGTGTGTCAAGAATATTTTGTAAATAATTTATGTTAGTATATTAGTTTTTTTTTGTTATCAGATATTAATTAGATTTTTTGGAGTTGAAAAAATTTTAATATTAGAAAATTTTAATTGATTTTTAATATTTTAAAAAAATATAAAATGAGTATAAAAGAAATAAAAATATATAACTTGACTCACTCCTAAAAACCATCTATATTTTTGGACCTAGATGTAAAAGCCCCTAACTTTTTCTTTAGTCAAAATTGAATGTAACTAGCCACTATACCGATCAACCGATTTGGTCAATTCGGTAGGATTGCTCTTATAATTGAGTGTTAAGAACATTAATAAATTCTAATGAGGGCACATATACTTACAGGAAACAAGAAATAGATTCACTTTAATTATTCAGTTCATTGTGTTTAATGTACAATGTGGGTATAAAAATCATTTCAATTCTTTTAGCTTTCTCATGTATTACTAAAGAGGCTGTTCATATCTTTAGCGACTATATCTCCTGAACACACACCTAACACATTAGTTGCGACTCGACCCTTTCTTGTTCGGTATCTTGGTTTGTCAATTTCATGTACATGCACATCAATGTGTGTTCCATCTATTGCTCCCAAGCAATTCTAAAAAAAAAAAAAAAAAAAAAATAAGCTTTTGTTAATTTATACAAAGGGAATGAAGAGTAAAAGCTTAGGGAAAATGAAAAAAAATTATCATACCTTAAAACATCGCCACCTAGGATCTGTAGAATCAATAGGCACAGGCTGAGGGACTTTTAGTAGGATACCTTATAATCGCAAAATTCCTTGCAATACGCTATTGAAATACCTACTTATAGTCTCTCCCGACCTATAAAATCTACCGCCAACACTACAATTCTTAGTATGATGTGCTAGTATTTGTAAAGTCATACACACCTGCTCCTCTACAGACACCAAACCATCAGTTTTTACCCTCCCATCTTGACGAAGTAAGTCACATAATATGGCAAAAGTCCTTCTATCCATTCTCAATTCGTTGACACATTCAATATCAGTATTCCCTATTATACCATTCAGATAACACAAACTAATCTCTCGTCTAACAAGTGAACGGTTAGTCAAAGTGGGTCGTTCAACATGTCTCTGTTTGGCCCTTACCATCATCAACACAAGAATCGTACAAATGCAAATTGTCTCTAAATGAGACATCTCTAACAATAAGATCAATAAAAGCTTCCTTCGATCCATATCTATCCAAACACAAAAAAAAGGAAAATTAAATAAGGACATTATATATGTAATATTTACTGTTATTAAGGATGATGGAAATGAAGTGATTATGATACAAAATGAACTAGATCAAAATAAACGGTATACAAAGAATTCTGAAACAAGTAACTACATTAACAGCCCAAAAAATAACCAGCCAAGTCACAATTAATGTTGGATCAACAAAAAAAAATAACCAGTCAAGTCACAATTGCTAGGCATTGCATGTCAAGAGGGAAATTAAAGGACACCTGTAATGCAGTAGCCTTAGCCTTATCCTTCCGTTTATGCTCCTCTTATCTGCAACCAACAACCACAGAATATTGCAGTTCAGCATACAAAACATTCACATTGTAATATCATGGTTATAAACTAAATACACACACACGCAGACACACACACTTACAGAGCACACACACACACTTACAGTGCAGAACACACACACACACACACACTCTCAGACCAACTAAAGATACACACACACAGAAACACACCAACTAAACTCACAGACCACAAAAAAAACATCCATTCTAGTTCAAGATCAAAAGATGAGCAATTAAGTAAGGACAAAAATAGTTCAAACTGGACACTAATCTTTTGAATGAAACTCAACCGCAACATGAGGAGAAAAGCAGAGAGATTGTTGCAGGGAGGACTTCCAGTTGGAACAAAAATTCTAGACACACACACAGTACACAACCACACACACACAGAGTACACAAACACATAAATTACACACACACACACAGAGTACACAAACACACACACACACACACCCCCACGTTAATGAGTACACACAAACACACACACACACACACAGTACACAAACACACACACACACAGAGAAATTAATCACATTCACACACACACCCCCCCACGTTAATAAGTACACACAAACAAACACACACACACACACACACACACACACACGGAGAAATTACACACACACACACAGAGTACACAAACACACACACAGAGTACACACACACACACAGAGAAATTACACACACACACACAGTACACAAACACACACACACATAGAAATTAATCACACACACACACACACAGTACACAAACACACAGAAATTAATCACACACACAGTAGACAAACACACACACACACATAAATTAATCACACACACAGTAGACAAACACACACACACCCCCCCCCCACGTTAATGAGTACACACAAACACACACACACACACAGAAATTACACACACACACAGAGTACACACACACACACACACAAATTACACACACACATAGACAGTACACAAACACACACACACACAGAGACAGTACACACACACACACACACACAGAAATTACACACACACACACGGAAATTAATCACACACACACACACACACCCCCCATCCACGTTAATGAGTACACACAAACACACACACACACACACACGGAGAAATTACACACACACACACACAGTACACAAACACACACACACATAGAGAAATTACACACACACACACACAGAGTACACAAACACACACACACACCCCCCCCCACGTTAATGAGTACACACAAACACACACACACACAGAGTACACAAACACACACACACACAGTACACACACACACACACAGAGAAAAATTACACACACACACACAGTACACAAACACACACAGACAGAAATTAATCACACACACACCCCCCCCCCACGTTAATGAGTACACACAAACACACACACACACACACACACACACAGAAAGTTATAAAGAAACAAAATGAAACAAGAATTAAAAAAATGAAAACAAAAACTTAAGAGAAAAGAGAAATGCACAATCAAGTTATTCATGCTCAGTGACATTAGAATATGCAAACAGAATAATTGACCTCATCATCCAGAAAAGTTAAGCTAAAGAAACGCAAATGTTTCGATATGAGCTAAAGCATACCAAAACAACTATGCCCAGTTATGTTCGATTAACCTAATTTGGCAATGAAAGGCCTTCTAGTGAATGACATGACTTTAACACTAAATGGAGAAGAGGAAACTCTTCTGCACTAACTCATTAATTCATCCTAATTTGGCAGATAGAAACATACAGTGAAACAGGTGCTTGGAGAGAGTATGCTTGGAGACGAGGATTTTTGGTAATGACATACACATAAATTACACACACACACACACACACACACACACACACACACACACACACACACGCACAGAGTACTCCCATTGTTGAAACCTCAATTTTTAAAAATCTAAAACAACATGTGGGTAGGACTTCCAAGTTTTACAACTTTGACATCCTAAATTCCCAAGTTCCATCTCATCTTATGAAAAGCCCAAATTCTAATTTCAATTTCACCTAAATATCAAAACCCTAATTTATTCAAGTGCAGATCTCTATGATTCAAAAATTATCAAACCCAAAACAATCAAATCAAATAAAGCTCAGTAAAATTACCATCTGCAACACAAATACATGAAATTAATAGAAGAATCGAAGTTTACCGTACAACTCAGATGAGGGCGAGCAGATGCAGAGACAGGAAAACGCTCAGATGAGGGTGAGGAGGACGAAGATGAGAGAGCACGGCAACGACGACATTGAGGGAACGTAGAGATAAGGACGAAGGGAAGACAGGACGAAGGGAAGGCAGAAAATCTCTCGGTTTGCTCTGGCTTACGAATCCGCCCAATTTTGGGGTTGCTCGTTAAGAACGACTAAGGAGGTCCTTAGTCCAAGCGAGTCCGGGTTAAGCTCATTAAAGCTAATCCGGATGCACACCAAACGTCGGACTATAGTCTAGTCTAGTCCAAGCCCTCTTAATCCTGTCAAACAAACGTGCCCTAAAGGTTTATTATGAGAAAAACATGAAAGAGAAAACAAGAGCAGCTAATATGGCTACCTAGCTATGAGGTTTTGAAAAAAAAAATAGTAAAACTTTTTTGTATTTAATTTACTATGTAGCCTGAAACTTTTATTTTAGTTATTTTTCTTTTAGTTTTGTTGACAGGGTTAATTTGGTTTTGCTTCCTTTTTTTTTGTTGACAACGGGGCATAAGCCCAAAAGAAAAGCAAGATTACATAAAAATATCACAAGCTACGAGACCTAACTATATTTGCAACTGATAACCAATGACAAGAAGGAGGAGCTTGCTCAAAAAATGCTGGACCCAAACTGCATGACAAACCCAAACTAGTCAAATCATCAGTAACAAATTTTTTTTCATGATAGATATGATGAATTTCACAAGACCAACTTTGGTGCATAAAGACACGACAATTCAATACTAAACTTCCTAGAGGGTGGTTATCCACTTTTGCAATTGAAATCAATTGAACCACAAGAGCAGGATATGATTCTACCATAATTTTTTTTAATTCCATTATTCCATGCAAGTTGCAACCCAATAAAAACACTCCAAACTTCAGCACATAGAATCTCACCTCAACCAAGATTACCACAAAACCAGAAATCTCTATGCTCGACAAGTTTTTGAGGACACTGCTAGCACCAATGAAATTGGCCTCTCCTTTTTAATTGACAAGGAAAATTTTATCAATAGGTAATTTAGATATAAATTAAAAGGGTAAATCTCAGTTTACTATTCTCAAGTTTCGTGGTTTTTAACATTTAGTACATAAAGTTTTTTCATCCCTGAGTCATACCTGAAATGTTAATTTTGAGACAGTCTCATACATCTGTTAGTCTGGTTGTTAAGTCTTCCGTTAACTAATGACGTGATGCCCATATGGACAATGACTAGGCGTCACATGTCATTAAGGGTCCACGTGAAATTTTGGAAGTTGGATTCCATCGTAGAGATGGATGCGATTGTTGCTTGACTTCTACACGGCGAGACTCTCCTTCTTAAGCAAACCCCAGGTTGGGACGAGACTTTCTTTAAGCCTTGAGCCGAACTGCTCCAGTGGGCTAGAGTGTTTTTGGATGGCAAGAAGTGGATTGGGTTGCCTATCCCCAAGTCAATAAGCAACGGTGAAGTTGCTCTCAGACCTCTCACTTGTAATAAGTGAAGATGAATACCATTAGGCTGTAGTATGACATAAATAAATATTTTTTTTAATGAACGATATTAGGCCTGGCAATTCCTGACACGACCCGATAACCCGACACGACACGACACGAAATTAACAGGTGTTCAGGTCGACACGATAACGAAACGGGTCGTTATCGGGTAACCCGATAAGCACCTGTTAAGATAACGGGTTTGTTCGGGTATACACGTGGGTAACACGATACACGATAAGCATAATATTAATTTAATAATTTATAACCCTAAAAAATACTATAATAATTATATATATGTATTAATTTAACAATTTTATACCCCTAAAAACTATAATAATTATATATATATATATATATATTAAATTAACTATAATAATTATAATAATTATACCCAAAATATTAACTATAATAATTATATATATATATATATATTAAATTTTATACCCCTAAAAACTATAATAATTATACATACAAAATAAATAGATTTAAATCTACTTAATAAATAAATATATATATATACACACACACACACCATTGAACTTCATGAGATACGAATTATACGAAACTAATTTCAACGATCCAACCGTCAAACATGTTTGTATATACTTCGAGATCGCATACACCAAAAATTGCAAAAAACAAACATTCAGAGAGCAAGTAACGGGACAAAACTTTTTGACGGTTATAAACGAAAAATCACGATTTAACGGTCAATTTAACTCCGATTTTGATGATTTTTTACAACCACACTCCTTGACCCTATATGAATACAATGATTGAATTCGATCTTCAATTTAAAATATTTACACTAGAATCTTATGTTATACTTAATAAAAGTATGAATAAACTCTTAAGTATTAGTGAATCTATTGTTTTGATGGGATACGCATTCTACAAAACTAGTTTCAATGATCCAACCGTCAAACATGTTTGTATATACTTCGAGATCGCATACGCCAAAAATTGCAAAAAACAAACATTCAGAGATCAAGTAATGGGACAAAAGTTTTCAACGGTTATAAACGAAAAATCACGATTTAACGGTAATTTTAACTCCGATTTTGATGATTTTTTACAACTACACTCCTTGACCCTATATGAATACAAGTAATGAATTCGATCTTCAATTTAAAATATTTACACTAGTGGATACCACAAAATCTTATGTTATACTTAATAAAAGTATGAATAAACTATTAAGTATTAGTGAATCTATTGTTTTGATGGGATACTCATTCTACGAAACTAGTTTTAAAGATCCAACCGTCAAACATGTTTGTATATACTTCGAGATCGCATACGTCAAAAATTACAAAAAACAAACATTCAGAGATCAATTAACTGGACAAAACTTTTCGACGGTTATAAAAAGAAAAATCACGATTTAACGGTCATTTTAACTCTGATTTTGATGATTTTTTGCAGCTACACTCCTTGACCTTATATGAATACAATGATTGAATTCGATCTTCAATTTAAAATATTTACACTAGTGGATACCACAAAATCTTATATTATACTTAATAAAAGTATGAATAAACTATTAAGTATTAGTGAATCTATTGTTTTGATGGGATACTCATTCTACGAAACTAGTTTCAATGATCCAACCGTCAAACATATTTATATATACTTCGAGATCGCATACGCCAAAAATTGCAAAAAACAAACATTCAGAGATCAAGTAACGGGACAAAACTTTTCGACGGTTATAAACGAAAAATCACGATTTAACGGTCATTTTAACTCCGATTTTGATGATTTTTTACAACTACACTCCTTGACCCTATATGAATACAATGATTGAATTCGATCTTCAATTTAAAATATTTACACTAATGGAAACCACAAAATCTTATGTTATATTTAATAAAAGTATGAATAAACTCTTAAGTATTAGTGAATCTATTGTTTTGATGGGATACCCATTCTACGAAATTAGTTTCAATGATCCAACCGTCAAACATGTTTGTACATATTTCGAGATCGCATACGCCAAAAATTGCAAAAAACAAACATTCAGAGAGCACGTAACGGGACAAAACTTTTCGACGGTTATAAACGAAAAATCACGATTTAACGGTTAATTTAACTCCGATTTTGATGATTTTTTACAACTACACTCTTTGACCTTATATGAATACAATGATTGAATTCGATCTTCAATTTAAAATATTTACACTAGTGGATACCACAAAATCTTATGTTTATACTTAATAAAAGTATGGTATAGTACTATTGTTTTATTTTTTCTCATAATTATTTTGGTAAACTTCTCATAATTTGAATGATTTTTAATGTTTGGTTTTTCTATGCTTAGTTTATGCAGAAGATAGTTATGACGTGGAAAACCTTACTGAAAACATCATCAACATAACTCTTGAAGGCAATAGATCAAGCCAAAGTTCCAATGCAATTTCATGATGATCGATGTAAATCGAGGATTTTATAAATTGAGGTTTAAACTTTTGAGAAAGATTTCACAACTTTGAAAACAAAAACTGTTTCATTTTGCATATCCTTGCACATTTAAAATTTGTAATAGATTAGTAGTGTATATATTATTGTTTTATTAGGCTCTTATTTTCGAGTGTAGATGTAGTACTTAAACGACAAATGTGTTTTAATGTTTTGAAGTAATATTTATGTGGCAATGTGTGGTATGTGCAAATTTAAGAAAAAAAATATATTTTTCTTAACGGGTCATAACGGGTCGGGTCACTTTACCCGTCTGTTAAGGACCCGTTAAGATAACGGGTGTGACACGACACGACCCGTTAAGATAACAGGTGTTACACGAAAACGACACGAACACGACTGACACGACCCGTTTGCCAGGCCTAAACGATATTATCTACACTAAAAAAAAATGGATGAACTTAGATTTAAGTTAGTAATAATGTAGTTCAAACACAGATTTGACGAAAAATATATCTTTTAAATTCAAATTGCTTTTTGAAATTTCAGGGAGTGAAACCGTATCCGATAGGCTCGTAAACCATATGAAATTGTGAATCATTATTCGTTTCTTGGGTCGTCTTCTTCCTTCCAAAGTGTTCGTCTTTTTCTTCTCCCTAATCCATAAATGCTTCTCCAAATTAGGGTTCTCAATGGCACAAGGTACGCTCCTCAAGCCCTCAAGCCCTGAAGCTTACTCCATTGTCGTCGTTAATTCATCTCCCATTCCTGCGAGTCCCCTTCCCAAGGTTTAGGGTTTTTTTATCTGATTAGGTTAAGGGTTTATGTTTAATTTTGCTATTTTATTTCATTTTAATAAGTGCATAAATATCTGGAAATTTACTTTTTAATGTGAAATGTAAAGCAGAAAATGATGTATAGCAATATCTTCATGTGTATCGATTGTCTATTTGTGAATGTTTTGCTTTGGTGCTTTGACAAGAGTGAGTGGTTTCATTGATATGTTTGAAAAACCTTCATCCCGGTTTCTTCCGAAACAGAGCATTATAGGTGAAACTTATGAGATAAAAGGAAATTTTGGAACATTATGGAGTTTAATCACTTGGATAATTAATGTGTTTCACTGCTACAGTTAGACATTATTGCTATACATAGTAAATGATTAGTTGGAAAATGTTTACTCCAAGGTTGAATTCTCAGGAAATTAGCTTCTAATGTATGAAACTCCATACCTTATTGAAGCTCGAATTTACTCAAAAGAAACCCTCAACAACAAATATGGATTCAGATAAAAGAAACAGAACAGATGAAGTCACAGATGTGGTTAAAGCACCCGAGTTCGCTACCATTCTATTGTATTTGTTGTTAATTAGTTGTTTCCATAATCTGCTGCCCTTGTGTTCCTGTATTAGTATGAACTTCATTGTCTGTTATATTGCTTGTATTTTCTTTTGGTATTACATGAATATGTGAATATCATGAATGAAGCCATGTTAGGTTTCTTGGGTATGTTTTGAAAAGGCTGTCTCCAATGGTGTCTAACCAACGTACTGACTTCCTCTGAAATGATTGGAAGCCAGGTTTTTTTTTTTTTTTTTTTTTTTTGTCATTCAGCTTTTTGTGCAAGGAGCGTTTACATTTTTTTTTTGGGATTTTTTATTTTGCTCTAAGTTTTCATGTCAGAATGGAAAACGAACACGAAATTTGTATGTGAACATTTAACTGAACGTGTATACCGACATAATTTAATCACAATCACATGTCAGCATAAATTGTTTTGTATTTGCAAAAAGCATGGCTTGTACTTGCTTCTACTTAGTGTTTCCCTTAAATTTGTAGCCATGGATGTTGGAGATGAAGTGATGGAAGGCACTATTCAGTCTCTTATCATGGATTCCCTAGAGTCTGTTAAAAAAGGCGAGGTACTTTCTCCAGAGGATGATGCTTGGGTTGATTCGTGCATTAACGAATTTGATGTTTTCGATGACAACTGGGACTCTTTGAAAGGTGCCTTACAAGAAATTCTTGGTTCTCAGCCGCCTGAATCACTCAGCTCTTCTTCACTTGTAACTGATGGTTTAACCAGGGGAACTGACATCGTGATACTTCCATCTCGTGAGCGGGCAGAAACAAAACAACTCCGAAGAAGAATCCGAAATGCTGTTCTTAGTATTGGTGAAGAAGCAGAAAGAAGTGATGAAGATGATGATGACGACATGCCAACTGATGAGGATACGAATAATTTGCAGTCATCAACTTTTACGGGAAATCCATTTTTGCCAGGATACAAAGATGACCCGAGAATGACAGAAAACCTCGAGTTAGGAGCCGATATCAGCTCTTCATTATCTGAGATGGAGCCTTCAACTATGGATATTTTCAGGGTTTGGGATTTGGATGTTCCTGTGGAGGAAGACGATGACCTGGTAAAGCAGTTGAACAAGGCCCTCGAAGAAAGTTTGCCTCAACCGGTCCCATCAACTTTTGATGATTCTGATGTATGGAAAAGTATGAAAGTAGATTCGGTTGATGATCTAGTTTCTGGGATTGCAGATCTATCTTTGGATCTCAACTCTAGTTAAACATCTTGTATATTAGAATAATGGAATTCTGCTTTAATTTCATTATTTGTTGCGGTGTTAATAATCGACTTGCTGTTGTTTCACAATTTCACATGCCTCATTTATTTGTTGAACTCTTCTTATGTTATGTTCAACATCGTACCGAAAGGTTTTGTGGAGGCAAGAGCTTGGAAGTAGAAAGGTTCCTGTTCGTGCAAATCAGCATCAAGGGGCCTAAACCACTCATCAGCATTGTATTCAACCATGAATCTGCTACTTAGTGAGAGCCATTAGATTGAAACAACCTATCGCCGTGGTTTCTGTGGCGTGGAAAAACACCAGCACGGTCGTAGAAGCTGACCTGTAATGCTATATACCGTCCACGTGGTTTTCCGTCTCGTCGAACCTTAACGTTAAACCATAGCCATTAGTCAGTAAGAAAGGGGGAAACAAAGCAGGAGAGACCATAACAACCTCATATTTACTTCCCCATTTGGAGAGGAATATCTTGACACAAGTCTGTTTTGGACGCTTCGCATTGTGAGCGTCATGCATTTGTCTTTTTTTTCCAAGGTGAGAAAAAAAACCCCATGTCTGAACCACGTACGCAGCCAGCCAAGTCTGCAGGTTATCATCCACATGGCATGCCGGGATTGGTCGGAGCACACCAGCCTCAAATTGGACATCTTTGTTCTACACTAGACAGTTATAAATATAGAGAGCGAGTGCATGTGTGGCAAAGAGCAAGAGAGCTTTGCCGGAGGAGATAAGATTATTTTACACTTGCTCTCTCTCACTTGGCTGCTACTCTTTACAGCTAACGATGGCTTCTGCATCTTTCCTCAAGTCTTCTCCGATTCTCGACAAATCTGAGTGGGTGAAGGGCCAGACCCTCCGCCAGCCTTCCGCCTCCTCGGTAGTCAGATGCCTACCCACTGCCCCAACCGGTCTAACCATTCGTGCCGGTTCCTATGCTGATGAGCTTGTTAAGACTGCTGTAAGTTTTACAACGTTTTAGTTACCATATGTGACTTGAACGATTTACTTATGCTCTCTCGAAAATATCCGCATACGAATTATATTTTTTACGCGAGAAACTCTGAAAATGTTACTTGAATTGCCATCTTGTTATAGTAATTGAACATGTTTCTTACTCTGATAAGGTTGATTTTTGTTTGAACCATGTGGAACAAGTTGATAGTCTGATAACGTAACATGCTAAACCATTTAGTCATAAAAGTTCATCTTTAACTTGCACCTTTGCCTATTGAGGTTTGAATTTGATGAGGTGTGGTTTTGGTTGTCGGTATAGAAAACTGTTGCGTCCCCAGGCCGTGGAATCTTGGCCATGGATGAGTCCAATGCAACCTGTGGCAAGCGTCTTGCCTCAATCGGGCTAGAGAACACTGAGGCCAACCGCCAAGCCTACCGTACCCTACTTGTGTCTGCTCCTGGCCTTGGCCAGTACGTTTCAGGTGCCATTCTCTTTGAGGAAACTCTCTACCAATCCACTGTTGATGGAAAGAAGATCGTTGATGTGCTCATTGAGCAAGGCATCGTCCCCGGGATTAAAGTCGACAAGGTAAGCTGACTGAAATGCAAAAATTTACATACCAAAGCAAGCTGCACGCATACTCTTCTGTAAGCATAGTATTAGTACATAAAATTATGGTAGCTGCATGTTCTGATTATGATAACAACAGGGTTTGGTGCCCCTAACTGGTTCCAACGATGAGTCCTGGTGCCAAGGTCTTGATGGTCTTGCCTCTCGCACTGCTGCCTACTACCAGCAGGGAGCTCGTTTCGCCAAATGGTACGGATCAAATCTGAATTCCCCATGTTATTTTGGCAACTAATTCTAGCTCCATAAGGTAAATTGATGACAGTAAAATGTAACGTAATTACCAACTTGATGAACTAGGCGTACCGTTGTGAGCATCCCCAATGGCCCATCAGCTCTCGCAGTAAAGGAAGCAGCATGGGGTCTCGCTCGCTACGCTTCCATTGCACAAGTAAGAGAACTGATATGCTACGCAAGTTGATTTCATATATGATTGACTAATTGCTATTAAGTTGCTACTTAGACTGCAGGATTTTGTTTTGTGTCTAGTTAGGATGTGTTTCTGATTGAGAAAGTGCTTGCTTCTTGATTCTTTAGGACAGTGGTTTGGTCCCAATTGTTGAGCCAGAGATCTTGCTTGATGGTGAACACACCATTGAAAGGACTTTTGAAGTCGCCTTGAAGGTGTGGGCCGAGGTTTTCTTCTACCTAGCCGAGAACAATGTCTTGTTCGAGGGTATCCTCCTCAAGCCAAGTATGGTTACTCCTGGTGCAGAGGCCAAGGAAAGAGCCACCCCTCAACAGGTTGCGGACTACACCCTCAAGCTCCTCCACAGGAGAATCCCCCCAGCTGTCCCCGGGATCATGGCAAGTGTTCGAAAAACTTGATACTAATTGTTTTCTTTTGTGATGAGAATATATCATGTACTGATGATGAAATTGTGTTTGTTGCGCAGTTTTTGTCTGGTGGACAATCTGAGGTCGAGGCAACCCTGAACTTGAACGCGATGAACCAATCGCCAAACCCATGGCACGTGTCGTTCTCCTATGCCAGAGCTCTCCAAAACACCTGTTTGAAGACATGGGGAGGCAGACCCGAGAACGTGAAGGCAGCTCAGGATACTCTGCTCATCCGTGCCAAGGCCAACTCACTCGCACAACTTGGCAAGTACACCGGAGAAGGAGAGTCCGAGGAGGCAAAGAAGGAATTGTTCGTCAAGGGCTACGTGTACTAAGTAATTTGTACCGACGATGTAGATGATGAAGAACAAATAGCAGATGGTGATGTTGATGTTAATGGAGGAAGGAGACATGGATCTCTTATGTGTGTAATGCTTTATAGCCATGAAAGACTATTTTTGTTGATGAACATTTTATGTACTTTTTAGCAACTTAATAAGCTTCTTGATGATGAGTTAGCTAGCCGGTAGTTATTCAATCGGATATTTTCATGCTTGAAGTTTGCGTCTTCGGTTGATAAGTTAACCTGAACCCCAAAAATTTTGCTACTTTCAGGCATAATTTTTCAGAAATCCATCAGCTTGATCCTTCGCGGCATATAGCTCGTCTGGAAAAAACTTGGAAATGTTTCAGTGATTTCTCTGAGTCTGATAACATGGTTCGAATCATTAGACTACGTCAAAATCTATCAAGATGACCAAGTTCGAATCAGTAGACTACATTAATACATCCCCACCATGCGTTTCTCAGGGATGTCTTCAACTACTGTTTCTTGAAAATGTTGTACGAAACAGGTGTTCCACATTCATGGTTATATGAGTAGCACATGATGTAGAGAACATTAGACTCCCATTTCATGCAACGGGTATAGGAAAAGTTTTCTCCCTCCTTGGATCGCCTTTGTGCATACACAGAAACTATATAAGTAATCCTGATTAAGTTCTCATTTAAAAGCCAAATCACATGAGTTTTTGGGGAAGCATTCAACTTCAATTGAAACTAGTTCACATTTCCTTTCTAAGATTTGATAAAAATGTCATCGAAGTGCAAGTAAGACGAATGTCAACAGCGGCATTGTACTTCGATAACTTAACTTTGAACAAACTGTACTAATGACTCTCACTTATCTCTCTTTCAAGCTAAACACATTGCTTGTGATAATACAAACTCAAAAGAGTTTCATCTAATCTACTTTGCATGAGGAACGTGACAGACTGATGCTGATCCAAAGAAAACAGAAGAAAGGTACAAATTAGAATACAAGTGCCTAAGTCGTCAACCAAGATTGTGCAACGGTAGTTTGTCCACAACATCTGCAGCCACAACGTAGAGGAAGAGAAGGGTTTGCAAATTTATTGGACGACGATGACAAAGAACAAAGATAATCTCATTAGATAAAAAACGTGATCAGACAGAAAACAGAAATACAAATAGTTGGGGATCTTAAACAAGTTGTTTATATCTACACTCGACCCATTTCAAAACAAGAACCGAAAAATATCAGCATATATGTGTTATTTGATAAACAGAGTTATTAACTTTCTCCCGACTTATCTTTTCTTCGATCGAGTACACAGTATAATGGGAAGCCAATACAATCTCCACCTCTTTATTTCTAGCAAACCTTTAAAGATAGTAAGGCTAATATGCAAAGTGGAGGGAGAAGATGCCCTTCCCACAAATGCACAACAGGTGCAATTTCTTTGTAATGTCAACCATCCGTCTCAGTTCAAACTTACCATCCAAGTTCTTGGGGAAAGAAATAGATTACCAAGAAGAAATTGCGGCTTTGTAAGCCTTAATTGTATCGTTTTCTGCTAGTAATTAAAGTTGCTCAAAACCAAATACGTTCTTTGGGACTGGTATCAAAATATCCCTCCTTGTTAGTTACCCACTATGAGAAAAGTTTCACTCATTTTCTAGCATTTTGAAAGCAAAAATCCAATGCAAATGCCCATGTATTTTACATAAGCATGTGCATGCAAACCATTGATTTGAACAATCCTTTTCATTTCTGAATTTAAACACATCAAAGTCAATGCTAGAGAATTTTCCTGAGCTATAAGCAGCAATTTAACTTCGTACAAGAAAATCTTGAAAACATAAAAAAAATGGATGAGGATAATATGATACGCAAATTGTACCTTTCTCACTTTTCAGGCTATTTTTTGAAGGATCCAACTGGAACGACACTTACAGATTCGTCATTCAAGCCATTTAGAACACCCACACCTTGTTCCTAAATATGAAGGCAAGATAAATGTTGTTTTGATTACTCAAAATGCTTATAATGTACAAATAATTAAAGGAACAGAACTAGAGTTCACAACATTCAAACTGCATGTCAATAATTTGCACGTTTAGAAGACAAAGAATCCCTTGTTAATAAGAAGACAAGAATGCCTTATTAAAGAACCCAACCAGATAGTAAAATCAACATGAGGAAATATATTTTTACCTGGTTATTTGAAGCTTGCCTGCGTATTCTTTGGGGCCTGGTATTAAGATCAATCAATGTATTGTCTATCTTGTAGTCACCGTCAATATTGTTTTCTAGGACTGCAGTTGGAGAGATATTGTGATTATGTTCATTCTCTTTTGGTTTTACATCGGGCAGCTGATTTTCGTCCCTTCGTACCTTCTTTTGGTCAAGTGGTTGAAGTCCTAGTTCCTCTGAACGGCCAAGCTTATTCCCTGGAAACTATAGAGAAACGCCCCAAGAGAGAAAAGAAATTAAGCCCTGGAGGCCTATATATATAACCTTAACCCAAACCCTCCAGTAGAGAGACACAAACCTCAACTCTCTGCCTGAAGAGGAGAAACCTCCCATGGGTTCTTTTCCCACCGACATGTACAATCATATCGCACTGCAGGCAAAGAGAACTACCATCTACCTCACAGTAAAAGAACGCTACATGTATGTTTTCGAAGGGAAAATAAGTCTTGAAAATTCTTCTACATAAGTTTAACATAGCTCACAAAAACTAAAAGTTTAAAACATTGAAGTCTAGCATACCAGGTGCATTTTCGCAAATATCACAGCAAGGAATGTCACTGGGTGTGGCTAGCCCAACCCGTACATGTCTATTGGCAAGTCTATTACACAGATGGACCTGCAATTCCAACACAGAAGAACAAAATCATGCTTCTACTACAATTTGAAAGGAGAGCTATGCAAAGCAAAGAAAAGACTAAGAATTCAAACATCTTCGGTAGTCATGATTTCCATACACATAAATGGCAGAAAGACTTCAAAATTAAGAAGCAAACGTCAGACTTGTGTATAACGCATGATTTTCGAACCACGCTACATTCAGATAGCAACCCATCGCCAATCACTTCTCTAACCAAACATCTCAAAATTCATCACCAATGTGAACTGTTGATTAAATTTACCAATCTCACTTTCACAATTCCAAATTGTATAGTATGACTTCCACATCATCTGGGTACTCATAGTTTGATACAAAACCTCGTATACTCGCCAAACAAGTTCAAGCAGTAAGCAATCATGCTTAATCCCCCCCCCTTTTAATGTAGAGTATTGTTTGTACTAAAAAAAAAACCACCTGTGAATTAGCTTGCAATAACCAAAATCAAGACTAACAATCAGAAAACAGACCCACAAAATTCAATTTCCCAAAAACTTGCAAATGTTCGTGCTAAAATCATTGGAAGGATCATATAACTAAAAGTCAATGTTTGCATAAATAAAAGCAAAGGGAAAGAAGAAATGAAGAACCTTTTCGTCACAGGAACGGCAAAGGGCGGCCTCGTCGGCGGCACAGAAGAGGATGGCAGCGGTGCTCTCGCACACATCACAAAGCGTTCGCATACTGTATTCCCACTTCTTCTCATATACTCATCCGTCCTTCCTCCTGCAGAAAGCCATTGTTTTTCTGGTTTCCTCGGAGACAGGCAAAATACAAAGGGGGTGAGGGAGGGAGGGAGGAGAAAATCGAGTCATTGTATATAGGTAGTGGGCAGGTGGTACTCCGTACACGTTACGTTGATGTGTATGACAGTTAGTTTTTGTGTTTTCTTTTTCTTTGGTTTCATTACTATTTATGGAAAACGATTCTTGTGGTGGCGACCCTTCAATTTTCACTTGAAATTAATTTCTTAGGAAAACTAATGAAAAGGGTTTGAAAACTTTGAGTTTTAATGATAAGGACAAAATAAAGGGTAAAATGAATAGTACCAGGATTGACTTTTTAGTGTAAAAATGTGGTTTTTCGTTAAAGTGAACAGTACCAGGTGCTTTTCGTTAAAGTTCTCTAATTTCTTCCACTACAATTTATGAAAGTAGACATGTGGTTTTCATGTTTATTTATTTATTTATTTATTTTTCATGGTTTAGAGCCAATCATTGAAATTAAATTTTTTATTTGTTGTAAAAGGAGTGTGAATGCCCTATATTGAAGATCAACTTTTATATTTAATATTATTGAAATTAAATTGTTTTATTCCTGATTGGTAGGTTCATCACCTAACTTTTATATTTAATACTATCATTTGCCTACTCACTTGTGTGTATGAACATATTGTTTTATTCGTGATTGGTTCTGATACCAAATTGTCACATCCCGGCCCGGACCCCCACCACATCCTGGGCTCGACTCCGCCGTAGCACGATATTGTCCACTTTGGGCCACGACCACGCCCTAACGGTTTTGTTTATGGGAACTCACACGAGAACTTCCCAATGGGTCACCCATCTTGGGATTGCTCTCGCACAGACTCGCTTAACATCGAAGTTCCGATGGAACCTGAAGCCAGTGAACTTTCAAAAAGTCTCGTGCTAGGTAAAGATGAAAATATACATATAAGGCTTAAATGATCTACTTCCCTGAACGACGTGTGATGTTGCATCTACAAGAAGGGTCTAATTACTAAATTTTGAATATGTCCTTTTAGGTGGATATTACTTTTTAAGTGACCCTTTTTTAGGAAGTAGTTTCTGGTTTGTTAATGGTGTTTCTGGATTTTTTTCTTCCACGTTTGAGTTTTGTGATCTCCCATTTGTTTTCACAATGTTATCTTGTTATTGTGTGAGATAATGAAACATGGGTTAATCTCTATTTACTATCATGAAGTTTCATGGTTTTCAACATTTGGTACATAAAGTTTTTTTCATCCCAAAGTCATACATCAAGTCTTAATTTTGGGACAGTTTCATACATCTGTTAAGTTTTCCGTTAGAACTTCTGTTAAGTGATGATGTGGCACTCACGTGGACAATAACTGTGCGTCATGTGTCAATATGAGCCCACTTCAATATTAAAAAAAAAATACAAAAACACAAAAAAAAAAAAGTCTATGGCTTTGAGCTCAGTTTCTTCTTTGCTCAGAGTCAAAGATCTAAACTGGAAGTCTTAGGGTTTCGGCAGATCTGCGCCGCGTAATGCAGATGGGGATGAGAGAGAGAGGGTGGGATCTGGGTTGTGGATGGCCTACAGTTTTAGAGGGATCCCTCCGGCGAGCTTGCAGCGCCGGCGTCTTAGCAACAACCCAACAGCGGTAGCAATAAATCAAAGAACCCAGAATGTTGAAGCCATGACTTCAAAACATGGTTGTCTCTCCTTCGAGGTTCTGCAGTCCCCCAAAGGTCACGACATGGTTAAGAAATTTAAGGAACCCAGTCCTCAAGAACCCTCATTCTGCAAAGTCAAATAAACAAACCCTCGAGCAACTCACAGCTTCGTCGCAATCCCAACACTTGCAACTACCAACCCGCAACCTTCAGCATCTCGTCTCTCTCACCATTTTAAAATTGAACAACAACTGCATCTCTTTTGCAGACCCGCGACTCCCAGATCCACACTTCAGCCTCCTACAAATTCTAGCCTCAACCCACAACCTTCAGTGTGCGAATAGGAATGAGAGAGAGGGAGGGTGGGATCTGGGTTGGGGGAAGACCCTCCATTTGCACCTCTGCCAACCGCACCAGCTTCTGAAGTCCCAAGGCTTGGAGCGGGTCAAGGTTTTCGACTTCGACCCGGCCGTGCTCCGGGCCCTAGCTGGATCCAACATCAAGGTCACCGTCGACCGCTTTCCTCCACCGCCAAGTCTCAGTCTTTTGCTGCCAACTAGGTCCAGCGAAACGTCGTCGCTTACCACCCCAACACCCAGATCGAAGCTATTTGCATCGGCAATGAGGTTTTCGTTGACACCCACAACACCACCAAGTTCCTCATCTGTCGGGTATTAACCGGCGGGGGGACCCCCTTGAGGCCCAAAGAAGATCTGACTTGTCTACCTTTTCGCTCTATTAACGAGGACAAGAAATTTGGTCCCACATCGGAGAGAAACTACAGGATCTTCTTCCCCAACGAGCGGAAGGTGTACGAGGATAAGCTGTAGGCGAGACTAGACTATGCTTGCAAAGCAGAAAAGGGAGGCTGGTGTAGTTTGCAGAGGTGAAAATGGAAGGTCTTGCGGGTTGCATAGAGAGATGGGAGGGGGGTGGGGTAAAAGACGGGTAGTTTTTTTTTTGGGTTTAGGGTAAGAGACGGGTAGGTTTTTTTTTAGTATTTTTTTTTATGTATTTTAAATTTTAATTTTAATTTTTAAATATTTTTTAATTTCCATGTGGCCCATATTGACACGTGGTGTTCAGTTATTATCCAAGTGGGCGCCATGTCATCAGTTAACGGAGGTTCTAATAGAAAACTTAACGGATGTATGAAACTGTCCCAAAAATAAGACTTGAGGTATGACTCTGGGATGAAAAAAACTTCATGTATTAAATGTTGAAAACCACGAAACTTCAAGGTAGTAAATAGAAATTAACCCATTAAACATATATTATTCTGCTAATTTACTCTCTGTTTCTGGCGGCTTGAGGCTGGTACATTGTGCAGGCTTTATCCAGATTCTCTATTGCTTCAACCTTTTGCTTTCTGCTGGTAAGTTAAGTGGTTTTTAGCTTCAGGTTTGTACCAGTAATGTAAACGCTGATAGTTTATTTTTTGTTGATAAGTTATAACAATGACGGATCTACACTTAAAGAGTTGTGCCAACTTCTTGAAGTTTTGAACGTTGCCCGACACATGTTTGATGAAATATCCCAATAAGCATTGGATGCTGCCTGCCTGTTACTTAGGCGTGCAAGGTTTATGAAGACTTGCTCAACACCCTATTGATTAATCAGTCATGTCTCTATCATTTTTTTGTAAATTTTTTTGCTAGAGTTGGATTAATGTGCTGACTATGGTGGGATATTTGAACTATATTTTAATCATGTATTTGTTTTTGGTAATAAATCATTATGTTATTATATCTTTTCTTTGGTAGGTTTTGATATAGAAGAATAGGTTTCACTTTGGGTACGTTGTGAACTTTGGCATACATCAACTTTAACTTTAGATTTAGGGTTTTTTTTTTAATTTTTTTTTTTTATTATGTAAGCTCATCCAATATCCAACTATTGTCGAAAGTTTAGCATGTTTTTACTTGGAGTGATGTGCACATTATGTACTAAATGATTTATACCTTCTAAATTAACATAATGCTAAAAGACCTACCAAATAAGACACATTTAACTTACATTGTATAACGTTTCATCAGTCCAGTAAGTACCAATAATAAAAACATTATGTACCATACATCTGCTACATTCTAAATTAAAATTATGTTATGAACCATATGAAATTGGTTCTAGGTGGAATATCCTGTATATAAAAATTATAATCTACCAGACTGATTAGTCAAGCTTGCTAGTCAACTAAGATAGATTGGTTAGTCGATAAATCAAAGATTCAATAACCAATTTCAAATACCAAAAGCTATCCTAGTCTGCAAGGCCTCAGTTCATTCAAAGTTATTAATATATCAAGCGAGCATGATTGTGAGCATATACTAATTAAATATTCAAGTTATACATGTAGCATGTATATTATGTGAGATATGTGACAATATAAATAACTTTGAACACAAGATGTTTTCGGCCGGAAAAACCCATCTCTGGGTTAAAAAATCGGGGACTCTCCACTGAGTCTAATTGACTAGTATAATCAAGGTTTTTACAAAGTACCACGCAAAGCTCAATTCCTAGACCTAGTCTACGAAGAAGCTTTACCTTTATGCAACCTTACCTCACACAAGATGGATTCCTTCGGTCTTCATGAAGGGCAGATCCTCATGAGCTCTTCACCTTGTGGCACCGAAAATGTATTGTCTCCAGTCTTCACAAGATGGCAGCTCCTCCTGAACTCTTCACATTGTGGCACCGAGACCAACACATGAACTATGCATAAGATGATATGTCAATGATATGCAAATCTGGATTCAAATGTCCAGTTAGTTTCTCTAGTGAAACTGTTGAAGGAAGAACCTAACAAGAATCCTAAAATAGGTCAATTTAAAAAATTTGAAACTAGGAACACTTGACCACAAATTTAATACAAAACCACAAAAACAATGCTTCAATGATTGGGTGTTTAATGCATGAAAAAAAAGTTTGTCAATTAGGGTTCATAAATGAGAAAGAGGAAGAAGGTGAAAGCATAAATGCTCTGTCTCTCTCTAACTTTTCTCTCTAAACAATATAATCTAAAAACCCCCAAGGAAGAAGTGAAAACCTGGCCAAAGATATATACAAAAAGGATGTTTCATTTCAGCTAGTAAAGACAAGGAACATGTGTCACACCACAGAGCAATTTGGGTAGATCCACGACTAAAAGTTGGTAACCAACAAAAAGTTGTCAGTCAGCCCATGTGGGCAGGTCTTAATTTGCGTGCCCAACTTGCTGGAAATTTGCGCGCAAGCTTGACTAGACAGCTAAGCTAGTAAGAAAGAAGATGTGTGTTGATGCACAAAATCAGTGAGGACTTTGGTACAACAGAAAGTGTCAAGCTTGTGACTTTCGCTAGATTGCTCCGGTCACTAGTGTGGATAAGTATGTAAATGGATAGAGATAAGGAAGCAAACACAAGATGTACGTGGTTCACCAGATTAGCTACGTCCATGGAGTAGAAGAGTTCTCATTAATTGTAAAGGGTTTACACAAGTACATAGGTTCAAGCTCTCATTTAATGAGTACTAGTGAATGATTTAGTACAAATGACATTAGGCATTATTGTGGGAGAATGATCTCCCTTTATAGAAGAGAGTTTCTAGCTTTGTTCTGGCTTTGACACGTGTCATGCTGTGATTGGCCTTTGATGTTGACACGTGTTTCCCTGTGATTGGCCTCTTGGTGTTGACACATGTTGCGCTGTGATTGGCCTCTTGGTTGGAAGGAAACTCTTATGGGTCCTTGACAGTATAACATTGACCGGTGCTTGGAAGTTTCGGGATTGGTCAAGTATGGTACAAACAGTGCTCCCCTAAGTTCCTGAGTGAGGGAAGCTCCTCGGTTGAGGACTTGCAAGATCCAAGTCGCTGAGTAATTACGAAACTTCTAAGTATCAAAGTGTGGTATCGTTTTCACTTACCTTATTTGTCTCATAGGTAGATGTGGCATCTTCTCTGAAAGTAGTTTTCCTCCATCTAGGGGTGGTATCTTTAACTGATGGGGATGCACAAGGTAATGTATCATTTTCACTTGAAGCTTACTTGTAGTTTCGAGCTTGGTCAAGTACGATACAAACCCTATAATATGAGTCCCCCAAGTATCTAAGCGAGAAGATCTGCCGAAAGAGGTGACATATATAGTAAACAATCAGAGTTCCAAGCAGTCAGTCTCAGATCGAAAGTTTGATCTCGTGTTCCGGCTGATTGTTCTCATTCTCCTTGTTCTGTAGACATCAACAAGGACAAAGACAAGGACATGGAAAAGAGATGATATGAGATACTTTTGCTTTTGAAGAAGTAACTTTCCACAGGCTTATTCTTGAATTGGGCTGGAGGGTTTTTTGGTTTCTTCCAGAGTATAAGGCCGACTCAAGAATTTGAGGGTCAAAACAAGTCCATTAAATCAAGAGTGCGTTCGACCTTGATGATATGGGATATTTTTTCTGTTGACAAAGCAATAGATAAATCGGCACTTGTTCTGTTGCGCTTGTTTCCACATGCTTCCTTGTATCATTCTCACTTGCCCTATCTGTTTCTCAGGCAGATGTGGTATCTTCTCTGGAAGCACAACATGTTGAAAATGAGTACTTAAGAGTAATGCCAGGTAAGTAATCAGGCAAAGGGTTACAGGCAGTCAGTTCCTGACTGGAAGCTTGATTCCAAGTGCTGACTGATTGCTCTCTTTCTCCTTGTCTTGCAGGTAAGAACAAAGGCGAAGGAAAAGATAGGGAAAAAGCATGATATGGGATACTCTTGCTTTTAACCTTGATGATATTAGATACACTTGCTCTGGTATGGCTTGTTTACAAAGGTATTATCGGGGGAAAGAAAGCTGAGTATTTCAAGAGGCTTCGTTGGGAGTGCCCTCTTAGATATGAGGAAAGGTTGAACATTTTTGCAGGTTTGCCTATCTATGGAGGATGGAGGTCGCCATAAATAGGAGTTTCCCCAACAAGTAGTAATGCTGTTCCTTTACCTTTCTTGGTCATATCAATGTAGTGGGAGCTGTAAGCTTCACGTGTTTTAATTTTGTCAGAGCACTTTGAAAAAAGCGGTCCGTGGTGTCCGGAGAGAAGATGTTACGTGTGAAGATTGCAGACAAGCTTTATCCAAGAAAATCTAGCTCTCGAAGCTCGGAGAGTGATGCCTCTTCGATTTTCGGGAAAGAAGATATGTTAAAGATCTGGCTCTCGAAATTCGGAGAGCGTTGCCTCTTCGATTTTTGAACAAGCAATCCTATTGGGAGTCAGGCTTTCAAGATTCGGAGAGCGGTGCCTCTTCAATTTTTGAGAAAGCAATCCTGTTGGGAGTCTGGCTTTCGAGATTTGGAGAGCGGTGCCTCTTCGATTTTTGAGCAAGTAATCATGTTGGGGGTCTGGCTCTCGAGATTTGGAGAGCAGTGCCTCTTCGATTTTTGAGCAAGTAATCTTGTTGAGGGATCTGGCTCTCGAGATTTGGATAGTGGTCCCTCTTGGATTTTTGAGCAAGCAATCTTGTTGGAAGTGTTTTCTCGGATGTGAGTAAAGGTTAGGCATTTTTGCCAGTCTGCCTTGCCACGGAGCATGGAAGTTGACACACATAAGGACTTTCCAGTTATCAAGCAGTGGTGTTATTCCTTTACCCTTGTGGGTAATAGTAGGGTGGCTGGACCTTTAAATTTTATGTGTCTAAACTTTGTCAGAGCTCTTTGGCAAAGTTATCCGGGGTACCCGAGGAGTTGATGTTGCGTGTGGAGATTGTCAACAGATTTTACTCAGGAAAATCCGCTTCTCGAAATCCAGAGAGTGGTGCCTCTTCGATTTTTGAACAAACGGCCCTGCTACCCTTTCTTTTATAAGGGCACCAATTGTGTGCAAGAAGTACGTTCAGATAGTTATTGCTTGTAGGAATTTTCCCTTTATTTTTGTACTTCAGAGATTTATTGGACCTCATTTTTCCTTCATCATTTCTGAAAATGTCTGGCCCATCCGACCGTCGTTTTGACTTGAACTTTGGTGAAGAGGCAGCCACGCCTCCTCAAGACAACATATGGCGCCCATCCTTCTTATCCCCTACTGGTCCTCTTACCATTGGTGATTCTGTGATGAAGAATGATATGACCGTTGCGGTGGTGGCTAGGAACCTTCTCACTCCTAAAGATAACAAACTACTTTCCAAACGGTTTGATAAGTTGGCTGTTAAGGATTCTCTGGCTCTCAATGTTCAGTGAGCAGGTTCTATATCTAATATGGCCCAACGCCTATTTGCTTGAACCCGCCAAGTTGAATCATTGGCGGCTAAAGTGATAAGTCTCAAACAGGAGATCAGAGGGCTCAAGCATGAGAATAAACAGTTGCACAGGCTCGCACATGACTATGCTACAAACATGAAGAAGAAGCTTAACCAGTTGCAGGAATCTGATGGTCAGATTTTACTTGATCATTAGAGGTTTGTGGGTTTGTTCCAAAGGCATTTATTGCCTTCGTCTTCTAGGGCTGTACCACGTAATGAAGCTCCAAATGATCAACCTTCGGTGCATTCTCCTTCTAAGGTTCTGCCCAGTACTGAGGCTTTAAATGATCACCGTCCGGTGCCTCCTCTTTCTGGGGCTCTACCGACTGCTGAGACTTCTTCTGAGCAACCTTTGTGAAGGCTCCATCTTGTTTGTTTATTTTGATTCATGTATATGTACATATTTGTAATTTATCGAAGATATCAATAAATAAGCTTTGCTTCATTTCAACGTATTGTGTTAAATACACCAAGGCCTCATTCACTAAGTTCTTTGAATTTTTTTCTTTTGTTGAAGCTTGTATGTTGAAGCTTTGTGAGTGAAGCATGTAGGTTGAGGTGATGCTCCCTTAATTTCTCGAGTGAGGAAAACTTCTCAGTTGGAGACTTGAAAAATCCAAGTCACTGAGTAGTCATGAAACTTCCAAGTACCGAGGTGTAGTAGCATATGGTAGGAGTCCCCCAAGCCAAGTTTCCAAAGTAACAAAAATTCACCATTTTCCTTTCTAAGTGGTAGCCCAAAACTCCTCCTTCATGTATATTTGTTATGAAAGTTGTTAGGCCCAAAGAAGAGGAGGCCTAGGCCTTTTTTTTTTCTTTTCGAATTTTCGAATTTCCAAATTTTTGAATTTTTGAATTTCCAAATATATATATATATATATATATATATATATATATATATATATATATTTAAGCTTTATAGGTGAAGCGTTGGCGTTGAAGCTTTGTAGGTGAAGCTTTGAGGTTGAAGCTTTGTTGGGTACCATGAATTGATTTTGCTTCACACTATCTTGATCAAGAGTGTGTGAAGCTTTTGGCATTTGTAGTTGAAGCTTTGTAGGTGAAGCTTTTGTGTTAAAGCTTTGTAGGTGAAGCTTTGGAGTTGAAGCTTTTGTAGGTGAAGCTTTGGAGTTGAAGCTTTGTAGGTGAAGCTTTTGTGTTGAAGCTTTGGAGTTGAAACTTTGTAGGTAAAGCTTTTGTGTTGAAGCTTTGTAGGTGAAGCTTTTGTGTTGAAGCTTTGAAGCTTTGTAGGTGAAGCTTTGGAGTTGAAGCTTTTGAAGGTGAAGCCTTGGAGTTGAAGCTTTGTAGGTGAAGCTTTGGTGTTGAAGCTTTTGTGTTTTAGCTTTGTAGATGAAGCTTTTGTGTTGAAGCTTTGTAGGTGAAGCTTTTGTGTTGAAACTTTGTAGGTAAAGATTTTGTGTTGAAGCTTTGTAGGTGAAGCTTTGGAGTTGAAGCTTTTGTAGGGAGTTGAAGCTTTTGTAGGTGAAACTTTGAAGTTGAAGCTTTGTAAGTGAAGCTTTTGTGTTGAAACTTTGTAGGTGAAGCTTTGGAGTTGAACTTTTGTAGGTGAAGCTTTGGAATTGAAGCTTTATAGGTAAAGCTTTGGTGCTGAAGCTTTGTAGGTGAAACTTTATAAGTGAAGCTTTTGTGTTGAAACTTTGTAGGTGAAGCTTTGGTGTTGAAGCTTTTGTTGGCACCATAAATTGGTTTTGATTCACACTGTCTTGATCAAGAGTGTGTGAAGTTTTTGAGAATTGTAGTTACCCTCCATTGATGAAGCTTTTGTTAGCACCATAAATTGGTTTTACTTCACACTGTCTTGATCAAGAGTGTGTGAAGCTTTTGAGAATTGTGGTTGAACTCCTTTGATGAAGTTTTTGTTGACACCATAAATTGGTTTTGCTTCACACTGTCTTGATTAAGAGTGTGTAAAGCTTTTGAGAATTGTGGTTGAACTCCTTTGATGAAACTCTTGTTGGCACCATAAATTGGTTTTGCTTCACACTGTCTTGATCAAGAGTGTGTGAAACTTTTGGGAATTGTAGTTGCCCTCCATTGATGAAGCTTTTGTTGGCACCATAAATTGGTTTTGCTTCACACTGTCTTGATCAAGAGTGTGTGAAGCTTTTGAGAATTGTGGTTGAACTCTTTTGATGAAGCTCTTGTTGGCACCATAAATTGGTTTTGCTTCACACTGTCTTGATCAAGAGTGTGTGAAGCGTTTGAGATTTGTGGTTGTCTTCCATTGATGAAGATTTTGATTTCCACCATAAATTGGTTTTGCTTCACACTATCTTGATCAAGAGTGTGTGAAGCTTTTGAGATTTGTGGTTATCCTCCATTGATGAAGCTTTTGATTTCCACCATAAATTGGTTTTGCTTCACATTATCTTGATCAAGAGTGTGTGAAGCTTTTGAGAGTTGTGGTTGCACTTCATTGATGAAGCTCTGTTGAATTTCCTAATTTCTTTTTTTTTTTGGGAAAACTAGAAATTTGAAAATGTGGGAGAGACAACATATACAAATTTTGCTTCCACACTATTGAGCAAGAGATTGTGATGCAAGCCACACCTTGTAGTAGTCGAAGGTTTCGATGAACCATATAAATTGAATTTGCTTCGAACAGTCTTGATCAAGAGTGTGTGAAGCTCTCTATGAGTTGTAGTGTTTGCATTGTTATAGAGAAGAAATGTCTGAAACAGATGCAAGAGGGCTGAAGAGCTTGATCTTCGTATACCATGCACTAAAGCCGTTGTTGGCTTGCAATAAGACTTTGTTGGTGACTATAACTCTTGTTAGGCATAAGTGCTCCCTTAGTTGAGTTGTAAAGCTTGAGGGTTTTTGGTTATTTATGAATGTTATGAGTTCACATGTACAAGTTGTACCACTCGTCTTCTGGTTGGTGGAATGAATGGTGGGTTGCTTTCATCACTTGGTTGGTGGTACGAATGTGAGTTCCTTCATCACCTTTCATCACATTTCATCACCTGGTTATGGCACGAAGATGAGTTTCTTCTTCACATTTCATCACCTGGTTGGTGGCATAAAGGAGAGTACGGGTTATACATTTCATCACCTAGTTAGTGGCATGAAAATGAGTTCTTTCTTCACCTGATTAGTGATAAGAGTGGTAAGTTGCCAAATAATATTAGAGTACGGGTTATACATTTCATCACCTGGTTGGTGGCATAAAGGAGAGTACGGGTTATACATTTCATCACCTAGTTAGTGGCATGAAAATGAGTTCTATTTTCACCTGATTGGTGATAAGAGTGGCAAGTTACCAAATAATATTAAAGTACGGGTTGTACATTTCATCACCTGGTTGGTGGCATGAATGAGAGTACGGGTTGTACATTTCATCACTAGTTAGTGGCATGAAGATGAGTTCCTTCTTCACCTGGTTGGTGATAAGAGTGGCAAGTTGCCAAATAATATTAGAGTACGGTTGTACATTTCATCACCTGGTTAGTGGCATGAAAGAGAGTACGGGTTGTACATTTCATCACCTAGTCGGTGGCATAAAGGTGAGTTCCTTCATCACCTAGTTGGTGAGAATAAGGACAAGGTGTTGAGGCACATTGTAGTAAGTGTTGAATGACACAAAGTGGGTTGAACCCTTTCGAAGTACAGTTGGCTTATGTATGGATGTGTTGGAATGTATGATGTTTATGTATGAATGTGTTGGAATGTATGATGTTTATGTTGATTAACATGAGTGATGCTTATGAATGTTTTGCTATGCATGAAGGGATCCATGCTTTCGATATGTGAACCATGTTGGTTGTAACACTTAGTATCACATACTTTGTGTCAAAATACGCATGTTGAAGCTCTGAGTTTGAGTATAGAAGTGGGTCAGCGTAGACCAAGTGTTCCAGTGCTAGGAATGCAAAAGACTCAGAAGAAATTGTCTGAATTCTCTATTCTTTAAATATTTGCCGAATGGCTTGTGTGACAAAAGATCTCAAGCGGTTAAGGGTCAAAACATTTGCAATGTGTATGCCTTCTTATAATAGCATTTCCTTTAGTACCTAGTCTTCCACTTTGAAAGAGTGAGGCTTGGCCCCATAGTCACAATAGTCGACGGAACGTTCACCCCTGGTTGTCTTGATACGAACTTTTATCCCTCTTGTTGTAATGGGCTTACTAAGAGTAAAAATTCTTCCTCTTACTAAGAGACAAATACGTTTGGTGACTTAGCGAGTAGCTAAATGAGGCAGAAGATGATGTAATGGGTGTTTGAATGGCTAAGATCTCCTCACTTAGTAGAACTTGACTTCCACTTCCCACTTGTTGATAGGGGTTAACCATATAGGGGTTCCCTTGGTATGTCATTGCTTCGGCGGAGGCGTGGTTGCAAGCATGTGCCATCACCTTAGAGTAAGTCTTCCAAGTGTTGGCATTGATCATGTACTTGAATAAACAACCATGTAAGCCTGTCGTGAAGGCTTTGAAGGCGGTATTGTCATCTGCTTTAGCGCAACGAGAATACTAATGGCTAAAGTGACCAGTATGCATTCGTAATGACTAGTCCGACTTCTGGCAAATAGTGTACAAGTCATCTGCAGAATGTAAGCTATCGTTCTGGAAGATGTGTTAAAAGACAAATAGTTTCCTTAGTTCCTTAATTGAGTCTATTGTCTCGGGTAGAAGACGACAATACCAGTTTAGAGCTCCGCCAGAGAGGATGAAAGGGAAGAGAAGACATCGTTCTTCGTCGGCGTGCATCTGATATGCCATGGTGGACTCAAAGAGGTTAAGATGTTTAATCGGGTCCTCCCTTCCAGTATAGAGTTATAAACCAAGCTTTTGTTTTGTCTTCGCTTGAAATGGGTTGTCGAGAATCCTCCTTATAAGAGGGCCAGGCCTAGGTTGGTTCCAATCAGGTATCTCAGCTTATCGTTCGACCTTCAACTTGTTTACTTCCTTAAGGAGCTGTAAGACAAGAAGATCCTGAGTGGAGTCATGTACCACTGGAGCTTTCTTTTGTAAATCTCCATCTCCTCTTAGAAGTAAGAAGGTTTGATCAAGAGCATGTGATTTTTCCCTAGACTCGCCATACTGACTTCCAAGGTATGTCTGTCGGAACATCTATGAGTCTCTCTTATCTTCATGTTTCTCTAGGACTTGTTGCCCTTTCCCCAAATTGGTAGCCGGCCTGGGACATGGGAGGGGACCAGGTCTTTCAGAAACCCTTGGGTCATTGATCTTCGAGCTTACATGGATGAGATTGTCTTGACGTTGCTTTAGGAAGTCTCGACAGTCGCGAAAAACGGCTTTCGATCCTTCTACTCCTTCTGTAAGGAGGTGCCTTCCTCCATTCCTCCTACTTCGGGTCGAAGCAGCTGGGTTGAGAAAAGTCTCATGTTGGTCACCATTTCAATAAGTAGCTCGCTCTTCAACAGGAATACCCATGTCGAGGGCAAATGACCCTCCGTGTTGGGGGGGCACCCAGTTAATGGTTAACTTCCCCATGGGTGATGAGCTCGTATGTTTTAGTATATCTAGCCTCGTGGAGCATCTCGAAGACCTTCTTATGCTATTCTTGGAAGATCTCATTCTTCATCGCTATCTTGTTGTTCTAAGCCTCCAGCTCATCGACTTTAGCCTGAAGAGCAAACTTCTTTTGTTCTTTCTTTCGTTGCTTCGCACCAACTGCGAGGGGGGTGTCGTTCAGCGTGTTGTGGCTTTCTTCGCTCCCCATGTTAAAGAAGGATGCTTGATCAAAAGAGAGTGTACGAATGGTGGAAACCATCTTGACAAAACTGAAGAGAGTAGGAATAAGTGTGATTCCCACAGACGGATGACTTTGGTACAACATAAAGTGTCAAGTTTGTGACCTTCGCTAGATTGCTTCGGTCACTAGTGTGGATAAGTATGTAAATAGATAGAGATAGGGAAGCAAACACAAGATGTACGTGGTTTACCCAGATTGGCTATGTCCACAGAGTAGAGTAGTTCTTATTAATTGTGAAAGGTTTACACAAGTACATAGGTTCAAGCTCTCCTTTAGTGAGTATTCGTGAATGATTTAGTACAAATGACATTAGGCATTATTGTGGGAGAATGATCTCCTTTTATAGAAGAGAGTTTCTAGCTTTGTTCTAGTATTGACACATGTCATGCTGTGATTGGCCTTTGATGTTGAAACGTGTCGCTCTGTAATTGGCCTCTTGGTGTTGACACTTGTTGCGTTGTGATTGGTCTCCTGGTTGGAGGGAAACTCTTTTGGGTCCTTGACTGTATAACGTGGACCGGTGCTTGGTAGTTTCGGGATTGGTCAAGTATGGTACAAACAACGTGAAATGCACATGCATAGACAAACCTTTTGAAGTCCTTGAACATTTATTCTCGGTAAACACAGCCCATAAACAAAAAAGAAAAGAAAACGCCTAAAGCTAGATTGAGCATGTGGTACAATTACAATGTTGACAAGGAAAGCCAAACCTAAAAGCTCAAGCAGTGGTTGAGGCATCAGAGTTTGTTTTGAGGTCGAATCGAGATTTCTAGGGTTTCGAAAGATCGATGACAAATTCAGGTATTTCCTGGTCGAATTGGACTTCAACCCAGGTATGACAATTATTTCTCTCAACGAGATGTACATATATGTAAAATTTGGTAAATTTTGAAGTTGGTCAGAAATTGGGTTTTCGTTCATTGGAAACCGCCGTGTGCAGTGACGTGTGGCCAGTGAGAAATTAAATTTTAGTGAATAATTATTAAGAAAATAAATTTATTTTTGTTAATAGCATAAAAATTAACCATAACTTTATATTTTTGGCCTATCATAGTAATTAGTTTCCGAATTAATTTTTGGGATGTTACAAAATGGTATCAGTAAACGATTATTGAGAATAGAAATTTATTTTGGTTAATTAGCTTCTGAATTAATTTTTGGGACGTTACAAAATGGTATCAGTGAACGATTATTAAGAAAAGAAATTTATTTTGGTTAATAGCGTAAAAATTAACCACGACTTTATTTTTTTGGTCTATTACAGCAATTAGCTTCCAACTTAATTTTTGGGACGTTACAAAATGGTATCAGTAAACGATTATTAAGAAAAGAAATTTATTTTGGTTAATAGCGTAAAAATTAATCACGACTTTATTTTTTTGGCCTACCACAGTAATTAGCTTCTGAATTAATTTTTGGAACATTTCATTAGTAAAGGGAAATAACACATTATCATTTCCAGTTGCCAAAAAGGGAGGGACATCAGTGTCATCAATCTTGACATTTATAGACTCCATGATGATTTTTGTTCTCAAATTGTAAACCCTATAAGCTCAACTTGTGTTGGAGTACCCTTAGAAGATTTCTTCATCACTCTTAGTATCAAACTTTGTTTTATGTGCTCGATCATGTAGAATGTAGCAAACACTCACAAAGACTTTGAAATACTTTACCATTGGTTCCTTACCCCTCCAGAGTTCATAAGTTGTCATATTAGTGCTAGGTCTGAGAAACACTCGATTTTAAGATGTAGCAAGTAGTGTTCATGGCTTTGGCCCAAAAGTGTTTTGCCAAGTTTTTGTTGTTAAGAAGCACCCTAGTTATCTCTATCAAAACACGATTTTTCCTTTCCACAACACCATTTTGTTGAGGGGTGATTGGAGTTGAAAATCCATGCTTGATGTCGTTTGTTGAACATAAATCATCAAAGTGAGCATTCTCAAATTCGGTTCCATGATCAATTCTAATTATGACTATAGTAGGATGGCTAGACAAAGATTCATTCAACATTACTATGTACACAGTGAGGAACTATTGAAAGGTATCAGATTTTTAGGCTTAAAAAGCATACCCAAGTGAATCTAGAGTAGTCATCCACAATTACCAAGATGTACTTCTTGCCACCAAGAGATAAAGTTTGAATTGGTCCAACAAGATCTATATGAATCAATTGAAGATGTTTAGTTGTTCCAATGTTAGTCATTTTCTTGTGAGCCACCCTAGATTGCTTTTCTAATTGACATAATCCACAAACATAGGAGTCAGAAATAGAAATAGGTGGTAGCCCCCTCATAACCTCATGCTTGGACAATCTCTTGAGGTCTTTGAAGTTCACAAAGTCTCTTATGCCACAATACACTAGTTTTATCAATAGCTTTGTTGCACTTGGGAGTATTCAACAACTTTAGAGACATCAAGACTGTTGCAATTGTTTCCAGACCTCGGGAGTACAAACAAGTTCTTTCCATGTTCATCCACAATCCAGCAACCCCTTTTGAGAAGCACACTCCATCAGTCACATCATCACACAATTGGCTAATGCTAATGAGATTTGACTTCAACCTATCAACATAGCTAACATTTTCAAGCTTAGGTAATCCAAGGATCTTTACATCACTTTTCCCTATGATCTGAGACTTGTCCCCACTACCAAACACAACACCACTGCCAATAAAATGAACAAGAGATGAGAAAGCCTCTTTATCTCCAATCATATGATGAGAGCACCCACTATCAAAGATACCACACATTTGGTTTGGTTACAAATAAAGCATTTAAAATAACAAGGCACATGTTGAGACTTTTTGAACCCATTTGAAGCGAGGACTTACCCTTTTCATACTAGATGACTGTACAATTTGAGCAATTGTGTTGACTTCATTGACCATTTGATCCACTTGATTCTTCAAAGTATCATTCTTCACAGAGTGAAGTTTCCTACACTTAGGACAAATGTGACCCAATTCACCATAGTGATGACATGTGCGAATGAATCTAGACTTCGAGCTTGGATTGACTTTAGGTGCCACAAGAAGAGATTAAGCAATTTTCCATGTAACCAAGGCCACTTTTGTGCTAAGGCTTAGCATCTTATCCATTTTTTCAGGCCCAATGGTAAGACAAATAACCTTGTCATTTGCCTCATTGAACTCAAGAAGCTGTTTCCGATTAGCCTCATGATACATAACGTTATTTGCTTTTAAAGCATGAATTTGATTCATCAAGATTTCTTGAGATTCCAACAATTTTTGAACTTAAGTTTCAAGAACATAAATAACTTCATCTTTTTCCTCTTTGTCATCGCAAGGAAAATCCTTCTCATTTTGCTTCTCGATATGTGCCTCAAGATAGCCAATTTTTTCATCTAGTTCAAATTTGACTAGATGAAGACCTGTTTTCTTTCTGCAACTCAGCAACCTTCTTGGACAGCTCAATCTTTTCCACTTTTGTAGTACAAGTCTCATAAAAAATAGTATCATACTTGATGCACAATTCATCATAAGTCATTTTCTCATTGTCATTCTGCACTAGACTATCATCACTTAAGACACTTCCTCCATTTGAGCAACAAAAGCAACAACTTTTTCTTCATCATCTGACGGCTCATTAAAATGCGTAGACCCTTCACTTTCACTCTGAGTAGCCATCATTGCTTTGTCCATTCTTTGACTTGATTCCTTGTTGTTCGCACACTCATCAGCATGATGCCCAATATCACCACAAGAAAAGCATAAACCAAATTCTCTAGATGAGGATTTGACCCTTTTACTTGTGAACCTTCCTTGTTCTCTACCAAAAGTAAATTTTCCATGAGATTGGTACTTTTGAGTTTTTAGAGAACTCCCCAACCTTGTTTATCTCTATTCCTTTATTGTTGAGAATTCTTCTGAATTGGTTGACAAACAAGGCAACATTATCTTCTGGAGCTTGCTCACAAGGAACAATGACAATCTTTGCATTTTCAACACTATGAAGAGCAACATCACTCATTTTCTTGGCATCATCCTTCTCTACATCTAGCTCCATTTTATAAGTGATAAGCTTACCCACCATTTTTCCAAGTTTGATCCCATTCAAATCTTGAAATTCTTGAATGACAACTTTCTTAGCCATGAATCTCTTAGGCAAAGATCTCAAGGTCTTCTGAACAACGATAGCTTCATCAATAGGTTTGCCCAACCCTAAAGCTTCATTAGTTAACATTTCAACTTTTTCATAGAAAGCCGAGAAGGTATTACATTCTTTCTTTCTCAAGTCCTTAAACTTTGAAAGATTCATTTGAAGTTTGAGATTCCTCCGCTTGTTTATCTCCTTCATAAAGAATTCTGAGCTTGTTCCAATCTTGCTTGGTCGTTGCGCAACATCGAATATGTGCAAATTGAGTTGGAGAAATGACGGTGACAATGGTATTTCTTGCTTTTCTGTTTACCATTGTAGAAGAAACTTCATCAAGAGACCATTCTTCTTTAGATTTAACCACAAATTCACCATTAACATTTCTTGATGGTGTTTTCCATTCCAGGGTAAGATAGTCAACAACAATTAAGTATTGAGCTTCTAGAAAGATTTGAAACTTTTCACTCCATGTAGCATAATTAGATCCATCAAAGAATGGAGGAGTATTGCAAGATGTACCAACATGCTCATGGTCTATGATGAGATTCCACCCAATACCAGTAAATCCCAGAGATCACTCTATGTATATCTAGTAAGGCTCTGATACCAATTGAAATTGGTACCAGGCGGAATATCTTGTATATAAAAATTATAACCTACTGAACTGAGTAGTCAATCCCGCTAGTCAACTAAAGATAGATTGGTTAGTCAATAAATCAAAGATTCAAGAACCAATTTCAAATACCAAAAGCTATTCCAGTCAGCAAGGCCTCAGTTCATTCCAAGTTATTAATGTGTCAAGTGAGCATGATTGTGAGCACATACTAATTAAATATTCAAGTTATACATGTAGCATGTATATGTATGTGAGACAAATAACACAATATAATTTTGAACACAAGATGTTTTTTTGCCAGAAAAACCCACTTTTGGGTTAAAAAACCAAGGACCTTCCATTGAGTCCAATCCACTAGTATAATCAAGGTTCTTACAAAGTACCACGCAAAGCTTAATTCCTAGACCTAGTCTACGGAGCAACTTTACCTTTGTGCAACTTTGCCTCACACAAGATAAATTCCTTCAGTCATCACGAAGTGGCAGCTCCTCCTAAGCTCTTCACCTTGTGGCACCGAAAACATGTTGTCTCCAGCCTTCATAAGATGTCAACTCCACATAAACTCTTCACCTTGTGGAACCGAGATCAACACACAAACTATGTATATGATGATATGCCAATGATAGGCAAATTTGGATTCTAATGTCCAGTTAGTTTCTCCAGTCAAATTGTTAAAGGAAGAACCTGATGAGAATCCTAAAATGGGTCAGTTTTAAAGATTTGAAACTAGGAACACTTGACCACAAATTTAATGCAAAACCACAAAAACAATGCAACCCTATTCTTCAATGATTTGGTGTTTAATGCATGAAATAAGGTGTTGCAATTAAGGTTTCATAAATGAGGAGGAGAAAGAAAGTGAAAGCATAAATGCTTTGTCTCTCTCTAACTTTTTACTCTAAATAATATAATCTGAAAACCCTGCCAAAGATATATGCAAAAGGGATGTTTCATTTTAGCTAGCAAAGACAAGGAACATGTGTCACACCACAAAGCAATCTGGGCAGATCCATGGTTAAAAGCTAGTAACCAACAAAAAGTTGTCAGTCAGCTCATGTGGGCAGGTCCTAATTTGTGTGCCCAACTTGCTGGAAATCCGCGCGCAAGCTTGACTAGACAACTAAGCTAGTCAGAATGAAGCAGGAATAAAGACATGAAATGCACATGCATGAACAAACCTTTTGAACAGAGATGCGCCACATCTTTGAACATTTCTTCCTAGTAAACATAGCCCATAAATAGAGAAAAGCCTAAAGCTATATTGAGCATGGGATACAATGACAATGTTGACAAGGAAAGCCAAACCTAAAAGTCTAGACTTCACACCATACGATCACTATGTGTCAATAGCATGAATTAACATACTGGTTAGTTAGTAGTGTAATACCGAATGATAATTACTCATAGACATAATGTACAAAGACATACCAAATAATTGTTATGTTTCAAACGCACACTATATAACATTTCATCAAATGAGTACATTTTAAAATAAAAACTTTATGTACCAAACATGTGGAAAATTCTAAATTAAAATTACTACATGAACTAAACAATCATTATTTGTCAATATAATATTAATTAACTTACTAGACTTATGGTACACTCTAAATTGGCAGACCTCAGGTACTTATATATTAACTTATCAACTCGTAGTACATAATGCTCATCACTTGTAAATACATAGTATTGGTCATGCACAAAACTCGTTGCTAAGGCAATGTTTTGTGAAGTTCTTGAATACCAATAACGACCAAATTAAAAAAAAATATGTAACCAGGTATATTTCACTACACAAATATTTATCTTCATGAACTACCATTTAATATCCATTTTTACGGTAGCCTTTTTCTTTACATTTCTCTAGCATTTTTTTTCCCATTTGAGTAAATACTAGCCTCTCGGCACAACTCAACATGGCTTAGACTCTCCAAACATTCTCTATCGATAATAGAAATAAAATAGCATAAATTCGACTTATATTCTTAACAGAGCAATCTTGCAAATACATTTTAATCAAACTCTCTACTTACCAACAAAGCCGAAAGACAACCTGTTACAAAATGTGGTTTATTAGCATGTACAAGCGATTTGTTCAAACACTCAGTCATCCCCATTGCCCAATTATATGTTTGAATTTGAATCAAGTTCTCACATATACCCACTATTTTCCACGAAATTTGGGTAGAACTATTGTATAACAAGAGTGTGTTATAGAAATAAAGGCACACCAAACTTGCAAAGTCTTCATTTGATCTTTTTGCAACTGCAGTTTTTATGGATGCCTCAATTCTAGTCTTAGTAACACGGTCAACCACATCTGAGAGATAGTTAGACATGAATGTTATTTTCTTCGTTTTATCTTCTGGTGGTACGTATTCCAAATGTTTCCTTTCATTAGGATTGCCAAATATCAGCAATGTCATTAGCAATCAACACCCTTTTGATGTAACCAAATACAAAACACCTTTGATCTTTGTCATATTGTTCAATTATCATCTTGCTATCACTGTCCAAAGTACTTAAGTGCTCAGTTGTTAACATATTCTCCAAAATGGTTGCCTTCATATGAAAATTGTGTCCGACCTTAACATATACTTCAATTGCATCATACAAACCAACAAAGTGTAGAAGCTTTGATAGGTAGTTCATGCTCCCATTCTTAGTCGTTGGTAGCGGCATCATGTACCTTGAACATTTTTAATTGGTAGTCGACATCTAGTATTTATGTTGATATTCTACAATAGAATAAAAATAAGTATACAAACTAACAACTAATACTGGATCACAAGTTAGAACCATAATATTCTATTTCACTATTTCACTATTTCACTATTTTTTTACATAAAAGAAGAAAATCTTACATGGCAGAGAAAAATTATTCTATTTCACTATTTCCGTACTACTTTTCTTTTTATAAATAATTTATTATTATTAAGGGGAAGGATTCGAAACTGTTATAATAATTTAGGAGAATAAGGAGTTTCGAACCCAGTATGCATGGATAGACACCCAATACCCTACCCACTACAATATTGGACCACATGCTATGTCCTTACTACTGCTAATGCATAAAAATTGATACAAAGAGTCGAGTGCTCTATCTTGATTAACCAACACTTAACAAAACGTACCCACTCTTACTATATCAAATACTAACAAAGAGATAAGTTATTCATCTTCATTAGCCAAAACGTACCAATCCTTCCCATTTCAACTGTAATCTAATCATTTAATTGAAAACAGAGCAAACTTAAACCAATTATTGAACGATAACAAATGTAACAACCAGAGCCAACACACACACACACACACACACACACACACAAAAACCACCTTAGACTTCAAAAGAGCAAACTTAAACCAATTGTTGAATGATAACAAATGTACCAACCCTAGCCAACACACAAAAAAAAAAAAAAAAAAAAAACAACCTTAGACTTCAAAAGACGATCAAAATCAATGCACCCAACTTATAATTTGAATAAAAAAAAAAACCGGAACGTCAATAGCAAGTGGACCTTGGTACGGAAAGAGGGAGCTTAAAACTTGCCGTACATTCATTTAAGGGGAGAATGTGTTGTTGGAGAATAAACTTCACAGGAGGAAATTAACATGATTCATACTCTGAAATTCAAAAACCAAAATCTGCTTTGTTAAATGCTATGGCAGGTCATGTAATTTACGTAAATTAAAATACACAGGGCATCAAAATTATAAGAGAATGATTAATCAAATTGTTAAAACAAACAAATGTTTAGTCTAAGAAGCTTAAAAACGAGAGGGCTACATCGAAACGCCCTAATAAATAAACCATACCACAACGATTTAGTGAGATAATAACGTATATACTCACTTATATATGAAGAGAAATATCACCAAATTGTTGTGGTAATCACATATTTAATTTACTTAGACAAGTGAGTTCAATACTTGATTATCAAATCTCCGCCCTTTAAAGTTTGCCATATATAATTGGTTAAGACCAAGGTATTAAATATCGATGATATCGGAAATATCGGTAGTCCGAAAACACGGAAATATCAATGGAAATATCGGGATAATATCGATATCGACAAAAATAATATGGAAACCACAGAAATTGTAAGAAAAACTTGGAAATTTTTATTGAAACTTTGCAGGATGTTTATTTAGTCAATTATCTATTAGTTTATCATAAAAAAAAATTGGAAGGGAATGCATTGCATGATGGATTTAACATTATCAAGTTGATTATATAGCGAGCTGGCAAACATTTTGAGTGTAGAAAATATGTAGTAATTAATGAAAGAAGTTTAAACACACCATAATCATTTATATATAATGAATTAGTACAATATTTTACTATCTTCATCATCTCCATGTGTATAGCGAGTGTATTATGAAGAGTAGTTATCAAATGATAAATCCCCAAAATAGTTTTGCATGTAATTGTTAACATGCCACCCATATGGATCCGAGATTGGTTGACCTTGTCCATAAGCAAAACCATTTGAAGATTGAGTCTCGGATTGTTTCCATGAGTAGCTTGATTCCATCCAACAGGAATGGGATATGAAGGGTAGGGAAATGGTTGGTTATGAGTATAACCATAGTTACTACTTCCCACTCCAACAGAGTCCGAAGTTATAGATAACGAGTCATCTTCTTGACTTGACAAAATCCCCTTGCCTCTTTCTCTACGAGTATAGTCCTTCCCTATGGCACCAATTCCTGGTCCTGCCCGCCCACTGCCATGGTCCTCATCCTGTGTTGCATGCATGAAGTTTGCCTCACCAGTGAAGGGGCTCATAAATCCGGGAGGTGGTCCAACATAGTTTCCATATCCACCACCACTACCTCCAGCTCCACTATATCATTCATCATTCCCACCTCCAGTGGTAGGTGAGTCTCCTCCTGATCTTGTACTAGAGCTATCATTAGTATCAGCACGATGTTGTGGTTATGTAGGATTGGAAGAAGGTGGAATTCCAGCGTTTCTTGGTCTTGGGCGCAAAAGTTCTTCCAAAGAGTCAGCGCTGCTAGATCCCACCTCCTCCGCTAATAGTCTTTCTACATTTATCCCTTCATTACGTGCTTCTTCAGCAACTCTAGGAGCTGGGTTGCCTTCATCATCATCTAAATGAAGAGGTCTAATCCATTGATAAAGTTGGTTAACCTCTGTATCATCATCTTCAACAACAATATCAAACACATCTAGTGGGTCACCACGGTCGACATGATCTATTTCTGCTTCCTTATCTCGAATTTGAAGCTTCATGTTGTAGTAGCAATAAACTAATTTTTCCAACCGACTATGAGCCAACCTATTTCTTTGCTTTGTGTGTATGAGTGCAAATGTGCTCCAATTTCTTTCACAATCAGATAAGGAAGCTGTTTGTAATAATACTTTGATTGCTAACTTTCTCACAGTTGGTGCATCGGTCTCATACATGATCCACCATTCAGCTACAATGAAAAACAATGTTGATAAGCCTAATAACTCCAACAAATTCTATTATAAACTTATCGTGAAATATGTTTACACTCACTAGGAGACATTTTTGTTCGAGCAGCAACTGATGTTGGTTCTCCAAAAGTTCTTCTTGTATCTTTAAACCATGTTAGCTGAATTCAATAAATCATGTTAGTTTAATCCAACAAAGTAATTATTATAATTTAAGTAATTGTGTACCTCATTTCCAAATTGGTCAACTGCTGGTGATGCGGGGTCTAATTTAGATTATACATTATGTACAGCACGTATAAGGGTACTATCATCTCCAACACCGGGTCTGTATTGGTATCGAGGATTCAAATAATATGTTGTTCAAAGAAACACATACTCTAATAAGAGAAATAAAACTTAAGCAACTAAAGAAATGAATTGCAAATTATGACATAATTTATACATGCTGCATGCAAATCGTGGTATAATGTTTTATACCATTGGTCTTCAATTATCTTTATGACCCACCTTGCACCATGTTTGCTTTCAAATTCATCATTCACTACACGCATCAACTCATATATTGCCCCCATAGTAGGATACACTTCTGTGTCAACGATCCGTAAAATTTTGTAAAGAGGTTCAAACACTTAGCACACATGTTCTGATTGTGTCCAAAAAGCATGATCAAGCACTATACTTTCCACCATACGACCTGCATTTGAGCGGCTCAAATTGTGGTTGGCCCAATCGTCACTAGTGAATAGTTGCTTCAACCCTGCTTTCTTCTTAAGTATGCTATCTAATGCAATATAGTTGGTGGCGAATCGAGTGGTAGCTGGACGAATAATGTCTCCTTTGCAAAATTCACGCATCTTTGCCAACAACCAACCGTGATTGTAAATATAATTTGTGATCGTTCTAGCTCTTTTTACCATAGTAGCAACATTCTTTCTTTTCCCCATTGCCTCAAACATGAGATCAATACAATGTGCTGCACATGATGTCCAAAACACATTATGATGCTTCATTAACTTTTTTCCAGCTTTGACAAATGCAGAACCATTGTCGGTCACGACTTGGACAACATTATGCTCTCCCACATCCATGATCACATCCCTCAATAATTTGTAAATATACTTGTAGTTCTTTATATGGTCTGAAGCATCAACAGACTTCAAAAAAATTGTCTTTCCCTTGGAGTATACCATGAAGTTTATGATAGACAATCTGGTCGGGCCAGTCTATCCGTCACACATGATTGTGTAACCATTAGTTTCCCACTTTAACCTCAACTTGTTAACATACTCGCCAGTGTCTTTATACTCCATATCCAAATATTTGTTTCTTATCTCATAGGGAGTGGGAGGTTGTACTCCAACATCGGCCTGTTGACATCCCACTACTATATTTTTGAAATGATGTGATGATGCTTTCTCAGCAGGGAAATTTTCATAGATAAAGAATTTGCTAATTAGACGCCCCATTCCCTCCTTCACATTAGCTCTAGTGAAATAACTCCAAATACTCTTTTGACATGCTTTGGATGACTTATATAAACTTGGGGTTATTGGTGGTGTTGGTTGTGATTCTCTAAAACTGCCTCCCCGTCTCATTTGTGCACCACCACTTGTCCCAGAACCTTGTTCTCTATTAGGAATTTTATGAAGGTGTTCTCTTTCCCATGCTGACTGTTTGGAAGCACGTAATGCTTGTTTCAAACTACGTCGTTCTTCAGGTCCCATGTCATCATCACATTCATCCTCATCGTCATCATCATCACTGTCAACTGCTTGGCCATAGACTTCTCCTCATAGCCCAGCTCGAATACTTTCCATTCCATGTGTTATCTTTTCCTTCTGCTGTTTTTTTTTTAATAATGTGCTGATGAATGCCTTCACTTCTGGGGGGACATTATCGCATCGTTGGACATTTTTTGCTGGATCTAATCCACTAATGACACACCACGTCCCGAAGGAGAGCATGCTGGCCGTCACATGAGAGTGACGTAACCATTTACACAGTTCGGAAGCTTTTAAAATACAATTATTAAAATGGAAACCCTCGAGGGTGAGTCCTACTTTTGTGATTTCTGTCAGAATACCGTTGGATTCCTCGTGGCCACCAAAACTCTGCTATCAAGAACCTGGAGGGGCGAAAAACAAAATTGAGTGGGTCAGTAAAACCAAGCTTTTCAAAAACATTTCGCCAAAAATAATTCTAACCCCTCACTGTAAAACCTGTATACTTTTCCCAGAAAATAGTATAATAACATAATACTTTTCATAAATCTCGAATCATCAATTTTTCTTTAAAACCCGAAAGTATGCCATGTTTTAATTTCGAAAACAAAATAAATGATGCATCAATGTAACAGGTGAAAAGTTGAATTAACCGGAGACCCTGCAGTTGGTCCTGTACGGTTAATTCCATAGCTCAACATCCAATCCAACCGGAGTCACCTCGATGACCTGTACGGCACTACACTGCAGATAAGTCGGAACTACCTGAAGTAGTCTGTACGACATGGATGGTGTAATAATACGCTCTAGTGCTTCTCTCATCAATAATCTATGCACATAATCTAAGGTCACCCACTAGTCGGAATCACATCTAGTAATCTATATGACTAGCATGTCGGAACCCTCACTTGGTCTATACGACATCCACCTACTTGGATCCAAGACGAGCGTGCGGTGTGGTGAATAATATAAGCACTAACACCATGATTGCAGGTTATGAGCTATCCACAATATACACATCAACAATGCACATGAATAATATAAAACTCACCTGATACTTACATGTGCGTCCACAGCACCAATTCACATATATATATGCATCATATATCAATTCATGCTTTTCATATACTTCTATGCATGGCATTTCAAATCATACTTTTCATATAAATCTATCCATGGCATTTTAAATCATGCTTTCATTTAAATTCAATTTCTGGGAAAACTCAATAGTATATAGGTAATACGAAAACAAAACTGCCCACTCACCTGGAGTTCGCCCTACAACTCCCTAGCACAACTCATCAAGGCATCATGACGATCGCCGCCTAGAACAATAATCAAATCCAACCTCAGAAATCATATCGATAGAATATAACTTATATAAAATACGCCACTACATAGATTGATCCGAAAGATCTGCAACTCAGATTTTAAATCCATAACTTCCAGAGTCCACAATATATCTCTAGGACAACATCCTGAAATTTCATTACCATCCAACGGTCGGATTGCCGTCAATTTCCAAAACTAAGTGACGGTTAACATTTTATTTTATGAACTTACAACTCCAATTCCGGAAGATCGGTAACTCGGATTCCCAATCCGTAAGTTCCAATAATCCTCAAATATTACGTATTACAACGTATCAAAGTTTGGTGACGATCCAACGGTCGGATCGTCAATTCACATTTTCACCTAAATGCGAAAACTATAAAACGTTATTTAAAGCACCTAACCAATAATCGTAATAACTTTCTCATACGGTGCTCAAATTGGGTATATGAATATACCACATTGACCTACTCGACGTCACGGACGTCGACAAATTTTTAAAATAATTTTTTACTGTGGCACGCGCCCCCACGCGCCAAGGAAGGCACGGGTCCACGCGCGCCCACGCGCACCTTCTTCCTCGCGAGTTCGCCGGACTGGTTTTTCTCCGGTGGCCGGATTCTGGGCATTTTTCAAATGCCTTGTTCTCCTTCGTTTCTCAACCATTTTCTTCGTATAATATATCAATTTAAAGCCCTCAACATGTAGAATCACAATATACTACTTTTAAGCTTCAAAAACAACTAAATCTCACCGGAAAAATCCAAGCAAAACCGGCCAAACTTAACCCTCGTGATCCCGACGTCCAAATCCTTCCAACGAAGCACTCCAAGCTTCCTTGGGACCTCACTAAGCTCACTATAAGCTTGGATTGTCCTAAAAATCAACCAACAAAAAGTTCATGAACAGTGCCAAAATCGGTGCTTGGGATTTCGACGTGAAATCGAAAGATTTCTTACCTGAAATGGGTGTGGTTGAGTTCGTATAGTCCTCACGAGCACGATGGTACCTTCACAACCTTCGATCCGTGCTTGTAGGCTTGGTGGTGAGTGTGTCCGTACAAGTCGAGAGTGAAAGAGTGAGAGAAAGCCGTGAGGGAGGAGAGAGGCAGCACGGGGGAAGGAAAGGGTTGAGGTTGACCCGTGTGTGTGTTGTGTGGTCCAACAAAACCCACCAAAATTCCAAGTCTTTTAATTCCTTAACCACACAAAAATACATACCAAATTTTAGATCAACCTTTAATCCAATTTAATTAATTTTCCAAAAACTTATGAACCATGAAATGTTCAAACATATCACACACACGTACCTTAATACCCGCTAAGGGTAAATCCGTCATTTCACATTCCCGTCAAATGTATCTCCGGGACGGGCTGTGACAACTACGATAGTACTTAAGTCGTGCCACTCCGCCACTCTTCATTACCTGACCACAATATTTGCAAATTGTGCCATGTTTATTTCCATCTATTGGGTCTCCATGTTCCTAAGCTGGATCACGTTTAGTAACTCCACTGGACATTTTAAACGTACCTATATTTATTTTTCATGAAAATTAGACAATTATTTTTTAGCCAAAAAATATAGTAGTGATGATGGTTATATAAGAGAACCTAAATAATAAAGTTATTCTACAGAAAAATTAAATACGAAGTAAAGAAAATGATTGTAAAAATTTAAGTAATTATAAAAATAATATGGAATAATAAAACCTAATATTAATGAATAATAATCCAATTTGATAAAAAAAAATCTTAATATAAAACATAGTATTGAATAATAATCCAATTTGATAATAAAAAAAAACCTAATATTAATGAATAATAATCCAATTTGTTAATAAAAAAAACCGAATATTAATTAATAATAATCCAATTTGATAATCAAACCTAATATTAATAAAATAATAAATAACATTAAACATATTAAAATTATCCTAGGGAATAATTATACAACATTACTTAATTACTTAAAAAAATTAACATGTAATTGTTAACATTACTTAATTGCTTACAAAAATTAACTTGCAAGTATTAATTACTTAAAAAAATTAACATACGAGTCCACACACATTTTTTTGTCGTTGTATAAATTACAATAATATAAATATAAGTTTGTAAACTTACTTTAAATATGGAACCTTTGTGTTCAAGCTCTGGAATGGATCTGGAATGGCTTTGAAAGGGGTAAGGGAAGAAGAAGAAACGAAAATGCTCTGAATGGCTCTGATACTCCACCTTTGAGAATGTGAAAGAATATTACAGACTCACAGTGGCACATGGTTTTGAATGTGAAAGAATATCACAGACTCACAGTGGCACACGGTTTCATTATGAAAGCACTATTATTTTTGTCCATGGTCTGTGATTGTAAAAGTTGTCAGGTGAGTGTGAGTCAGATGACCCAACCACACACACACACCGACACGCCACCACACACGCACACAACACAACACACGCACACACACACTCTCTCTCTCGATCCTTCTCTCTTCTCTGATCTCCCTTCTCCCCCTTCTCCATTCTCCCACACGCACACATAGATCTCCCACACACATGCATAGAGACCCAAGGTCTCTTGATCCTTCTCCCACACACATGCACAGAGACCCAAGGTCTCTCGATCCTCCTCCCACATCGCCTTCTGCTCCTCCCTCATCGGCGCCGTCTCTCTTCTTTCTCTCTGCACCGAGGGTCCGAGACCCACATACACACACGCACACCATCGCACCTGCTTCAGGAAGATACCCATCATTATCAGTAACCTCGTCTTTCTCCCTCTCCTTCTCGTCTCTACAACTCGGCGAACGCAGGAACTCCGGCGAGGTTCTTGAATTTCTCCGGTTATGTAAGCTTCGGGTTTGCCTCTTTTTGTTCTAGATTGAAGCTTATATGTGAAATTTAAGTTCAAAATCGTGTTTTTGCAAGGTTTTTGGGACGAAATCGGCTCGGGAATAGGCACACCCATCTCCGGCGAGGCCGTGGGTGTCGACGAACTTTCCTAACACCTCCAACCGTTTCACGGCAAACGGACTTTATAAAAACATTCATCTCGTCTTCTATTTCATTTTGATACCTAGATCGGAGTCTAGGGTGCTCTTTTACAGTCGGTCGGAGCTGTAGAAGCTCCGGCGTTCTTCTCCGGTTCTTCTCCGATTAGCACAGTTCCAAAATATTGCGATAGTTTCAGAAATATCGCGATATTATCGATAATATCGCGATATTTTGACGAAAACCCATTGGATACCTATTAAAATATCGTTACCGTGAAAAACCGATAATATCGGTGAAATATTGCCGATATTATCGGCATTTAAGACCTTGGTTAAGACCAAGAAAAGGGGTGTGGAGAAGTGTGACGGTGCGAAGCATCTGGAAGACTAAAATTGATCCACACAGAGACACAGATACTGGAGAGCAGAGGTCAAAGATTTTGGTCTTACAGTTTAATTGTGGTATACCCATTTGTTCATGGCCACAAGCTTGGAAACTCAACTCCAAATGTGAGTCATCCAATGAAACCTCCCTTCTAATCCATTTTAAGCACCAATCGCATGTCTCCATTGACCCACATTTCAAATTTTAAAGGTCTCATTATGAATAATCAATTTATTAAATATAAAGTCTTATCGAATGATTGTTTGTGGCCAAAGGAGATGTTCTCAACTCAAAATTTGGATATTGTTAGAATAAAATTAAATAATTTGAAATCATCTCCGTAAGTAACGGAATATAATTTCGATTGTAATTAATTTACAATTCTATCACAAATGAGTTCTCTCAAACCTCACATATATTGTAAACAATGTAAGATCAGTTCAACGAGTCACATTTCTATACGATATTAGAGTTGATTGTCTAATGTGCGAAGGCCAATAGTCACACGTGTTGCACGTTATTTGATTTGTATTGTCTATGTGTTAGGCTTGAAAATTTGTCACATGTGAGGGAGTCTGTTGAGAGAATGAATCCCACCTTAGAAAAGAAGGCACATTGCAACAGCTATAAATAAAATGAACTACTCTCCGTATTGTCAATTAGTTTTATAATTGAACGTCAACTTTCTTCAATATGATATCATTTACCAACTTAAATGTGTCAACAAAAAAAAAAAAAAAAAAAAAAAAATCTCCCCTTCCTGGTCTTCCCTGCGTCTTCCTTGGGTTTTGATAGTTTCTTGGTCGTCCTCTTCCCGCCGTCCTTCTAGGACCAACAGCAGGCCTCCTCTCAAGGTGCTCTATTGGACCCGCACCTTTCCGCCTTCTGCTGCCACTCTCTTTGCACCCGCCCGAATCATCCCAAATTATTATTAGACAACTCACCATATGACCGGCCCATCTTCAATTTTTTCGGCTTCAACCTTACAATGGTTTAACCAATGTTTTACTTGGGTAATGGTAATTCAATAAATATTATTCATACTGGTTTCGTTACTCTCACTCTTGGTCCTACTAAATTTCATTTTTGTAATATCTTTTTTATTTCTGAAATTCAAAAAAATATTTTATCTATTGCTCGCTTTAATCAAGAAAATATTGTCTTTTTTGTTTTCGCTCCTAATTTTTTTTATCAAATTTATGACTTACGTATTAGTTTCTTACTTTTTTTAAGGCTCGTGTAAGGATGGGCTTATCCTCTATCCTTCTTGCCTACTGTCCCTGATGTCCCCAAGCTCTTGCCACCATTTCATCATCCACTTGGCACCAAAGATTTGGTCATCTTTCGTCACCAGTTATGTCCCGTCTATGTTCTAGTTTACCGTTCTTCTGTCAAAATCGATAAATCTTTTTGCATGGGTTATGCCCTTAGCAAGTCAGAGCAACTTCCCTTTTATTCTAAGGAAAACTAATGAAAAATGTTTGAAAACTTTGAGTTTTAACGATAAGGACAAAATAAAGGGTAAAGTGAATAGTACCAGGTTTGACTTTTTAGTAAAAAAATGTGGTTTTTCATTAAAGTGAACAGTACCGCGAGCTTTTCGTTAAAACTCTCTTTATTCTAATAATAATAATTATTATTATTATGCTTACTCTTTATTTGATGTGATATTTATTCACGGATGAACTTTTCTGTTTCTCTTGGATCTATCCGATGAAGCGAAATTCAAAAGTCTTTGATCACTTTAAAATATGTGTGGCTATAGCTCGCAATATTTTTCATGCTACTGTTTAGACTCTCCAAAGTAATAATGGTTCAGAGTATGTTAATCAATCATTTTATACTTTTTTTCATGAATTGGACATTGAATAACAACCGTCATACTCCTCAACAAAATGAGATTGCCGAAAGTAAGCATTGCCATACAATCACCTTAATACAAGCCTTACTCCACACTGTGGGGCCATTATGGGCTAAAGCTATCGTCATAGAAGTCCGTCTTATCAATCTTCTTCCTACTCTGTGCTTAATTGGAATTATCCTTATTTTGTTTTTTTTGGTTTTTCTCCCAATCTTACCTTTGTGTCTTCAGGTGTTTGTGTTTTCCTTATCTTGAACCTCTACAGTCGCTCCTGTCACTTCCACCTATTAGGTGCAAAGGGATCCTCTTCCTCCTAATTCACCAAATTCGAAGATCCAGGCAGTTAAAATTTGATCTAACGGCTAAAGTTATTATAACTTTAAAAGTGGCGCCCCCCTGTTTGTAGTCATTTAATCAAATTTAAACAACCTAGATCCTCGAATTTGGTGGATTAGGAGGAAGAGATCCGGAGAGAGGATCCCTTTCCTTATTGATGCTACCCCTTAACCACTCAGTCCACTCATGCCAAGATGACTCGTCTCAACGACGACATCTCCAAACCCAAGACTTGCACTGACAACATTGTCTGGTATCCTTTTCCTCACTCTCTTATCATCTATTAGTTTTGGTAAACTCACTTGTTTCTCTAAGGTTTCTAAGCAACCGAAATGGCGCAATGACGTGAATGAGGAAATTAATGCAATGCTTCGGACATTGTCATTTTGATTGCTCGATGTTTTCTTTTTTTAATTTTATTGCATGTGAAATAACTTAATTTGTGTCTTATATCATACAAGGACATCCAAAAATATATTCCAATGACAATTGTCTATTTTTGACAAGATTTCCAATCACTCAATAATAAATATAGTCACAAAAACCATATTTCCGACCAAGCATTCGTTGATGATAATATCTTACAATTCTTATCTATTTAGAACAACTTTGCAACGACCGATCATGGTCAAACATATATGTATTACCAACAAACCTTCAACATCAAAAGTATATATTTTTTACGACACTTGATCATTGCAAATATGTTATTGTGTGTATCTTTAACAAGTCATTATGTATTTTCGGCCACTTCTTATTATCGGTATTGAAGCTTGTGACGACTGTGCACTCTCGTAGATAAGATTATTTTTGTTGTTGGAAAAAGTTTAATGAACACAATTTTTTTATCAGGTCAAACACAATGTTTTGGTAGAGAAAATAATCGCAAAAAACATATGTCGTCATTCAGAATACATTTTCGACAACAATATTAGTATTTATGACCACAATGACATGTCGAATATGAAATAAGTTTGCTATTATGAAAATTTTATTTTGATGGAAGGATAATTAGTACTTAGAAATGAAGTATTTATAATGGTTGGTCTGAAAAAAAAAATAGGGATACTTTGAATGCGGTCCCTAGCTATCAATATTCTTTGATTGAAATCTTGTTAGTTTTTAGTTTTTGATTGAGGTCCCTGATATTAATGTAATAATGTAAGTTACTATATTTTTTAATTAAAAATTAAAAATTGAAATTTGTAATTGTTTATATTAATGAGATTTTAAATAAAACTCATAATTTATGGGATTAAAAAATAATAAAATATAAATTATACTCTCTATTATATTGTGTGTGTATGTATATATATATATATATACATATATGTATGGGTACATTAACCAAAATTAACAAAAAAAGTTATTGTACCAAAACATGGATACATTCTCAAATCAACAAAAAAGAATGTACCCATATAAGTTTAAACATGGATTAAAAAATTTGAATGGATTTTATATTAAAAAAAGGGTACATTTTACATATAACAAATTGATATATTTGAGAATGGGTACATTTAAGATTAAAAAAATTGAAAAATTATATGAATGGGTACATTTAAGATTAAAAATTTGAGAATCTTTTTATATATAAAAAAAAACTAATAGGTACAAACTTAATTTAATTTAATTTTTTATTATTTTGGAAATGTTTGAATTGAAAATTAATTAGAAGTTTAATAGAGGTGTGAGTATTAAACCCTAAATTAATTACTAATTTTTATATTAAAAAATTATATAATAAACAAGTAAATTCATTATCACATTAATGCTAGGGACTTAAATCAAAATTTGAGAACTAATAAGGTCTTAGTCAATGAACAGTAAAAACTAGGGACCGGATACTAATTTTTTCAAAAAAATATTCCCAATGGAAGAGTTTTCGACAACCAATGAGTGCCTTTTCTCATCGGATATAAGTTTTTTCAACAACAATATGTCATTTTTAACAGCATTTGACCCTCGCTAACGACGATTTGTTTTGTAGAGAAGTATCCCCAAAGCCCTCAGTTTCCTTCCCCTTAACGTCTTCATCAGTTTGGTTTACGTCTTCATCAGTTTGGTTTACTGTGGTAGAGATGGTTCCGTTAGAAACTGTTTAATTGACCTTAATGTTTCTCCTAGCATTTCTAAGGCGATTTTCACATCCTAAAATCATTTAAGTTTAATCGGGATTAAAATTTTGATTTCATGGCCCATAATTATTTTTAATTGGTGTCAAACTCGTCATCTACAAGATTCGAACTTAGAACTTCTCACTTACAAGTAAAGTAGACCCTTCATACTACGTAGTGTATTCTATTGGGATTTTGAGGATTTTAATGGATTTATAAATTCCATAAATTTTGATGGATATATCTAGAGTGTTATAAACTTCTTTAAATCTTAAATGAATACATCTAGATTTTTAAGGATTTTAATAAACTATCTTAAAATTCTGATTAAAAACACTTTGAATTTCAGAAAATCACTTAAAATTTTAATTAAATTCCTAGATTTATTAAAAAAAAATCCCTTAAAATCCAAAATACACCCCCCTCAAAATTAAAATCCCTCAAAATCCCAGTCAAATCGAAAACCTGACCCAGCTCCCAACTCTCAACCTTTTCGCTGCCCACCTATATACCAGGACAGAGATGGAGAGAAGCAGGGATAGAGGTGGAGTTGTTTTATAGCAACAGAATTTGAGACGGAGTGAACCAAAGATAGAGGTGGAAGGGAGAAGGAGATAAGGGTACTTTGGGTACCAAAATTTAATTCCAGATGGAGATTTCTCTCGGAGTCTAAATACCTGATATTGTTTGGTAGTTTGATTCCAGAAAAATCAGGAGTCAGATTGCGACTTTTAGGTGGGTCTCACATATATTTTCAATCCCCAATCTTTAGAAAACACTTTAATCACTTGGAATACCAGCAAATTCCTATTGACTTGCATAAGAACATCTTTGCAATTATTTGTGGTACAAGGACTAATTCGGCTTGTAGACCCATATAATAATAGGTACGCATGCAAAACTTCTCTGCCTTTCCACTTTCCATACACTCTTATCCCTTCCTATTTTGTGCGGTCATGGTTAAGCCACGTCAACATTTTATATTGATTTTTTTTATAAAGATAATAAGACAAAAAATAATAGTAGTATAAAATGTTGACGTATTTTAACCGTGACCGCACAAATAAGAAATGATGTGTGTGTATGAAAAGTGGGAGAGCAGAGAAGTCAGGTCCCACTTCAAATAGAATCCTTGTCCTCGACTCAACTCTTCTACTTCTTTATTCCCCCATGTCAGCCTTTGCAATGCCTCAAATCATGCCACCAAGTGTCGAGGGGCACTTCTAATTGTTTCAGCTTTAGCAATTTTAGATTGATACATCAAAAAGTTAAAAGTATAAAATGATATATTTGTTATTTATAAAATTCGAATTTAAAGCCTCTTACTTATAAGTAAAGAGGAATATCATTAGTCATCTAAGTGGCTCTCAAGTAGTATGATTAGAATTAATAAGTTTTCTTCATATTTAATCCATTACAAATTATTCACCTCCACTTTTAAATTTTTAATATCTCTTTAGTTTATGAGTTATTTAATCAATTTCAATCTTAATTAACAAGCCAATATATATTTTTTATTAAACAAAAAGGGCTACTTTAACAACCCAAAATATTGGACTGAACAACACATTACCATTAGAAAACTCTTATTACTCTCTTCAGTACGCAAAAGAAAGGGACATAAATATATGATTCTATTTTATTGATCAACAAACCTTTTTTTTTCTTTTGAGTTGAAATTGCCAAACCTTTTTTTATTACACATACAAAAGCACACGTTCTTTTCTTGATGGATGATCTTGAACTTCCTTAACGACCTAATTTTACGAGGAAATTGTAGTAATGGTCTTTCAATTTTAATTTAATTGGAGTATGCTCTCTCAACAAAAACTCTGTGACCATTGGTCTCTTAACTCATCAAAAAGTGCAGCTATAGTCATTTTCGTCAACTCCGTTAGAACATCCGTCAATGAGTCATGTGTCATGCATGTGAGGCTGAATTAAAGGGCAAATATGAAAAACCAAATGAAAAAAATTGTAGCAAGTCCCTCAACTTTAACCTAATTGGATCAATGATCATTCTAACATGACTCATTTTGATGAAATGTTGACGAAGTTGACAAAAACGACTATAGTTGCACGTTTTAATGAGTTAAGAGACCAATGATCATGAATTTTTAGTTGAGAGACCATTATTGCAAATTTCCGCTGTCTCTAGCTTTGACGAAAATGCACCTACAAAACAATCAACACATTTGATCAAGGACCTAAGCCTCATGCGCCTACGAGATGGGGGGGGTTAGGCCAATGGATCTCCGATGCCTAAATTAGTTTCTCTGAGAAGAGTAAGTGTTTAGGGCTTTTTAGGGTTGTCAAAGCTTACCGAAATTTGGTAGAATATGGGGTATATATAGGGAAGTGGCCGGCCATGGTGTTAGGGTTTTACTCTATACATGGCGGCATCCTATTGCCCAAAGTCTTATGGAGAAATAGTCTCAAGATATTAAATGGGAAATAATATCTTGAGATAATGAAATAATTATCCCTAATTGATTTAAATAGGGATTACTTACTTGAATGAAGTCAATCTTCAATTGGGAATGTATTAAAGATAGGATTGGGAGTATCAGAAAAGCCTACCCATTTAATGAGGGCAATCTTGTCTTTCTTGGGTAAAATTCTACGTGTCGCCTCCAGAATTTTAGACTCCACAAATGCCCCCACACCTATTGGGCTGCTTGTAGAAAAAGGGCAGTAGGTGTAGAAATCCTAAGCTGCATGGGCTTCTAGAGTTGTTTCCTACTTTGAACTAGATCTCCTTTCTTGATTTGGAGATAGACATCTTCTAGGAAAAGAAAACCAATTGCCCGCAATATCTATTTAATTCTGCCTATAAATTTGGAGAACAATCATAATTTCAACAAGGAAGAGAGAAGCCAAAGGAAATTTGTTCCTCCTCCTCTGGTTTTCTTCTTTTCTTGCCCTTGCAAAGAGTCGGCTCTCGTTGCGGTTCTTATTCTCCGTGCTGCACCAAGGTAAGAAAATTTTGAATTTTTCCTTCTTCTTGATTTTTTGGGAATCTTGGGACTTGAAAAATTGGCTCGGCAGGGCCGAGGTGGCGTGAGGGACATGGCAAGGGTACCAAGAGGCTGCTGTGCACAAATGGTGCAGCGGCGGAGCTCGGTTGGCGTGAGCCAGATGCTCGACTCGGCTCGGGTAGAGGTAACAAGTGCGCTAGCACAGAGAGAGTATGCCCAAACCCGTTCCCAAGGGCAGCAGTCCAAGGAAAGGAAAGGAAAGGAAAGGAGCGAGTCCCAAATCTTAGTACCGTTGAAGTCCGCGATCGTAAATATCTTGCTATTAATTGTAATTCCTGGGTCTTTGCTCATTCGTAAGGTCAAGGTTGCTAAAGTCTGAAATAAGGGCAGTTATTATGGTCAAGTAAGGTAATCGCCGTGAGGCTCTAGCCCTTATGGGTTCAAACTTGGTGCGGGCCAAGCATGGAGGAGCATGCTTGGGCCTGCTATGGAGGGCGGAAGGGAGAGAGAGACCGGCATAGGCTTGTTCTCTCTTGCTGGCAGATTGGGCCGAGAGGCCTTGGGCTTTGTTAGGCGGGGCGCGAGAGAGAGGTGGCAAGGGTTCGGGCTGTGGGGGCCTGGTATGCTACTGGGCTCCAGCGGTTTGGGTTCGCACTAGAGGAAAAAGAGAATGAAGGTTAGGCCTTCTATGGCATGGCCATGTGGATAAGCTAGGCCGTGGGGCCTGGCCTGGGCTCTACAATCCTCTTTATATATATTTTTTTTTCTCTTCTCGCGAGCTGCCTTTTGAATATTTTTCTTTGTACTTTTTTGCAGGAATTTTGAGATGTTTTCCTCCGATCGCAAAAGTGATGAATATCCTCCACCTTTGTATCGTCAAGGTGGTTCTTCCGGCAAGGTGGGCTACTTTAAGGCTGCGCATGTCAAGATCAATTATAATGAGCTATTTCGGGATTTTCTTAAGACGTACGAGCATACGATTCCGTCAGGGGTTTGCGTCAAACGGGTGAAGGATGATGGCGGCTATGAACCGTACGGCAAGGGTGCCATTGCTAGGAAGAGGGATATCAAATTCCATTCATATTACTTATTGTTAGAGTTTACTTTTCCCATGCCGCGCCTTTTTCAAGAAGTGATCTGCTCCATGAAATGTGCGCTTCTTCTGGAATGCAGTTCGTGCGATGGTGGGGTTCTTGAACTTAGGCAGGTTCTTTGATCTTAGCTTGACCATAAATGAGTTTTGGTACTTCTTTGAAATCAGCCACAAGGAAGGTGCGAGGCAACTGAGGTCTCGCCATAAGCTGCTTAATGCTTCTTGCAAAGGTGATCATGAGTGGATTAGAAATACCTTGGAGGTAAGTAGAAAGTGGGAGTCTGACTCCTTTCCTGAGGTGCATGTTTTGACTGTCTTTATCAGTGGTAAGTGAACTGCTTCATTCATGGCTTGCTTAAATTTTTGTTTGAGCTGCTCCATGACTTCAGTTTATTGATCGTCCTTCTTACTTTGTGTAGATTCAGAATTTGGCTCAACTCCAAGAACTTCAGCGGATATGAAGAAAGTACACATCGCCTTGGGCATTCCTGCTGAGTATCGTGAATAGTGTTGACTACTCAATCCTCTTCATCGGGAGAAAGGCGGGCTGCATCCGAAGGAAGAGATAAATCAAATAAAGGATGAGGTGTTTGCTCATCCAATCGCTGTTGTAGAGCTTGTTGCCAATAAGGGTGGAAAGAAGAGACCTTCCTCACCTGCTTGTGAGCCTTCGGCCGAGAAGAAGCCAAGGACTTCTTTTACTACTCGTTGGGGCTCGTTTGCTACTGAGAAGAATATCATTAGTCATCTAAATGGCTCCCAAGTGGTACGATTAGAATTAATAAGTTTTCTTCATATTTAATCCATTACAAATTATTCACCTCCACTTTTAAATTTTTAATATCTCTTTAGTTTATGAGTTATTTAATCAATTTCAATCTTAATTAACAAGCCAATATATATTTTTTATTAAACAAAAAGGGCTACTTTAACAACCCAAAATATTGGACTGAACAACACAGTACCATTAGAAAACTCTTATTACTCTCTTCAGTACCCAAAAGAAAGGGATATATATAAAATTCTATTTTATTAATCAACAAACCTTTTTTTATTACACATACAAAAGCACACGTTCTTTTCTTGATGGATGATCTTGAACTTCCTTAACGACCTAACTAACTTTGCGAGAAAATTGTAGTAATGACTTTTTAATTTTAATTTAATTGGAGTATGATCTCTCAACTAAAAATATGTGATCATTGGTCTCTTAATTCGTCAAAAAGTGTAGCTATAGTCTTTTTCATCAACTCCGTTAGAACATTCGTCAACGAGTCATGTGCCATGCACGAGAGGCTGAATAAAAGGGCAAATATGAAAAACCAAATGAAAAAAACTGTAATAAGTCCCTCAACTCTAACCCAATTGGATCAATGATCATTCTAACATGACTCATTTTGACTGAATGCTGACAAAGTTGACAAAAACAATTATAGTTGTACGTTTTAATGAGTTAAGAGACCAATGATCATGAATTTTAGTTGAAAGACCATTGTTACAATTTTTTCCAACTTTGCCAACAGTAACAACGCTTGAAGTCATCTACCAAATAAACTATTTTTATGCTCTTTATAGGTGAATGTGCACTCTCCCACTCCGAGTCTCACTCCTAATCTTTCATTATTATTGGTAGGTTTTTTTTCTTTTTTTTTTTAGAAAATCATTATTATGGGTAGTTAGACAACCCATAAACCGGCTCAAAGCACTCAATGGCAAGGCTCATCTTTCTATCTTAATCAACTCCAATACTCATCTTCTTCACTGTTAGATAAGATTAGTCGACAGCCAAAAAGTTGGTGATCCATGGTCCATGCTCTTAGAGCACCTCCAGCGGGGGAGGTTGCTTGGGGGCCAGTCGATCAAACAGTAGCAAATTGTTGGGGGGATGACCTCCAGCGTAGGGAAGCCCGAGCGGCAGGCGAGGCCCAAGGAGTAGGCCCGTCGAGGATTGCCAGCTCGAGAGCCCGAGGGCTGCGTCAGGCGCGCGCGTGGGCGCGAGTCGTCCGAGAAAAAAACAGGGCTGGGGCCCGTGAATTCAGTTTTGAAAAGTTACCGTTGGGGAAGCCACGTGGCTTCCCCATGTCTGTTCGATTGAAACGGTCCTATTTTATGGACCGTTGGATTTCCAACGGTAAAAAACATTTAAAAATCTCATTTAATTTCATCCGTTTGATTTAAGATCAACGGTCCATGTTATTAGGCTTTGTAAATTAAAAAAAAAACAGTTTAAAAATCTAAAATGTTACCGTTGTGACACATGGCACAATCTGGAGTGTTGGAATTTAAATTTTTTTAAAATCCAATGGCAGAGATTAATTAGGTGAATAAAAATTAAAAAAAATTCTTAAAAATCTAAAAAAAAATTACGCAAAATTATAAAAAATTTTGATTTTACTTTTCTATAAATACCTTCTCATTATCTTCTACCCTACACCACAATTTCATATTTTCTCAACTACTTTCAACCACATTCCTATCTTTCTCTCAAAGTTTCAATTCAATTTTTTTCCAACAAAATGACCACTCAAGCAGGTACGAATTGGACGCTTCTTGAAGATGTTGCGTTGTGTACTAATTGGGTTCAAGTTACTCATGATTCGATTACGGGTAATGAGATGCAGTTGCGAGAAATGTGGAGTCTTATTCATACCAATTATCTTGAGAAAATGGGTGGGCAAAGAACTAAAGAATCGATGTCCAGTCGTTGGAAATTACTTAGTCAATTGTTTAGTACGTGGAGAGACGCCTTGGCACAAGCTAGTGGTAATCTTCGAAGTGGGGAAAATTTAGCGGATCAGGTAACAATATATTATTTATTTGTTTGTATTATTTGTTAGCTACTTTCATTATATTTATTTGTTTGTATTATTTATTTGTTAGCTACTTTCATTATAATTATTTGTTAGCTACTTTCATTATAATTATTTGTTAGCTACTTTCATTATATTTATTTGTGAGCTACTTTCATTATATTTATTTGTTTGTATTATTTGTTACCTACTTTCATTATAATTATTTGTTAGCTACTTTCATTATAATTATTTGTTTGTATTATTTATTTGTTACATACTTTCATAATAATTATTTGGTTGTATTATTTATTTGTTACCTACTTTCATTATAATTATTTGTTAGCTACTTTCATTATATTTATTTGTTTGTATTATTTGTTACCTACTTTCATTATAATTATTTGTTAGCTACTTTCATTATAATTATTTGTTTGTATTATTTATTTGTTACATACTTTCATTATAATTATTTGTTTGTATTATTTATTTGTTACCTATTCTCATTATAATTATTTATTCTCCCACATTGTGTAGGAACTTCAAGCACAAGCTTGGTATGGTGCCAAAACCAAAATAAAAAACAAAACATTCACCCGGTTTGAATGTTGCACTATTGTCAAAGATTGTCCTAAATTTAGAGTTGTGCATGTCGGTCCAGAAGTTTTCATGAACAGCACCCCTCTACACTCTACACCCGAGCATGCCTCGCATGATCATGATGAAGATGATTATGAAGAAGTGCCTGAAACGCCCCCCGTTGAACAAGCGTCGGGGTCGACCCGTTTTCCAATTAGGCCTCAAGGTAAGAAGGCTTCAAAGAGAAAAGGTAATGCTTCCAAGAATGATTATGCAAAGTATATGGAAGATCTTGCCCGCCAAGGTGAATTGAATTTGGCCTGGGAAATGTCTAAATTTGAGGCTGATAAGGCTAGAGAGGATGCAAAAGCTACAGCTTTTGAGAAAAAATTTGAAGCTAATGAGAGAGAAAGAGAACTACTTCGGCAAGAAAGGGAACATAGAAGAGAAGAAAGAATGGCTGAGCGAGATCATGACATTATGAAGGAGCCTTTAGAAGGGAAGTCTCCAGACTCTAAATATTTTTGGAAGTCGGAGAAAGCGGACGTGGTGCGAAGGAGGCGTGCAAGAGAAGCGAGAGCAAGAGGAGATGGTCCTAGCACCACAAGAGAAGATCATCCTAGCACGACAAGAGAAGATCATTCTAGCACCACAAATTGGTTAGGTGATGGTTATCATCCATTCACGAACCCATAATTTTCCAATCAATTCGGGTTGTAATTTTTTATTCATTGAATAGAGTACTTTATGTTGTTTCCAATTTATTGAATTTAGTACTTCATTTAAACTAAAAGTATATTTATTTCATTTGGTAATTTATTGAATTTAGTACTTTGTGTTGTTTCCAATTTATTGAATTTAGTACTTTATTCAAAACACATTTAAACACACCAAATAAAATAACATCAACACACCAAAAAAACACACCAAATAAAATAAAATTACATTTGAACTCACTAAATGAACTAAAAAAACACACCACATAAAATAAAATAAACACACCAAATAAAAACAAACACCAAATAAAATTACATTTCAACTCACTAAACGAACTAAAAAAACACACCACATAAAATAAAATAAACACACCAAATAAAAACAAACACTAATGAACTTAAGTATCTTCAGCACCCCTCAATTCCTACTGGTGCTCTATCAAGTCAAGTTGGCGGGCATTGTGCATATATGACATTTGAAGTGCAGTATATCGTTGAATGATCATTTCATTGTAACGTCCATCCCTTTCTAATGGCTCATGTTGCACGGGCTCATCGGTGGCGTCATGAGCACAATATATACGTGTTCTTGAATTGTTCATCGTGTCTGGCTCATATTCATCAACGGCTTCATAATCGTACTCATCTTCCACAATCATGTTGTGAAGAATGATGCACGTCATCATGATGGATCGAAGCGACTCTACATCAAACAATCTGGTAGCACCCCTGATGATCGCCCAGCGAGCTTGAAGGATACCGAAACAATGCTCCACATCCTTCCTGCACCCCTCTTGACATCTTGCAAAGTGTTTTTCCTTTGCACTTCGCGGACGTGGCACTGTTTTGACAAATGTTGACCACCTTGGGTAAATGCCATTAGCTAGGTAGTATGGCCCGTCGTACATACATCCGTTGACCTCATACGTGACTTTTGGTTCCTTTCCTTGCAGGACATCATTGAACACTAGGGATTGGGCAAGGACGTTAAGGTCATTTTGAGCTCCCGGAACCTCGAACAAGGCGTGCCAAATCCATGTATCAAAAGATGCCACCGCATCCAAAATGATACTTTTTTATCCTTTTCTGTCCCCATAAGCACCTTGCCATGCACTTGGACAGTTTTTCCAAGTCCAATGCATACAATTAATGCTTCCAATCATCCCTAGAAAACCTCGCATCTCGCCTTTCTTCAGAAGCCTTTGCAAGTCCATATAAGTAGGTCTCCGGAGGTACTCTGCGGTGTAGATAGATTCGATTGCCGAACAAAACCTCATCAGGGACTCAAGAATGGTTGATTTTTCCATCCTCGTTATCTCGTCTACTTGGTCTGCAGCTACTCCATATGCAAGCATCCACAAGGCAGCAGTAATTTTTTGCTGAGGCAGGAGACCCATTGAACCAAAAGCATCCGACTTTTGCACAAAGTAAGAATCATGGTTGCAAACAGCGCCTATGATTTTGTTGAACAAATGTCGTTCCATTCTAAAACGACGTCGGAAGTATGTATCAGGGAATGCACTGTTACGGACAAAATAATTGTCCAAAAGCTCCTGACCTCGTCGTTGCCTGTTTCTATCAATGTTTACAGCACGGTTGGGCCTGCAGATATGAGCCACAGCTTGGATGACTCAACGGGATTATGAGGCTCCTGCCATTCTTGATTCGTCATCTCTCCGTCTACGCTCGTCATCCTCTTCCATCTCATTTTGGGCCCAATCCCCAACATTGAACATTCCTTCTGATTGGTTAAACAATCCTTCCTCTTCTTACTCGATTTCCCACATCATCTTTGAAGAAGAAGAAGAAGACATTGTAAGAAGGAAGTAGAAACTATGACTAATGATAGGGATTTTGGTGAAGAAGGAAGCAAAAACTATGAATAATGATAGGGATTTTGGCGAAGAATGAAGCAGAAACTATGAATAATGATAGAGATCTTGAGAAAATTGGTGTGAGATTTATGAGGATGGATGGTGGATTATATGGAGGATTTAGAAAGGATTAGGTTGTAGATAATGCCACGTGGCATGCTGTCATTCGTTAAAAATCTGGTGGAAATCTATCTCAAAGATTGTAATCGGATTGTGACACATGGCACGACGTGATTGGTTAAAAATCTTATCAGAAATTCATCACCAATAATTGTCTTTTCAGATAATGACACGTGCCTTGACACAACGATTAAAAATCTTATCAGAAATCCATCACCAATAATTGTCTTTGCGGATAATGACACGTGGCGCAACGAGAACGATTAAATATCTTATCCGAAATAACAAATAAAATTCTTTTGAATTATTTTATAAATACAAAAATACAAAATTTTTATTGCTATTGGCTTTTCGGATAATGACATGTGACACAACGAGAACGATTAAAAATCTTATCCGAAATTACAAATAAAATTATTAGGGTTATGTATTATTTTATAAATACAAAAATACTAATATTTTATTGCCAATTGTCAGGGCTATTCAATGCAGGGGTGGAGATGCAAAAGGCAATTGCCAGGGGAATGCACTATTCATTAAGGGCAGTTACTGTTCACTAGGTGGATTAAATAGTGAATAGCCTGGGGGGAGGGCTCCTACACTGGAGTTGCTCTTAGACTTTGATCGCTCTACCATATTTCAACACATTCAAATATATTTTACAAAGAAAATATGTTGGACGGAGATATAAACCAAACATATCAAACTGTGACGTAAGTACTATGACATGAAAAAAAGTATTCAACCATATCAACGAATGGTCATAGTACTTGATTAAAAATTTGTTTGATATGAAAATTGTCACAATCAATATGACCATTCTTCGGTGAAAATGCGATTGAAAATTTGTTGTGACAAGCGCCAAATATCTTGATTAATTGATTCAATATGGTAGAGAACTTGTGCTTTATGTCAAAATACATCAACTGAAATTTTGGAATTTCGTTGCAAATTTCCGTTGTCTCTAGTTTTGATGAAAATGCACCTGCAAAACAATCAACACCTTTGATCAAGGACCTAAACCTCACGCGCCCACAAGGTTGGGGGGGGTTAGGCTAATGGATCTCCGATGCCTAAATTAGTTTCTCTGAGAAGAGTAAGTGTTTAAGGCTTTTTAGGGTTGTCAAAGTTTACTGAAATTTGATTGAATATGGGGTATATATAGGGGAGTGGCCGGCCATGGTGTTAGGGTTTTACCCTACACATGGTGGCATCCTATTGGCCAAGGTTTTATGGAGAAATAGTCTCAAGATATTAAATTGGAAATAATATCTTGAGATAATGGAATAATTATTCCTAATTGATTTAAATAGAGATTACTTACTTGAATTGAGTTAATCTTCAATTGAGAATGTATTAAAGATAGGATTGGGAGTATCGAAGAAGCCTGCCCATTTAATTAGGGCAATCTTGTCTTTCTTGGGCAAAAGTCCATGTGTCGCCTCCAGAATTTTAGACTTCACAAATGCCCCAACACCTGCTAGCGGCTGTCACACCTTTGTACATACTCCTTGGCGTCTTGATGCATGGTTGGTCCGTAGTAGCCTGCTTTAAGAGCCTTTTGCGCCAAAGGGCGGCCTCCTGAGTGGTTTCCACAGACATCTTCATGGATTGAGCTAAGAATCTTCAGGTTGTCGAGAGGTGTGATAGGAGCATATTTATGCGACTGAGTTAGCTTGTTTTCATGCATTTATGTTGTTATTTCTTTGTTAATTATGTATTTTAAGCTATTTTTGTGTGTTTGTAGGTCCATAAGCCTTATGAAGCAATAAGATGCATTTTGGTGCATTTTGGGCTTGGAATGAATAGCACATGCATGGAGCAAGGTCGATGGACGAAATTGAAGACTAAAGAGGCTAGGAATGTATTAAAGAGAAAGAAGAATTAATGTAAAAAGGACAAAGAGCTCAGCCAGAAAGGGGTGTCACTCCACCATTCACCTTTCCATCATTGTCGTGCACCACCATTGCACTCCTTTTGGATTCCTATGTCATGCATCATCATCCATGTTCCCTCCATTGACTCATTTGTTGCATCATTCCACCTCTCTTTCCTTTCTCTACCATGTGCACAATCATTCATGTTCCCTAGCTGCAACACCACTCCATTTTACCCCTATGCTTTGCATCATCACTTCACTTTCACTTTTGAATCATTTCAAACACCAATCATTGCACTCAATTGCTACATCATTCCTTGTTCCCTCCATCATTTCAGATTTTATGCATCATTACATTGAATCATTGCACTCAATTGCTACATCATTCCTTGTTCCCTCTATCATTTCATATTTCATGCATCATTGCACTCAATTGCTACACCACTCCATGTTCCCCTCCATTGCCATGCACTTCCTCTATAAAAGGAAGTGTGTGTAACATAAGCTTAGTTCATACTTGGTTAGGTCATTCACTCCAATTTCAACACAACCTTCATCCAAACGCATCCATTCATCTTCACATCCATTCCTCCATATAAACAAACCTTCAAACACTCACCAACACCTTGTGTCGTAGCAAAGGAAGGGAAGGAAAGTGCTTGGACGTGCTTGCTGTCCAACTTGGATCGTTGGAGCGGTAAGGTGTTTTCTTTCTTTTGTTTCTAATGTTTAAATTCATTTCCTTTCGTTTTGTTGTAAATATGAGTGGCTAAACCCCTCTTGGCTAGGGGTGATTTCAAAGCCATGATTATGTGTGCAATATAATTTGATAAATATGAGTGGCTAAACCCCTCTTAACTATTTGATTGATAACTTATTTGTATTTGTTAATTAAGGGTAGACACTTAATTGACATGCATAAATCCGTTGCTAGAATATAAAAAAGTTTCACTTAATCGTTACAAACTTATATTCACATGTAGTGAAGGTCGCTTATAAACGATCTCGTTAAGTTCAATTTCTAGCATGAGTGACATGATGTCATAGTTGCAAGTGCTTTGTCAATGCTTATGATTTTCATTAAACGTAATGATCTTTGATTGTATCTCTATTATGATGTCATGTAGGGAACTTTAGAAGAATGTTTTGGGTTGTCGAATGATGTCATCCAATCCAATAAAACAAGGAAAATCTAAGAGTTAACTAGTGATGTCACGGTTAATTTGGAGCATTGTCGTTCATAATTCAATGAAGTAGTAACTGGAAATCGAGTTATTTGCATACATGTCATGTGTGGAGAAAAAGCCTCTAGCTATCCCATCCATCATCTTATTTCTCAAATTTATTTTACAATCTGTCTAGTTTTTCATACTTGTTTGTTTGTTTCAACTTCGCCCAAAACTCAATCCCCCTTTACTTTAGTGTGTCTAATTAGTTAGAATCTGTTTTAATTTGTGTTTTTAAATGTTTTGATTCAAGTAAAAGTGAATTTTCGTCCAAAGTCATTCCTAGTGTCTAGTTTAAGTTTATTTAGTTGTTTTAAGCTATTTTGAGTATTTTAAGTTTGCTTTGAGTCTTGTGAGTCTTGTTAAGTATTTTTAAGTTTAGTTTTATGTTTTTGAGTCAGTTTAGAGGTTATTAGCAAGCCCTCCTAATCCCCGGTCCAGAACGATCCCTACTTATACTTATAATACAGTTGTCAAAAGAGGGTTAAATTTGTGTGTTAAGTTAATTTTCGCATCAAGGTGATAGGTAGCAGAGATGTGGTTATGAGAAGGATTTGCGAACGAGTATGCCGTTCCACAAGTAATAGCTTGCTGCCTTCGTATGGAGCTTCCTGGACTCCAGTATGTCTGTAGGGAGTGTTCCTTTGACTATGTAGTCGATGATAGGATCCTACCAACTTAGAGTTGTGTTGATTTGTGCCACCTCAACTGCTGGTTCCTCATCTATGCTCGAATTCTCCAAGTATTCAACTGGGATGAAGCACTTGAGCTGATGGTCTAAGGCAGAGCCTAGGTTGCTAGAGCGTCTGCATGGGCATTTTCTGCTCGTGGAACCTGAGTAAGTGTGTACGCCTAAAACATTGATAGCTGCTCTTGTACCTTCTCGAGGTATCGGGCCATTCTTGGATGCTTTGTTGCGTACTCTTATGAGGTTTGGTTGGTGATCAACTAGGAATCAGAATAGATCATGAGCTTCTTCACCGATAGGTCTTTTGCCAATCGAATACCTACTAGTAGGGCTTCAAACTTTGATTTGTTGTTTGATGCTTTAAAGCTAAGAGTGATCGCCTGCTTGGGCATTGAACCGTCTGGGGTAGTGAGAACTAGGCCTGCTTCTGATCCCTGGTAGTTGGATGATTCGTCGACATGCAAGCACCATAAATCTCCTATAGGTGGGGCATGTGTGGCTACAGTGTGCTTGGCTACCTCCGGGGCATTTTTGGGCTAAGTTGTTGCGTCTTTCAGGCTTGGGGTGAATTCTACCATGAAGTCCGCCAATGCCTAGGCCTTTATCATCGTACGAGGTTGGTATGCTAAGCCGAAGCCGTATTGGCCAAGTTCTAATGCCCACATCATCACTCGTTAAGAAGCATCTAGACTATACAAAACTGATCGCAATAGGTACTGGGTCATGATGATAACCATATGTCCCTAAAAGTAAGGTTTGAGCTTTCGAGTGTTGGAAGTATGCCCACAAAGCCACTCATTTGATGTAATATCTTTTGGAATACTTATTGTGTTAAACTATTATATGTTTAATGAAGGACAAATCTTATTGTTAATCACTATTTATTATATTATGTGTTTAAGCAATAAGGGAATCCAAGGAATGTATTTAATCTAAGAAAGAAGTGATCTAAGTAAGTTAGATTAACGAGACCTTTCTCTTATGTACATTCCTAAAACGTTCCTAGCCATAGGATTGCCAATTGGGCATTGACAATCCGCTAAGGTTAGTATGTGTTATGCTAACTCAAGCGTGAGTATGACTAGTCTCAAGTCATCTAGTGTTAGACATTGAGACAAACACATAGGTGCTCAAAAGGTAATTGAGTACACTGAACAACGATCAAAAGAGAGTTCGAACATACATGTCATGTAAGAACTCGTAAGTTGCAATATGAAAAGTAGTTCTTTGACCTGAGGCATCATAGATGTCTAATGGTTAAGTCGTTTATCTTTGATCATGTCAAAGGCATTCCATTGAGAGTGTCCACGACATTGTTAGGGTCAAGCTATCTAGTCATGTAAGCATATGAATGCACAACAAGGGATCTTTAACCTTTCATGGTGGAAGGAGAATACTTTGAGATATGATTCGGGAGTCTTTGGCCAAAGCATACGAATGTGACCTTGGAAGTTTGTTTCAAATCATATTCAATTGAATCATATAGAGAAGTATCGCATTGGATAGTAGACATGAAACAAACTATCACTCAAACAATGTGATTAAAAGTATTGTATTAGAAAAAGACCGTATTGCATTGTAATTGTAACTGGATAGGTTCTCCAACTACTTCTACTTAGCTTGGGTAGCCATGACATACTGCTAGGTGTCACTCATGGTTTGTGGAAGCCCTGAAGATTAGCAAACACTAATCTTCATCAAAGGGAGATTTAAAATGTGGTTTCAATTCACAACTAATCGTTAAGAGTAACAATCGCCCATTGCCCAGCTAATTGGAACCTAATGGATCGTACACCTAGTAAGGATGAAAGTGAAGAAATATAAATGAGATGGATAAGCAATTAAATGGTTTAATTGAGAATGGTCAAGATTAATTAATTAGTTAATTAATTATATGAAAGGTTCGTATTAGGCTTTCAATATAGTTTTGGGTCTCGGGGGCCCAAAAGTGTTTTGGTCCACAAGGCCCATTATGTTTAAGTTGTATGACAACTACAACAAAATGGGCAATAGCCCAATAACAAAGTCAAGGCTGGCCATAAGGGTGAGTGGAAGCAAACTTGGATTAATTGCAGTTTGCCACTCATATGTGAGATACTATAAAGTCATCTTTATAGCTTTTACTCACAAGGGTTTTCTTGAGGCAAAGAAGAGAAACTTTTTCTCTTTTTTTCTCCATAGAGGCCGGCCACTTAGGGGAAGAATAGCTAGCAATCTTTCTTCCTCTAAGTCATCCATTTCATTTTCACACCTCATCCTTGGTGTGGAGACTTAGAGACACTAAATCTTTGGTGTTCTGGGAGATCCTTTCCTCACATCCTCAAAGAGTAAAGGAGTGTCAAAAGGAAGAAAAACACAAGGAAGATCTAAGGAGCTATGAGGTGACTTAAAGGCCCTCCTCTTGGGTGAATCCCTTGTGTGAACAAGGATGAGCTTCAAGGGTAATGAATCTCAAAATCCTTTCTTCTCTTTAATGTTGCTAAAGAGTCTTGTGGTTCATCATTCACTAGGCTTTGAAAGTCATGGGTTTTAGAATTGTTTTTTAATGCATGCCTACTTTAAAGTGTTATTATTTTGCTTATGTGTTCAAATGTTCTCACAAGTTCTTAGTTAGGACAAATTTTTTCCTTCACCGAGCTACAATAACTAGCGCCAAAATTAGTTTTTCAATATTTGAGCATTTGGTTTCTGCATCGATGAAAGCTTTTGATGTATATAATACAGGCAGTTGGGCCTTTAACTCTTCTCGTATAAGGGTAGAGCTCACTGTTACCTCTGATATGGCTAGATAAATGTACATGTTCTTCTCTACTTCTGATTTGGATAGTAGTGGAGGTGATGTCAAGTACTGCTTCAAGTCCTTATTGTCCCATTTATCTCTCTACGCCCTCTTGATTGCCTTGAAAAATGGCTTACATTGGTCAGTGGATCGCGAGAGGAAACGATTAAGTGCAGATACTTATCTAGTCAGACTTTGGATCTCTTTCAGAGATGTGGGAGACTTCATGTCTAGGATTGTTCTGATTTTCCTTGGATGAGCTTCGATTCCTCGCTAGGTTACAAGGTACCTAAGAATCAGCTTGAGGAGACTCCAAAAGTGCATTTGGCTGAGTTGAGCTTCATTTTGTACTTTTGGATGATATCAAAAGTCTTTGCCAAGTTTCAAATGTGGTTTGACCGATGCTTGCCTTTCACCATGATATCGTCGATGTAGAGCTCCATGGTTACTTCGATTTTCTTTTTGAACATCATGTTTACGAGTCGTTGGTAGGTTGCTCCTGCGTTAAAGGGAATGACATTGTAACACTATATGCCTCGCTCAATCACGAATGTGGCTTTCTCCTTGTCATGCTCATGCATGACAATATTACTGTAACCTGAGTATGCATCCAAGAAGCTGAGCAGCTTGTTCCCGGATGTTGAGTTAACGAACAGGTCGACTCGGGGAACCGGGTAGTTGTCTTTATGGTGTGCCTTGTTGAGGTTGGTGTAATCCATGCATACTTTCCATTTGCCGTTCTTTTTTTTCATCACCAGCAGAACGCTGGCCAGCCATGCTGAGTCTGCCACTTCCTTAATGAATTCATCATCTTGTAACTTATCGATCTCTGCCTTAATAATCGCTACTCGCTTGGGTATGAAAAGTCGCCTTTTTTGTATCACAGGTTTGGCAGTAGGGTCGACGTCCAACTTGTGACAAGCTATTGTTGGATCAATACCGGGCATATTAGAGGTTAACCATGCGAAAACATCATGATTTTCCCTATGGAAAACCGTGAGTTCCTCATTCTCCGTTGGGATCAGACGTGAGCCAATCCAAGCCATCTTCTCTGATTGGTGGGGGTCAAGAATGATGCGCTTAACGTCTTCTTCAGCTTTCCATCCTGATTTATCCACTAGGGCACTGTCGACCTTGACGTCATCTTCTTGACCCGCCTGCTCTGATTGATATTTGGTGGAGGTAGAAACGTCTTTCTGCACTTTAGCTGCTACTGCTGTGGCAAAATACTTATTCTTCGATTCCTTAAGAACTTGTATAGTGCATCACCGAGACATGGCTTGGTCGTCTTTGATCTATCCGACTGCACCTCCCGGGATGCGAAATCGGATCTTCTGATACTCGATGAAGGTCATAGCTCCAATCTTCCTGAGCTAAGGTCGGCCCAATATCCCGTTATAGGGAGATGGGTTGCTAACAATCATGAAGGTCTGTGATGAGACAATTGGAGGGTCGGTTACGTCTAGAGTGATTGTGCTAATGACAGTTGAGGTAAATCCGTTGAATCCGGTTAAGACTTCTTCTTTGCGTTTGATCATGCTTTCTAGGCCCATTTTCTAGATGACTGACAATTGTTGGATATTGACTGAGTTGCCGTTGTCCACCATAATTCGGTCAACAATGGTGTGGGCCAGTTGAGTAGAAATCACCAAGGCATCGTCGTGGGGAAAGTCTACTCCATCAGCATCCTGCTCGGTGAAGCCAACGGTTGGTCCAAGTACAGCATCTACGGCGTGAACCTGAAAGATCGATCTCGCATGCTGGGTTTTCCTTTTCTTAGAACTATTGGTGCCCCTAGATGCTCGGATTCGACAAAAATACCGTTGATTCGGATCATCTTGGCTAAGGGTTTGGCATCGGCATCTACTTTTCATCTTGGCCAGGTAGTTGGCTTGTCGACATACTTTTCGTATTTGCCTTATTTTACAAGCTTCTTTAAGTACTTCATCCACTTGATGTAGTTGTTGGTCGCGTGCCTCAGACCTCTGTGGAATGCACAATATTTTGTCTGGTCCATCTTGGAAATGTCTCCCTTATAGGTTGCAGCATCTTAAACCACGACATGTCCTTAAGGTCGCAAAGGATCTGGTTGATTCGGGACTAAGAACTTGGTGTACATCTTGGGTGCTGAGCCTCTATTCGTCTAAGATCGGTCCCTACGTTTGCTTCCTGGCTTGTTTTTTTCATTGAGCAGTTTATCGCCCACCTTTTTCTGAGCTAGCTCTGTTTCTTTCCACAACTACTTAGGCAATCTGTGAGTGCTTGGCCTCATCCTAAAGGGAGTGTTTTTCTGCCAAAGCATAAAAATCTGCCAAGGTCAAGTTTTTGCCCATAATCAACTATTTGAAAAATGGGTGATCTGCTAGGAGCTCATTCCGGAAAGCTGAGCTTGCAATGCTATCATCACTTCTGACGATCTTCGTATTTTCCTCCTTGAACCTCTTGATGTATGTACGGAGTGACTCATTCGGATCCTTCTTCATGTTGAAAAGATGGTCAGACTTCTTCTTGATCGAGCAGTAGGATGAATATTCCTTAGTGAAAACCAAGGAAAGTTCATTGAAGTTCTGGATTGAACGTGGCGGCAAGGTGTGGAACTAGTCTTGCTCCTTACCTTAGAGAGTCGTGGCAAATATTTTGCACATGGCATCATTGTTGTTGTAGAGGGTCATGACGCTTTGATAGTGCATTAAGTGTCTATCCGGATGTTCATCTCTTTTGAACAAGGTGAAATATGGCGGGCTAAACTTCTACAGTGGCTCAGTCTGCATGATCTCGTCTGTAAATGGTGACCTGTTCATGTTGGCCACGTCTCTTCGAAGGGCATCATCTGTGGTCTTAATACATTGGAATCCACGCAGCTGCTCTGCTACAAGCCTTTGTACTTCCTCATCGATTTCCCACTGGTAGGGGCAACGGAGCCTCCGGCTACCTCCGGTGTTGACCTGCAGGTCTATAGTGCTCTTTTACATGTCATGCTCGTTTGTACCACGGTCGCGGTGCACATGGTTCATTTTGTGCTGCTTGACATCGCGCTTGGCGAGGGCTGCCAGTGGAACTCAAACTGGACTACTTTCGTGTTCTTCTCGATCCATCATGTGGCTGCTTACTCCGGGGCCTCGCATGAGGATCTCCTTGTAGGCCTAGCCTTGTGTGAACGCTTCGCCTAAAATGTCCAGAGTGTTCTTCAAAGTGTGTACCTAGCCTCGAATGCACACTGACTCGTGAATTGAGTCAGGAATGAACGCTTCTCTACGCACTGAGGCGGGAGAAAAAGTTTTCCCGATGGCCCAAATGAGAGTGCACACTACCCAAAAGCACAGTTCATGGTGGGCTGAGCGGCTCTTTGTCCAGACATCACTACAATGAGTCACGTTCATCTGCCCTTATCCTACTTCAAGACACCTCGTCTGGGACGCGTTGCATCTCAATGCGCTTAGGGAGTTGGTTTACCAAGGTGGTTTGCTACGCGAGGGCGCTAGTCAAATTGGCGACTTACTAGGGCAAGTGGTGCTTGTCATTTAGATTGGAAGAGTTTGGATAATTAGCGTCTCCATGTGTGGTGGAAGTGTAGTGGAATTGAGGTACAAAGCTTGAGCCCATAGCGGGCATTCTTGAAGAAAAGTGAGGTCAAAATAACCTTAGGTCGATTGCTGGACCGATGGCCAGAATTTGGATCGTCGGATGTGGCCTCATATTGGATTAGGCCGCGGGCTAGGTCGTCGAAGAGTGTCGCTGGATGGCTAGGCGATGTGTTGCATTCTAGGCTGGCGCCTGCTTGCTTTGGGCCTGCATTGGATTGGGCCCTTCTGACCATTGGGTTGCCACACCATGGCCTATTGGCTGGGTGGTTTAGGCTTGAGCCTGTTAGGCTGGCTAGCTGGCAGCAGCTGCCATGGTTTGGGCTCGGGTCTAGGCATGCTGCTGCAGTGGGCTGGATCTTCAGCCTTGGGCCTGCTGTGGCAGCTAGTGTGGGCTGGGCCTCTTGCTCGTAGCCCGTTGATGCCTTAACAGTACGGTGGCCTGCTACATCACACGTCTAGGCCTCGGCTTGGGTTGTTGCTGCTGCGGTGGTCCTTGTTATAAGCTGCGATGGTGGGGTACCTTCCATTATCGCGTTGAGTTTTGAGGATCACTATCGTGGGGCTATGTCCTTGTCTCCACTCTCCGGTCCAAATCCTTGTACGTATGGGGTCCCGTTAGTCGTGGTTTTTGAATTTCCTACCATTGTATCCTTTCTCCAGGGATTGATCAAGAAACTTTTATAGGAAAAATTAATTGATATGACGTGTGAGAAATTCAACGTAACAAAAAAATTCAAGAAACCAAATGTAAGAGGCTTCTTCGAGTATTTGAATCAACTCTCAATCAAAGCACCAATTTGCCGATGCAAATTTCCGCTGTCTCTAGCTTTGACGAAAATGCACCTCCAAAACAATCAACACCTTTGATCAAGGACCTAAGCCTCACGCGCCCACGAGATGGGGGGTTAGGCCAATGGATCTTCGATGCCTAAGTTAGTTTCTTTGAGAAGAATAACTATTTAGGGCTTTTTAGGGTTGTTAAAACTTACCGAAATTTGGTAGAATAGGGGGTATATATAGGGGAGTGGCCGACTATGTTGTTAGGGTTTTACCCTACACATGGCGGCATCCTATTGGCTAAGGTATTATGGAGAAATATTTTCAAGATGTTAAATAGGAAATAATATCTTGAGATAATGGAGTAATTATCCATAATTGATTTAAATAGGGATTACTTACTTGAATGAAGTCAATCTTCGATTGGGAATGTATTAAAGATAGGATTTAGGTAAGTAACCCTTATCTTTAATGCTTTGACTTTTCCTTGCCAAGGGTAGGAGAGCTGTTGATAGTCGTATTCAGCTGTAGGGACCTTCAAAGGTGTAAGCTGCTCGTGGGAGTATCGGAGAAGTCTGCTCATTTAATGAAGGCAATCTTATCTTTTTTGAGCAAAAGTCCATGTGTCACCTCTAGAATATTTAGGATTATTATCGGCTCCACAAGAATCACTTTTAAAAATAATTGGTGTTGAACTGGACAAGTGTTTGTTTTCTTTTTTCATTCTTGATTGTTAACTGTGATTCCCAAAATTTCCACTTTATCTTCAATATGATTGTAAGAATCAACAATCAAGTAAAGATTGAATTAATCCATTAATTCAGGATCAGGTAAAGATTGGACCATCCTTTAAATAAAGAAGGGCAAAACTTAAATAAAGAAGAGCAAAACTTAAGCGGATTTTAGCAGAGAAAATCCTAACAAAGTATCCGAATCCAACACAAATAAACATAGATCCAACAAAATTTAAAACAAAATTTAAAATAAATTTTTAAATAGGATTTGGTTATAGTAAAATAAGAGCTATTTTCTTATACATTTGATAGGGAATAATATCTTATACGTTGGATCAAGATTGGCAGATCTTGACTCGTGCAATGGTAAAACCAAGAGCGTAAAGACAACATCGTAAACCCTACATCCATTGCCAATTCACGTACTTAAAACTACAAGAGTGGATTGTCGTGACGAAATTACCAGTTGATTTTTTTTCTTAGTTTTTAAAAATTAAAAAAATTAAAAATCCACATACCTAGAATATATATTGGAATCCTCTATCGCTTTTCATTGGAGAGATTATCATTTGATGAAAAGATACATTAATATCCAAAATAAGGGAAGTATCTCAATTATTGTGATGCTAAGAAATCAAAGTTGAGTTATCCAACATTGGAGTTCACCTCTTGCAAGGATGACAAATGGGAGCGGTTGAAATTTTGGTTAAAATCTTAACTTCTGCTTTTTGTGTTTTGATGCGCGAGAGCATCACTCTACGATTTCATGACTAATTTAAGGATTGTTTACTAATAACATAAAGTGGAGGGCAAAACAGTACAAGTTTATGGAGCTTCCTCTACAATAAGGTCACAAACTATAGAGGGAACTTTGTCTATCCGAGTACAATCACCTCTAGAGTGGAAGGCAAAACGTGTGAGGCAATGAGCTACATAATTGGCTTGGTGGTGGACGTTGGTAACAGTAACTTCAGTGCCCAAGGTCAACAGGAGCTTGGCATCCTCAATGACAAGTCCTAACGGGGAGACATTCAAAGAGGCTTCCCGAACTATTGAAATAGTCTGAAGCGAATCACTATCAATAATAACATTTTGTAGACCCCTATTGACCACCAATTCAAGCCCTTCTCGGAAAGCTAAAACCTCAATATGAAGAGAAGAGAACACGTTGAAAAACGCGCGTGGCAACAACAATGCATAATCCTTCGGAGTCCCTGATGGCGATGCCAACACCAAGTTTTAGATCAACATTCGAAGCTCCATCCACATTAACCTTGAGTTTACCAGACGGAGGACAAGACCAACGAGGGATCACAGATTCCATAAAGCGAGGGGGAGTAACAATCACACACAAGAAATTCTACCACCAGTCTGTTGCACACTCAACAATACTAGAAAGTGACGAATTGGTCACAGAACCCCATAATTTTTCATTCCTTGCCATCCAGATCCCCCATACAATTAGCTGACAATCAAAATCACCCTACTTTAGATCCAATGCCATAAACTAGGCCCAGTTTTTAATAGTGCCAAGTTGCACACCACAAGGTCGAAGACCCAATGGAGAAAACATCCATACACATTGTGCAAAATGACAATCAAGTATTATATGAGTAGCCGACTTGGGGGCAACACCACATATAATGCACAAAGGATCAATTGGAATCCGTTTGTGGCAAAGATTTAACTCCCGTAGGGACAATAGTAGAGAAAACTTTATATGCCATCATTCGAACCTTTAGGGGAACTTGGGCCTTCCACAACATATCCCATAGAACAAAGAACGGGCTACTCAATGTTGAAGAAGATGAGGTTTGGGATATGGGCCGAATGCATAGACTAGCGATATGATACATACTTTTCACCTAAAAAGGCCATTTTATCATAATGTCGTATCAGTCTGTCAACATTGCACCATCTGTTAAGGGGAATACTGTTGATATAGATCACCTCTTCAGAGGAAAAAATGGAAGTCAGCAGCGACACATTCTAGTTAGCCTCCAAAGTAATCAAATAATGCACCATAGTTATACTGTAGTTATCAGGCCACGGTGATGATATAAGGAAGGTGGAGGGAAGAGGCAGCCATCGATCACGCCACACTCCTACAGAAGCACGAGTCCCGATTTGCCACTGAGAGCCTCGGATAATCACTTCCATTGCAGCACAAATACTTCGCCAAACGAAGCATTTGGACAGACGACTGCCTCCAAAAATGATGAGTTTGGGATAGCTTTAAGAATCGAACCAACCATCGATGAGGGGTCTTGCAATAACCTCCACCTTTGCTTGGTGAGGAGACCAAGATTAAAGGCGTACAAATTTGGAAACCCAAGTCCACCTTTAGATTTAGGGAGGCTAAGGTTATCCCACGCCATCTAATGAATTCTCTTAGCATTCTTCGAATCATTCCACCAATAAGAAGCCACCAATTGATTTAGTTCATCACAAAAATACTTTGGAAGCAAGAAACAATTCATTGAATAAAGAGGGATTGATTGCCCAACCACCTTAATCTAAAGCTCCTTGCTAGCATCACTTAGGAAATTTCCTTTCTAGCCTTGGAGCTTCTTTAAAAAGAGCTTATTGATATGGTGAAAACACACTCCCCTCTTTCTCCCCACAAACGTAGGAAGGCCCAAATATTTTTCATGCCTATCCATACGCTTGATATTTAGATAGAAAGCCAAATGGTCCTACAAGGTTCCATTCAATGTTGCGGCTAAAGCAAATAACACTCTTCTATAGATTCACTTGTTGCCTCGAGGCCCTTTCATAAGAAACAATGATACTATTAACTTTCTCATAGTCATGAACAGTAACCCGAACAAATATGAAGCTGTCATCTGCTAATAGAAAATGGTGGACAGAAGGGGCCTCTTGACAAATAGAGATCTTTTCCTGCTCCTCGACACTTACTTTCTTGGTAATCAGGGTCGAGAGACCCTTAACGCATAAGAGGAATAAGTATGAGGATAACGGGTCGCCCTGACGCAGACCACGAGAAAGAATGATATAACCCCGGGGGGGGTCCATTGACCACAAATAAGCAAAGACAGAGGTAACACACATCATAATCAGCCGCAACCACATCGGGCTAAAACCCAATTTTGTGAGAACCCGCTTCAAATAGTCCCATTCAATACGGTCGTAGGCTTTTCTCATATCGAGCTTAAGAGAAAAGAAACCTTTTTTTCCAATTCACCGATTAAACAAGAAGTTGGCAATTTTCAAAGCAGCAATAGAATTATCTGAAATAAAGCGTCCTGAGACAAATGCACTTTGTTGAACATAAATGATCCTAGTAAGAATACTCTTCAATCGATTAGCAAAGACCTTGGAAATAATCTTGTAGGATACATTACATAGGCTAATAGGGCATAGCTGGCACATTTGGTAGGGCTGCTTCTGCTTTGGAATAAAAACAACATTGGTAAAATTAATCTTCTTTAACATACGCTCATAAGACAAGATTGAGGGTACAACCCTTGTCACATCTGATCCCACAATAAGCCAATATTTCTGGAAAAAAACAAGGGCGACATTCCATCTGAACCAGGAGATTTTGAAGGATGCATTTGGAATAAGGCAGCTTTCACTTCCTCAAGAGTAAAATCCTTACAAAGATGATCATTCATCTTTGGTGTCACCTTTCTTTCTAGAGCCTCAATGACTACCACATCTGGATTTCCCATACAAGAGTTGGATTGAAAAATATATGTGAAGTAATTTAAGACAACACGCTCGATGCCTAATTCATCTGACTGCTAGGTACCATTTTGATCCTCAAGACCCTTGATCCTATTCTTCTGCTGTCTAAAATTAGCATTCTGATGAAAGAAACAAGATTTTCGATCACCAAGCTTCATCCACTGAATATTCGATCTTTGCTTCCAATATGTTTCCTCCGCAAGAAGAATGAAGTCCAAATGGTGCACCAACCCTCTTCGCTCCTTAACAGAGACAGCAAAATAGGGTCGTGAGTCTATCACTGTAATTTGATCACGGGTCTTCTCAATCTCAAACTAATGAGCCTTAAATGTGGAGTGCTGCCACTTTAATAAAGCAAGTCTAGTCGCCTTAATTTTCTTGCAAACTCGGAACATCGGGTAATCGGCGATATCCACATTCCAAACCCTAGGAATAACTTCCTCACAATCCTCGTGACGAGTCCACATCTCCTCAAATATGAAGGGACAGTGATACCGCTTAAGGTTAGCGAGATTGGCTTCCAGAAGAATCGAAATGTGATCAGATTTTCTGAACTTAAAATGCGTAACATTAGCATCCTAGAAAAGATTCTGCCATGAGGCCGTCACGCAAAACCAGTCTAAACGTTCTTTGATTCCACCTCCATGAGTCGTTTTCCAGGTGAAAGGGCAACCAGAAAAGCCCAAGTCGAGTAGTCGACAATCCATTAATGTTGCCCAGAAAGCTAATATATGTCTTACAGGCTGAGCAGAGCCTCTTTTCTTCTTAATTGATGCCAAAATTTCATTCAAGTCACCTGCACACACCCAGTGCTAGCCATAGCAAGATGATGCAAGAGGAACCAAGATTGGCTTCGATCCAAAGTATTAGGTGAACCATAAAAACCCATGAAATGCCAATATTTACAGTCACCCACTCCACCAATTTCAGCATCAATATAGTTGGAAGATGATAAAAGTATGTTCAGATCAATATTGTTTATACCATACTTAGGGCCTCCGTATTTAAATCTCGTATAAATACTCGGGGGACTTAAATGTAATTATGTAATAAACGAAGGGGCAAATATGTAATAAGTGAGGAGCCCTTATTCTATAAAAGGACTCATCACTCTCCTCATAAGGAGAGGCCAATTCTTAGGCATGAGATCCCCAAACTCCCTCACATTCAGAGAGCCTCATTCTCACATTACAGAGGCTCTCTCCCTCACAATCTCCTCAGAGAAATACAATAATCAGTGTGGATGTAGCCCAAACATTGGGGTGAACCATGATACATCTTGTGTTATTTACTTTCATGTAGATTCACGGTCGGATTTACGTTGTTCCAAGACCCCTCTGGTTTTATGCATCAACATTTGGCACCGTTTGTGGGAATCGATACGAAAAGTTGTGTCGGTTCTCTTTCATTTTTTCACCTCCGCCGTGAATCTGCAGAAACCCCCACCAAAACACAGCAGATCTCAGCAGGCTGCTCCCATGGCTGCTCCAAAATCATAAACAAAAAATCAAAATAACAAAAATCTTCAGATATGGTTCTGCTTCACCATGGACTGAGGATTGCTCCTCTGATGGTCTCCTAGAGTTTGCTCTCGTGGGTCGGTCCAATGTCGGCAAGTCCTCGCTGCTCAACTCGCTTGTGCGACGGAAGCGCCTCGCTTTGACGTCTAAGAAACCTGGTGATCAGAGAGAGAATTAGATGGCGACAAATGTTGATGCACAAAACCGGAGGGGTCTTGGAACAACGTAAATCCGACCGTGAATATGTAAGAAAGTAAATGACACAAGATGTATCGTGGTTCACCCCAAGGTTTGGGCTACGTCCACACTAATATTGTATTTCTCTAAGGAGATTGTGAGGGAGAGAGCCTCTGTAATGTGAGAATGAGGCTCTCTGAATGTGAGGGAGTTTGGGGATCTCAGGCTTAAGAATTGGCCTCTCCTAATGAAGAGAGTGAGGAGTCCTTTTATAGAATAAGGACTCCTCACTTATTACATATTTACCCCTTCCTTTATTACATAATTACATTTAAGTCCCCTGAGTATTTATACGAGACATGAGTGATGCTCATGAATGTTAACATGAGTGATGGTCATGAATGTTTATATGAGTGATGCTCATGAATGTTAACATGAGTGATGGTCATGAATGTTTATGCATGATTGACATAAGTGATGCTCATGAATGTTTATGTATGATTGATGTATAATTTTGAAGTACTTGACGTACTTTTGATCACCTGGTTGGTGATAATAGCAGCAGGCTGCCGAATAATTTTGGAGTACTAGGCGTACTTTTAATCACCTGGTTGGTGGTAATAGCGGCAGGCTGCCGAATAATTTTTTGTTGTACTGGACGTACTTTTGATCACTTGGTTGGTGATAATAGAGGGTATGGCTGCCAAATAATTTTTTGTAATACTGGATGTACTTTTGATCAATAATAGAGGGCCTGGCTCTTTTGGGCATATGGGCTTTCTCCCTCCACATAGTATTACAGCCCATTATTTTGGGCTTGCCATTTTTTTATTTTTTTTATTATTACCCTCTGATGTCTGCAAAAGATAAGAAAAGTAAATTACATCACTTTAAAGTAAGGAACCCTTATCTTCCTCCTAGGTCTTCCCGTAGCTTTCTCAGAAAATAGGAACATGCATGATGAAAGTGTGGGCATCTTCTTTGGCTTTAGTAAGATCTCATTTTTTTTCTTTTTCTTTTGCGTTGTCCCCCATGTGCTCTCAAGGAGAGCCTCCCTTTTTCTTTTTCTTTTTTCTTTTTCCAGCAGGTAGCATACATCTTATTTTCCCTTTTCTTTTTCTTTTTCTACTGTCTGAAATATTCTCTTTTCACTACGTCTCTCTATCTCTCCACCTCCACCCTCTCTGGCAGACTTGCTTTTGCTTTTGCAGACTTGCTTTACTTTTTCTTTTCATTTCTGTGGATCAATTTCCAAGGCGATGTGGAGCGCTTGGTTGATGGCAGAGTAGAGGTTCAACGACTTGCTGTCAGTGCCACGAACAATCATTTCATCACCACCGGCGGCAGAGGATGAGGATGAGGAGAAGGATGAGGAGGTTGCAAATGGCCTCCTCCTGCCAATTCTGACCCGTTCAACCAATCTTCCAAATCTGCACAGCCCCATTTAATCATTGCTTAGCAGCCTTAACAAAAGCTGCACCCACGAGCTTGGGTTGTTGGGCAAAATCAGCAGCATCCTCGGTAGGATTAGCAGGCGATTCTGGGTAATTTGGTGAAAGTCGGACTGGAAGAGAATCGGAGAGCATGCTCTGGACCCACCCGGAGAGATCTGACGAGTTATAGTGGATGGTGTCAGAGAGCTGAGAAATCCCATCTTCCTGAGCCGACCCCATGACCATTTCGAGCTGCTCGAGCGTCTCTGCCAAGTCGTCCATGTTGTCGAACCGAATAAACAATCAGTTCAATCTGCTGCCAAGGAATTCCTTGAGAAAACAGCACGGGAGATTCTTGGTGATAATGAAGATGGTCTGAAGGGACCTATACGGATCAGTTCAGATGAAGAGGGCGTATCCCTGAGTTGATTCCTGATTTTCCCGGAATAGCGAGGTCGAGGCGATGGGGTGAGTCAGCTCGACGACGAGTTGGGGCTCCCACAAACGACTTGGCTTTTGAATCAGAACCATCTGATTCTCTCTCTGATCACCAGGTTTCTTGGATGTCAAAGTGAGGCACTTCCGTCGCGCGAGCGAGTTGAGCAGGGAGGACTTGCCGACATTGGACCGACCCACGAGAGCAAACTCCGGGAGATCATTAGAAGGGTAATCCTTAGTCTATGGTGAAGCAGAACCATATCTGAAGATTTTTGTTATTTTGATTTTTTGTCTATGATTTTGTAGTAGCCATGGGAGCAGCCTGCTGAGATCTGCTGTGTTTTGGTGGGGGTTTCTGCAGATTCACGACGGAGGTGAAAAACTCGTCGTCGAGCCGATTCACTTCATCGCCTCTACCTCGCTATTCCGGGAAAATCAGGAATCAGCTCATGGATACGTCCTCTTCATCTGAACTGATCCGTATAGGTCCCTTCAGACCACCTTCATTATCACCAAGAATCTCCCGTGCTGCTTTCTCAAGGAATTCCTTGGCATCAGATTGAACTGATTGTTTATTCGGTCCGACGACATGGTCGACGTGGCGGAGAAGCTCGAGCAGCTCGAAATGGTCATGGGGTCGGCTCAAGAAGATGGGATTTCTCAGCTCTCTGACACCGTCCACTACAACCTGTCGGATCTCTCCGGGTGGATCCAGAGCATGCTCTCCGATTCTCCTCAAGTCTGACTTTCACCAAATTACCCAAAACCGCCTGCTAATCCTATCGAGGATGCTGCTGATTTTGCCCAACAACCCAAGCTCGTGGGCGCAGCTCTTGTTAAGGCTGCTAAGCAATGATTAAATGGGGCTATGCAGATTTGGAAGATTGGTTGAACGGGTAAGAGTTGGCAGGAGGAGGCCATTTGCAACCTCCACCTCCTCCTCCTCTGCTGGTGGTGGTGATGAAATGTTTGTTCGTGGCACTGGCAGCAAGTCGTTGAACCTCTACTCTGCCATCAATCAAGCGCTCCACATCGCCTTGGAAACTGATCCACGAAAATGAAAAGAAAATGTAAAGCAAGTCTGCAAAAGCAAAAGCAAGTTTGCCAGAGAGGGTGGAGGTGGAGAGACAGAGAGGCGCAATGAAAAGAGAATATTTCAGACAACAGAAAAAGAAAAAGAAAAGGGAAAAGAAGATATCTTATACCTGCTGGAAAAAGAAAAAAGAAAAAGAAAAAGGGAGGCTCACCTCGAGAGCACATGGGGGACAACGCAAAAGAAAAAGAAAAAAAAAAAAGATCTTACTAAAGCCAAAGAAGATGCCCACACTTTCATCATGCATGTTCCTATTTTCTGAGAAAGCTACGGGAAGACCTAGGAGGAAGATAAGGGTTCCTTACTTTAAAGTGATGTAATTTACTTTTTTTATCTTTTACAGACATCTGTATAAACTCCATCAGAGGGTAATAATTAAAAAAAAACGACAAGCCCAAAATAATGGGCTGGAATACTATTTGGAGGGAGAAGGCCCATATGCCCAAAAGAGCAAGGCCCTCTATTATCACCAACCAAGTGATCAAAAGTACGTCCAGTACTACAAAAAATTATTGGGCAGCCAGGCCCTCTATTATCATCAACCAGGTGATCAAAAGTACGTCTAGTACTACAAAAATTTATTCGGTAGCCTACCGCTATTACCACTAACTAGGTGATCAAAAGTACACCCAGTACTCCAAAATTATTCGACAGCCTGCCACTATTATAACGAACCAAGTGATCAAAAGTACGTCCAATACTCCAAAATTATTCGGCACCCTGCCGCTATTATCACCAACCAGGTGATCAAAAGTACGTCCAGTACTTCAAAATTATACATGAACATTACTCATGTCAATCATCCATAAACATTCATGAGCATCACTCATGTCAATCATACATAAACATTCATGACCATCACTCATGTTAACATTCATGAGCATCACTCATGTCAACATCCATGAGCATCACTCATGTCAATCAACATAAACATTCATGAGCATCACTCATGTCAATCTAGCTTCAAAAGCTTCATTTACAGAGTTGTAGCTTCGAAAACTTCATTTACAGAACTCTAGCTTCAAAAGCTTTATTTTCAAAAGCTTCAACTTCGAAAGCTTCATTTACAGAGCTCTAGCTTCAAAGCTTCACTTGCAAAGCTCCACCTACAAAGCTTCAGTGCAGGGTATACAAATACCACCTTCGAACAACCGCCACTTCGGCCCATACATGGATTCAATTTGAAGTCTCCAGCCAACAGACTCTATTGACCGAAGACTTAGGGGACTACATTATGTACCATATATTGGGCCTCAACTGGGCCTCATGAAAAATACTTGGGGGACTTAGCCCATTATTTATGTACTGAGGAGCGAGCCCTTATTCTATAAAAGGGACTCCCTCACTTTCATTAGAAAACACCCATCACTTATGTATTGAGGAGCGATCCCTTATTCTATAAAAGGCACTCCATCACCATCATTAGAGAGCATCAACTCTAGCCCATCATTTATGTATTGAGGAGCGAACCGTTATTTTATAAAAGGGACTCCCTCACTTTCATTATAGAGCATCGCCGCCAGCTGAGCAACCGCCACATTGCGAGCATCACTCTTAACCCATCACTTATGTATTGAGGAGCGAGCCCTTATTCTATAAAAAGGACTCCCTCACCTTTAACGTCACAAGCCGAGCCAACCAAGGCAACATAAGCCACAAGCAGAGTAGCCTCGCAACATGTTCTACTTCTGGTTTAGCGTCATTTCAGATTGGGCACCGCCTCATACTGAGTATCAGTTTTAGATGACGTTTAGTTACTTCGGCCCACACATGGACTAAATTTCAAGTCTCCAGCCAAAAGACTCTCTTGACTGAAAACTTGGGGGACTACTGTTTGTACCATACTTAGGGCCTTCGTATTTAGATCTCATATAAATACTCGGGGAACTTAAATGTAATTATGTAATAAAGGAAGGGGCAAATATGTAATAAGTGAGGAGTCCTTATTCTATAAAAGGACTCTTCACTCTCCTCATTAGGAGAGGCCAATTCTTAGGCCTGAGATCCCCAAACTCCCTTACATTCAGATAGCCTCATTCTCACATTACAGAGGCTATCTCCCTCACAATCTTCTCAGAGAAATACAATAATCAGTGTGGACGTAGCCCAAACATTGGGGTGAACCACGATACATCTTGTGTTATTTACTTTCATGCAAATTCACGGTCGGATTTACGTTGTTCCAAGACCCTTCCGGTTTTGTGCATCACCAAATATCATTATTCCAAAATTGACCTAAGCCACTAAATCTTCCATTAGAATCAACCTCTAACAATTAGAGAACCCTCATTTTCTATGAGCTTGTTTCAATATACTAACAATACACTTAGTCTTACACCAAAATACTAAGTTATGAGCTTTCTGCTTAATGAACCTAAGTAGATCTTGAACTTTCCGAGGGTTCCCAAGCCCCCGACAATTCCAAATCGGTAGCCTCATTGATGATGGCGGGGTTGGGACTCACCAGCCTCCACCAACGAAGAGTTTAAAACAGTAGCAACCTTATTTCTGCCCAGCCATACTAATTGTTCAACCTCTTGGAAATCCAAAGAGGAACAAACATGAACCTTATTGAGCTCACCATCTACCTCACACAAGGCACTTTTCCTACCACCCATAGACTTGCTTCCAGAACCGTCTCGTGAAGCTTTACTTCGGCGATTGATGACAGAATGAGAAAGCTTCCCAACAAAGGTTTGAGCCTTCAGTTTATGTTTAACAGATGGATAAGTAAGTTCATTCTTGACCTTTCTTTTCATTCCAAAGGAGTTAGATTTGGGCAAAATCTCCCCAACAGTAGAGACATCACCAATTAAAGGCAAAGGGCTAGCATGGTCTTGGGATGAGCCATTTGAAGAAGCAAAGTTATCTCCCAATTGAAGCTCCAGAATATGCAAAAGTTTACTAAGCCCATAAGTATCACCATTTGAGTCCATAGTCATAGTAAAGGGGTTTTCCAAAAGATAGGTTGTATTTGTAAAAGCCCACAAGAGGACCTTCCTTGGGTCAAACCAGGAATTTTCAAAAGAGAGAGCCCATTTACCGCAAGAAAAAGGGTTCCATTATGATAGTGGGTCCCAAAACTATCGAAGTGGTCCATATTGCCCTAATCCAATAAGGAAACCTTATGAGGAATATTCCTCGATGACTCAGCCAATTTTTTCCCCAGATTTGAATGCTTAGCAGACAAACTCATCTAGTGATCTGTAGTAGCGACAAGGGAGGCTTTGAAACATACCCTAGTCGTGTTGCCATGTGCACCGACATGCTCTGTCCCCAAATATTGTAGGACAGACACCTCATCCGTCCTTCGTACGTCATCCACGACCTCTTACCGTTTTCGCCGTAAATTACTAGTATCGCCGTCCTCTGGTGTCATCTGAGAAAGCTCATCGAATAGGCAATTTGACTGCTTAGAAATGGGTACGGTGCGAAGATCGGCTTTATAATGGTTTTCGCCATCCTAATAGGCTGGAGTACTCCATCGGCAGCTGCGAACATAGCTCAAACACCCACAATTATAGCAAAAATCCCTGAGATCCTCATATTTCAGGCGAAAGGTGCGAGTGCCCTTGGCAAGACAGTGAGGACTGAATGTGGTGAGAAAAAGTCTTGAAGCATCAATGTCCACTTGAAATCATAGAAACCCACGGAAGCCCATAATCACAGGGTCCTCTACCTCCAACACAGAGCCAATCTTGCTCCCAAGCATGTGGCCATTCTTCATAGTGCAAAGGTTTCTAGGAATACCTAAACCATGAACTTGGACCCAGAAAATAGCCCAGTTCACACAAATTTCATCTAAGGACTGGTAGAGATGCCAGAATTTGATGGTAAATGGCACACCTTTAATGAACCATGGGACAAAAGAGTATTTGACCGACGGCTTACAAGGATCCCTAATTTTCAATGGTGCGTTCATCTATTACTAACAATTTATTTGGTGAAAAAAAAAATTTCTCCAATTTTATACAATTTTTCAATATATATACTTCTCCTTTGAACTCAAATCACATTGAAATCGAATTAGGGTCTTAATTTGACTAGAGATTTATATATGATTTTGGAATGGTGCAATTTTTGTGATGGTTCCATACTTTATGTTGTCTTCAATGCACCGTCAAATCTTATTTTGAGGTTGTTGTCGTTTGAATATTGATTTGTTAAGACGTGCGATCATCAACAATTTGTGTCTCTTTCTGTCAAAATGATTAATGCATGTCCTACATTAGCGCGCGGACAATTTTTCTAGTACTACCTATTGTTTGGTAGTTTGATTATGGAAAAATCAAGAATCGGATTCCGAATTTTAGATGGGCCCCACATATATTTTCACTCCCCCAAGGGTTGGTAAACACTTGAATCACTTAAAATGCGTGTAATTCCCATTTCTCCGAATCTATTCTGCTTATGTAAACACGTCATACATCTATTTTTTTTTTCTTATTGACTTGACTAAGAACATCTTTGTAATTATTTGGTGTACAAGGAATAATTCGGCTTGTATACCCATGTAATATACTAGGCACGCGTGCAAACTCTAACGATCAAACAGAAGCCTTGTCCTTGTCCTTTGTCCTCTTTTCAATTCTTCTATTTCTTTTTCCCCTTTTGTCAGCATTTGCAATGCCTCAAATCATGCCACCAAGTGTCGAGGGCACATGAATTGTTGAATGTTTCCATGCAATTTCAGCTTGGAATCCACTACTTCAAATAGTTTCAACTTTAGCAATTTTTTTTTTTTGTCAAACTTTAGCAATTTTAGACTTGTAGTAGTTTGCATGGTATATATATTGCAGCCCTTTATGCTAAGGAATCCTCATCTAAAAAAAATGAAAATTAGGTGTGGGACCCACTTCATATCAAACTTTAACGATTCAAACTATCTATTTTTTAAGTCTTGATTCATAGATCATTCTTGTAAAAACTCAATTGAATCCAAACTCATTTACCTATTTAATTATCAAAATAAAATTTCATTGTTTCTTATATAACAAAGTATTCGTTAATTTCTTTGAACTCAATTAGATGTCTTAAACATTTCCGATTTGGCTAATATTTTGCAAAGATGATCTATGAGGTGCAACTTGAAAAATAGACGGTTCGTATCGTTAAAGTTCGATGTGGTGTTGACCTTACAACTAATCCCCATTTAAAAACAAATAATAAGGGTCCCTTCCCTTAAAGGTTTCCGTATATACTAATATATTTCCACCAAAGAGTAAAAGTACAAATTGGTTTTGAACTTGTCATTTATAAAATTCGAACTTAAGATTTTTTGCTTATAAGTAAAGAAGAATACCACTAATGTCAAAAGGTTCTTAAATAATACGATTAGGATAATATTTTTTTTTTTTTCATGTTTAAAAAATCATTCAACTAGACTTTCATTTAGGAGTTATTTAGTCAATTTCAATCTTGCTAACAAGCCAATATATTCTTTATTTAACAAGAGGGCTACTTTAACAACCCGAAATGTTGGACTGAACAACACATTACCATTAGAGAAGTCTTATTACTCTCCTTGTTTTGTTTTTTTTTCATATAAAAGGGGACAATTGATGGTAAGCTACAATTATCCACCATTTTTTTATCCGGATAGGCTATGGGAAATTTCATCTTACTCGTGACCACAGTCTAGTAGACTTACCAGCTTGGAGTATGTATTATTACTCTCCTCAGTATGCAAAAGAAGGGGGAAAAACTATTACAAAATAACTCTATTTATTAATTAACAAACCTCTTTTTTAGTTGAAATTAACAAACCTTTTCTTATTACACGTACTCAAAAAAGGAACGCGTTTTGTAGTTGAAATTGAACCCCTTTTCTTGTTTGATGATGTTGAACTTCCTTAACGACCCAACAACTTTGCCAAAGGGTAACAAAGTTTGAAGTCATCAACCAAATAAATTATTTTTTGGGAACTTTAACGAAAAGTTTCCGGTATTGTTCACTTTAACGAAAAACCACATTTTTACACTAAAAAGTCAATCCTGGTACTATTCACTTTACCCTTTATTTTGTCATTATCGTTAAAACTCAAAATTTTCAAGCTCTTTTCATTAGTTTTTCATTATTTTTATGCATAAAAGCTCTATGAGCAATAAATAAATGAGCTTTTATCACAAATTATTCTTAAAATTGACACACCTCATCAAGATAGATTTTGGAATTGAAAATCGAGTAATGTAATACTTGAAAATGGATATAGCAAATCAATGTAGTCATTCTGTCACAATTTTGTCAAAAATTCTGTTATGTGTTAATATGACACAAAACTGAGTCCCACAAATCTAATTAAATATTTCCATGTAGATTAAAAATTTAATGTTTTTGTTTATTAATTTTTATTTTAGGTTTAAATTATTTCTTTATTTTGAATAATTTATTCACGTAGTAATATTTATTAAACTTGTGGGACTCATATATGTACCACATTAGCACATAACATAATTTTTTGACAAAATTGTGATGTATGGACCATATTAATGTGTGACACTCATTTTCACAGATTACATTGATCGATATCCAATTTCAGAGACCATCTTAATGAAGCGAGTCAATATCAAGACCATTTGTTATAAAAATCCTAAATAAATAATAGGAGGCTAATAATTTGGAACTATAGATATACATAGGAGGCCTTTAAGGGAAGAGACATTTTTAAAAGAAAATAGGGATTAGTTATGGAGTCCACACCACATTTAACTTTAACGATCTGAACTGTTGATTTTTCAAGTTGCACCTCATATATCATCCTTACAAAATATTTGTCAAATTAGAAATATTTGAGACATCTACTTGAGTTGAAAGAAATTGACGAATGCATATTTCTAGAAGAAACAATAAAAGTTCATGGTGATAATTAAATAGACAAATAGTTTCGGATTGAATTAAATATTTGCAGAATAATTTATGAATCGAGACTTACAAAATAAACAATTCGAATCGTTGCAGTTCGATGTAGAAAGTCCCACAACTAATTCTTATTTTTTGGAAAGAATGAGAATCCTTTTTCTTAGAAGGCCTGTATATGCATACATGTGAATGTGCACTCCCACTCCGAGTCCCACTCCTAATCTTTCATTATTGTTGGTGTTAGTCAACCGACAAACCGGCTCAAAGCACTCAAGTCTCAAAGGCAAGCACATCCTTCCTTTTTAATTAGCTCCAGTACTCATCTTCTTCACTGTTAAATCAGTTGACAGCCAAAAAGTTGGTGATCCGTGATCCATGCTAGTCTTAGACCTCTCCACTATATGTTAATACATTATCAAACAGCAATGTAACATTATGTTTGAATGAGAAAAATAAACTTGAAATTATGACAAAGTCAAAATTTATAATTTGACATCCCTTATTTGATTCATAAAAATAGAAATTTAAAATTTTCGCATGAAAAAAAACTTAGAATTTAGAACCTCAAATTCTCAAGTTTAAATTCCATGTAAATATGTGTTATTTCCAAATTTCTATGAGTGAGTTTAAAACTAACAAATTTTGTATTCAAATTCCATTGTTTTTTGAGTCAACCAAACAAGAAAATTAAGAATTTCTAGAAAATGAAATTTTGTCATTTCACTTTGCGTCATTTTAAAATTTCATAGCAATCTTAAATTTCCTCATCCAAACAGAGTGTGAGATATATGACATGAGGAAATGTATTCAACCATACCAAAGAATGGTCATATTGATTTCTTAAATTGGCAAAACCATCTCAATCATATTTAATTTTTCGTATGTATGATGAAAATGAGATTGAAAATTTGTCATGACAAGAGCTAAATATCTTGATTTACTAATTCAATATGGTAGAGAATTTGATTTTTTTGTTTAAATACGTGAACTGAAATTTTGGAATCATCTCCAAAAAAATAATTATCGCCGAACTAAACAAGTGTTTGTTTTCTTTATTCATTCTTGATTGTTAAATGTGATTCCAAAAATTTCCACTTTATCTTAAATACGATTGTAAGTTTGTTAATATTTAGTTAAGCGAAGAGCAAAACTCAAGCGGATTTTAGCAGAGAAAATCCTAACCCGAATCCAACGCTAAAAAAAAAATAGATCCAAAATAATTAAAAACAAACTTTAAACTAAATTTTTAAAATTATTTGGTTAGAGTAAAATAATAGCTATTTTCTTATGCATTCGACATGGAATAATATCTTATGTTGGATCAAGATTGGCAGATCTGGACACGTGCAATTGTAAAGCCTTGTGCCTAGAGACAACAACACCGTAAACCCTACCGTTATGACAAACAGTAACCATTGCCAATTCACATACTAAACTATAAGGGTGGACTATCGTGACGAAATCATGGTTACTAGCTGACCCTTTTATCAAAAAAAACCTAATATGTATATTGGATGCTTTTCATTGGAGAGATTATCATTGATGAAAATCATCCACACATATATTCGTATATAATTGGTTGTGCTTATGATTTTCTATCATATTAAAATGACTCCAAATAAAGGAAGTATCTCAACTATTATGATGCTAAGAAATCAAAGTTAAGTTATCCAACATTGGATTTCACCTCATGCAAGGATGACAAATGGGAGCGTTTGAAATTTGGTTAAATCTCAACTTTTGCTTTTTGTGTTTTGATGTGGGAGAGCATGACTCTACGACTCCTTGCCTAAAGGGTTAGTTTGGAAACAGTTTAAAATGACTAAAAACGTTTTTGGTGAAAATATTTTTAGAACCAATCCTTAGTAAAAATGCAAGTAAATCATGAAAAAACACTTAAAATGCTCACTACAAAAAGCACATAACTGATGCTTCTTGCACAAAACACTTCAAGTACTTTTGGAACCCTAAAATATTTTCTCTAAAAAGCACTTTCTGTCATTTTAAAAACACATCCAAACGAGTCTATAAATGCTCTCATGCTTCTAGGCATGACATTCTTGAACTTATCCCACTGCTTTGGTTGAGAAGTTACTAAATCTTTATCAAAGATGAAAATATTTTTGCTCATCATTCTCAACTGATGGTGATACTCATCATCCTATTTATTATCATTGAATGAGTTTGAATTTTGAGATATATATAGTTGATAGACACAAATCTCTAAATTTAAACTCATCCAATAGTATTAAGTAAGGTGATGAGCATACCACCACTTGAGGGTGGTGAGCAAAATGCACCCTATCAAAGAGTATTCGACCAACGCCTTACAAGGATCACTGACAAAGGTGGTGCTATTCACACACTATTTTTTTTCTCCCACACATCCCCTTCAATTTTCAATATTGGATCGATGAATTGAAAAAAAAATTAATGAAAAAAATTAATAAAAATATGTAAAAAATAAAAAGAAGTGTGAGAATAGCAGTACACTGCTAACCATTTACTCGGTGAAGATTTTTTCTCTAATTTTGCACAATATTTAAGACACGTTCAAGCAGGCTAGAGGCTCCCTTGTTTTATGGTTGAATAATATTAAACCCAAAGTGAGTTGTCACTGAATGTTGATAGTACATACATACACGTGTTTTTTGGGTATGAAAATAAATGCATAGGCATATGTACTATCAACGTGCATTTTCAAACACACACACACACATATATACACACACTTCTCAAATCTTATTCATTTTGCTAATGTTTTTCTTGTTGATATGAGTTCCCCTTTGAAGGCTTTGATGAATTTCTTTTAGGTGAAACAATATCAATTATTTGAAAAAAAAATTACAAATTTTAAAGAGAACGTATTAAATCTGATTAAATCAAGAGACTCCTCAAACTAACAAGAACTAAAATTAGAAAATAAACCAATCTATACGCCATCATGTTAGCCAAAAAATCATGTTGAATTTAGATTTTATGGTTCATTTAGAGTTGATCTTACTTTCTAACCTATGATTTCCTTTTTAATAAGCACCCATGTTAATGTATGATTATTTTTGGTAAAGTCAGATTGATCTATCATCATTAAGGCATCTTATTTTAATCTTCTTTCGCCATCATTCCTTTCCTTCCTTTTTCACTTTCAACTTTCACCTCAAAAAATGCTTCAACTACACGTGATCTCTTTCTTCCCATTTTACCAACCGCAGTCCACCGTCCAATCCCGACCGTCGACCACAACCACCCAAAACCGAAAAATCCAACGGCCTGTTATTCCCCATCCAACAATTACAAGAATCCAGACCACCTCACCAATCAAACCTCCTCACGTGTCGCCCATCCGAGGGCCCCCCAAATTCATCCATCCCAAAAGCCGGATGAGGATACCGTCCGGATTCTATTTATGAGGATCATCCTCACATTGTCTCGTGTATTATGTGGATAATTTTTGTTATACATTATTAGCATATGGGCACACACAAAGCATGTGAGAAAATTTTTTGTTTTTGTTTTTGAAACAGAAGAAGAGAGGAAGATAGTGACAGAGAATATGGGAGTGAAAAGTTTTTAATTTTTTTTAATTTTTTTTAATTAGAGACATGTTAGAATTACATATAGATGATGTTTTGAAAAAAAAAATAGCAAAATTTGGTTATGTGAAATTACATTTCTGCCCCATATTTCTTATTCATATTCTGTTTTAATTAGAGAGTTAAACTGATAATTTCATATGATTTTGGTTGATCATGAATGTTTTATTAATTAGTAGAGATTTTTGTTTAATTTTAAATAATTTTTGACAATATGTTATGAACGGATAAGAGGTAAGGATCTCTTTGAATGCTCAGGATCGAAGTCCCCAAAAGCTCCCCAGCGTTTCCTATTTTCACGTGCCTCCCCAAGCCAGAGAAAACCAAGAGCCAGGGGCAAAACCGTGTTTTTCTCCAACAGTAGAATGAAAGCTGGAGTTCTAGAACGAAAGCAAGCAACCGAAGCGCTTTTTTCCCTTTGTTGGGAGAAAAGAAGCTTCACTAGATCGCGGGGCTGTGATGATATTATCCCCATTTTACTGTTACATCAAGACCTCCAGTACGCTGCCGTTTCGTTCCGTTCCGCTCCTCCGCATTCGCTTTCTCTGTTCTTTTTTTCCCTTTGCCTTCTGCTCCTCCTTTTGATCCCCTCCTCAGAAGGAGCTCCAAATCCTAAGCATTGAGTTTTTTGTGTTCGAAAGAGGTAATTAAAACGGATTCGGAGGGGCATTTTTTGACCAAAATAAAAAATAGAGCGATTTTTTCACGCTTTCTGGGTTTTTTTATTTTTTTTAATTTAATTAATTTTTTATTGTTGAAGTAAATAACGGTTAGAATTGGGTTTCAGTGCCACACCGTCTCTGTCGCATTGATATCTTAGTTTTTAATTTTTAATATTATTAAAAACCGCTTCTTGGTATTATTAAGTTTTTGTATTTTTTTGGTGTTGCAGAGCAGAGCACAAATCAGAGGAGCAGAAGCTTCACACTGCAGACTGGAACGACAAGTCGTCGGGAAAGCTGTAGCGGTTTTCTGAAGACGACAAGGCTTTCCAAGGTAGGATCTCATCTGGGTTAATCTCTGGTTGTTAAAGTTTGAAGCTTTGGGGGACCCTTTGTCTCTGAAATGTTGAACGTTTCGGTCGTCGGTTGACGAAATTTTAAATGGGTATCCGGTTGCTTGCTGTCGAAGCATAGTAGTGGGTCGCCACTTTCGAATTGACATTCATGTTGGTCGCTGTTGGATGATGTATAAAAGATAATACAGATGACATTGTATATTTCTTTTTTATAATGTGGTGGAAATGAAGCTTAGAATCGACGAATGAGCGTGACGAAGGGAATTAAAAAGCCCTTAATCTTAATAAACTTATAGTTATAATTAACTTTCTTTGTGGCTGTTGTCTTGCAGGGGTGGTTGGATTTAGCCACGAATGGCTTGTGGTTGCAGATTTAGTACGTGATTGGCGTTTGGGGGTGTTTGTATTTTTAATCATCGTTGTTTGCGGGTTAAAATGATTAAACCTATGTTTTAGCTTGTTGTTGCCGATGTGACCCGTAGTTAGTTAGCATTTCCTTATGTTTCTTTTTCTTTTTCTGAGGTGGTTGGGGTAATGTCCATGGTTTAGCTTCTTTTTGCAAACAATGTGGTAACGACGGGCATAATTTATGTTTTGGCAAGTGCAACAACCCTGTGTTTAACATTTAAATCAGCTTGCATTTGGGGAAATAAGTGTGGCCTGGAGTACTTTAACACCGAGCTTGTTTTTTTCTACTTTCAGAAATTCGATGGGATTTTTCTGTTTGTTAAGCTTTGGTTAATTGGCGGTTGGGTTGACAAGAGCATCGGCTGGAAAAGTGAGATAATGGGGGCAATTGGTGGGGAAGATCTAGTGAAGTGGGAGAAGATGCAAGGAGCAACTGCTCGCGAAGAGAAGATTCTGGTTATGGTGAGGTTGAGGCCTCTGAGTGAGAAGGAGGTTGCAGCAAGTGAAGTAGCAGATTGGGAATGCATCAATGACACAACCATCTTATACCGAAACACGCTGCGGGAAGGGTCTACATTTCCAACTGCCTATACATTTGGTAAGAATATATTCATCTGTATACAGTGTACTCACCGTAATTCCGTATAGGTGTTTGAGTCTGAGATTACAATGGTACATCTGCTTACCGTTACTGTCCAGCACTGGCCTTTGCTTGAATTCCTGGGAATGCATGGTTTTCTCATAGTTCATTGGTTTATGGGATACATCTTAACTATTTTATCTATTTATCTTTGTTCATATTTTTATGGTAGACAAAGTATTTCGGGGTGATTGCTCTACAAGGCATGTTTATGATGAAGGAGCACAACAAATTGCTCTTTCAGTTGTCAATGGTATCAACTGTAAGTATATAGATCTGCGTGTTGACATTCTTCTGATACCTTTCTTTATGCAACTAGTGGAAAGTTTACACCAAAATTTTCCTTCTCAGCAAGTATTTTTGCATATGGTCAAACAAGCAGTGGGAAAACGTACACTATGAATGGTATAACAGAGTTTACAGTAGCAGAAATATTTGATTATGTACATGCGGTAAGAATGATTACTAATAAGTTTGATGCTTTGCTTCTTTTCAATTTTATTACTTGACTACTGTTTATTTGCAGACGTTAATAATATAAAGATAGTTTCTAATGCAAACCACACTAATATAAAGATTGCTATTTCTTTCAGCATGAGGAACGAGCTTTTGTTGTTAAGTTTTCAGCTATTGAGATATACAATGAAGCTGTTAGAGACCTCCTAAGCACAGATAATACTCCGCTTAGGCTGCTAGATGATCCTGAGGTTGATGCCTTCTACTATTATTTTCTTGAGATAGTTATTTTCATGTGTATATGAGTTTTGCTTTAACACTTCTATATTCTCATCAGCGGGGAACCATAATAGAGAAAATCACAGAAGAAACTCTGAGGGACTGGAACCATTTAAAGGAGCTCCTTTCTATGTGCGAAGGTAAATCATTTGAGAAAATACTGCATTTACCACAAAGTATTATATCTTAATTATTTGAGTGTATTATTTCAGCTCAAAGACAGATAGGGGAGACTGCATTAAACGAAAAAAGCTCTAGATCACATCAAATTATTAAGCTGGTATGCCCCTCCCCCTGGATTTTCTTTGATAAGGGTATATTCATTTCATATGCAGTGCCTTAGACTACTTCGCTTAATCCAACTTTAACTTGTAGGCAATTGAAAGTTCTGCTCGTGAGTTCCTAGGCAAAGGCAATTCAACCACCCTTGCAGCTAGCGTGGTATATATTAATTATTTCTAGATGGATATTTGGTAGAATATATAAAATGTTCTGTTAATTTAATTTCATTGTTTCCATTTGCAATATTAAGTAGATATTAAATTCAGAGTCATGGGTTTGTTGCAGAATTTTGTGGACTTGGCAGGCAGCGAGCGTGCAGCCCAGGCATTATCAGCTGGGATGAGATTAAAAGAAGGCTGCCACATTAATCGCAGTTTACTAACTCTTAGCACTGTTATTCGCAAGCTAAGGTTTGTATAATCCGACCTTCCTTATTTCATATACTTTACCAAGTTCATTTGACAGGCAAAGGTCTAGTAAATTATTATTTATTCTGGACATTTTCTTTTTAATTATGTTTATCTACATGCATGTGTACTAACCTGTTTTGAACCTTTGACTTCAAATCTGATATTTTTGTACGCAGTAAAGGAAGGAATGGCCACATAAATTACAGAGATTCTAAGCTAACACGTATACTGCAGCCAGCCTTGGGTGGTAATGCTAGAACTGCCATCATTTGCACTTTGAGCCCCGCACGAAGCCATGTTGAGCAAACAAGAAACACTCTTTTGTTTGCTTGTTGTGCAAAAGAAGTGACTACAAAAGCACAGGTCAATGTAGTCATGTCAGATAAGGCCCTTGTTAAACATTTACAGAAAGAGCTGGCTAGATTGGAGAGTGAGTTGAGGATTCCTGGCCCCCCTTCCTCAACTTGTGATTACCCAGCGTTGCTTAGAAAGAAAGATCTTCAGATTGAAAAGGTAATGATTCTCTTTCTTCGAAAATTTACAATTAGGGAATAATACCTGTCAATGGGAATTAAATATAAGCACAGTTATGGAGACATTTCTGAAGACCCGTGGCAGATGGCAATTGAAAGAATTTCTTTTCAGAAGATAGGTCTGGAAGACGGCAGTTTAGATGTATTGAATTTGCTTCTAGGAAATCTCCATGTACCTAGTATCTACACAATTTCATTATTTATTGTGTGCTTCTTATAAGATCATAAAAAGGGTTGCTTTGACTCATGTACCCAGCTTAGGTGTAAGTGTGCTGTAGGCTTCAAATTCATCTATACCCATTTTTGGAATCTGTAACCACATTTTGATACAAGCGGCTGTCTAATTGAATGCATTTAAACCAAGACATGACTTGTGACCTTTTTCAGATGGACAAGGAAATTAGAGAGCTGAAAAAGCAATGTGATCTTGCTGAATCACGGGTGGAGGATTTACTGCGGATGGTTGGAAAGGATAACGATTCCAGACAAGTACATATTCTTGCTTATATACTACGGAGTTTTATTACATGTTATATACCATTGTTCTTCTAATTCTTGCTTGTTTCTTCTCTTTCAGCCTTCAGATAATCTCAATCCTAAATGGAACGCCGGGGATGTGTCAGATGATGAAGGCTCAGTATCATCAGGTGTGGCTGATCCTTATTATATGAATGGCATCAGAAAGTTCAACAATCCTCATTTTGATGATAGAGACGGTGAGAGCAGTCCCGAGGAGGTATACGGACAGATTCTTGAGAAATTTAGATCTGATTCATGCCAGAGTGTAGAGGATCCCACAGGTGGGACTGCAGAAGATACTGATGACTACTGCAAAGAAGTCCGCTGTATTGAGATGGAAGAGTCAAGCAGGGACAAGAATTCTGGATCCCTTGCTTTATCTACTGTTGAAAATGAAGTAACATCTGGGGACGCAAGTTTAGCAGGTCAAGAAATGATATCAACCCCAGTGAATGCAGATAGAGAAGGGAGTCAGATGCAAAATGGTTTTGCATATGGCACGTTCGAACAGAGACTACGTGATGTACAATTGACGATTGATTCTATTGGTAGTCCTTACCCTGAAGAACAATCTAGAAGCCTAAAGTTAACTAGGAGTTGGAGTTGTAGAGAAAATTTCACGGCTGGTTCATCTTCACCGGATAAATCAGAGAGAACCCCACCTAATTGGTTGGAGAAAAGCTTTCCTGGAAGACCAGAAGGTTTTAGCGGGAGGAAGGTTCCATTATTACATTATGATTCCAGCGCAAGGTTGTCAAGAAATGATTCTCAATCTTCCCTTGGGAGTGCCGTGGATGAGTTAGAAGGACAGACTGCAGATGAGGATATTACCAGTGTTCATACTTTTGTCACAGGACTAAAGAAAATGGCCAAAAAGCTTGAGAATGACATACAACTTGTCAACGGTCAGGTGAGAATGTGCCTTAATTTTGAGTTTGTCCACTAGAAAAAACCCCATCATTTTTTGTGTGTCTGTCTTTGCTTGTTATAATAATTCGATAATATCCTTGAAGGTGATAAGTTCATGAGAATGTGAAACATTATGCATTAGTCTTAGTACTGGTTTGGTACTAAGGTGATTTTATAAAAAGTGGATTTCAAAAAAGGTTGAGCTCAAAAAAGTGTTTGGTAAACACTTAAAAACAGCTTATTTTGCACAGTTTTGGGTGAAAAAAAGCTGAAAACGTGAAGCAGCAAAAATGAGCTTATTCTCATAGCACAGCAGAAGCAGGTTTTTTTTTTCAAAGCACAACAATACCAAACCAGCCCTTACTCTCTCAAGATTCCCCATTTTTAAGTTTATAATTTTTATATCAACAAAGTTGGGGTGAGATTGCAACATTTACTTTTCCATGTTGGAGATAATCGATAAACTTGAAGACGTTTAAACGTTTCAATAGGTTAATGTGGCTTGCGTGGATGTGGAATTTTACAAATTCATAAATTATCTTAAGTTGCATGCCCACACAACTTATTTACAAATAGTTATATTGTAATTTGCATTTATTTATTGTAAGGCATTTGGGCTAGTCAGCTTCTCACAAATCCTTTGCTTTGTTTGATTTGTATCTGTATGTGCGTGCTAGGACCAAGAGACGGGGGGAAAGTTTGCAAAGAATGTGAAAGATGTGGGAGTAGACCCAATGCTGGAATTATCAGAAACTGCTGATTGGCCTCTGGAGTTTGAGAGAAGGCAGAGGGCCATATTTGAACTTTGGCAAACTTGCTATATATCAGTGGTCCATCGAACCTACTTTTTCTTGCTCTTCAAAGGTGATCCAACGGATTCCATTTACATGGAGGTTGAACTTAGGAGATTATCTTTCCTCAAGGAAACTTTTTCCCGTGGAGATCAAGCTGTCGAAAATGGTCAGGCGCTCACACTGGCTTCAAGGTTCACTCTCTCGTGTCTGTTTTTTCGTTCTTTTTACTCGATGTTGTTCTTATTTTTTGAATAATGTCTTTTTTCTGTACTAACATCTATTTCGTGCACAAGTTGACTAAAATACTGTTCTGATTTATGGCTGCAACGTGTTTATTTCGACACAGCATGAAAGCTATCGGTCGGGAGAGAGTAAAGCTAAGCAAGCTGATGCAGAAAAGGTTTTCGGCAGAAGAGAGAAAGAGACTCTTCCAGAAGTGGGGTATTGCACTGCATTCAAAGCGCAGGAGGCTGCAGCTTGCCAACTGCTTGTGGAGTAACACAAAGGATATGAACCACATTACAGATAGCGCCGCCATTGTTGCAAAGCTGGTGATGTTCGCAGAGCAGGGTCAGGCGCTCAAGGGAATGTTCGGGCTTAGTTTCACACCCCCGAAAGCAAGGCGTAGATCCTTTGGATGGAAAAATAGCATGGCATCTCTTATATAACATCCTGCTCATATATAATATACCACTATAGATAGGCGGTTTCTCAAATCAGATAGGCCACATAGCATTGTTTTTGTCATCAAAACTTGAAACAGATTGCCTACGATTATTAATAGGAATTGTATAAATCTTAGGCGGGATGCTCAGCTTGGAAAGCTATGTTGTGTTTTGGTAATATGGTTTCCTGGTTTTGTTCCAGCTCTCCTGAAATGTAGTTTTTTTAATCTTTGTGACTGGTGTGTGAAAAATTATCAATAAACGGTTTGTTGTCTTTCCCTTAGCCTTTGTCTCATATACTATCAGGTTTTCGAAAACATATATTATACGTAATGTATGCTAATACAAAGGCACCTTGAGATGAATCAGGTGGAGCTCCATACCACTCAACTCAAACGCATGCATCAAATCAGATCATGTATGCTTCCATTTTGGATAAACGAGACTCCGATTGCACAAGAAGAAGAAGAAAACACCTGCATCAGAATAAGAATAACCTTTTTCAACCTCCAGCAACACTGGAAAACCACTGATGCAGGACCACCAAACAAGATTAAGAATTATGCGGAACCAGATTTCTGCACCGTGGATGGAGGAGTTGTGCGAGAACGGCCACCTACAAGCAAGAATAAACAACCGTGAATAACTTAGGGTACTGGTCAAAGGAGGCTCTCCAACAGTCAGGTCAGTATAAATCTTAGAACTCAAGCGGTGGGTAAGAGAGCAAAGTATGCATCTGAAAGTGTAATCATTGACCAGCCCTAGGTAGGGTATTTATACTAGTCGGTAGAGTCCTTTTAGGATGTAGAATCCGTATTAAACTTGGAGAATACTAAAAGATATCTAGCATAAGATATTGTTTCCTTTTGGGATTATGATAACTTGCGACAATCCCTAGATTGTAGGAACCTCAAAGAATATAGGAAACCAATTTGATCCTAATCGGATCAGGCTTTCGTGTCTTGCGGAGTAAGCATGGTTGATCTCAACGAGGTCTGCGGACCTCACCTACCATTCTGGAGCCCAACAGAGTGTGGTGGCAGCGTTGAGCCCATGACTAATCTTTTGAGGCACTTGTATTTTGATTCCCCTTACGTCATCCCAGGAAGATTTATGGTCCCACAAATGCCCCTAAGTATGCTTAGGAAAGGGCGTTCTCCTCGAGGATGGATAGTTACCAAGGACTATGTCTTTCGAAGTAGATCGAAATAACTTGCCGTTCGAAATTTTTTAACATTTGTCAATCCGGTTCCGTTATCAATGCAGGGTAGTGGAGGCATTCCAAATTAAACGTGTAATCTCGAGAGTATTGTCATTACGACAACAATGATGGAGAGATGTCACATTGCATGTTCGCGAAAAACAATACATTTTTGGCTTAATTGGATTAATAGTTCCCATGGTGACAAGGTAGTTGAAAGATACCCCCTATGATAAAATAATAATAATACTAATAATAATAATAATAATAATAAATAAATAAATAAATAAATAATATTAAAAAAAAAAACTAGAATTTAAGCCCACGTGGTAAAGTCTGTTAGGATTTGTGCCCAAAATTGAAAATTTCGTCAACTTTCTGTTAATTATTAGCACTTGAGCCATCCCCATGTGTTAACAATTAACGGAGAGGTCCGTTTTAGCCTAATATATGTATGTAGAGTTCTTTTTAGCCTAATATGTGCGGCTCATGTGCTAATAATTAATAAAAATTTGACGAAAATTTCAATTTTGGGCATAAATCCTAACAGACTTTACCACAGGGGCTTAAATCCTATTTTTTTTTTTTCACCACAAGGGCTATCTTCCCACTACCCTATTACTACAGGGACTATTAATCCAATTAGGCCTACGTTTTTTACGTTTTCGAGAGGTAAAATACACTTTTTACATTTTCAAGAGGATCCAACCACCGAATCCATGAATCTCGAGATGAGTCATTATAAATTCAATGGTTGTGTGATTCTGAAGAATCGTCTATATAAATCCTTCATCATAAATTTAACCACAAGATACTAAACCACTCATATTTATTATTCAAGTTGCACTATAGTTATCATTTGTAAGCGAATGGAATATAGCCTCCGAATTTACTAAAATAGAACTCAAATAAAAAATTACTTCAGGTCTAGTGTTCTTGGTACACATAAGGAATGTGCAAAGGTCATGAGGACTGATTCATTGTCAACTAGTAGCAGTGCGAAGCTCTGGGCATCATCAAAGCATGAAGCAATAGTGTTGAACCAGGAAGTGCAACTGATAACAACATTAAGGATGAGAACAGTGTTGGAAAGGAATTGGCAACAATTTTCGACGAAATACATTATGATTGGGCTCATCCAAAACAGGCTCTGAGGTAGCTGGATTTGATCAATCTCACGAGAAACATGATGATTGGCGGTTAGAGGGGTAGAGTTACCTTCCCAGGCACCTCAAGAGTTTAGCTCGCGATTAAATTTTTTGAAATAGGCTGAAAGCTTAGTTGCGAAAGCCCTGTCAATCGTCTTTTTTATTGCAGCGTTGATGAGGGAAAGTTTTGACACTAAAAACTACCTAGCCTACGTGGCGCATAGACTGAGTAATTAATAAGCTAACTACATCATTCGGTCGAATGTGAGGCGTGCTAACTCGTTGGCCAAGTTTGACTCAGGAGTAAAATGAATATTGAGTGTGTTGGGTGCACCGTTGACTTCTGCGTCTTGCGATTGCAGCCGAGGAAGGAACTTGTCTCGGCATTTGGATTCTAGAGCCTAAAGACAAGGCTGCTAGTTTCTTCGAAGTTCATGATTCGTCGACGTTGTTCGGCCTCAATAATTATATTTGTGAGAATATAAGTATGTCAAACTGGTACCAGACTATATGAACACCAATACTCAAAAGAGATAAGTTTCGTGATTGTAAATGTGGTTTGATCGTAGAAATGCCGAACTAAAAAATGTACTTAAGAAAGGTGTACCAACCTGATGTTCTAGCCTTCTACGACTATTGATTGACCCTTACAATAGAAGGCTGGAACGACAGGTTGGGCCTGTTGATAGACCCTTACAATAGATTCCTCCCTCAAATAAGACCATACGCCACCTAGCATATGCACCATCCACCCTATTGGATAAGGAACTTATGTAGGTAAAGTCTCCAATGGGTTATTAGGTAAAGATCCCAACGACCCGAACTTAAGAAAGACATGTTAATGCATTGATGGGTTCCTATCAAGCCCAAACTCATGGGCCGAATACCTCTCTATGTCACCTGTTCTACGATCCCGTCTACACCAGTGCCTGTATGTTGAATTACCCCCACTGGTCCCACAGGGGAAATGAGGACCACTGTAAGTACCAGTAGTCAAACTCTGGTCACCCTGCAACTACTTAGTGTGACTCATTCCAACACACTGCACTCCACTTCGTCGTACTCTAGCTCGTCGGTGCTCCCTAGTAATGACAGGTAAGTTACGAATGTTGTCCGTGATGTCTCGAATAGGCGTCGTCCGAGAATCACCATATCCTGCCATTCCACCTTTCATAGGCTCAAAAGAACATTCATTATTATCATGACCAATTCTTCCACACCGGTAACAGTAATCATGTAAACGTTCATAACAAAACTCGATCCACGTTGCATCATTATTTTCTCGGGGTAACCAACACCTGGTGACCAAAGGATTCAGGGTATTAACCATTACTTTAACTTGTAGGAAACCCCTAGCGAGAGATGGATTCTCAAAGTTTAAAAATTCGCCAATCTCCTGAGCAAGTGATCGAACGTTAGTCTCCAAGCTGAGATTCAGTGGAAGACCATGAATCTGAACCCAAAAAGGAACTAACTCCAGTTGTAGAATTTTCCCTATCGAGGGGTTTATGTTAAGGAGATCCTTTATCCTTTTCTTTTGGTTAGTGAGGTCTTTTCGTTACTCATCTCGTAGACGTGTGCTCAATGTGAACTTTCTGGTGTTCAGCTTAATCAGCATGGGCCTACTATTTCGCATATTTTCTTTGCAGATGATACCCTCCTCTTTCTTAAAGCGGATCAGGTGAACTGTCGCAATTTGGTGAAATTAATGAAGGTATATTGTGACGTATTGGGACAATTGGTTAATCTTAATAAGTCTAGTGTCTTCTTTGGTACTAATGTTCCTGTTGTTTTAGCTGAGGAGCTTGGTGGTATTTTGGGAATCCCACTTGTGGATGATCCGGGGACTTATCTTGGTGTGCCTGCAATGTGGGGTAGATCCAAATCCAAGGGTCTCACTTATGTCAAGGATAGGATTTTGAGCAAAATTCAGGGATGGAAGCATGTTCTTCTCTTATAGGCTGGGAGAGAGGTTTTGATTAAGGTGGTCATTTAAGCGATCCCGGCTTATTCGATGAACCTGTTTAAGTTTCCTGAGACTATTTGTAAAGAAATGAATTCCTTGCTTTCGACTTTTTGGTGGGGACCTGATCCAGGGGAGCGACATATACATTGGGTTTCTCGGGATATTCTCAGACTTCTGAAGGCTCAGGGGGGGAGGGGATGGGTTTCTGAAGTTTTATGGAGTTTAATGATGCCTTGTTAGCGAAACAATGTTGGCGTTTACTGCGGGAACCTGAGTCACTATAGGCCAGGGTGTTGAAGGCTCGTTATTTCCCTCACTATTCGTTTTTGGATGCCAAGCGGGGATGACGAGCTTCCTGGGGTTGGTCGAGTTTACTTATGGGTCGTGACTTGTTGCTTCAGGGCCCTCATTGGCAAGTTATGAGTGGTTGGGAGATTCGCCTCTGGCGGGATCGTTGGTTACCCTCACTTCCTCATGCTCACCATATCCCTTCCAAAGAGGTGCAGGTTAGCTGAAATACTACTGTGGATTCTTTATTTGATCCAGACACTAGGGTTTGGAATATTGAGTTTATTCGACTGTTTATTTCAGTTTATGAGGTTAATGCTATTTTGGCAACCCCAATTGGTGATTCCAAGATGCGGGACAGGTTGGTTTGGTCTCTTGCTTCAAAAGGTGTTTATTCTGTCACGTCAGGTTATCATTGGAAGCGTTCCCAGGTCTTTCCTAAGCTTCCCCGTGCCTCCTCCTCGGCTGTCACTATTCCAGCAATTTTATGGAAGTGGGTGTGGAAGCTCCATACTCCCCCTAAACTTCGTTGTTTCATGTGGAAGACTTTGCTGCCCATAATGGTAGCTCTTTGTCATCGGAACTCATCATCTTCACCAACTTGCCCTTTATGTCATAACCATGATGAGTCGATTGAGCACCTCCTTCTCCTATGTTTCTGGCTTACGGCTATTTGGTTTGGGGGAGCTTTAACTTATCGGGTTGACAGGAATGCCATTACTTTGGGGGGCAATTAGCTTCTTGCTCTCTTTCAGGCTCATGCTCACTCGAAGGAGGATTTATAGTGGGTGATGTCTTACATTGCATTTTCTTGTTGGCATATTTGGAAAGCTAGGTGTAGGTTCCTCTTCCAACATAAACCTATTACCCGTTCCAGGTGGTTTCCAATATTTCCACGAGTGTAGCTGGTTTCCTTGCTGCCATGCCGTCTTCCTCAGTTCGCAGTGTGCACATGCATTCTCGGAGTGATGGGCATGTTAGTTGGATGCCACCACCTCTTCCCTTTGTTAAAATTAATGTTGATGCTAGTTGGATTGCTGGCACAGGGGGTGGTTATGTAGGAGTTATGATTCAGGATTCTTTCGGTAATTTCCTTGACATTACCAGAAAAAGCCTCTGTGTGTCTTCTGTAGCCGATGTTGAAGTGGTGGCTGTGTAGTATGGTTGTGAGTTGGGTCAAACTCATGTTGTTCTTGAATCTGATTCTCAACAATCTATTTCATGTCTGCGGGGATCTCTCTTTGATGGCAAATATGAGGCCTTTCCCATTTTAGCGAGGTGTTTAAAGCTTGGGGAAGCCTTTCAAGACTATCCCTGGTCTTGGATTCCAAGATTAGCCAATTTGGCGGCGGACCATTTGGCATCGTGTAGTTGTGTGGAGATGTGTGACGTGTCTTGGGTTGCTAGGCCCCCATCTTCACTGGTGCATGTGCTGAATAAGGATGGCTTACCTTGTCCGCCTTAAGTTGGTGTTGGTGGTACAAGGGGGAACACTTTGAGGTTGTTTTGAGTGTCCGATCTTCTTACCCCTTGCACTTCCGGTTTGTTTTTTGCTTGTTAGCCTCTTGTTTAGCTTTCGTTGTTCTCCTTGGCTTCTTTTCCCCTTCCCCTGGTTAATACATCTCTAGTTTTCCAAAAAAAAAAAAAAGCTGGGCCCCAAATCAGTTAATCAGAGCAACTCCACCCTTGGAGCCCTCCCCCGAGGCAATCCACTATTCAATCCACCATGTGAACAGTAACTGCCTTAATGAATAGTAACTACATTTTGCATCTCCACCGTTGCACTTGAATAGCCGTGGCAATAGGCAATAAAATATTATTAATTATTTTTTTTACAAAATAATACTAAATAAATTTATTTGTAATTTCGGATAAGATATTTTAAATCGTTCTCGTTGCGCCACGTGTCATTTACCCAAAACGACTATTATTGGTCATAGATTTCAATAAGATTTTTATCCAATGTCATCGTGCCACATGTCGTTATCTTTTTAGAATCTTTGAGGATAGATTTCGATCAGATTTTAAATCGTTCTCGTTGCGCCACGTGTCATTATCCGAAAAGATAATTATTGATGATGGATTTCAATAAGATTTTTATCCAATGCCGTTGTGCCACATGTCGTTATCTTTTCATAACCTTTTAGGATAGATTTCGATCAGATTTTTAACGAATGACGACATGCCACGTGGCACTATCTACAACCTAATCATTTCAGAATCCTCCATATAATCCATCATCCATCCTTTTAAATCTCACACCAATTTTTTCAATATCTCTATCACTATTCATAGTTTCTGCTTCCTTCTTCACCAAATCAAAATCTGTATCATTATTCTTAGTTTCTACTTACAATGTCTTCTTCTTCAAGCATGATGTGGGAAATCGATCAAGAAGAGGAAGAATTGTTTAACCAATCTAAAGAATGTTCAATCTCCATATAGCTTAAAATGAGAAGGAAGAGGATGAAGAGCGGAGAATGAGAGATGACGAAGCAAGAATGGCCAGAGACTCACATTCCCTTCGAGTCATCCAAGCTGTGGCTTAGATATACAGGCCCACCCGTTCCGGAAACCTTGATAGAAGCAGGCAACAACGGGGTGTGGAGCTGTTGGACGATTATTTTGTCCATAATAGTGCATTTCCTGATACGTACTTCAGACGTTGTTTTAGAATGGAACGACATTTGTTTAACAAAATCATGATTGCTGTTTGCAACCATGATTCTTACTTTGTGCAAAAGAAGGATACTTGTGGTGCTATGCGTCTCATTCCTGAGCAAAAAATTACTGCTGCGTTACGGATGCTTGCATATGGAGCATCTGCAGACCAAGTGGATGAGATAGCGAGGATGGGGAAATCAACCATTCTTGATCCACGTAATTTTCCCCACTTCGAAGATTACTACTAGCTTGTGCCAAGATGTCTCTCCAAATAGTAAACGATTGACTAAGTAATTTCCAACGACTAGACATCGATTCTTTGGTTCTACTCCCACCCATTTTCTCAAGATAATTGGTATGAATAAGACTCCACATTTCTCGCAACTGCATCTCATTACCTGTACGCGAACTATGAGTAACTTCAACCCAACTAGTACACAATGCAACATCTTCAAGAGACGTCCAATTCGTACCTGCATCAGTAATCATTTTGTTGAAAAAAATTGGATTGAAACTTTGAGAGAAAGATAGGAATGTGATTGAAAGTAGTTGAGAACATATGAAATTGTGGTGTAAGGTAGATGATAATGAAAAGGTATTTATAGAAAAGTAGAAACATTTTATTTTTTTTTAGATATTTTTTTTCGGATTTTTTACAATTTTTAAATTTTTTTATTCAAATAATTAATCTCTGCCGTTGGATTTAAAAAAAATTTGAATTCCAACACTCCAGATTGTGCCACGTGTCATAACGGTAACTTTTCTTAATTTTAAAACTTTTTTTTTAATTTATAAAGCAAATTAATATCAACCGTTGATCTCAGATCGAACGGTTGATAGTAAATCAGTTTTTTTTTTTATTACCGTTTCAAATCGGATGGCTCATATTAAAGAGCCGTTAAGATCGAACAGACCGTGGGAAGCCACGTGGCTTCCCAACCGTCACATGCTGAAACTGGCGTGCGGACCCCGTGCCCTGTAAAGCTGTCGGCTGAAGCGCCCCCACTCACGAGTGAGGGGCACGCGCCTGACACAAAAAAAAAAAAAGGACCGACGCTAGGCCTGGCGTTAGCCTGACGTCACACCCATCTCGGGCTGCAAGGCTGGTAATCCTCCACGGGCCTGGCCCTCGGGCTCCCACCTTCACTTGGGCTGCCCAAAGTTGGAGCCCTATCCACCGGCCATCAGGCCCTTTCCCTTTGCCTGTCCCCCGAGCAACCACCAAGGGTGGAGTTGCTCCAGTTTCATATCGAAACGGGAAAATACTGAATAAACCAAACCGATCGGTTCGTTTTTCGGTTCCTGGTACAATATGCCCGGCCCGGCCCTACCCAATTACGTCAACATCGTTCGGCCCAGAAAGGAAACGACGTCGTGGTGCCAGCCAGTCATTTCGTCATCAAATTTCGTCTGTAGAAAGACCTGAAACAAGGAAGAGTGCAGAGAGAGAGGAGAGAGAGATGAGCGGAGTGTCAACAGCAGCGTACGTGGCTCGTCGAGCAGCTCAGAAGGAGAAGGTTCGGATCCTCTACAGGCGAGCCCTCAGAGACACTCTCAACTGGGCCGTTCACCGCCACCTCTTCTACCCAGATGTACTCGCTGCGCCCCCTTTTACAATCTTCATTATTCAATCACAACCATCCATCAACCATTGCATACATTCGATTTCAATCGCTTTCTGATTATTTTTGTTTTTTCAGGCTGATGCCCTCCGTGAGAGGTTCGAAACCAACAAATATGTGGTTGGTCTCTTCCCTTTTATTCAGTTTCCCCAATTTTTGTTGTTATTGTTTTTGTTTCGATTCGATTTCTTTTGAATTTTTCACATTTAGTTTCAAAATTTGAATTTTTTAGCTTGGCTGCATTTTCAGTTATTGAATAAATGTACCCTTTTGATTGCTTTGCTGATGAATTAAGGTACCCTTTTGATTGATGGTTTGATTGTTTGATTGGTGTGGATTTACAGGAAGATCCTGACACCGTTGATAGACTCATAGCGAATGCCGAAGCCACTTACAATAAGTGGCGCCATCCTGATCCTTACATTGGTACAATCCCTTTCATAAAATGCCCATTTTACTTGCATAAATTCATTGCTCTTGCCCTCAATTGGAAGGCATGGGAACAGCTTATATAAAATTCCAGGCATATAGGTTCTGTGTTTCTTGTTTGATGTTCTGGACCTCATTTTTTGCTGTAAGCTCTAATGTCTTTTAAGCTTTTAATATGGGTACTAGTTTAGGGAGAGAGGATTTTGGAACTGGCATTCATTCTAGATTTGATGGGGTTTCAACCTCACCTCAAATTTTCTTAGCGCGTTTAAGCTACCTTATGCTCGAGAAATTATCTTGGATGATCAACAAACTCATCAGTGCTTCTCTATGGTGGTCTATGTCTGTCTCTGATTAGCTTGGTGCTCATATTAATTATTTATTTTTTTGGAATCAATATTGTGGCACCCTATTAACCTATCCCTAAAGCCATATTTTTGTTCTCATTTGTATATTGATAAAAACTTGAATTGAGAGTTTGCTTTTGTAAATTCTAATAGGTTTGGTCTATCATTGTTTTACTTAATTAATCCATGTGTTTCCCAGATTATGTTTTTACTAATGGTTTTTATATATGGTCTCATCTTCTCCTCTCTCCATCTTGTCTGTGCAGTTCCTTGGGCCCCCGGTGGTTCAAAGTTTCACCGGAATCCTACTCCACCGGCTGGGGTAATTTTATTAAAACTCATTCTTCAGTTTATCATTGTTCTTTTGAGTATTACTTGTTCACATCTATTTTGAGGATATCTACATTTGTTTTCAATCATTTTCTTACTTGCTTTTGATTCACTTGTTGTGTTGTGTTTTATGTTTACTTTGTGTCTAGTAAACTAGTCATGCATTCGTTTTCTAACCAGAGGGCAAAAGTGGAATTGGACAAGTATTCTCATATGTTACAGTCGTATAATAGCTGGCATAATTATCATTTCTAGATGAGTACTCAAAACTAAGAGTTTAATTTGTCTTGCTTGACTTTTTGCTTTTATTTTTTACGTTTTATCATCATCCTTTATTTCATTCAGGAAGATAAGAGTACAGTTATTGCCCAGTCTTAAAAAATGGATCCTTGAGAGTTTTCTTAGTTACCCACTAATTTGTTTTAACTGACGTTCTACCATCATTCTTTATTTCATTCAGAAAGATAGAATACTGTTATTGGTCAAGTTTTAAAGGATCCTTTAGAGCACTAATTTGTTTTCTTAATTACGATTTTTTTGGTTTAATATTACTATTGTCAGTCTCCAACAAAATGGTGGCTTCCTATTGCAAGTAGAAAGTTACTTACTTTTTAAAAAAATTCTTGGCTTTGCATTGTTCCTGTTTATCATGCTATTCCCTCCTGGAACAATACTGCACCTGGAACGGGTTTAACCATGGTGGTATTTGTTGTTTAATGCAGATTGAGATAGTATACGACTATGGAAAAGAGGATAATGACTAAAATTCAAATGTTTTTCTTCACAATAAATAAAGGTGAGCATTTTAATTATATACTTGATATGTGTTATTCGTTGTGGTTTCTTTAACTCTTTTCAGTGTGGATACTCAGTTCATTGGCTTTCTTGAGTTTTCACCCTTTCTTCCGAGACTGAGAATCACACTTCCCTTCTTTCTAATTTTTACATGACGAGTGCCACATTTTGTCAACTCGCCATTTCTTAACAGATTAGTGACATCTTCACTAGACTGACATTTTCCTCCTTCCTACTTCCAATAAATAAATAAATAGCTAAAGTGATTTGTGTAGTAAAAGCACAGCTTGTAGCCTCATTGTAATTTTAATAGGAAATCACAAATCTTGTGCTACCAAAACAGTCTTGTTCTTCTACCATCCACAAATTCAAAATCTTATTTTTCCACCTCTTTTAGTTCAATATGAACCAGTCTTCAGATCGATTTTATACACCCAAATTGTGACACTGTTGATTGCAAGGGGATTATAGTACTACACTGAAAATTTAGTTTTCTTTGTTACTCATCTTGCATCAACTCCTGCTTAATCTTGAAAAATTGAAGGAAGCAAATTTGTACACTGCAAATTTGTACACAGAAAGTGAAGAGGGAGTGAAAATAGAACAAGGAAGAAAGAAAAAAAATGATATGAACCCAAACAGAGTTAAAGCAACGGAAACAAAGAGAAGGATTAACGGGAGGGAAATTGGAAAGTAGAAGACCCTGAAATATAATCAAGATATTCAATAATTCCACCAATTTGCAAGTGTGTGTGCATGAAGTTGAACATAGGCATAAGGGCTCTTGTTATTGAAGCCCATAGTGACTACAAGTCCTTGGCAGTAGTTCTTCTTGTGAAGTTTTGATGGCGCTAGCTTCGAGAATTAGGAAACTGATTGAGAAAGGAGACGGAGGGAGATGGGGGCAGAAAACAAAGGACTAGAGGAGGAAGGAGGGAGAGAGATTATTTCCTTAAACAAGTGTAAAGTACTTATTTGGGTTATGTTGTTGAGAATTTTGTGTAGCAATGTGTTTCCCATTTTAACACGCATGAAGCGTTCCCCGGTCGTGCAATGCTTTTCTTCTTAATTCATTCTAATAAAAAAAAAAATAATATGATGTTATATGTTGATGTCTCTTAGTTTTTAACGATGCAGATCAAGATGGAGAGTGACTATGATGATGAAGATAATTATTGAGGCCAGCATGTGTGACATGTTGCTTAAGCAAATGACGGATTTAAGCTTTGAATACTTTTAAATGCTTAGTATCTCCTTTTCAAGGTGTGTTTGGTGTTTTTGTACAATGCGGCATATGCTGCAGGATCAGGATTGGATTAAGCGTGACGCTTGATATGAACAAGTTTCTCCTGTTCATGTAATTTGGATTCCCTGAACTGAGTTATCACTGGTGTGCAAGTACTAGACCTGCAGTTGGAGTCATGTAGTGTGGGTGCACGAGTGCATGTACTTGTGCTACGTCCACACACGTGCGCTCGCGCGCGCGCGCACACATACACACATACATGTACATTTGTTTGATAGGTTGGGTTCTAGGCATGCATTTCCAGTAGTGAATCTAGTGATTTTGGTCCGTATGAACTTCCGGATCTGGAATTCGCCTTCATAAAATTGCAAATTAAAATGCCGAGGCAGCGGTCTGTCATTTCGAAATCTGTCTCTTTGTTAGAAAAATCTCGTCGCACATACTCGCGTAGAGGTACGACTTAGGACCTCATTTGGTATGTGTTTCTTCGATTGAACGATCATCCGCCCAGCCGAAACGCCCACGAGACTGAGGAGAGTGTTGCTGCTGATTATAAGCTTGAACTCGAACTCGACTTCCACTAATTATGACTAATCAGCATCATTACACCATTGAATTAGAAGGGTGAGTAGGACATGATGTTATAATTAATATTTGACATTACCTTGGGTTTTAATTAATATTGAAATAACTTTGAAATTGGCATGGAAAACAATAACTCAAAATTTGAAGATGAGACGTCTCAATTTCAATTTCAAAGTGCTATCATTGTGGAAAACGTAATTAAATTGTTAAGGCTCCTCCTAATACATAGTCTCTTTCCTTTAATGGTGAAATTTGGCACATAATCCTAATATGTTATTTTCTTTCTTTTCATTACTAATGACTCGTGTTTACTGACAACAACCAATAGCAAGTGGTGGATCATTGTGGCGGATAGAGTATACCCGTATTCTTCAACTCATTGTGTCTCCGTTCAAACTCTCCCATGGTAACGCCCAATCAAAACAAAGCCAAGAGGGAACAGGGTATTTTACTCATAAATTGGGTGATAATTCATGGTTAATTACCACCATCGCTTTCATGTTTGTTTATTTTTGAATTATGTGATGACCCAACTAACCCCCACTTATCTCGGCTGACCCATATACAAAAAACCCACTTTAGTTTCTCAGTGCCAAAACCATTTCTTCTGTTTCTTCTCTGTTTTTCTTCTCCTCTCTTCCAACTCCGTCCGGCAGCCGAAGATGGAGGAAGAAGGCATAAGAGCCTTCGGGTGGAAGCCCAGCGGAGATGCCAAAACCCTATGTGCAACATTGTTTTCTGTGCTGACGTCTCTTGTCATGGTACTTCTGTTCCTGTGGACCATTTGGTCCGAATCTGGAGTTGCAGACACGCCGGGGATAAAGCGGGAGTCGAACAATTGGGCATTCTGCGTCGGAGTTCTAACTATAGTTCTCGGTTTCTTGTTTTTGGCTGCTGGTCTTCCTTTACTAGCAAACTTGGTTATGAAACTCTCAGAACAATTGCAGAAGAGGCAGGAGGAGTCCAGGAAACCTCAAGCTCAAGGTAACGCAACCAACACCGAAAACGAGAACTTAATACAAAGCAGAAGGTGTTAGTTTCAGGCTAGGAGGAAACTTACACAACGGTTTCATGCACCTGCTCTCCTCACTCTCTCTCATCATATGATGAGAGAGTGAGGAGAGAGAGCCTAGAGGAGGGGCGGGGATGTATGAAACCAGGATAGTTAAATTAACGCCTTCCAAAACTAATTAATGAAATTTCATTCATCTGAACTTCTCATCTTACTCGATTCCTAATGATGCAGCAGGGAAGCTGAAGACGATATGCATTGTCAGCCGCATAGTTGTGAGTATCATCGCAATGGTCATGCTGGCATGGGCAATCAAAACTGGATTTAGGCTTGCAACTGAACCTCGAAGAGAAGGCAAATATTATCCTCTAGCATCGCCAGTTGGTGTCGTGACTATCATGTTTGGCTTCACTTATTCTATCATCGGACTCTGCATAATTGCAGAGCTAGCAGTGGAGTTGACAAAGCAGTTGCAAACGACAGAGAACAATGAAAATGTTAATCAACAAGTACGCAAAATAAACGTCAAATGTTCTGTTTGACACTGCTATAATACACCACACCATGTGTAAATAACATTATATTTTCCGATTTAAGCTGCGATTATGGCTCCAGGGCATCAGCTACAAAGATGGAAAGGTTTTTGGTATCAGATGCTCTATGATCATGCCCTATCATTTATTTCCTTACCAATTTATGAACCATCCGGCAATCCACAATTGGTACTCCGAAAACCAAAGATACCTATAAGGTTTTCCCTCAATGTCTAGCAAGAGTCAAAATGATTTGGGGATAAGCATGAAGTCGCTAGCTTTCTATCAAAATTAGCATTATAAATCAATTAGCAACATTTATCTAGCAAATTGACTAAACAATTAGGAAAAATACCATGGCAACTAAGCTCTACCATAACCACTATTATCCGTATACAATCATACCAATGTTTGGAATAATACCATCGGCATGCAGCTAGTGTCACAAATTGAACCACAATGCGTTTTCACCCCGCACACAACAAACTGAATATCATAACTCATGACACCTAATCCTATGCATAAAGCATTTTGAAGTAAATAGTTGGTGTCCATCGTATCAAAAGCACAAACCATCCTTATATGCTACACTCACATTGCACCCACCAGTCCAAACTCTAATGTATCTACCTAGTTCAATATTTCCGCCTAGTATTGCACTCATCTCTTTTTGTCAGTTCCACTCCAACAAAATTGCTTCAATCTATTTCTAGATATCTTCGAAGTTACTCAAGCAAGTAAGTGAAACATGGTCTTATAAGATTATATACTGAAAATACACACTATGAGAATAGAATTTACAAGTTCACCACAGAACCCGAAGTTAGAACCCCTAAACCCTAATCCCCTGCTAAAGGCTCCTGAGAAAAGGAAGTACTTCACCGTATGCAGATCAAATCCCTACTAATTCAGCAATCACCATTTTCATTCTTAACCCCAATAAGAATGAATAGCACAGTTAAACAGTATAAGTCCCTACATTTCCATTCTAAGTAGCTCCAGCAACATCCTAATCCAATCTAAACTACGGGGAGGGGGATTCGAAGCGGGGGAGCACACACGCTCATGTCTGCCCACGCTCATGTCTGCCCATTGTAAGTAGCTCTCTCAATCAAAATTTCAAATATTATCATGCATTTGTGGTTTTAGACAACAAAATTATAACACCCATCAAACAAACAAATTAACAATAGAAACATATATACCAGAAATATGCATTGACATAAAATAAAAATGCCTCCATTTGATAACAAGGCATGACATAAACACTTAAAATTAGGGAGTTCGACATTACATATATGGAGCTAAAACCCTAAGAAAAAAGAGAGTGAAAAATTGAAAATTTCAGATGAGCTTGAAAGGGAGAGGCCAAGGGGTGGACCTGGGGACCTCAACCTTGTCCTTAATGCGCTCGATCCTCTTCTCCTTCTTCGGCCGAGCGTTTCCGAACGACCCTTTGAATCGCTTCCCTTTCTTCGTCTTCTTGTCTCCTCGCCCGCACAGCATCGGCGCCCCAAGCACATTTGCTTTTGCAATTGCTGCTGCTGCCAGGGAGGAAGAGGAGGAGGTTGTGAAGAGGGCGCGCTGCTCCGCCATCAGCACCCGCCTCGCCGCTGCGCCGCACCACTGCATCATCATCGCCATTTCTTCCACTTCATCCACCACTATTCTGACTATTCACAGCTGCTGTTATCAAATATTTTAGTTTTTGGGTAGGCTTCCGTTGTTGAGTTGTATTGTGCCCGGATTGGCTATAAAAAGCCCAAATCCATTATGTTCTAATAATATTACTGATTGCTGTTTAAAAAAAATAAAAAAGAAGAGAGAATATTACTAGAAAAATGGGTGATCATGTAGTTGGCCTATTTAACTGAGATACTCTAAGGAAATAAAGAGGGAGGGGGCCGGCGGTAGTAAGAGAGAAGAGAGAGATTTAATTGTGAGGTGTGTGTTGTATCACCCTATTGTGTCTTTATTTATAGTAGTAGGATAGGTAAAATCCTTACCCTTTTAGGATTACAACTCTTAATAGGTAATCAACTTCTAATAGAAATATAAGAGATATTCCTAGATCTACTAGAATTTACACAATCACATTCCTATTCTAAATATGACTCCAACACTCCCCCTTAAGTGTATAAATACTCAACAAACCATCACATCATATCTTCAGCAGATAAGGTAGAACAATTGATGAAGTCGTCGACACAACAGGTGAATAAAGTCTCAAATTCAAAGAAAGTATGCATTGGTAGTAAAACTCACAAAACCTCGCTATGGTAAAACCCAAGATGGGAGAAAAACCCATAGACTAAGAAGAAAAGTGAGAAGTATGCATAATGTCTAAAACAAACATCAAACATCAAACAAGACGAAAATAGTGAACTCAATGGAGTATGATCATCCCAAGATGGGTGCCTCATCAAAACCTTGTTAGGTAGCAAAAATCCAATGGGAAAAATGCTCATAATCATAGGAAAAATAGTACATTAAGATTAAGTGAGTATGTTTCTGGATACTTCCCCTGAGTTAGACATAACTTTAAAATAAGAGAAATACAAGCGATTCAACTCAGATAATTTACACATACCGATTCCTTGGACGAGCTTCTGAAAAGTAAACTTGGGTAATGACTTGGTAAAGAGATCGGCTAGGTTGTCCTGGGAACGGATTTGCTTGACTTCAATGCGTTGATGCTGCTGTTGCTGGTGAGAATAAAAGAATTTCGGCATTATGTGTTTGGTGTTGTCTCCCTTGATGTATCCATTCTTTAACTGCTCGATACATGCTGTATTGTCTTCAAAGATCGTCGTAGAAAGGCCAACGATGGAAGTAAGATCACTAGTGTTTCGAATATGTTTCATAACTGCTCTCAACCAAAAACACTCACGCAATGCTTCATGCAAGGCGAAAATCTCAGCATTGTTCGAAGAAGTCGCAACTAGCGTTTGCTTGGTAAACCCTTATGATATAGCGATGTCTCCAACGGTAAAGACATAGCCTGTTTGAGAATATGCCCTATGTGGGTCAGACATATATCCAACATCTGCGTAACCAACAAGGTGAGAATCAATCCAAGAACTGAGGGGGGCGGTAATGCTTGAAGATTCACGGGTATAGAACAAGCCTAAATCCGTAATGCCCTTGAGGTAGCAGAAAATGTCTTTAACACCATTCCAGTGCTTGCATGTAGGCGCATTGCTATATCTAGCCAAAAGATTAACAACGAAGAAAATGTTGGGTCTAATGCATTGAGACAAATACAATAAAGCCCCAATTGCACTTAGGTAAGGAACTTCGGGTTCCAAGATCTCTTCCTCATCCTGATTTGGACGGAAGGGATCTAGTTTAACATCTAAAGTCCGAACGACTATAGCAGTAAGATGGAGCTTCAAGTCTTGAAACCACTTCAGGTAATTTCTTCCAGATACTTCTAGAGCGGTGAAATTGAGCTTGTTCAAGTTCGACATGTCCCTAAAACGAAGGGTACAAAAAACATGATTAATCATATGGTGATCCATAGACATATATCGTAGAACATTCAGGTTCTAAAGACATGTATTGGTTTAATTTATACATGAAAACTACAAGTTTCATGTGGTAAGTTTTGAATGAAAACTTCAGGTTTCAAAGGCACTAAATATGAAACTACAGGTTCAATTTAGTTTTTATGAATGATTAGTTCATAAAGAAGAGGTTCGTGCAAGAAACATAGAATGCAATATGGTGTAGTGGATTTGAGTTTCTTTGGGAACCCAAGTGTGGGAGCTTGGGGACTACGAAAGTATGTCAACAGTTCAAAGTATAAAAATAAATTATTGAATCGTTAATGTCCAAAAGTGATCTTCAGGTCAATAATTTTATATTCATAATCAGATTAATGGACTGCAAGTCGGTTTTAATTAATTCAATAGATCGGGACCAAACGGGGTCGATCATGGAAGCAAAATAATATGGGACAAGGGCCCTGCAGGTTTGGCTGTAGGCATATTGGGCCTCGGGAAAGTGGGTGGGAAGCCCAATAGCAAAGCTGTTGGCATTTTGGGCCAGGTCATGTGCACAGGGCAAGCCCAAAGGCTTGCGGGTGTGCGAGGAAACCCTAGTCGCAACTGGGTTTTAGTTTTAGGCCGCAGGGACAAGCCTAGCCATTTAGGCTGGCTTCTAGTGTCACGGGCTGTGGCATGGTCAAGCCCAGCAAGCTACGGGCTGTGCTGAAATAAGCTTGAGTGGATTGGGGCTTCAGGCTTGTGTCAGGGGACAAGCCCAGCATGCTTCTAGCATGTGAGTTTGGGCTGGATTGGATTGAGGTTGCAGGCCTGTGTTAGCATACAATCCAGGCCAAAGCATGGTTGGGTCTAAGAGATGCAACAAGCCTAGAGGGTTGCACACATGGTCCAGGGACATCGAAACGATGTCTTCCCAAGGGTTTGTCATCACATGGCTAGGCTTCAAGCCAGCATAGTGGTGCCGTAAAAAAAAATTCCCAAATTTTTCCTTTTTTTTTTGTTTGTTTTTTTTTCGAGTTCTAGGGTTAAAAACACTAAATTGCTTCTAATTTATTTATATTCCTTGACTCACAATTCCACATAGCAATTTAATTGTGTAATGCATGAAACATATTATTGACAAATATATGAAACATATACAATATATATATTATAAGGAAAATATAAACATAGAGGGGTTCATGCATCATGGGGAATGTTTGCATGCTTTGTGGACATTTCAAATATCTTCCTTTATTTTAAGTGTACCTGATTAGCAGAAAACAAATAAGAGCCTTTGGATTTTGTGGAAGATAGCTTCCTCCTACGATTAGTCAGTTCCTCAGCTTCTGGCAAGAACATGCTAATAACGTGTTGTAGGCCTATTTAACTAAGCTATTCTAAAGGAATAGAGAAGGAAGGGACGGCGGTAGCAAGAGATAAGAGAGAGATTTAATTGTGAGGTGTGTGTTGTATTGCCCCATTGTGCCTTTATTTATAGTAGTAGGATAGGTAAAATCCTTACCTTTCTAGGATTACAACTCTTAATAGGTAATCAACTCTTAATAGGAATATAAAAGATATTCCTATATCTACTAGGATTTACACAATCATATTCCTATTCTAAATATGACTGCAATATATGCAAATTACATTAGAGAATTATCTCCCTTTTTTCTCTCTCTTTTTGGAATTTGAAATAGTATAAAAAAAAATCTATGTCAAATTCTTTCAACAACCTGTAAACTTTTAAGGCTATCTCTAATAGGCTGAATAATTTAGAGTCAAAAGTCATATTTGACTCTAAATTTGACACAATCATTCGGTTAAAAGTAAGATCCTCATTGAATTACACAAAATATAATTATCATTTCAAAAGTGATGACCAACTTTGTTGATGCACAAAATCGGGGTCGATCTTGGACCAACTAAATTCGATCATAAATCACACATACGCACAAGAACACAACAACATAAAGTGGTTCACCACAAGTGGGGGCTATGCCCACACTGGTGTCGATCCAGTTTCACTATATAAAATGAGAGTTACATTGTATATGAAGGCTTGTTGTTAAAGAAGCTAGGTTTGCCATCTTCCTAAAGTGAGGGTGAATGATTCCTTTTGTAGACTAAGAGTTTCCCTTCTCTCATACATACATCATGGGCTATGCATTGAGGCCCAAATATTGAGACCCCATATATGGTACAACAGGAGTCCCCTAAGTCTTTAGTCAAGAGAGTCTTTTGGCTAAAGACTTCAAATCCAATCCATGTGCAGGTCGAACTCAACATGAGGCGGTGCTCATCGTGAAGCAATACTCGGCAAAAAGTAGAACAAGTTGCGAGGCTGCTCAACTAGAGGCAGTGCTAACGGCGAGGCAATTGAGAGGTTGGAGGCTATGCTCGTTCTGAGACAACTCAGCTGGTGGCATTCCTCATTGCAAGTATGCATTTGCTTCCTTGTGCACTCATTATGAGTTGATTCTCAACATAAGCATGATATGCTTGTCTGTTCACATATTAGTTCTATGTGTCGGTCCACAAGTCAGGTCCACACGTCAGGTCTTTAAGTTGGGACCATACATATGGTTTTTGAGTTGGGTCCACAAGTTAGGTCTATGAGTCAAGGTCCGAGCTTAAGGGTGTCCGAGCTTGTGGGTGTTCAATCTTGTAAGTGCTCGAACGAATGGGTGTCCAAGCACATAGGTGTCCAAGTGAGCGAGTGTTCGAGCGAGCGAGTGTCCAGTCAAACAAGAGATCACTGTTCGAACCAAACTACAAATAGTTGTTGTCATCATTCAATGGTATACAATAAAATTCTTGCTTAATGACTTTAATTTCAAATAGTTGCTATCATTTTTTCTTCGAAAGAGTTGCACCTAACATATATTCAACGGCCATAATCTATATCTTGACGAAAAGTAGTGATGACTAGTTCTAAACTCTCCTACAAATGCAAACCTTTATTTTTATTCGAAGTACATTTAATCCATTTAGCCTCGTTACATTATGGAAAACACTCGTAGTCGAGCTAGGAAATCAAAAGAGCAAGAGGTCCATCATTTTCTCATGAAGAAGATATTGCTGTTTGTAAGACTTGCCTTTGTATCACTCAAGATGCTTCTATCGTGGAATCAACAAGGAGAACGTCGATGATAGTTTTTTATATCATGGATAAATGTACATGGTACAGTGGTTTACGATTCAAAATAAAATAAAAATTTAGCTTTAAGTTTAGCTATTTTCAATGCACAAGAGTTAAAAGTCAAAATGTGCATTGAAGATGATATAACTTTTGAAGTCAAATTTGAAGTCAAGTATGACTTTATAGCTTCAAACTTTACACCTAAACATTGAAAATAGCCCAAGATAAGAATACAAGAGTGAAATAAATTATTAAATTAGATACAAATTATCTATACTAAAGTAGGGGGAGGGCAGTCACTATTCATGTTTGTTTTGATTTTGCTTTATTTACAACAATACCAGCCGAATGGGAGTGGGTTGGGATGGTAATTCTCAAAATTTCAGAGGGTAATTTTGTCCATATGGCTTATCAAGGAACCACTCGATTTCACGCTATTTACAACAAAGCCGTCAGGTTTGGGCTGATATTGGGGCTGGGTTGGAAGGGCAATTTTGTCCTGTTTGTTTGAGACGGATTGGGGTGGGTTTACGTTTGCTGTCATTCAGTGAGGGTTTCGGGGATGGGAGGCCATGCCTCCGATAGAGAGGGAGAGAGAGAGACAGAGCGAGAGAGAGAGAGGGAGAGGGATCCTGGCATGGGTGAGTGGAAGGGAGACAGTGAGAGAAAGAGAGAGGGAGGGGTTGGATGGTGAATAGAGTCGAGTAAGGTCCCCTCAGTTCATGAATCACTCTAGATCGTCCTTTCCGTTTTGCATGTCGGATCAATGGCTGGATTTTGAAAGCTAAGTTCCATTTTTTATTCCATTCTTTGCTGTTAGCATAGATGTGAACTGTTGGGTTAGGTTTTGGGGGTTCCCTTGTTTCGTTTTCTCTCATTTTCTCTCATTTTGGGGATGCATCTCTCTGTTCTGTGCATTGTCTTCTGTTTTAAGGTCAGTTTTCTTCTTCTTTTTTGTGGCTTTTTTTTTTGGGGGGGGGGTTTCAGTTTGTTGATCTTTCACTCTATATTTAGATTTTTTGTTCATGAATGATTAAATGGGTATTGGGTTTTGGTGGTTGAAAATATGTTTTTTTTTTCTGCTTAAGCTTCTTGCTCATTTTCCTGGGATTTTTGGTTTTCGGTTGCAAGGGTAAAGGGAACACTAAAATCTCAGGTTAAATGGGTATTGGGTTTTGGTGGTTTAAAATATGATTTTTTTCTGCTTAAGCTTCTTGCTCATTTTTCTGGGATTTTTGGTTTTCGGTTGCAAGGGTAAAGAGAATGCTAAAATCTTAGAAATTGGTATTGGCAATTGTATTAATGCATTTGCATTTTTGTTGGTTTGCATTATAGGTGCATTGAGACCTAAAAATATTTGTGTGAACTTCATAAATTTTTCTGAGGCTCTGATCCTTGAAGGGTATGTGTTTTTGAGCTAAGTTCAATTTTTAATTCGCTTCTCCACTGTTAGCATAGATTGTTATCATTTCTGCCCTTTTGTTATGAATTATTTCTGGATATTATATAAACTGCATAAAATTTGGATATGATGAGAAAACTAATTAAACTGAATCTTGGTAATGATTTCGTTTTTGAGAAGCTGTCGAAAAACAAAGTTTAGATAGGAAAAACATCATCCTTACCAGTTAAGTCATTGATAGCATTTTGAGCATCCTGAAAAAGTAAATGAGAGTATGATGAGATTCAATTTAGTTACAAATTGACAAATTGTTAAAGGCAGAGGCTGGGCTCTAAACTATTGTTCAGTGTTTATCTGTACTGGTTTGTCTTACGGAAGTATTATTTCAAATTTGTTGTGTGCTTGAGGAGGTCTATCTTTTATTCTGTCCTGAAATTGGCCTGTCTTTGGAATGGAAAGATACAAATTTCGTAAATGTTTTGATATTTTTGACATGATTTATACTTGGGATTTATATTTTTCAAAGTTTGTAAAAGTACTTGACCTATGATGAGTTCCTTTGTATACCTTATTAAATAAGTTACATATTTTTCGTGAATAATTGTGTGTTTGATCTGGTACTAGAACAAGAATACTGTTTGAAATTTTGTTGGCGTACTAAGTGAAACTACCACTACTGAGGCTTTGGAGGAATGGTGTCGAAACCCATCAAATTTTCCCATACTGATTGCTTCATTTATTTTGTTAAGCTTTATTTGCCTCATTGTTCACCTGTGATGGTTTCATCAATATTGGTAACATAGGATAATTTCATGTTTTTTTTCTTTCAGTTTTACGGCATTTTTCCTCGCTTCAAAATCTTATAGGCTTCATAAATTTACTTACCTTTGTTGGGATTCTGATCTTTTTACTGAAATTGTTTTGGTCCCTGCTACTCAACTCTGATTTCTGCTATTAATTGCTGCTGAAATGTGACTTTTGCTATTAATTTATTTACCCTTCATATTTGTGCTGCTTTTTGATTCCATTCAAATTAAATAATGTATTTAATCTTGATATGAATTCTCTCTGCAACAATAATTAGCGATTTTAGTTTAAATTATTATTGATTTGTTCTTGATCTACCATTGAATCTTTCTTAATTTGGATTGCAGGTGATTCTGACACGGAGGAGAAGCTGTAAGAGGTAATGATCTTGCTGCACTTAAGTGCAGCTGTTCTTCAACTCATATAAACTTTCTGGTAGGGTTCAAACTGTTAAGGGTTTTATTATTTTGCAAAAGCTTTTTAGCAGCAGAAGTTTGGTCTTTTTGTGGTTGCATTATTACACTATACAACTCGAGTTAGAATGGGTTTCTTGCTAACTGATGTGACTTAGGAATTCTAAAAGCAGTTGCATTTTACAATATACAACTTCAGTTTGTCTCAGTTTCTCAATGAGTGCCATATGAATTCTTAATTTAATTTCGGAAGGTGATGCGTTTAAAGTTTGTGTTATGTGATGAAGTTAGCATTTTGTATTTTTTTTATTATATACTGGTGGTGAACATTTTTAGCATATTGGTTGAGAAAGATTTATCATGTTCTCATTTTTGTATTTCTATAAATTTTGAGAGTCTTCGTTCTTCAAAAATCAGAAAGGTTACAACGTAGTAAGGGTGTAAGAGTTGCCCAAGATCAAGCAAAAGGAGTAATACATTCAGCATTTACGCACTGAAGTAGGCCAAAAGTGAAAACCGACCAGTAAAGATTATGGTAATTCACTAATTTAAACATAAACCAGCTTTGAGAGTGATACTCACCCATTGTCGGTTTTCCTTGCGAGCATATTTCCTACCCAAAGTTTCCCAAACTATTCTCAAACCGTTGTATCGGCATATCTTTCCAACTTCTAATAGTCTCTGGTGCTAGAACATCTTCTAACTTCATTCTAAAAAAAATAGATTGACACGTAATGACATCTGAAACCAGGTAAGTAAACAGTTTAATGAGGACGAAATTCAGAAGTAGACCCAAATTGTCAGATATTCCTTGGGAGTAAGCATTGTTCATTTTTAATCACAAATGGTAGCTGAAATTATCTTATTTATTACCACCATTGATTTGAATTTGTAATACACAATGTTTAAATCATTTGATCGTTAGTTAGTTAAATTTAATACTGGTAGTTTGGTTGTGATCGAATTGATCCAATCTCAAAAAGTGTGACATGTGAGGTGATAACAGACTAACAGAGGAGAATGAGTTGACACTTCTGTGTTTGATTTACAAATTTTGGCTAATTCTTGCCTTTTTTTTTGTTTCCTGGTGATATATATCTGTCTTCATAACCAAGTAGCGATAACTTTGAGTTTCTAGAAGTTTTAATGCGTGGTTTATTGAATTGATTTTGATGTGTGGCTTATTCAATTTGAATTTGGATATGTGCTAATTTGAAGAACTTGACAAAATCTGAGGAACCTTATTCACTATTTGGCCATTAGATAAAACATCAATATAATTTCCCTCGCTTTCACTGATTCTTTGTGATTAAAGTCTAGAAAAATACAGTGAAAAAGATGCAACTTTTTTATGGGATTGACAATTTTCGGTTTAGTTTTGGATAAAAAAGAATCGGTGTGTTACTTATTAAGTTGAGTTAACAAATTTGCAACATGCAACAGAGCACATAGGAGAACTTTTCAAACAAGTTAAGAAGATCCAGCTGAAAAGAACTTACAAGATAGAGAACACGCACACATCAAATTTAAAGACGCACACACGCACACACGCACACACGCACACACGCACACATAGTAAATACTTTGGGTTGTACCTATGCGTGTGTGCGTGTGTGCGTCTTTAAATTTGAAAGTCTTAGGGTTGCTAATGTATTTACTTTTTGCAAATTTCAGAAATTTCGATCGTTGGAGGGAAGAAGTTGGTTCCTTGATGTTTTGAGGTATATAATTATGTGCCATCATTTTTTTTCAAAGCCTAATTAGTTATCTACCCTTTTTTATTTATATTCGTGAAGCTTTCATGCTTGGATTTTAAATATATGATTAACTTTTGTTCATTTTAGCTTATATTGGAACTGAGTTTCTTTCTTTTTTATGTGCGTATCTGTTATCTGTTGATTTATGCAAAGGTTGAATAACTAAGTACTTATTTGGTGGTTTAAGCTTTAGAATGGAACTGAGCTTCTTTCTGTTTTGTGCACGTATCTGTATCTGTCTATTTATGTAAAGCTTGAGAAAACTGAGTAGTCGGTGTATTTGTTCCAAACGACATTCAAAATGGATGATTGGTTTATTTGTTATAAACCCTATTACAATTGTATTTGCTTGGATGGTCGTGTTACTTGATGGAACTGCAGCTGTGCTCTTCAGCTGCTTGATTCTCTCTCTAAAATTATCCACTCATCGTTGAAGCTTCAATTTCCATTAAAAATTTTCACTGTTGAGGTAAACTCTCTGCTAAAAGCTTCTAATTCATCCTTTATTTCTTATTTCATCTGGGCAAATTTGTTGATTAGGGTTAGGTTGGGGTTTGTTTGGTTGCTGGAAAATTTGGGAAAGAAAATGGAGTCATGGGATTAGGATTTAGGACCTTCATAACTTGATTGATTATGAATTTGTTTGTTTATCTCCTAATTAGTATTCAAATTTAGTGCATATAAGTCCCTTTCTTAAGAGGGATCTATTTTGATAAGAAACAAGACCTTACAACTGTTGCATTTTTCGTTTTCTTGATTGTAAAGTCTCTGTACCATGTCACGTATATTAATAGGATGCTTAGGTAATTGCAGGAGAAGTTTTGCATGCATTCTTTTGGCAATCATTTCCTAGAACTTGTAGTGATCCTGATATGAGTCTAACTCTGCCTTGGTCATAGCTCAACATGGAAACGTAACGAAATATCTTCTTTATAAGCGGTTTTAGGCTCTAGCCTATCTTTTTGAGCAAACTTATCTAATGTATAACAAAACATGTTCTACTAGAGCTCAAATCAAACAAAGAGAGGGAAAATCAAAATACACCAGAAATAAAAAAATAAAAAAAATAAAAACTTAATTTATTAAGATGTATGGAGGAAAGATTTTAGTTATTTAAATTTGGGTTAAATTAACGATGTTATGTAGTGATTCTAATTTGATGCTTGCTTGCCCTGCAATCAACTTAGTGCTTAAGGATAATGTATGTTTCCCACTTCCCAGGTCTAATTTGATCTCATGCATGTAACAACAGTTAAATTGGGGGACTGGACAATTAACTAATCATGATCATGTATGAATATGGTCTCTGCAAGCTCATTACTGTTATGGGAAACCACCTAAATAATCAATTCCTTGCTTTCTACGTACAATGTTATCAAATTCTAATTTCAAATTTTCTGATTTTGGGGTGGAGGGAGTGCTAAAATAGTAATTTTCATGTATTTTGGTTCTTTGCGGGATTTTTTTTGGGTAACTTTGTGATTTGTAGTTGATTTTAGGAATTGTTTATGGGTTTGGTTTGAATACACTGACATAAGTTATTGTTTCTGTTAATGCATATGAAATAGGGTTTTTGCTTTCTAGGATGTTTCTGGTCTTTAGAAATTGCTTGATTTGGTATTGTCAAATGGTATATGAATTTCCATGTTCACTTTGACAGTATGTTGTAGTAGTTTAATTTGTGCGATAGAAGTTGAGGTGTTGACATGAAATCAGACACATGTAGTTTTCCTTGATTTCCCAGGATAAAGTTTTAGTTTGATTTAGGCTATAAATGATAACCAAATTAAGTTGAATGAGTTGTCACAATTAGAGACGGCTGATGGCATTTTGAACTGCTCAGATACAACTGAAGTGGAGAAGGATAGCTCAGTGGCTTCCTAAGGTGCAATGCTACTTCAGAATGCTTTAGTTCAGAAGTCGGCAGAATTGAATGACAATCTTGGACCAAGAAAGAAATCATTATGTGATATTGGGAACCTACTGGTATGCTTCATTATCCTTTTTGAACCCTGCTTTATTTTTCTTAAAGAACTAAAATGTTTTTTAGTGAGTACTATGTTCTCCACTCTAATAATTTTCTTACCCTTATATGGGACTGTTTGCATTTCAGAACTGTGTTTTTAAGGTACTTATGACTTCTAATTGCCATTTTGCATTCAAAATATACTCTATTGCTTGCTGGGGTTTATCCCTTGGAGCATTTCATTACGTTCCTCCTTACTGTCTAACTGAAATTTTTTAAACCCTATATAGTTGAATGCAAAACTGCAAAACCTGGCTCTAAGAACTGTAGATGCTGAAGACAAAAAAGAACCAGAGGATGCTTTGCAAGCAGAAGGTTAAGATAAATTTTTCGTTATGAAAGAGAACATTGTTCTTCATTTGCCTACGGTTTTTACTACAAATTTAATTTATATGCTTGAAACTTACGCTGTCATATCATAGTTCAATACGAATATATTTGTGTTATTGGATAAGCATTGGCCAATTGGAAGGCTATTGGCTTTTCTTATAAAGAAATCAGTCATCTTCTCATTTTTGATGTTGAAGAGTTGGTTGCGTTTTAATATTAATAGGCCAAGACGAAAGAAAAGATTAGGCTAATAGTTTATGAGCCCCTAAAATTTGTAGTGACCTATTGGAAATTATATAATATTTTATATGTCTAAAGGTTAACGTGCCAAGTCATTATGCTGGTACTATTCTGTTTTAGTATTTGTTGGATTAGAATGTACTCATTGTTTTAAGTGAGTAATAATTTTGACTCCTAATAAATATTTAGATTGATAAATCAGAGGGCAGGGAGGGAGAGTCGGTGAAGCTCTTGGTTTGGGTGCTTTAACATGCTGTTGTGTATTTTACTGTTTTATTAGATTTGGTGCTTCATATGCAAATAATGTATTTCTGAATCGGATTTCCTATTTTTAAGAGAACAGTACTCTCTCTGCTTCCTCCTTGCATATTGATAATTATATATTTGTGTGTATATCTGTAACTATGTATACATCATTTTTTTTTTGTTGTACATGTTATACAAATGCAAATATGATGTTATATCCACCCCCTCCCCCCACAGAGGTGCTGAAACTCACATATCCTATAGGATGCATATGTTATTTTGTTTTATTGAACTGTGGACTAACAAAATTTGGAGTTTCTACTTATTTGATTTGGATATGGAGTAAATTTGCTCATCTGTTAATAAGTTCATGTTCCCTTTCTTATTTCAGGTATTGAGTATATCCCTTTCTGCCTTGGGATCTTTGAAGTGGCTTCAGAATAATAAGCCTAAGACGCAGGTTCTTATAATATACATGTGTAGGAATTGTTTAAACCATCCATCTATCATAAGGTCAGCGCCTTAGCTTCCATTTGTTCTACCGCTACTTGAAAAATTATGCGCTTTTAACATTGGTCCATTGATATGACTATGACACATTGATTCTCTTTTGACTGGTTACCATATCGTGTTGCAATCAATTGACAGTCTCTGTGATTAAGTTGCAACTTGAATGTTTTCTTGCCTACTTCTAACTCTGGGTGTTTTATTCTGCAACACTGTTATTCGGATGACTATGATCATGTAAGCACCAATATTCACACTCTGTCTCTGTATACATAAACTCAAGATTTTATTGAACCTGCACAAGTTTATTTGCTTTTCAATGATGTGGTTGCAATGAATCCAAAAGTGAGGAGTTTTTCTAATTCATTAGGAGCTTCAGCTGGTAGGCTCACTGCAGGTGATGCTTGGGAGTGACGCTGTAATCCAGTAATTACATTTTGTAGGATTTATTATCAACTGATAGGTAGATGATATAGAATTTATTAAGGTATTTTAGTTCAATACACACAAGAGACGAAAAACAAAAAAAAACAAAAAAAAAATGATTGTGAAAGTAACTTTCTTTTTCATTATTGAAAGTGCATTACAACTATATCATAGTTATATTTTGTTCAATTATTCTTATAGTTTTAGGTGGTGATTAAGTTTATGGTACGTAATATTCTTATTAGTTTTTTGTTGTTATATTTTATTCAAATAATATCTTTAGTCATATTTTATTCAAACATTACCAGAACATTTTCGATTGCAGACTCGGATTTCTAAGAGCCCACTTTCCCAAACGGAGCTTAAATTCAACCACAGTGCTATTTCTTTTCATGTTTGATATCAAGTAGTTTTTATTTATGAACAAACAATATTTTTTACACTAAAGAAGAGAGGGTGAACTTAGCCTCATAATGGGCTAGCAATAATGATGTCCAAATTTGCCTTTGGCGATAATCGAATTTAAGATATCTCTCTTTCACAATTATTATTTACTAAAATGGTGAGGAAATCCTTCCATTATACTGTCTATATTAAGTTATAATACTTTCATTTGCATACAATTGATTCCAACCCAAATAGGATATTAGTTGACTTAGAAACGATTCTAATGATTCTCCTGTTTTATCTAATTATTGTCCTATGAATTGTATTCTTCTGTTAAATAATGATTAATTAGAATGTCTAGAAAAAAAAAACTCAGGCATTGCAGTGTTTGAAATGATAATATAAATCCAATTTGACCATTTGCCAGTCAGATAACCTAATTTGGGAAGTAAGTTTTAAAGTTTCAATAGTTTCGTTGTGTGTAATTTTTTGTGCTTTGCCTACCGGGAATCTAATAACCAAAGGCTTGCTTATGTTTCTCAAATGGTTTTTAACTGTATGTTTTGTTTTTTTACTATTTTCAGATGATATAAATGATCAGTTCTATGATGCTATTAAGAATAAAGGATCTAATATATTTGATTTGTTGTGTACAAAAAACCAAGTAACTTGATAGCACAAATTTACTAAGTCAGTTACCTGCTTTGCGATGGCTTCTTTCTCCCTTCTTGATTGCTAGGTGTGGATCCATGCATTGTACTTACATTTTTGTAATTTAATTATCCTCTTTGAAATTTCTGTCAAGATATTCATTTTCCTGCATTTTAAAGTTGAAAAGTGTAGTTTTTGGAGTGAACACAATGGAACAATCGAATCAACTTTCGTTTTCCAAAGACCAGCCCCAACTTTGTTGATCAATTTCGTTCTCAATTTTAATCAGTTATCTACTTGAATCCATTTTTCTAATCTTAATTAGTTCATGCAATTAGTGATCTTTCATGTTTAAATATGCTAAATACTTTAGATTTGAAATTTTGTGTGTTGAATATCAAGATAGAACATTTCTTTAAAACACCATCTATCCATTTATGCATTTGTTTCTAACTTTCTGGTATTCGTTTTATTGTTCCTCCTTTTTTCTGATATGTAGTTGTTTTCATTTATCTGTTATAAATTGGAAAAATTGAAGTTAATGTGAACAAATGACAATTGGATTTGTTAAAAGGATAGATTGCATTGAAATGTGGCTGTAATGATCATCGAATTCCCTCATTTGGGTACTATTGAATCGTATCGAGTTCTGCATGTGTTAGGTTTTCTGGCTATCCTCTGTTTGGATGTGTAGACATTGAAATTTCGGTGGAATAAATGTTAGCCATTGCATTAAGATTACATTTGTAAACATTGAAATTTTGGTGAAATAAATGTTGACCATTGTATTAAAATTACAACCTTCATTCACTTCACCTACATTATACACTAAGTTCACCTACAACATCCACCAAGTTTCACCTACAAACATCCACCAAGTTTCACCTACAACATCCACCAAAATTCACCTACAACATCCACCAAAACAAATGGATGGTGGTGATTCGTTCCCAAAGCCTATAAATAGGCTCCTCCATCAAAGAATCAAGGAAGGAATTCACAAATACATTTCTCTACTCCCAAATTGGAAGAGAATCCCCCAAATCTTTGAAGCTTTGAAACTCTAAAGCTCTCAAGGTTCCCAAAGAATCAAGAAAGCTCTCTTCGTTCTTCGTTCTTCGTTCATCGTTCTTCCAAGATCAAGCCCCGACGGCCCTTGGAGCAACCATCCACCAATTCAAGATCAAACCCCGACGGCCCTTGAAGAAAGCACCATCGTTCATCATCCGTTCATCCAAGATCAAGCCCCGACGGCCCTTGGATCAACAAACATCAACAAATCCACACATCCAACCGTTCTTCAAGATCAAGCCCAAAAGCCCTTGAAGATTCGTTCATCACCGTTATTCAAGATCAAACCTTAACGGCCCTTGAAGAAACACTGATCCTCAAGATCAAGCCCCAACGGCTCCTTGAAGATCCGCTCAAATCCACCTTTAAAGATCAAGCCCACGGCCCCTTGAAGAAACTTCCAACAGTTCATCCAAGATCAAGCCTCGACGGCCCTTGGATCAACGAAACATCCACAAATCAACACCTTATGGAGATCGAATCAGAGGATCAAATTAGAGAGAGATTGTAACCCAAAATCATCAAACACAAATATTATTTTATGCACGTTGTTCTTGTCTCTTTCGTTTCAGGAATTTTCCATGTTCACAAATTGGCACGCCCAGTGGGACAATCTCTACCTCTCATCTCTTTCTTCGTTCAAGAAATTCAAGCACACTTCCAAAATCAATGGCATCAAGCAAAGGACAAGCCGTTCTCACAAAGGGAAGAAGCCTGAGCACTTCCGCCATGAACGGAGCATCCATTGGCGCCACAACCGCTCCTCAACATGCCATTTCAAAGTTGGTGCCGCTAAAAGAGCAAATGGAGCATCAAAGGTGTGAGTCTGTCATCAACCTGACCTCGCTGGGGGCACCGAAGCATGCTGCTGAGGCACACAAGATGACATCCCAAAACAGCCAACGACGTTCTTCGTCAGCATCTTGGATGTCTGAAGGAAAGTCTGTCATCAACCTGACCTCGCTGGGGGCACCGAAGCATGCTGCTGAGGCACACAAGATGACATCCCAAAACAGGCAACGACGTTCTTCGTCAGCATCTTGGATGTCTGAAGGAAAGTCACGTCTATTGGTTGCACAAGTCATGACCATCGGCGTTACCTCCATCGAAGAACAATTGGCTCAAATGAATGAAGCGATCGCAAGGCTAACACGGATTGTTGAAGAAAAAGACTTGCAAATCGTTGCACTCGTCAGCCGACTGGAGCCACAGGACGGCGATAACCCTAACCCAGAAGAGGAGCCTCCGGTGGAGAATATCGATGTGAAGCTGGAGCCAGACCAAGCAGCGGCACTCATAGGATCTCTTTCTATCCAGCAGCTGCAAGAGATGATCACCAACACCATCAAGGCATAGTATGAAGGAAGCTCTCATGCCTCCACGTTGTACTCGAAGCCTTACTCCAGGAAGATCGACGCCTTAAGGATGCCGAAGGGCTATCAACCGCCGAAGTTTATGCAATTTGACGGAAAGGGAAACCCAAAGCAACATGTCGCACATTTCGTCGAAACCTGCAACAATGCAGGGACGGAGGGAGATTACCTCGCCAAGCAGTTTGTGCGCTCGTTAAAAGGAAACGCCTTTGAGTGGTACATAGACCTGGAGCCCGAGTCCATCAACAGCTGGGAACAGTTGGAAAGGGAATTCCTCAACCGCTTCTACAGTACCCGCCGCACTGTGAGCATGCTGGAGCTGACGAGCACGAAACAATGGAGGGAAGAACCAGTCATGGACTACATCAACCGATGGCGTAATCTAAGCCTCGATTGTAAGGACAGGCTCTCCGAGATTTCTTCAATCGAGATGTGCATCCAGGGCATGCAATGGGGTTTACAATACATCCTTCAAGGTATCAAGCCACGGACTTTTGAAGAATTAGCCACCCGTGCCCACGACATGGAACTGAGCATCGCCCACCATGGAAAGAATGAGCCAATCACCGATTTCAAAAGGGATAAGGTGTTTACTTCAAGAGCAGACAATCATGGGAAAAAGCCCACCAAGGAAGCTTTTACCACCAAAACCATCCCTATCAAGACCTCGTCCGCACCCGTCAAAATCTCCTTCAATAACAAAGCAAAGGAGATAAAAAGAAGTGAGCCATCCCACACCCAAGATAAGTACAAAAACACTTTGAGGGAACTGGAGCAGAAGGTATACCCTTTTCCGGACTCCGACATGGATGCAATGCTGGACGACTTGCTGGAGAAGAAGGTGATTGAGTTGCCTGAATGCAAACACCCTGAAGAGATGAATCGTACCAACGATCCCAAGTACTGCAAATACCATCGTATCGTGGGTCATCATGTGGGCAAATGTTTCATCCTAAAAGAACTCATCATGAAGTTGGCACAGCAAGGGCGGATGGAGCTCGACCTAGAAGACACAGCCGCAACGCATACCACTACGATCGTGTTTGGGTCCTTTGATCCCGTGCCTCTTCAAGAAATACCCAACCATTCCTATCAATGCACAAGCTACACGGCACCTTCTGCACAACCATCATTGAGGGCAAACGACCAGGATGCACCTATCGATGATGAAGAAGGGTGGACATTGGTGACCTATAAGAAGACGAGGAAGCCAAGACCACAAGCTATAAAGCCAAAGGGGGAGCAAGCAAGAAAGCATTGTCGCCGCAACAATAGGAAGCCTAAAAGAAGTATAAGAGCTACTAAGTCAACATATGCTGGGGAACCTATGGAGCAAGAGCCACGTATTCCTGTCTCCTTGCACGAATACTTCCCGGAGGACTTCTTCCAACAGTGCACTATCACTGCATGTCACATGGTCGAAGTAGAAATGGAAGAACCCTCAAAAGGCAAAGCTGTCACCACTGAGGGGAAAAAAACTCCTATAATTGAAGAAGGTCTGCCAACACACTTTAGCATCGAGGGAGCGCTCCGGTTGCTAAAAAAGATGCGAAAAGCACTGGCAGCGGTCTTGGCAAGTTCCGACAACCATGAAGTGCAAGAAAGCAAGAACGAAAGCTTGAAGCTTCAACCACATGAATGTGCCACATGCTGTGCCGCCGAGGACGCAATCCACTTCACCGACGAAGACTTGCTGCTAGGATCCAAGCCTCACAACCGACCTCTCTTCATCTCTGGTTACGTAAGGGAGCACAAAGTCAGCCGCATGCTTGTGGATGGTGGATTAGCCATAAATATCATGCCAAAGTCAACAATGACCACAATCGGCATCAAGGTGGATGAACTATCCCTAAGCCGTCTACTAATCCAAGGTTTTAACCAAGGAGGACAAAGAGCGATGAGCATGATCCGAGTAGAGATGACCATTGGTGAACTCAAGTCAAGCACAATATTCCACGTGATTGATGCAAGAACTTCCTACAGTTTGCTCTTAGGAAGGCCTTGGATCCATGCGAATGGAGTAGTACCGTCCACCCTTCACCAATGCTTAAAATTTTACCGAGAATGAGTAAAGTGATCTATGGCAACACCAAGCCATTCACCGAAGCCGAATCACATTTCGCAGACGCCAAGTTCTACATGGATGAAGACATGGTGCCCGAAACTCTTCCAAAAGAGATCAAATCCATGGGCAAAGCAACACCTAAAAAACAAGAGTGGCAAGCCGTGCCCAAGAAGCAAGAAGAAGAAGCTATGCCATCTTCAAGCAAAGACGACGATGAGCTTGCTAAACCTGCAACAACCAGAGGGAATAGGACGCCTTTAAATGGACCAAACATACCCATTTTCCGATACATCCCAACGTCGAGAAGAAAGAATGGTTAATCCCCGTTTGAAACTGCAGCAAGCAAAGCCGATACACAGCGGCACATGAATAATGTAAAGTTGCTCAAAACAAATGCAGTTTAGCCTCTGACACAGCTAAGCGACATTAAGGTTGCAAGGCCATCACAAGGCTTCATAAAAGGCCTGCCAAAGGGGGTAGAACCAAGCTTTCTCCCAACCAAGATGACCGAAGAAGGTTTTGATCCAAATGCCTACAAACTCATGTCGAAAGCTGGGTACAACTTCACCTCATCTGCAAATTTGGGAAAGAAGGATTTGAACACCATCAAAGACAACGAACGTGATCTTACTAAAACTCAGAAGAAGTTGGAGGAGCATGGTTACGGGGTCAACAACAACAAAGCTGGACTTGGCTTCACACCAAATGCACCGATGAAGATCTCCAGCAAGGTAAAAAATGCTAGCGCTCAACACATCAGCGTGAGCATTATACAAGATAAAGAGGAGCCTCGAACTGCCCCTCAGACGTCAGTATTCGATAGAATGAATCGTTCAAGGACCAGAGTTTCGGCACCTAAACTCATTGGCGGTCAAAACAGAACTTCCGTCTTTAAAAGGCTTAACACGTCAGTATCTCGAAGCTTTGGTTTCAAAAGGTTATCGAAACCTAAGAAGCAAAGCGATACGACTAGCTTTCCTCCACGACAGTCAGCTATGGAAAGACTTGGAGAAGCCAAAGAGCCTTCCAAAAAGAGAAAGACAACACCAGAAGTAGAAAAGATCGATCGTCTGGCAGAAAAGGATGACGTTCGAAGTTCCATTCCTTCAAGAATGAAGCGCCAAGAAATTTTAGAGGTTAACACAGTTAGATCACTGAAAGTGAAAAGGCGCACCATCATTCACACTGGACAATCTTCATGCCAACAAGCTCGATAGGTCAACACTGAAGAAGAGGCCCAAGACGTCTTCCACATCACAATCCAAGAAGGTGAAGAAGATGAAATCCTCGAGGAAGATGTCATTGCAGCACCGTCACAACTCAAAGATGGGGGGCAAGCCACAGTTGACGATCTCAAAGAACTCAACTTAGGCACAAGTGAGGAACCAAAGCCTATCTTCGTAAGTGCATTACTAAGTGCAGATAAGATAGAGAAGTATTACCAGCTGCTATTAAAGTACAATGACGTCTTTGCTTGGACCTACAAGGAAATGCCCGGCCTCGACCTGATCATTGATGTGCATCATCTTGCAGTCAAGCCTGGAACGCGACCAATAAAGCAAACTCAAAGACGCTATCGATCCGAGCTCATCCCACAAATCGAGGCTGAGATTGACAAGTTGATCGAAGCAGGCTTCATTCGAGAGGTGTAATACCCTAAATGGATCTCTAACATCATCATAGTTCTTAAGAAATCTGGACAAATAAGTGTTTGCGTAGACTTCCGAGACCTCAATGATGCTTGCCCAAAGGATGACTTCCCATTGCCAATCATTGAAATCATGGTGGACGCGACCACTGGCCATGAGGCACTATCATTCATGGACGGCTCTTCTGGATACAATCAAATTCGTATGGCTCTTGAAGATGAGGAACTAACAGCCTTCTGCACTCCAAAAGGTATCTACTGCTACAAGGTGATGCCCTTTGGCCTGAAGAATGCTGGAGCTACATATCAACGCGCAATGCAGAAGATCTTCAATGACATGCTACACAAGAATGTAGAATGCTATGTAGACGATGTGGTGGTCAAGACAAAGAAAAGACCAGATCACTTGAAGGATTTACGAGTAGTGTTCGAAAGGTTGCGAAAATACAACCTCAAGATGAACCCGTTAAAATTTACATTTGGCGTCACATCTGGAAAGTTCCTCGGCTTCATTGTCAAGCATCGTGGCATTGAAGTGGACCAATCAAAGATCAAGGCCATTCAAAGCATGCCCGAGCCAAGAAACCTACACGAGTTGAAAAGTCTACAAGGACGGCTAGCCTTCATCAGACGCTTCATCTCCAACCTTGCAGGGCGTTGTCAACCGTTCAGTCGACTCATGAAGAAAGATGTTCCATTCGTATGGGACAAAGCATGCAACAATGCTTTTGAAAGCATAAAGAAGTATTTATCAAGTCCACATGTCCTGGGGGCACCTGTACCAGGGAAACCGCTTATATTGTACATCGCTGCTCAGGAAAGTTCAGTTGGAGCACTCTTAGCACAGGAAAACGAATCCCAGAAAGAAGGAGCGCTCTACTACCTTAGTCGAACGCTCACCGACGCTGAGTTGAACTACTCCCCAATAAAAAAAATGTGCCTTGCCTTGATGTTTGCCATCCAAAAGCTCAGACATTACATGCATGCTTACACCATCCACTTGGTTGCTAAAGCTGACCCGGTCAAATATGTCATGTCCAAGCCAGTTTTAACAGGACGACTAGCTAAATGGGCATTGCTTTTCAATCAATACGAGATCATCTACGTCCCAGCTAAAGCCATCAAGGGACAAGCACTAGTAGACTTCCTTACCGACCATCCAATCCCAGCCGATTGGAAAATCTCAGACGACTTGCCTGACGAAGAGGTGTTCTACATCGACATATTTCTGACATGGACGATGTTCTTCGACGGATCTGCACGAGCAGACGGAGCGGGGGCAGGAGTAGTATTCATGTCGCCACAAAGGCAAATACTACCTTATTCATTCCAACTAAGCGAATTATGCTCCAACAACGTCGCTGAGTACCAAGCATTGATCATCGGGCTCCAAATGGCAATCAACATGAAAATCATAGCCCTTGAGATATATGGCGACTCCAAGCTCATAATCAATCAACTCTTGACTGAATATGAGGTTAGGAAAGATGATCTCGTCCCATACTTCCGGCTGGCAACGCAATTGCTACAAAGATTTGAGGCCGTAACACTAGAACATGTGCCTAGAAAAGAGAATCAAATGGCAGACGCTCTCGCCAACCTAGCCTCGAGCATAACGTTAGGAGAAGACGAAGCCACAAACGTGCCAGTCTGCCAAAGATGGGTAATCCCGCCTGTCACTAAAATGGTACTAAGTGATACAAATGTTATTTCCATACTTTCGGTCAACGTTGAAGAATGAAGACAGCTGCTGATCAACTACTTGGAGCATGGAATACTTCCAGATGATCCAAAACACCATTCTGAAGTACGTCGACGAGCGCATCGCTTCCTCTATTACAAAGGGACACTCTACCGACGATCTTTTGAAGGAGTACTTTTGAGATGCTTAGGCGAGGAAGAAGCCAATCAAGCCATGGAAGAAGCACACTCAGGAATATGTGGAGCGCATCAGTCCGGACCGAAGCTTCATTTCCAGCTCAAAAGAATGGGTTACTATTGGCCAAGCATGGTAAAGGACTGCCTAGAACACGCCAAAATGTGCCAAGCCTGCCAATTTCACGCCAACTTCATACATCAACCGCCTGAACCATTACACCCTACAGCTACTTCATGGCCATTCGATGCATGGGGATTAGACGTAGTAGGACCAATTGTGCCAAAGTCATCTGCAGGAGAAGCTTACATCCTGGCTGCAACAGATTACTTCTCCAAGTGGGCTGAAGCCATACCCCTGAAGGAAGTCAAGAAGGAAACTGTCGTCCGTTTCATCAAGGAACATATCATCCACCGATATGGCGTGCCTCGCTACATTGTCACTGACAACGGAAAACAGTTCTCCAACCGACTCGTGGATGAGCTCTGCGAGAAATACAAGTTCAAGCAGCACAAATCCTCCATGTATCATGCTCCGGCCAACGGTCTTGCAGAAGCATTTAACAAGACATTGTGCAACCTCCTGAAGAAGGTAATCGGCAGAACAAAGAAAGACTGGCATGAAAGAATAGGCGAAGCACTTTGGGCATACAGGACGACATATAGAACGCCTACCCAAGCTACACCTTATTCTCTCGTATATGGCGTGGAAACTGTTCTACCGCTCGAAAGTCAAATCCCCTCGCTAAGGATGGCTCTACAAGAAGGCTTGACTGACGAAGAGAATGCAAAGTTGCGCCTTCAAGAGCTGGAAGCCCTGGATGAGAAAAGACTCGAAGCCCAGCAACACTTGGAGTGTTATCAAGCACGACTCTCCAAGGCCTTCAACAAGAAAGTTTTCCCTCGTTCTTTTCAAATGGGAGATCTCGTCCTTTCATTGCGTAGGCCTATCATCACAACTCACAAGACAAAGAGCAAGTTCACGTCAAAATGGGATGGACCATACGTAATACAAGAAGTCTACACCAATGGCGCCTACTTAATCATGGCAGAAGATGGCTTGAAGATCGGCCCTATCAATGGCAGATTCTTGAAGAGCTACTACCCCTGAAAGGCGACAACTCATGCTCTTTGTTCGCATGAGCCTAAACTGCATGAACCAAAGCTCCTGGCCCGCAAGAGCATAAACTGTGTACGGCAAAATCATCATCAAAATTACTGTTAAATTCATCACTCATTTGAACTACGTTATGGCTTGATCTCTTCTTTGGAAGGGTACGTAGGCGGCTCGAACATTCAATTTCGAGTTCAGTCATATCAAAATAAAAAAAATATAAAAGTTTTATTAAAGAAAGTCAATTTTATTACAAAAGAATAAATAAATAAATACATATGTTATTATGTATTTACAAAAAAAAAAAAAAAAAAAAAAAAAAAAAAAAAAAACAAAAACAAAAACAAAAACAAAACAAATGCATTGAGAGAAATAAAGTCCGTTTTTATTTATTTTTTCTGGAAATTTTACATAAATTTGCATTATACATACTTAAAAAAAAATCAAATCAAATTTACAAGAGGGGATCTTCAAGGACGATCAGGTGCCGCCTCACCACTCGGCAGAGCTCCAGAAATGAGAGGCGCCGGAGGTTGACTGTTTGAAGCCACACCACTCGGCGGAACTCCAGGAAAAAGAGGAGCCAAAGGTTGATCATTTGGAGCTTCATTACGCGGTACAGCCCCAGAAGACGAAGGCAAATGCTGCTGGAACAAACCCACAAACCTCTGATGATCAAGTAAAATCTGACCATCAGATTCCTGCATCTGGTTAATCTTCCTCTTCATGTTTGTCACATAGCTATGTGCGAGCTTATGCAACTGTTTATTCTCCTGCTTGAGCCCTCTAATCTCCTGTTTGAGACTCATCACTTCAGCCGCCAATGATTTAACTTGACGGGTTCGAGCAAATAGGCGTTGGGCCATATTAGACACAAAACCTGCACACTGCACACTGAGAGCCAGAGAATCCTTAACAGCCAACTCATCAGACCGTTTGGAAAGTAGTCTGTTATCTCTGGGAGTGACAAGGTTTCGGGCCACCACCGCAGCGGTCATATCATTCTTCACCACCGAATCCCCAACGGTAAGAGGACTAGTAGGGGATATGAAGGATGGGCGTCATATGTTATCTGGAGAAGACGGGACTACCTCTTCACCAAGGTTCAAATCAAAACGACGGTCGGAGGGTCCAGACATTTTCAAAGGTATTGAAGAAAGAAGAGGTCGGACAAATCAAGATCTTAGAAGTGCAAGAAGGGAGTTTCTACAAGCGAAAATTTAAGTGTGCTTTGAAACGAACTGCGTGCCTCTATAAAGATCAACACTCGACGGGATTTCAAAGATCGAAGAGGCGAGCTCAGAATTCGAAGAGGCCAATTCAAAAATCAAAGAGGCAAGCTTAGAAATCGGAGAAGCATCTTGCTTTTCCAGACGCGTTAGCACCCGTCACGCGCAAACTCAGCTTTACGGAAATCACGGGCAATTTGTTAAAGCGCCAATCCCAGATATCGAAGAGGCGCCAGTCTTTTTCAGCCTCGTCAGCACCCGTCACGCGTAAACTCAGCTTTGCGAAAATCACGGGCAATTTGTCGAAGCGCTGATCCCAGATATCGAAGAGGCGCCAGTCTTTTTCAGCCTCGTCAACACATGTCACATGCACACTCAGCTTGACGAAAATTACGGACAATTTGTCGAAGATTTCTGATAAAGAAGAAAGCACGTGAAGCCATACTGATCAATCACGCATTGGTTGCCGACATGAGTAAAAGAATAGTACCTCTACAGGTACTAAAGAATTTCCTATAACTGTCCACCTTCACCCTCCATAGCAAGGCAAACATACATAACCTTTCTTCATCTCCGAGAACCTTTCTTCATCTCCGAGAATGCCTTCCCAACGAAGCCTCTCGAGTCACTCAGTGTTTCTTATTCCTTGGGGTACCTCTGCAAACAAATGACACCAAAGCAAAAGTATCTCATATCACCAGGGTAGAAAGCAAAAGTATCTCATATCATGCGTTCTCCTTGTCCTTTCCTTTATCCTTGTTCTTACCTACAAAGACAAGGATAAAGAAAACAATATGCCGGAACCTCTACTTAAACTCGGATGCCACATTTGCCTGGAGAACAGATAAGGCAAGTGAAAATGATACCTTGCAGCATGTGGAGACAACGTGCAGAAGAAACAAGCAGAGAAGAATGCAGTCTTCACAGTCAGCTCAGCAGAAGGAGTCCGAGTTGAGGAACTCAAGAAGCTGCCACATCTGCCTGAAGAAACAAGCAGAGAAGAATGCAGCATGCACAATCAGCTCAGCAGAAGGAGTCTGAGCTGAAGAACTCGAGAAGATGCTACATTCTACCAGAAGAATAGATAAGACAAGGGAAAATGATACATTGAAGCATGTGGAGACAAGCACAACAAAGCACGTGTCAATTCATCCGCTATTTTTTCAAAATCAAAAGTATCTCATATCATCAGGTTTACAATCACTCTGGGTGGAGGACTCGTTTTGACCCTCAAATTCTTGGGTCGACTTGCTAGGCGTTGTGGGCTGCATGTGCCATTTCACCACCCTTGAATCAAGTCCTTAAAGATCAAGTCACCAACTGGAAGAAGAGCCCATCAATCTTGAAGATCATACCGTTGACCAAACTGCTCAGGTGTGAATTAGAAAGATTGAACAAAGCAACAAGTCGTCACATTCACCTCGTGCCTGCTTGCCATGTGTTCGAGTCAACCTTCAAGAATCAAGCATCAACGGCCCTTGAAGAAGTTTCCGGCCAAATTCAAGATCAAGCCTCGACGGCCCTTGAGGAAATCACAAGTCCGATTCAAGATCAAGCGTCCACCATATTTGAATCAAATCCAGTTCAAGAATAAGCTGTGGAAAATCAACAATTGGAGGAATCCAAAAAAATCCTCCAACCCAGTTCAAGATCAAAGCTGTGGAAAGTCAACAAAGCGCAAAAACAAATACGTGTCGATTCATCCACTACCAAAGCCAAAGATCATCTACCACATAAAGCTCCTTGTGGTCCAATTTCAACCTTCAAGATCAAGCCTCGATAGCCCTTGAAGAAATTTCAAACAAAGTCCAAGAACAAGCCTCAACGGCCCTTGAAGAAATCTCCAGCCCAATTCAAGATCAAGCCTCGATGGCCCTTGGATTGACAACTACATTAAGGGACTTCAAAACGCATCTCCTACATGTAACAAGCACATGTATACAACGCGCCTTGAAGTGGGGGCATTTGTAGACATTGAAATTTCGGTGGCATAAATGTTAGCCATTGCATTAAGATTACATTTGTAAACATTGAAATTTTGGTGAAATAAATGTTGACCATTGTATTAAAATTACAACCTTCATTCACTTCACCTACATCATACACTAAGTTCACCTACAACATCCACCAAGTTTCACCTACAAACATCCACCAAGTTTCACCTACAACATCCACCAAAATTCACCTACAACATCCACCAAAACAAATGGATGGTGGTGATTCGTTCCCAAAGCCTATAAATAGGCTCCTCCATCAAAGAATCAAGGAAGGAATTCACAAATACATTTCTCTACTCCCAAATTGGAAGAGAATCCCCCAAATCTTTGAAGCTTTGAAACTCTAAAGCTCTCAAGGTTCCTGAAGAATCAAGAAAGCTCTCTTTGTTTTTCGTACTTCGTTCATCGTTCTTCCAAGATCAAGCCCCGACGGCCCTTGGATCAACCATCCACCAATTCAAGATCAAACCCCGACGGCCCTTGAAGAAAGCACCATCGTTCATCATCCGTTCATCCAAGATCAAGCCCCGACGGCCTTTGGATCAACAAACATCAACAAATCCACACATCCAACCGTTCTTCAAGATCAAGCCCAAAAGCCCTTGAAGATCCGTTCATCACCGTTATTCAAGATCAAACCTTAACGGCCCTTGAAGAAACACTCATCCTCAAGATCAAGCCCCAACGGCTCCTTAAAGATCCGCTCAAATCCACCTGCAAAGATCAAGCCCACGGCCCCTTGAAGAAACTTCCAACAGTTCATCCAAGATCAAGCCTCGACGGCCCTTGGATCAACGAAACATCCACAAATCAACACCTTACGGAGATCGAATCAGATGATCAAATTAGAGAGAGATTGTAACCCAAAATCATCAAACACAAATATTATTTTGTGCACGTTGTTCTTGTCTCTTTCGTTTCAGGAATTTTCCGTGTTCACAGGATGCTCGGAAAGTTTGGTGGGAATTGGAAATTCAGTTTGGAAATGAGAATTTGGAGTTGTTTTCTATGTCGGTTATGGGATTGACAATTTTCGGCTTAGTTTTGGTTAAGAAAGAATTAGACTGTTACTTAATGAGTTAGGAGGATTGCGGTGTTGAAAATTAAGAAGGGTTAGTGCTATTGTAATGACACTTGCATTTGTTTTGAACCTAAACAATATTTAGCCCTTTTCTGTACTGAGATCCGATGACCTGAGAGTATCGAAAAGGATCCATTTATTAAAATTAACAACGCAATGGTGGTGGGAATAAGCGTTCTCAGGTATCTATGGATGATATATGAATTAGGTGGATGATGTTGAAGCATCAGTCAATAAAAAACAAATAGGATCTTAGATATTTCACATTAATCCATACATTAGTGCTTGAAAGATTAGCTGCTGAAACAAGACCAACATTTTTTTTGCTTTTTTGTTTAGCTGTTAAAACACATGCTTGGCCTGCAGGACATATATTTTGTCATCTTAACTTGAAAGGCAATATAAGTGTTAAATGCATGTTGCTTCTGTATCTTAGGAAGCAGAGCATTTTTTTGCAACTGTATCTTTTGTAATCAGCTCGGTTTAATATATATAAAAGCCGAATTGCTCATCTTACCGAAACTTTTCACTCATCTATCTCTTTTGTTCGTTCATGATTATGTTGATTTTTTTTTTTAGGTTAAATGTCTTATTCATGTGGTTAAGACTGATCCATTCAAGTCCCGCAGCAACGCGCGGACATTTTTGCTAGCTGTATCTAATTTAATAATTTACCAAAAACAAAAGAGAAAAGACAATTGATGGAAATCGGTGGTTGCTTTGGTTTGGGTCATTGGGTGTGGTTCGAAATCGAACACATTGCCATTTGTGAGTCTTTCCTTTCACCGCCATCTCACAGAACAGAAATAAAACATCTTGTTTCTTGTTTCAGCAGAAAGAGAGAGCTCCCAAGCTGCAGCAATGGAGGTCTGTGGAGCCACTGCTCTCTCATGGACCCACACTGTCTCCACCTCTCTTCACGTCTCTCTGCCCCTCTCTGTGAGTAACTCACTACCCACTTCTCCAATTTCTCCTTTGTTTTGTTTTTAATCTTTTTTGTTTTCTGGCTTCTTAGAAGCGTGGGACTCGGGGACTCTGTGTTTGGTGTGCGTCTGACCAACCCCAGAAGGTAATGCTCTTCAAACTACGAATCCTTCCACACACGCACACGTACATTTCTGTTCATATTTATACAAATTACTTGGTCAATTCAGTATTTACTAGAATTTATTACTCTATCACTGACACAAGCGATATTCTAAACTATTCTAATTTTCCGGGAGGGGGATTCGAACTTGGGTGTAAGGAGACTGGACTGACCACATAACTAACTAACTAACTTCACGTTTACCACCACTTTGCATTGCAGTTTGGTCCAGAACTTGTAGGGATTTGGCTTCACAAAGTTACTTATCATCAGCCCTTTTAATATAACATAGTGGGTGATGATGAGTGATAAATCAGATGATTAGGATGATTGCATTTATGTGTGTGGTTAAAAAGTTGGAAAGTCACATGAATGTATTTGAGCATTTATAGGTTGCATTTGCCTGTTGGAGATTGACTCTTTGTAGGTTGTCTTAGGCAAATCAGTTGACTGTATCAATAACTGGAGCTACGGGTTTTATCGGGAGAAGATTGGTGCAAAGGCTGCATGCAGGTTATGCTCATTCTCTTCTCCATTATTATAGAAATCTTGCAGACTTATGCGCAGTGTTTCCATTCTGTTGTGTTTATATTTTATTTTCGTGCATCCACCTCGGATTAATGCCTGTTTATGTTATTTGATTATTTCCCAATGACTATTGATTTGGTCCTTATTTTTTACTGGAGCTAGCAAGAAGGGACATGCATATCTTTCAGTATTTATGCATAACAAGGTGCATTTACGACCAAATCAAATGATTTCAAGGTTGTGGTGCTGCTTGGTTGCATTAACTAAGACTATGTTGCCTAATACTTATTGTCTATGAAGCCGAAACTCATACCACATGTGCATAGTTTCACTAGCTAACTGTTCTTTCGATCCAATTTGTAATGCAGATAATCATAGTGTGCATGTCTTGACACGGTCCAGATCAAAGGCTGAGTTAATTTTTCCGGGTAAGAAGGTAATGTACACTTGTTGGCTATTTTCTCAAATCTTTTGAAATCTAGGAATAGTAAGTTTGTGCACATGATTCTATGAATCCAAGTTAAATTAGACTCAGTTAGATTTTCTGAGGACCAAGAAAATCAAATTCATGTGAATCATTTGAAAGTGGAGCTGCTCTATTCTTCCACCAGTGCTTTCTACCAGTCACTTCCTCATTACATCAAAAGCAATGATATATAAGCAGCTAGTGTTTTACTTTTCCAACACTTGGAAGGATAATCAACTTCTAAAAAGGTCGTACCCAGTGCACAAGGCTCCCGCTTTACGCAGGGTCTGGGAGAGGTGAATGTCGGCTAGCCTTACCCCCATTTATGGAGAGGCTGCTCCTAAGTCTCGAACCCGAGACCTACCGCTCATGGGCGAAGGCACTTGCCATCGCACCTTCTAGAAAGAAAAAAATTAAACAGTTGGATATCTGTCCAACAACCCCTCCTTCATCCCAAAGAATAAACTCAAAAACTAAAGGAAGAATTATTTTATGTATACTTTACACAAATTTTTAGTGTGTGTTGTTGTTTGATGCTTGATAGGGTTAGGGTTTGGAGAGAGGTTGTTCCTCAAGCCATCGGTTCTAGTATTGATACCCCAGTTTTTTGTTAATTTCTATTGTGCTCCTGTAAGGCCTCATTTGGTTCAGTTGTTGTGTGAACGTCATGTGAGGAGGAGTGTTAGTGTTTCATGTTAAATTATTCTTGATATACGTTGTTGGGCTTGGTTCCTAATAGTTAAGCTTTTGGGGACATGGTAACTTAACAAAAAAAATGATTCTATTTGTTTATTATGAAATATAAAAAAATTGCCGAATATAAGTTGTTACATTCGTATACAGATTGAAATAACCCCAGTACTTGAATCATTGTTAACTGCTGGTTTATTGTCCGGGGTAATATTGAGATAGTTAGTCTTCTGTATTGGGTTAACACTTGAAATTTTTCCTGCCATCTGTAGTCAAGGATTTTCCAGGAATCATGATTGCAGAGGAGCCACAGTGGAAAGACAGCATTCAAGGTTCAACTGGTGTCGTAAATTTGGGTGGACTGCCCATAAGCACAAGATGGTCTCCTGAGGTTGGTACCAGTGGTGAATATTTAAACTTTATAGCAGTAAAACTGCCATGAATTGACAGAACATTGCTGGCTAAGGCCATACAGTATGTGATTCATGGTGTTTTAATATCAGAAGTGAACATATGTATGTATGCCTAGAAGTTACTAACTTCTAATTGGACTGTAGATAAAGAAAGAGATCAAGACTAGCAGGATTAGAGTCACATCGAAGGTTAGTAGTGTTTCTTACACTGATTAGTTCATGCGGCTGTCAAAATACAAATCACCTTTTGCTCCTTTTCTTAATAAAAAGAGTATTATTTAACCAAAAACTGATTCGACCTTTCAACTGGTTGTGAAGGTCATAGATTTAATAAACGATTTACCAGATGCAGTTCGACCTACAGTCTTGGTTAGCGCAACAGCTGTCGGTTACTACGGTCTGTTCAGTCTCATGCTTTTTATCTATTAAGTCACTGCATCATCCTATTGCTTGGTTTGCATGAAGTTTCAGTTATTTTTCTTGCTGTGCTAGTATTCATCTGTAAAACATTGTAGACATTTATGTGGAATTTATTCTTCTGGATCATTAGATTCTGAAACTCCGCCTATGTATCTTACATTGCCGGTCCCAAGCCCGGATAAAGGAGGAGGGGGAGGGCGTCAGGTAGTCGACAGCCGGCACTCCATGATCACGTCGAATCCTTATGAAAATGAATCCAGAACATACGTTGAAATGAAGGAAAACTTATTTATTGATATCCCCGATAAGCTACAAATGTGTACATATACATGAGTCAAAATAAACAAACAAGAGGGAGCCTTCACAAGGGTTGCTTAGGAGAAGTCTCAGCAGTCGGTAGAGCCCCAGAAAGAGAAGGCACCGGAGGGGGATCATTCGGAACCTCAGTACTGGACAGAACCCTAGAAGGAGGAGGCATCAGAGGTTGATTATTTGGAGCTTCACTACGCGGTACAGCCCCAGAAGACGAAGGCAATAAATGCCTTTGGAACAAACCCACAAATCTCTGATGATCAAGTAAAACCTGACCATCAGTTTCCTTCATCTGGTCAAGCTTCCTCTTCATGTTTGTAGCATAGTCATGTGCGAGCCGGTGCAACTGTTTATTCTCATGCTTGAGCCCTCTAATCTCCTGTTTGAGACTCATCACCTCAGCCGCCAATGATTCAACTTGGCGGGTTCGAGCAAATAGGCGTTGGGCCATATTAGACACAGAACCTGCACACTGAACACTGAGAGCCAGCGAATCCTTAACAGCTAACTCATCAGACCGTTTGGAAAGTAGTCTGTTATCTTTGGGAGTGAGAAGGTTCCTGGCCACCACCGCAGCAGTCATATCATTCTTCATCACGGAATCCCCAACGGTAAGAGGACCAGTAGGGGAGACGAAGGATGGGCGCCATATGTTGTCTGGAGAAGGCGGGGCTGCCTCTTCAACAAGGTTCAAGTCAAAACGACGGTCGGAGGGGCCAGACATTTTCAAAGGTGTTGAAGAGAGAAGAGGTTGGACAAATCAAGATCTTAGAAGTGCAAGAATGGAGCTTCTACTGGTGGAGATTCAAGTGTGCTTTGGAACTTAATGCCAGCCCCTATAAAAATCTGCACTCGACGGATCTTCAGAAATCGAAGAGGCGCCTGCTCAGAAATCGAAGAGGCGTTTGCTTTCTCAAAAGCTGGGCTGCTTAGAGACCACGAGGGTTGATCTCAGAAATCGAAGAGGCGTTTGTTTTCTCAAAAATTAGGCTGCTCAAAGACCACGAAGGCCGATCTCAGAAATCGAAGAGGCGCTCGCTTTCTCAAAAGCTGGGCTCCTCAGAGACCACGAGGGCCGATCTCAGAAATCGAAGAGGCACCTACTTTTCCAGCCTTGTCAGCACCTGTCACACGCACACTCAGCTTTGCGGAAATTATGGGCATTCTGTCGAAGACTTCTGAGGAAGTAGAAAACACATGAATCTTACTGTTCAATCACCCACTTCCCACACGCAACACTAGCTCATGGGTACCACAGATAACTTTGCCAAAGTTCTCTGCCAAAATTGAGCACGTAAAGCTTGCAGCTCCCACTACATCGCTCTGACCAAGAAAGGTAAAAGAATAGCAAAGAAACAGCACTAACAAAGTTTAGACCCATAAATTTTGAAGGTCTAGCTACCATATTTTACCCACAAGGGTAAAGGAACAGTACCACTGCTGGATAATTGGAAAGTCCCTGTGTGTCAACCTCTGTGCTTCGTGGCAAGGTAGACTAGTAAACATGCCCAACCTTTACTCACACTCGAGAAAACACTACCAATAAGATTGCTTGCTCCAAAATCGAAGAGGCACCGTCCTCCGAATCTCGAGAGCCAGACTCCCAACATGACTACTTTCTCAAAAATCGAAGAGAGGGTAAAGGAACAGTACCATTGCTGGATAATTGGAAAATCCCTGTGTGTCAACCTCTGTGCTTCGTGGCAAGGTAGACTAGCAAAGATGCCCAACCTTTACTCACATTCGAGAAAACACTCCCAACAAGATTGCTTGCTCCAAAATCGAAGAGGCACCGCCCTCCGAATCTCGAGAGCCAGACTCCCAACATGATTACTTTCTCAAAAATCGAAGTGACACTGCTCCCCGAATCTCGAGAGCCAGACCCCCATCATGATTGCTTTCTTAAAAATCGAAGATGCATCGTTCTCCGAATCAATCGAAGAGACGCTCGCTTTCTCAAAAGCTGAGCTGCTCAGAGACCACGAGGGCCGATCTCAGAAATCGAAGAGGCACCTACTTTTCTAGCCTTGTCAGCACCTGTCACACGCACACTCAGCTTTGCGGAAATTATGGGCATTCTGTCGAAGACTTCTCGAGAGCACAGACCACTTTTTCAAAGTGCTCTGACAGAGTTAAAACATGTGAAGCTGGCAGCTCCCACTACCGTGCTATGACCAAGCAGGGTAAAGGAATAGCATTACTACTTGTTGTTAGGGAGACTCCTATATATGTCGACCTCCATCCCCAACGGACAGGCAGACCTGCAAAAATGTTCAACCCTTCCTCATATTTGAGAGGGCACTCCCAACGAAGCCTTTCGAAATATTCAGCTTTCTTTCCCCCCGATAATACCTTTGCACACAAGCTATACTAGAGCAAGAATATCTCATATCATCAGGGTTAAAAGCAAGAGTATCCCATATCATGCTTTTTCCCTGTCTTTTCCTTTGGCCTTGTTGTTCCCTGCAAGACAAGGAGAAAGAGAGCAATCAGTCAGCACTTGGAATCAAGCTTCCAGCCAGGAACTGACTGCCTGGAACCCCTTACCTGATTACTTACCTGGCATTGCTCTCGAGTACTCATCTTCAACATCTTATGTTTCCAGGGAAGATACCGCATCTGCTTGAGGAACAGATAGGGCAAGTGCGAAGGATACAAGGAAGCATGTGGAGACAAGCGTAACAGCACACGTGCCGATACATCCATTACTCTGTCAAAAGCAAAAGTATCCCATATCAGCAGGGTCGAACGTACTCTAGATTTGATGGACTTGTTTTGACCCTCAAATTCTTCAGTCGGCTCTGGAGGAAACCAGAAAACCCTCCAGCTCAGTTCAAGAATAAGCCTGTGGAAAGTTACTTCTTCAAAAGCAAAAGTATCCCATATCATCTCTTCTCATCTTTCTTCTCTTTATCCTTCATGCTGCTGCAAGATGGGGAGAAGGTGAACAATCAGCCGGAGCTCTGATTGCTTACCTTGTCTGTCACCTCTTTCAGCAGATCCCCTAGCTCGGCGACTTGGGAGACTCCTACTACATGGTTTGTATCGCGCTTGACCAAGCCTGAAACTACAAGTAAGCTCCAAGTGAAATTGATACATTACCTTGTGCATCTCCACCAGTTAAAGATACCACCCCTGGATGGAGGAAGAGTACTTCCAGAGAAGATGCCACATCTACCTATGAGACAGATAAGGCAAGTCAAGACGATACCACACTCCGATACTTAGAAGTTTCGTGATTACGAGATCATTCTCTCACAATATTTCCTAATGTCATTTGTACTAAATCATTCACTTGTACTCACTAAAGGAGAGCTTGAACCTATGTACTTGTGTAAACCCTTCACAATTAATGAGAACTCTTCTATTCCGTGGACGTAGCCAATCTGGGTGAACCACGTACATCTTGTGTTTGCTTTCCTATCTCTATTCATTTATATACTTATCCACACTAATGACCGGAGCAATCTAGCGAAGATCACAAAAAGCGACCGTTTTTGCTGCCTAGGATCTATCTTGCAAGAGAACGGAGAATTAGATGGAGATCTCAACCATAGAATACGACCTGGACGGATGAAGTGTAAGAGTGCATCCGGCGTGTTATGTGACCGTCGTAGGCCACTGAAGCTCAAGGGAAAATTTTATAGGACGACAATAAGGCCAACGATGTTGTATGGCACAAAATGTTGGACGGTGAAGCATCAACACGTACACAAAATGGGTGTAGCGGAGATGAGGATGCTTCGTGGGATGTGTGGGCACACGAGAAAGGATAAGATTGGGCATGAGGATATCCGAGGTAAAGTAGGAGTAGCCGAAATTGAAGGAAAGATGAGAGAAAATCGGTTCCGGTGATTTGGACATGGGCAAAGAAGGCCGACTGACGCTCCGGTTCGAAGATGTGACTACGGGACAGAGGTTCAGGGCCGAAGGGGTAGAGGAAGACCTAGGAAAACTTTAGAAGAGACTCTAAGAAAAGACTAGTACTTGGATCGAACGGAGGACATGACACAAAACCAAGCGCAATGGCGTTCTAGGATTCATATAGCCGACCCCACTTAGTGGGAAAAGGCTTTGTTGTTGTTGTTGTTGTTGTTGTGATCATTAGATTCTGACTGAGCATTTCAATACCCCATGGAATTGGAGCGTGCTAGTTAATTGATAAATATCTTAAGTGATACATTCTGATGTCGGAGTGAGTTAGAAGACCATTTAGTAACTATTATATAGTCATTGTGCTGAGGCAACACTCATTATCTCCCTGTAGCTGGCATATGATTTTCCGTTACTCGAGACTCATAATCCAAATTTAAGAAGCCTCTTTAAAGTTACTAAGCTCATTTTCATTTTTGGATCTTGTTTAATTTTTTATTCATTATGGTCAGGTACTAGTGAGACACAAATATTTGATGAGCAAAGTCCATCAGGGAATGATTACTTAGCTGAGGTAAGCAATGGAATTATTTTATTATGTATGTTTTATGCATAATCAGTTCCAAAAAGAATATATGAAAGCCTAATTGATGTGGTAAAAGATGCTTAAAACTTCTAAGATTTCCATTATCCAGTATGTTTTCAGACTATTTAATTATCTGACTAATGACTGTCATACTAAATAGATGTTGAATGCATAGTCAGATTGATCAACAACATAGCCATTGTAGTTGGATCAAACTGATTACCACCCTGATACCCTTTTGGGGATGCTACCTTAACCTCCTTTAGGCTTTGTGGTTACGGATGACTAATTTTCTGAATAAGGTTTGAATTTCCAGGAAATTGAAATAATAGCTTCTTGGCATGTCCTTTGGATGTGATAGAGTAACTTTTTATTTTTATTTAAAAAAAATGACATGATGGAAATAATTAAATGGAACATTGAACTTTCTAATTTCAATGGTGCTGTACGACCTGAATGGGTAGAAGAATTCCTGATTACTTTGATCATATTTAATCTCGGTTTCCGAGTTTTAGGATCACTGGCCAAGGGCTATTGCAGCTCAGATGAATTATGTTTATGTTTTCTTTTTAGAACTCATAGTCGTGGTGCCTAGTGTTATTATGGGTTGTAGAATGGACTTTTGTACGTATTGTCAGTCCGGCTAAATACACACTCTATCACCAACACAGAGCTTCCAGTCCATGACGGAATATCACATCATCACTATCGGAACTTCTCGTTTGTGCAAAAAATTGTCCTCATCTTTAACTCGCATCTAAGCCTTTCAGGATCTTCAACTAACCTGTAAGTCTTTTCAGGTTTGTAGAGAATGGGAAGGAACTGCCCTCAAAGTGAATAAGGATGTTAGGCTAGCGCTCATTCGCATTGGTGTTGTTCTTGGTAAAGATGGTGGAGCTTTAGGTATGCTCTATACTGTGAAACCTTAATTGCAATGTTTGCTCACTAACTAGACTTGCTAAAATTGACTTTGGTTTGCAATTTTTCTGCTTTATGTTTGATTATACATTGACCAATCTGGATGCACTGAGGCTTGCATGACCCCGCAATTGTATCAGGCTGTTCTATGCATAATTATCTCTAACTTTCAATTTCTGATGTCATGTTCGAAAAATATACAACAACAAAGCCTTTTCCCACTAAGTGGGATGGGCCATATCAATCCTAGAATGCCATGGTGCTCGGTTCTATGCCATGACTTGCGTTAGATAACAGCAAAAAAACATTTAAAATGGCACTCGATTTTGTTACAAATTGTACATATCTATAACCGTGGTTCGTATGACACTAATAATCTCAGTCTGCCTCACGCATGCTTACACCTTTGAGCATTTGCAGCTAAAATGATCCCTCTCTTTATGGTGTTTGCTGGAGGACCCTTGGGCTCTGGAAAGCAATGGTATTGTCCTCAATTCTGTCCGATGGGTATCAGTCAATGTTTTACTACTAAGACTTTCCAATTGCCACTTTGAAAGCAAAGATTGCTCTGGTTTAGCTAATCAGACAATATGACATCGTCAGTTAAGTTTCATTTTAGATATTTATGATCAACATCTTGGATAATTGATCCTTTTCAACATCGTGTAGGTTTTCCTGGATTCATCTGGATGACATAGTGAACCTGATATATGAAGCCCTTTCCAATCCATCTTATAAAGGTAAAGATTCATTGCTTATTGCTGATATGAAGTGAAACAAAGAACCAAAGGATTGATATTGGTTTCATCTAAAGTTTGCTGGCACGTGGAGATAACTACACTTGTAAATAGTTCGAATACTCTTTAAGAATTTCAATAAACGAATTAATGATGATATGTGTTCACTCAACAATGTCGTGTGACACTGGTTCTCGAAACTTTTCAACATATTGAACACAGTTTTTACCTAAATCTCAGGAGTTATCAATGGAACTGCACCAAACCCTGTTCGATTTGCAGAAATGTGTGAGCATTTGGGAAATGTCTTGGGCAGGCCCTCATGGCTGCCTGTACCGGACTTTGCCCTGAAAGCAGTCCTTGGAGAAGGTGCTTCTGTGGTAAGAATTTCTTTATTTTCTTTTCAACCCTTTCCTGATTTCATATTGCTGAGATACATAACAAGGTCGTTGCAGGTTCTGGATGGGCAGAGGGTGCTTCCAGTTAGAGCCGAGGAGTTGGGTTTCTCGTTCAAATACTCTTATGTGAGAGATGCATTACGATCCATTATTTCACAAAAGGCGGCCTAATTTGGCGGAGAAAATATCTGTAGTTTTTCATTTTTTAGGCAGTGGGTATCAGAATCTCCAAAACCTACCTGAAAGATGCATCACGATCAGTTATCGTAAAGAAAATGTTGTAACAAGTTGCCAGAGGAAACATCTTTGTTTTTCATTCCTTTAGTTACAAGGTATCCCAGATTATAAGAATCTCAGATTTGAGGAATCAGGTGAAATTTTGGTCCTTGTGGATGCTGTGGATCTCTTGTTTAAGTGGTTAATGTATTATCTGAACACATTTTCAAAGTGTCCTATATAAATTACTCCTAGTTCTTATTTGAGTTACGCCAATTGAGTAGGCATCATGCCGCGTCAACCTTTTTAGCATTGTTTTGCCTGCTTTGATTCCCTATGCCATTGGAAGTTCATGTGAAGTGTATTGTTTGTAAGACGCTACCAAACAGGCCCTTGTAGTTTATGACTTTTGAGTTTTAAAGTTGATACCAAACAAACCCCCTCTGTAATCGTCAGTGTATAACGGTAGTTTTTATTTTTTATTTTTTATTTTTGGTCAAACGATAAATTTTGTTAGATTAAACGTTAGATTAGCCATCGACGGTTTTTGTTGCAATGCTGGTGGATTGCAAGGGGAAAATAAAAAATCCAAATGCTGCACAAACTAAAACTGTACTTCTATCCTCAGTTTTGACAAAACCTACTGTTTTATCCAACGGTACAACATCTGAGACCAGCACATAATTTTGTTATATTCACCCAACCCGACGCAGATAAGGTCAGATGTTGTGGGACAACATAAGTTAAAACCAACACATGGTTTGATAATCCGATCCAATCAACCCCTCAGCGAGTACTTTTTCCCAGTAAACGGCTGGAACTTCGGCTCTTCTTTCGCTTCCGGCTGCTGCTCTTTCTTAGTCTCTTTTGCAGCTTCCTGCAGAATTGAATAAATCAAGAGTGATTTACGATCAGCATCACAACAAACTGGCAACGTCGGTAATATAATTCCAAAGTTAGTTGATGGACGTCATGAAACAAGAGAACCAAGAGTACCTTTTGTGTTTCCTTTGGAGTGCGACTGGCATTTGCTCCAAAAACAAGTTTTCCCTGAGCCTGACGACTGGTAGCCTGTGAACTAGATCCCATAGAAGGTTGTGCATTTCCATTGGTGACTGCAGGTTTCTTGTCGTTGGACCCTGAGGAAGAAGCTGGTGCTGGCTCATATTTCAAAGGTTTCCCATCCAAGCGTCTTCCAGATCCGGTAAAAGGGTTAAATTTAGGTTCAGCCTCAGCAGGATCCTCTTCAACTGCAAGAAAAACAGAAACTCGTATAATTTCTTTCTGTTTTCTTTTTGGACAACGGAATACTATTATGTTGAAATACATGCCGTGTTCAAAATTAACAGGACTAAAACTATGTAATTTCTGTGACTTGAAGAAAACCTTAGTCACCATTATATGCAAGAATGTTTATATTTTCCATTCCAGCCGTCAAGCAGAAAATGTAAACATTTTTTCAGTAATTGACAATTTACTGGTTTTCTTTGGTGAAAGTTTTCTACCAATTTCTCGAGTGTCAAAAAGTTGAATGGTATGAGGATTCTGTCAAAAGGTCTAATCAACAATTTGTTTGTCAACTGTAGCAAACAACGCGCAAGATCTTAAAAATTAACAGGGATGGATGGCCAAGTGGCACTGAACTTGGTAAAATCTCAGGCATTCACCAAGTCTAGCTTCTTCCTAAATGAATCCCATAGCAGGATATTTCAATCTTTAGCTATGTAGCCTCCAGAAGTATGTTCATCAATGAAAATGTATAATACCTACGACTAACTACACTAGAACAATATGTTCCAACACAAAGCTGACATACATGAGACGAACCAGATAAGCCGACTCAACCTCAGAAAAGAGCAAGGACAGAAAATAAATAGTTTTGAGAAAGAAAAGGGCACAATAAGGAAACAATAGGGGAATCCAATCAACCACAGACCGAGAACTTTAATAAACAAATACAAAAGCCAGAAAAATTGTGCAAGCCATGCTTATGGCCATGAGGAAAGAAATCTGTACCTTGAGCAGTTGCCTTATTTAGACGGCCAGATGCGGCTGGCCTTTCAGGTTCCTTATAGTCAAGCGGAGGTGCAAAGTCTACCTCACAGTCTGTCTCAATAATAGTTATTGCATGAGAAGGCTTCGCATCTATAATATCTATATAGTACTTCTTATTGTTGTATGCTACCATAATACTGTCCCCAGTGGTTAAGCAAGAAAAATTCCTCAGCGTTGTCTCCAAGCTGCATTGCAAACAAGATAATCAACTTCCTTTGCATCAGAACCTTTTTTTTTTTTTTTTTTTTGGTACAAACGATATTATCTACAAAGGGGGAGGGGTGGGCTTAGCCTCACAATGGGCCAACAATAATGTGGTTTAAAATCGCCTTTGGCGAGAATCGAACCTAAGACCTCTCACTTACAAGTGAAGAGGAATACCACTAGACCGTAGTACCAAGTGGCCTTTTGCATCAAAACTTTAACAGAAAACTTAAGAAACAAAATCAAGAAATGATCATCACAATAAATAGATGGTTTCATAGAATGAACATGGAAGAGGTACTCAGGATAAAATAGACAGGCCACTCACACAACAGATATAACAAAGAAACCCAATAATTCAACAAGACACATTAACAAGTCAAATACGCATTATTGACTCGTTTGTTGTCCTCAAAGTAACAGATCATATCAATTCATTTCTATATTATAATGGTGATACTATTTACTCTTATAATACTGATCTCGCTTCCTCTTTACAAGAAAACTTTCCCTCCTTTAAGCACACAAATCAAAGAAACAATGGATTAATATCTTAATGTAAAATAAGGATATATTGGAAAAACAAAAATATTCCTAAATCCCATAGCTAGGTTTCCCCTAAATAATTGAATTAACACAAGTACAACAATCACAGAGACATGTTGGAATAAAATACCACACGCAAAATTGATACAGGAAAATAATAAATAATGAATATCGAATAACACCTTAAAAAGTCTTCTTTTCCAAGAGAAAGAAATAATGAATATGGAATAACATATGAATCATTTACTTACATAGCTTTTGGATTTGAGATATCTAGAAAGTCCTTTGTATGGGGTTGTAATTTAACATATGTTCCCTTCGGAAGAGTTGCATTTTTCACTCGCACAACATCACCTTCTTGCAAGAGCATATTCTCCATCATCTAAGAAATAAAAACGCCAAAAGGAAACAGCTCAAGTTAAAGATTAGAAAGCCTTTTTGGCTGAAAAATCAACTGCAAAGTAACTTTAACAAGTAAAGCCATGCATTTATTAGAAGTTTAGAACACACTGAATTCTTACCCAATAAGGCATATAGATCATGCCTTCTTCTGCAATGAACTCCAGCACCCCACAATGAGAGACCCGTTCAGCGGATTCATTTCGAAGCTCAAACAACATTGGATAATCAATGTGTAAAGATGCTGCATTAATATATCATAGTTGGCGCAAGTAATACAAAATAAATTCATTTGACACAGAAATCTTCATAACCAAGGACTAAAGTAAAACAACTCACCAAGACGGTCAAGGGCTGAGGGAGGCATTATAACTGAAAAATAAGCAAGATAAAAAAAATTACGAATACACAATAAAGGGAAAACCTAACAAAACTAACTTACAAGTTGGAGACTTACTTTTATCACCACTTTCAATTTGTGGCTGAAAATAAAAAGAAAAATTTCATATCAGAATAAAGGAATTGAACAAGTGAGAACAAAGTACTGACAATCACGGGGGAGGGGGAGTTCATCCAGTAGAAAACCAAAGCCCAGTAACCAAGTGTTATAAATTCACACCACAACTACAAAATAATGGATCCAGAACTGCAAAGAAAAATGAAACTTCATCCAAACAGGGGAGAGAAAGAAAAATGTAATGGATGCCTTTAACTAAGGAAAATAATCTATCCTTTAACAGTGCTGAGACATATACATATTTGGAAAAAATGAAGTATTCCAACCTTTTCAATGAAAGATGCAGGATAACATCGATATGTCTGCTCAAACGATGTCCCATGATACCCATATCCATAAAAATCCTGCAACAAGATGGACAAATTTTAATAAAAATTCAGGGTTAATCAAGAATACCAGGTTATAAGACTTTCATGAAATTTGAATGGAGAACAATGCATGAGAACAATCTCTTCAAGTCCCAAAAACCAACCAAAATAAACGGTAGCAGTTAACATACTTTTATTCACAAAAATGAGAAGAAGAAAAAAAGAGAGATGATAATATCTAAATTGGTCTGCAATAAGTTAATAGCAGATGACTAGCATCAGTCTTAAAGAAAAAGAACCCGTAACTAGTAACTTCTCGAATCACATGAAAATGCAAAGTAGACGGTAAGCTATGGGTTAAACTCAAAACTACTCAAACAATTACCATCTCAAAAGCTGAAATCCGCATTAGTCATACTGAACCAGGGGTCAAGACTTTAATCACTTAACGTAATACACATAATCGATGGTTGTAAGTAAAGAATGAACTAATATAGTCAATAATATACTCATCAACCCAGAAAACCATCAGCTGCCCATTGGCACCAAGTAATTAAACAGTGAAATATTAAACCTTTTTCTATTCCTTTATATAAATAATGAGATATAGTAAACTAAACCCATACCATATTGAGTGAGTACAGATTTGAACACCGGTTATCAACCTCCGAAAGCTCCCTATCAAAACAAAACAAAAACACTGCTCAATGTACTTACACGAAACCAAATAATCAACTACTGAAATTATCATGAGTTCATAAATTGAAAACAATCAACCCTAACAAGCAACTAATGCCAGCATCAAGGTAATCATATCATTCAAAGGTTCCAATTTTTTCAACTTGTACCAAAATTTCCTTTGTTTTTCTCATTGTACAAAATTCAGGCTACAATGAATGAAATAAACAATTACATTCATAAAGTTAAGAAATAAATAACCACATATCGTATTCAATTTCTGAAAACTGATAACTAATCAGTGAAATACTAGAATTGCAGATAACCACTACTCAAAACTCAACCCAATATTTAGCTTAATTCAAAAAAAAAAAAAAAAAAAAAAGAAGCAAAATTTGACGTTTTTATTCAAAAGAAAACGACATGGTCAAAACAGAAAAATAGAGAAATTTGAGGGTCTTTTGTTAGGCAGGAAAAAATTGGATGGATCTACAAGTTGTGAAATTAGATTGTGAATTGGAAAACTAAAGGCGAAACAAAACGGTAAATAATTTGAAATTTAGGGTTGAGAATTCTGATACCGTCAAACGTAGAGAGGAGGAGGAGCAGATGAAGAAGTCAGTGTCCGTCTGTCTGGTTGCGTTTTGATCTCTGTCGGGAAGAGGTAGGACGATTGAGTGCGTTTTGTGCACGCTACAATTATTGGGTGGCAGCCCAAGTCCAAATGTCCTTTGGGCCATGCAACTTTTAGCTCATCTGCCACCAACTCAATGCTTCTGTTCTTTTGTTCCCGCCTTGTGTCGGTTTCTAGTTATTGGACCACAACTCAATCCCAATTCAAATTTGGATATCATTGGGCTATGTGATATGGGCCCTTTTCCCCTCCAGTCTTCCCGCGTATCTGAGTGGAGAGTTGTTAGGCCATCGCCAATCGAATGGGCTAAACATAGTCCAGTCCAGAATTATTTTAAATAAATAACGGCATGCTGTATTTATATAACATCTCCAATCAAATGGGTAAAAACATAGCTCATCAGTAATTTATTATTTTTAAGTTTGTTCTAAAACTTTATTGGTTAATTGAATTATATTAGACAAAGGTTATCCGGACATACCTTAAGTGTCACTTGTCTCTAAATGAATAAGTCTCCAGATTTCTTATTTTTATATAATCTCAATCATTTTTTAGATAGAATTTTCAAGTGATACATGTTGCCAACGTTCTAAAAATGGGCCTAGGCCCTAGACGAAGAACGACTACCATGATTAACTTGTAATCGATTGTAAAATTGGAAAACGTATTAGGGGAACACTTGGCAGGATTAGGTGGGTCTGGAGAGGATGAGTTCTTTTGGTCCCACCATCCCTATTTGGGTTACACGCAATGCACAGTTTCCTAATCTCACTATTTTATGTTTTTTTTTTCTCACCTAAATCAATCATCTGTTTTTTTTATCCATTTTTTTAAATTTTTTTATACTCTTTTACCTTTTTAAAACCACATATATTATAGTGAGGATCCTTGTCGAATCCTCTTTGTGAGGATCTAGTAAGGATCCTCTCTCCTTATATTAAATACCCTCCTCACATGATATGTATTATTTTAAAAGAAAAACATATCATTTTATATTATAAAGAAAATTTAATCAATTTTATATCAAATTTACTTAAATCCACCTAGTCAACATAGACGCTAAGCTCGGCCTCGTTGCCCGACTAGCAGCTAGCTTTTTTTAGAACCTTGTGTGTTACTAAATGAGTAACTCTCCATATTTCTTATCTTTATGTTCTCTTAATAATTTTTCGAATAGGATTTTCGAGTGACACCTATCCAGGCGTAACTGATTATGCAAATTTCAGATAGGTTTCTCATCTACATGTCACTTCTTATGACACACCCTGACCCGGAATGTCCACTAGGACTCCGAATTGAGCTGTGCTGGCCGACACCTGGAAGGTGACGAAGCCATAAGTGTAGTTATATGGAAAATGTGAGTAATTTAAACCTAAAAGTGCCTAAATATCAGAGTGCGCTGGTGAGCGGGTATGCACCTTTTTCACACGTGTCGTCAGAGCATAAGTAAAGTACAATAGTGTGGGTAAAGATCATACCCTCAGAGGTAGCCACTTATGCTGAGATTCACCAATAATCCTCGTCGATACGAACTTCCAGCAGCTAAAACCTGGATGGCGCAAAACAGAAAATGTGAGTGGGCAAAAACAAAACTTTTCAAAACCATTTCTCCTTCCAAAAGTAATAACCCATCGCGGTAAAATTCGTATAATTTCCCATAAAATAAAATACTTACATACATCAAAACCATACTCGAAATACCAAAATCCACATGTATGCCATGTCAAATATCTCAGCATAATGAATAAGTAAGCCAGGTGAAGTAAATCAATGAAAAGTGATATGTCAACCGGATCCACCTATTGTGGCATGTACGGCTGAACCTATAGCTCATCAAGTATGCCTGCACACGAGTCGGAACCACCTAATGTGGTCCGTACGACATGGCTAGGTGGAATAAGTACACTCAAGTGCTACGATCACGTGAAGGCTGTGCGATAAATCGCGGGTCAGTCGAAACCACTTATTGTCGTCTGTACGATAGGGCTGTGCACCAAACTTGGATCCAAGGTGAGCGTGCGATGCGGGAGGTGAATATCACGTGAAGGACTATGCCTTGGCCACAGGAGGGAGAACTAACACCGGGGTGCAGGTTAATGAGCTCTAAATGCATCTATGCAAAACCATCATAACGCAACTCACAATCAATAACACATATACTCACCTGGAACTTACATGAGTGTCCGCAACGTCAAATACTAACATACATAACTACTAATGCATATTCTAAAATATAAAGCATTTGACATGGCATCTAAAACGCAAAATCATTCAAATCAATTTTTCTGGGAAAAACGTAATGCATATATACATATATTAAAAACCAAAAGCCCACTCACCTAGATTCTGCGCTACACTCCCTAGCACACACATTGAGGCGTCACGAACGATTGGTTCCTAGAACAATTATCAAATCATGTCTCAGAAATCTTATCGATAGAATATGTAACTTACATAAAACACATCCCTACGTAATTCGATCGGGAAGATCTGCATATTAGATTTCCAATCTGTAACTTCCAAAGATCCACATTATATTTCTAGAATAATATACTAAAGTTTCAGAACGATCCAACGGTCGGATCTCTGCCAATTGCCAAAACCAAGTGGCGGTTAACGTTTTATTTTATGAACTTACAAATCCAATTCAGGAAGATCCATACGTCGGATTCCCGATCCGTAAATTCCTACATTCCTTAAATATTACAAATAATAACCTATTAAAGTTTGATGACGATCCAACAGGTAGATCATCGATTTATATAATGACCTATCAACGTATCGTAAAGATTTTAGGTTCCAACGATCAACCTACGTCAAATGATTATCAGAACTGAACTCAAGGCATCTAATTTAACCTAAAAATAGAATTAATGGCCCACTGGCCATGCGCCGCCGTGGATGGTGGTCGGCCGCCCCAACTCGTCAGAAAATCCAACTATTTCAAAAAATTGCCAAAATTTATAGAAATGAAGATCTCAATGAGTAGAGCAAGTTTTATATCTGTAGCCAAGTCCAATTTGGCCGGGAAGTGCTCCAATTCGTCTCGAATCCGTTGGAACCCTAATATGGGTGTTCTTCGAATCACTGCCAAATCGAACCCCACCGCCCCAACAAATGACTGGGCATGATTCCTGGGTTCTAGGGAAGTATCTTGGTGGGTTTGATCGACGACGATGGCTGCACAAACGGTGAATCACCACCGTGACCCCCACGAACTCACCCTCGGGAGTCCCTCACTGTTTCAAGGCTAAATTCACTCAAATTTGAGGTGAAACTTGAAGAAGGAAGGTCGCTGACTTGTTTTTGGGTAGTGGTGACGATTGTTTCGTCAGGAAAAATTTCGGAATCGACGTTGGGGTGCATGGAACATGGGTCGGGTTGAAGGGAAGAAAACGGGTCGTAGGAAATCCGGTGTTGCTCATCTCCTTTCCCGTTTCCTCCTTTCTCATTTTCTGATTGGACAGAGCCCATTTCACTCACTCACGGCCTTCCATGTGGCATCATAGGATTATCTGGAGAAATCCAGATCATGATCAAATGACAATTTCATCCCTACCTTTACTCGTTTATAACTTCTTCGTTATAACTTTAATTTTGATTCCGCTTGCGCCCACGAGTTCGTAATGACGAGTACTTCAAGAATACCTTAGCGGAATGAGTCTTATATCTCTTAACCATGGCCACCGTACGTCAAAATCTTTGCCTCTAAGGGCATTTTTGTAAAATCACTATTTTTAAAATTTATAAAAACGTAAAATCAGGGATGGGTCGTCACATCTTATCTTCACCTTCCAATGTTAATAATTTGGATTACACCAAAAGGTTTGTGAGTTTTATGTATTTAATTCTATAAATTATATTGCAAAATAATGAGTATGCGCAACAAACGTGTTAACATTTTTGCTCTTCTATCTAAAGAAAAGAAAAAGATATAAGAAAGGAAACTTTAACACAAAAGAAGAAAAAGGTTGAACAAGAAAGCGGAAACATAAAAAGCTAGCATCTAAAGAAATAAATAAATGGGAAATTGACAAAAATGACCCATTTTTTTAATCTTGGGACAAAAATAGGACTTTTCGAATTTGTAAATGGCACACACCATGCACAACAATATGACAGAAACAAGATTTTTCGTACACCTTAAATGACTTAATTGCCCTCGTACATAAATAGGTTATTTCCTTCCATTTTTTTATTTCTCTCTCTCTACTCTATCTCCCTCTCCCCCTCTCTCTCTCTCTCTAAAATTGATATTGATTGGCTGTTCTTAGATTATTAAAAGATAATGGAAAACCCAATTGGAAGATTTGATTTTGATTATATATGCTTTGGCTGGAAGTGATAGTTTTCCAATAGAACTTTGTTGAAACTTGTATGAATGCAAAAATAAAAAATAAAAAAAGGGTCCCTTTAATGATTTATTTGGAGAATGTTTGTGTTTGCTAATTGGCCTTTTTGGGAAATGAACACATTCCTGTGCTTGCAGTTGCAGATTGCAAATTGAGGATTTCTTCCTCAAATCATCATCTTATTCCCCAAATTCGAAATCTCATTCAAAACCCATATGGGTCAAAACCAATCTACAATCCAAAAACTTTCAGATGTCGAAGAAAACCCATTATGAAAAACTAAAGACACCATTTTTTTCTGCTGCAATCTCTCTGTCCTGCCGCCGACGAACAACTTCTCCCTCTAAGTTCGAAGAAAATCCTAAATTTGTTATCTGCATCAATATGTGCAACGACGTCGGTTTTGTTATGGATGTGCACCGTGCAATTAACAGCGTTGGTGGATATGTGGGGGACTAGATTCTAGAAATCACTTAAAGATATGTAGTTTACAAATCTTTGACCTTAACCTCGATTTGGAAATCCCATTAAAAATCATCTATTCCCAGTGACATGCACACAACATGCAAATGACATGCATATGGTATACTCACAGATCTAAGCCAACCCAAAAATCCAGAGCTCACAACTCTCTCTTTGAAATTAGAAAAATGACGTCATCACCTATGATGTCACCACCATATACACCACATGGACACCACATGCACATCATATGTACAGTACATGCACAGAACCGGAGATTGAGCAACGAGCTACTTTTTGTATTAATAAGAAACTTTAATGACAACTTATTGGTATTGTGGATACAATTAAACATAATTGTTACGTATATAAGGTTACAATGGCAAATCTTGTTACATATATCAACCAGCGCTTAATCGTACACGTAGAAAACATGATATTCGCTGTTGTTATTTCATGGACAACCATGACCCTTAACTACCTTTAAGCTTTTTCTTAATTTTGTTTTTCGCCAAGGCCAACTAGTTGTGGTCATACTCGCTAAATTCTGAGGCACAACATACGTGCATCATAACTAGTGAACATTTCCATTTCTCATATTAAAATGTAGCCATGCACACCATATGCACATGCACATTACGGAAAAAATTTCACAAATTTTTGCAATTGAACACTTGAACCAAAAATGTTCCATCCCAACTTTGTAGCACATCAAAAAGTAAAGTTTATTCCACAACCCATAGGCCCCAACATGAAACACAAGCCCTAATTTAACTTCTAATTATTAATTCATCTTACAAACAACCCATTTATTCCATAAATCAATGATGTAGAAACTTGGAACTAAACACCCAACCTTACTATGCATGCCGAAGAGTTGCTAGAAAAAATGGAACTTTCCGGCTAAAATAAAAAATATGGTACAAACGTCCTATCTTTAAGGATGGAAGAATTTGTTGTGTTTGGTTATGGAAGAATAACACGCATAGCTCACAAATATGAGCTCAAACCTCTTATCACCTCTTTTGCGCATCCCTTTGTTCAAAATTAGAGGTATGAGGTCAACCCAAAACCCAGCTCACTCTTCTCACCTCTCTTTGGACTTCCCTCTCTTCGAAATTCGAGCTCAACCTAGAAACCTAGAGCTCATAGAGCTCCGTCGACATACATCTTTTCCAAATGAGAAAAGTTATGGGTTTTTAGTATTTATATGTGGGTATTTTAGTAACTTCAATTTTGTGCATGGCCAGTTTGACCTATTTCTATCCCAAGATTAAAAAAATGGGTCATTTTTGTCGATTTCCCTAAATAAATCAGCAATCAAAGAAGAAAGGTTTCCATTTGTTCTTAAATTCTCCAACATACTTTGGGGCGTTCCTTATTCTTTTTGGCCTTTCTTTGGGACGACGCTTTGGTGCTTGGTAAATTGATGTTGTTGCATCAATTTTTCTCTCTCCAGTCTCGATTGCCCTCTTTTCTCACATAATACCACCTCTATAAGTAAAATCCTTATGTAATTATTTGATAAGAAAAATAGACCGGGCATATCTATACATCTATGTCTATAAAATCAAAGGAGATAGTTGAGAAAGAATTCGATTAGAGATAATTGGCACCGTACCTGCAACGATCTTGAACCTGAACAAAGGTGAAAAACATCACAGTGGATAAAGAACGAACGATAAAGCTAAAACTCGAGTGAAGAAGACCAATAATGAATTTTTTTACTCTGTAATTAAGACAAAGGTTGGAAAGTGATTTATGGTTGAAGGGAATTTCGCTATATTAACTAAACTTATAGGGCAATCGAAAGTGGGAAAAGGATAAGTTTGTAGAACATGGAGATTTTTCTTTTAGGTTTGAACCCCATGTTGGCGGTTATCTATTTTATCCTGCAAAACTTCTTCCGTTTAATGCATATATTCTCATCACTGTTGTAGAACAGTGGATGTCCACTCAAAGAATTAAATAATGGGCCCTTCCATTGTCTACTGAAGCTTGCTGCACACTACTCCTATTTTCTATATAAATACAAACCCCACACAACATCAAAGGGAGAAGTTCACAGAAGAGGAAGAAAGAAAAGAGAGGAAGAGGAAAGGAGATAATAGAGAGAGTTATTTTTGTACTCCTATTATTCTAAATTATAATGAAAGCACCACTGCTACCCTGAGGATGTACTCTAGTCATACTGACTGTAGAGGAATCTCGTAAATTTTGTGTCTTGTTTCATTTATTCCATTGCATACACTGTCGATTTTACAACACGTTGTCAGCACAAGAAGCTCTCATGTCAGTGGAAAGAACAACGCCATAAATCTGGTGAAGCTTTACCTACCTCTCACCTCTGCTAGCCAAAATCTCACAGAATGAAAGGTATGTCCATTTTCTGTCTCTCCCACCGCGCCTGAAGCACCTCACCAAATTCCGGTGAGAATTGAAATTTACAACGACTTGAAGTCGTCACGATATGAGAAAACTCGTACTTGACAATTGGTTTCCAGAGATCCAGAAGAATCTTATCAGACTTGGAAATCCAGATAGCGTTGTTTTCGACGGATCTTGAGAACTCCCATGAATACTCGGTTGTCTGAGATGGTGATGGTAAGATTGACTCCACTTAAGCCTCCATCTCTAGTGCCTCCGTAACCCCATTGTCATCTATGTCTCTGTAGGGAGGTTCTTGCTTTGTGATGCCATGTTCTCTGGACCCTGCAAGAACAACGCTAGTCTCTGGTAGCCTTTTTGGATTGAATTGGTTTTTTATGACCTCAATAACAACCTAGCTGGTCCTGGGTTTCGAGACTGGTAGAGACAGACAAAGAAAGAAAAAAAGGGGAAGTTTATGAAATATGCATGGCACCATTTGAAAAAGGCAATAATGCACGGCATCATTTGAAAAAGCAAGAAATAAAAAAATGGAAAAGGCAGAATGATACATATGCACCATTTGAATGAAAAATAATAATAGGGCCAAAGTTTTTGGAATGATGCAGCATGTGAATGAATAAGAATAATAATAATAATAATAAAAGTAAAGGCTTTTGGATGGTGTTGCACCATCTGAAAAGAAAGAAGAATATATATATATATATATATATATATATATATATATATATATATATAGGAATTGCTTAAGGGGAGGGATCCCCATTTTTTCAAAAAAATGGGGACACGCTCCCCACCGTTGGATTTGAATTAAATGAAATCCTGTGGTTGAGATTCTATGGCCTGTGTTTTAATTTCAACCACACAATTTCATTAAAGTCAATCTAACGGTGGGGAGCGTGTCCCCATTTTTTCAAAAAAAATGGGGATCCCTCCCCTTAAGCTCCCTGTATATATATATATATATATATATATATGTGTGAATGGTGTTGGCTTAAAACACTTTCACAACTTCTATTTACTTTAAAGCAATTTATTTACCATGGACGGTTTTACCGCCTATTGCTTTAAGTTTTGATTTATGTGAATGGTGCTGAATTAAAGCCCTTGCCACAAGCTTTATTTACTTAAATGCAATTTATTCACTATGACTGGAATTACCGTCTATATCTTTAATTTACTTATTGTACTTCTATTTTGTTACGATGAGTATAACAAGGACCCGAAGTTCCTTGAACAAATCAAAACCTGCAGTTTCTTAATCCTCATCGTATAAAATGATTGGACCCGAAGTTCCATCGTACAAAAAGATCAGGCATGAAGTCCCTTGATCTTGAAGATCATAACATGAAGTTCCTTGATGAGTACTGTAAGTTTGAAGTGCCGCAATGCCTCAACTTAATTGTAATAAAAGTCATAAGAGTCTCAGTCTACAGACTATTAAATAAGGACCAGAAGTTTCTTATGTCCATACTCAAAATGGTTTAGCAGAAGCATTTATTAAGTGGATAAAATTGATTATCCGTGCTCTGCTCATGAAAACAAAACTGCCAGTTTTTACATGGGTATATGCTATTTTGCATGATGCATTATTAATTCGGTTGAGACATGTTACCAACCATCAATACTTCTCAGTACAACTCGTGTTTGGGAACCAGCCAAACATTATACATTTATGAGTTTTTGGTTGTGTTATATATGTGCATATTGCACTGCCACAACGTACTGAAATGAGGCATCATCGCCGATTGGGCATTGATGTTGAACACCATCTATCATTCAATATTTGGAACCCTTGACTAGGGATATGTTTACCGCTTAGTTTGTGGACTATCATTTTGATAAGACAATTTTCTCGCCGTTAGGGGGAGAAAATAACATCGTTCTAGAAGAATGATGAGAAAATATCATTCCAGAAGATGAGAAAATATCGTTCCAGAAGAATGAAGAGAATTTGTCTTATTTTATTCATGAAGCAATCAATGACAAAATGAAGTAAGAATAATTGAATGATGTACTTTTGATCACCTGGTTGGTGATAATAGCGGTAGGCTACCGAATAATTTTGGAGTACTGGATGTATTTTTTATCACCTGGTTGGTGATAATAGCGGCAGGGTGCCGAATAATTTTAGAGTACTGGGCGTACTTTTGATCACCTAGTTGGTGATAATAACGGCAGGCTGCTGAATAATTTTTTGTAGTACTGGACGTACTTTTGATCACCTGGTTGGTGATAATAGAGGCAGGTTGCCGAATAATTTTGGAGTACTGGGCGTACTTTTGATCACCTGGTTGGTGATACTAGCGGCAGGGTGCCGAATAAATTTGGAGTATTGGACGTACTTTTGATCACCTGGTTGGTGATAATAGAGGGTCTGGCTCTTTTGGGCATATGGGTCTTCACCCTCCACATAACATTCCAGCCCATTATTTTGGGCTTGCCCTTTTTTTTTTTTAATTTTTTTAATTTTTATGATTACCCTCTGATGGGGTTACACAGATGTCTTCGAAAGATAAGGAAAATAAATTACATCATTTAAAAATAAATCCGACCCTCTGCTCAATGGGTCAAACCCATAATTTTTTTTTTCTGCATGCCATCACCACCGCAATTATGTCTGCTTCTTTTTATCTTCTTTTGCTTTCTGCTTTTGCTTTTGTTTCCCTTTTTCTGCTGCATGGTCCACGAGTCCACCGCCAAGGCTAAATAATATTCTCCCACACTACACTTTGTGCTTTCTTTAGTAGCCTTAAATTGTTGATGGACTTGGTGCCGAGAAAATAATCCATTTTTTGGCTCCACTATTTGAATTAATAGTTTGGTAGCCTTCGTAGTCTTTGATGAGCATCACAGCTATCATCTTCCTTTATTGCTGTCACTTTTTCTTTTCTCTTTTGGCAGATGACAGACAAAGAATGATAATAGAATTAATAATAAGAAAAGAATCTTATCTCCGCTTTTGCTTTTCCTGTGGTATTCGCAGGAGATGGGATCTGGGTCGGCGACTGTCCCGACCATGAGGATTTCTGGAATGTGTGGATTTCGCCTCTTCAGGATTAGCAGAACTAAGACTCTTGGATGAATCGGAGCCACTGTTCTCACCTTGTACCTCTTTGCTTGACCAAAGCTTTGCAAAAATCTTCTTCGACTTAAGCAACCCTCTCATTTTACTTACTACCGCCATGTCAACACTGCTTTTGCCATCTCCGGCCCTATTGCATGCTCCTACATTGTTGCTCAACCTTAACGAAGCTAGCTCTCCCTTTAGGGCTTTAAGCTCTTCAGCCGACGCTATTGCATCGTCTTTTCCACAGGGGAGAAAAACCCAGTTGCCCAATTGCCTGGTGGTTCGCGAACTTAGTTGGAACAGAATTAAGGACGACGATTTGCATGGGATTAAGCTGTCTGCAATGGTTTCAAGATCCTGGCCAACCAGTGAGTGTGTCCTCGCTTCTAAAGCTCAGGAACACCTCGTACTTCCAGCAGTTTGAACGCCGAGTGGAAGACGAACCGACGGCGGTGGCGGTTGCAAGGGCGAGGCTGCTGGTATTCTTTGATTTCAAGCAAAGAAGTGAAACTCCTGATCGTTTCCCAAGATTCCCCAGCGAAACTCCTGATTATTATTTTGGATCGCTGGAAGATGTGAGAGCTAAAAATAATGGAGAAAGAAGAGGGAGAGAAGATTCCAGATGCGGTTGAGTAAGCCGAACACATCGAACAACAGCAGCAAGAACAACAAGAATTTAAGGAAGCAAGAAAGGAGAACAGTTGCAGGATGGTTCAGATCCGGAAGGACTTGGACTCTTCTTCGCGTTCAGAGGACACTGTGTGTTTGCTTATGGATCGCTTTGTGCCTTCTTGGTAGGGCGTGTGCCTGGCTGGCCTCGCCTTTTCTTTCTTCGCTTTGCCTCCCGCCGTTGATGCCAATTGCCAACCCCAAACACTCGCAGAGTTTCAGAGAAGGGTTTAGAGAGAGAGATGGATGAGGGAGATTTGGAGCTTTTATGTTTCTGGGTTTTTGTGTGGGTTTTGCAGATTCACGATGGAGGTGGACAAAATGAAAGAGGACCGATATAGTTTTTTGTGTCGATTCCCATAAACGACGCTAAATGTTGATGCACAAAACCGGAGGGGTTTTGGAACAACGTAAATCCGACCGTGAATCTGCAAGAAAGTAAAGAACACAAGATGTATCGTGGTTCACCCTAATGTTTGGGCTACGTCCACACTGATATTGTATTTCTCTGTTTGTGAGAGGATTGTGAGGGAGAGAGAACTTGAGAGCTTTGCTCTGAATATGAGAGGCCCCTCAATTTATTACATAATTACATTTGAGTCCTCCGAGTATTTATACGAGGTCTAAATACGGAGGCCCTAAGTATGATATAAACACAATCAAATGCCAGATGCATTTAATGATGCAACGAAAGTGATGAAATCATATATATTTGCTGCAAATGTGCCTACAAGAATTGATGTCCTTGTTGGACAAAAATAATGAGGCAGCAATTGATTTCTCTGTTGCACGCATGAAGCGTGGTAGACCTTCAGACTAAAAAAGATTCAGTCTTCCGAAAGAGGAAGAATATGGCACTACTAAACTATTGCATTCCCGAAGCATAACTGTTGCCTGCTAGAAGCATGACAGTCGCCGCATGGATATACGTCCCAGAAAGGACAATCCGTGGACATGGGAATGTTGATGTCTCATGCATGAAGCATGATAGACGTATAGGTTCCAAATGACTCAACTCCCGGAAGTGGAGATTAAATTCCAAGCTCTATAATGCTCAAGAAGAGGTTATGATCCGCATTCTCTAAACCATGACTATCCTGGAAGAGGCAATGTAATGCCCTTGAAGAGGCAATGGATATAAAAAGAAATGAAAGTTTTTATGCATTCGCATGCACATGAGAATATGGGATCACAAATTGATGATAATCAATGGTAATTTTGGTTTTTATAAGTAGCTACTAAATTCATCAATGAGCTATGTTGATATTGAGTCCCATTCTTTTTCGTCAACAAAATTATTGGCCAAAATGGAGAAAGGCAATTCCATTACAATTTTGTAAGAACGTGGAAAAATAAACCTATATACTTGAATGCAATACAAATAGCCAAAATATGTTGAACTAATGAGGTTACATATGGGCATTTGTAATACAGTGAAATACACTCACATGATATGACACAAGGTATTGAAACCTGAAATTATACTCTTGTAAACGAGTTCATATGAATGTAGAATTATATACGAAGGGTTGTGAGTCGCCTACATCATATCTCCATAAGTAAATCTCTCAATTATACATGAGAGCAAGTTTCTCTATATAAATTCCAAAGGAAAATGTGTCATGAAGTGTAGAAAATCCCTGAAGGATTCAAATTGTTTGAAGTAAGTCCCGGAAGGGTAAAGCATAAAATATGTACTAAATACCAATTGATGGTATAAATTGCCTTAGTGAGTACTATCATTATGATATTGTTGCAACATACTAAAATCTCTTGCAAGAGTCAATGACATTAAATTAGAACTCCTGAAGAGTTGATGATATTAAATTGAAACTCCCGAAGCGTTTAGAAAGAATATAAAGTGTTGAGAGAAATATTGTCTCGAACTGCAGATCGAACAATATGCCAACACGAATCTTATCCATGATGTTTATGATATTAAAGAACCATATAGATTGAAGATTATGAGTTAAATACTCAAATAATGTCGACACTAAGAATGATCATTTATCTTTGTGAGGGTAAAGATAAATTGATATTTGGTCCAGAAGTACCACATCTTAGTGAAGTATATGCTTTATTGTATTTATTATAATACATTGAATGAAATAAAGCTTATTTATTAATATCTCTGAGAAATTACAAATATGTGTATACACATGAGTTAAAACAAACAGGATGAAGCCTTCACAAAGGTTGCTCATGTGAAGCCTCAGTGCTCAACAGTACCCTAGAAGGAGGAGACACTGGAGATTGATCATGTGGCACCCCAATACTTGGCAAAATACCAAAAGGGGAAGGCATCAGTTGCATTCAGAATCTAGCAACGAACCTCTGGTGATCACTTTGAATCCGACTTTCGGATTCCTGCAGCTGGACTAGCTTTTTTTTCATGTTTGTCGAGTAATTATTTGCAAGCACGTGTAACACTCTATTCTCTTGCTTGAGCCCTCTGATCTCTTGTTTAAGACTTGTCACCTCAGCCATCAATGATTCAACTTGACGAGTTTGAGCAAGTAGGTGTTGGCCCATATTGGATACAGAGCCCGCACATTGAACACTGAGAGCCAATGAGTCTTGAATGGCCGACTCATCAGATCGTTTTGAAAAGATTCTGTTATCATTTGGAGTGAGAAGATTCCTAGCTACCATAGTTGTGGTTATGTTATTCTTCATCATAGAGTCCCCCAACTGTAAGAGGACCATTAGAAGATAGGAAGGACGGGTGCCATATATTATCCTGATTATGCTCGTCTGTATCACTCCTAAGACTCAAATCTAAGCAAATATTAGATGGGCAAGCCATTTTTAGAAATGATGAAGGAAAAATGAGGTCAAATAAAATCTTAGAAGTGCAAGAAGGGGAAAATTTCTACATGCAGCAACTTTTTTAGCATACTCTTGAACACAATTGATGTCTCTATAAAAGATGAGGCAACAAAGCCACTTGTTCAGAGATCGAAGAGGCACCGCTCTCCGAATTTCAAAAGCCAGATTTTCTTGAATAAAGTTTGTTGGGATTTTTTAGACGTAATCTCAGCTTTTTCGGATATCACGTGCAACTTTATCAAACATCTTTGATAAAGTTGAAAATGCATAAATCTTACTGTTTTAATTACACCATAGTTGCTAACAAGAGTCAAGGCACAACACCACTACTTGTTATTGAAAAATCTCTATATATGTCAACCTTCATTCTCCATAACAAGGCAGACCTGCAAGAATGTCTAACTCTTCCTGATCTCTAAGAATGCATCTTCAACAAAGCATCTCGAAATACTCAGTTTTCTTCCTCTCTGAGAATACCTCTTCAAAACAAGTCACACCAGAGCAAGAGTATCTCATATCATCAGGGTCAAAAGCAAGAGTATCTCATATCATGCTTTCTCCCTGTCATTTCCTTTGTCCTTGTTCTTACCTGTAAAGACAAGGATAAAGAAATCAATATGTCGGAACCTCCAATCAAACTTCTGGTAAGGAACCGATTGCCTGGAACCTTTCCTGATTGCTTACCTAGAATTACTCTCAAGTAGCCATCTTCAACTGATGATCGAGCTGGGTCTCAAGTCACCAAAACTGCAGAATAATTGGCCCATTGTTGGCTCTTATACTGAAGCTGCCATGAATGGATGAGTCACCAAGAAGTGATGAACCATCCAAATGCAAGGTTTATGTTTGTACCATACTTGACCAATCCCGAAACTATTGAGCATTGGTCAACGTTATACCATCAAGGACCCAGAAGAGTTTCCCTCAAACTAGGAGGTCAATCACAGTTTGACACATGTCGACATCAGAAGCCAATCACAGTGCGACACGTGTCAACATCAAAAGCCAATCACAACACGACACGTGTCAATGTTAGAACAAAGCTAGAAACTCTTCTATAAAAGGAGATCATTCTCCCACAATATTTCCTAATGTCATTTGTACTAAATCATTCACTAGTACTCACTAAAGGAGAGCTTGAACCTATGTACTTATGTAAACCCTTAACAATTAATAAGAACTCCTATACTCTGTGGACGTAGCCAATATGGGTGAACCACGTACATCTTGTGTTTGCTTTCCTGTCTCTATCCATTTGCATACTTATCCACACTAATGACTGGAGCAATCTAGTGAACGTCACAAACTTAACACTTTATGTTGTACCAAAGTCCTCACTGATTTTGTGCATCAACATCTGGCGTCGTTTGTGGGAACGACACTTATTCCCACTATCTTCAGCTTTGTTAAGCTGGTTTCCACCATTTGTACACTCTCTTTTAACCAGGAATCCCTTTCCAACGTGGGGAGTGAAGGAAGCCACAACACACAGAATGACACCCCTCTTGCACCTGGTGCGAAACAACGAAAGAAGAAACAAAAAAAGTTTGCTCTTCATGCTAAAGTCGATGAGCTGGAGGCTCAGAACAACAAGGTAGCGATGAAGAATGAGATCCTCCAAGAGCAGTATGAGAAGGTTTTCGAGATACTCCACGAGGCTAGATATACTAAAACACACGAGCTCATCACCCCTGTGGAGGTCAACTATCAACTGGGTACCCCCCAACACGGAGGGTCATTTGCCCTCGACATGGGTATTCCTGTTGAGGAACGAGCTACTCATCGAAATGGCGACCAACATAAAACTTCTCTCAACCCAGCTACTTCGACCCGAAGCAGGAGGAGTGGAGGAAGGCACCTCCTTACAGAAGGAGTGGAATGATTGAAAGCTGTCTTTCATGACTGTCGAGACTTCCTAAAGCAACGTTGAGACAATCCCATCCATGTAAGCTCGAAGATCAATGACCCAAGGGTCTCTGAAAGATTCGGTCCCCTCCCATGTCCCAGGCCGGCTACCAATTTGGGGAAGGGGCAACAAGTCCTAGAGAAACACGAAGGTATAGGGGACTCAGAGATGTTTCGATAGACATACCTTAGAAGTCAGTACGGCGAGTCCAGGAAAAAATCACATGCTCTTGATCAAACCTTCCTACTTCCAAGAGGAGATGGAGATTTACGAAATAAAGCTCCAGTGGTACATAACTCCACTCAGGACCCTCTTGTCTTACAGCTCCTTAAGGAAGTAAATAAGTTGAAGGCTGAACGATAAGCTGAGATATCTGATTGGAACCAACCTAGGCTTGGCCCTCATACAAGGAGGATCTTTGACACCCCATCCAAGCAAAGACAAAGCAGAAGCTTGGCTTGCAACTCTATACTGGAAATGAGGACCCGATTGAATGCCTTAACTTCTTTGAGTCCACCATGGCATACCGGATGCATACCGACGAAGAGCGATGTCTTCTCTTCCCCTCCACCCTCTCTGGCGAAGCTCTAAACTGGTATTGTCGTCTTCCACCTGAGACGGTAGACTCATTTGAGGAATTGAGGAAACTGTTTGTTTCTCAACACATTTTCCAGATCGATCGATCGCTTGCACTCTGCGGATGACTTGTATACTATTCGACAGAAGCCAGACGAGTCATTACGTATGCATGCTGGCTGATTCAGCCATGAGTATTACAGTTGTGCCGAGGCAGACGACAAGACTGCCCTCAAAGTCTTCACGGCAGGCTTACGTGATTGTTTCTTTAAGTACATGATTAATGCCAACACTTGGAAGACTTACTCTGAGGTGATGACACAGGCTTATTACCATGCCTCCGCTGAGGCAATGACATATCAAGGGAAACCCCCCACAGCCACCCCTTATCAGCAAGTAGGGAGTGGAAGCCAGATCCAACCAAATGAGAAGACCTCGACCTTCCAAACGGCAACGGTGCCTCCTCTTGCCTTACTTAATACTTCGCCAAGTCAACAGACATATCAATCTCAAGGCAAAAGGAAAGATTTCCTTCCTTACCAGTCCCATTTTAGTAAAAAAAGTAAAGAACTCTATCGCGATAACCAAGGGTATCGCCATGATAATGCCCGCCCCCAGGCAGTCAACACTGTGGGCCAAGCACATGTCAGGACAGGCCCTACCCTGAGGTATGAGACATACACGCCTTTGAGTGCCACATGAGCGGCCATTTACCCCAGCATAGCACACTTGATACCGAAGCCAATGTCGAGGCAGTTGGGTTACAAGCCCACAAAGAACACGGGCATGTTTTGCTGCTACCATGAGCATAACGGCCATGACGGTGAGAAGTGTATCACCCTTCGTGATCATATTGAAGCTTTGGCGCGTGAAGGAAAAATTGATCGGTTCCTCTTTCACCCTTCAAGGGATAACCGTAACCAACACCAAGTGAATGTGATATATTCCATAAGCGGCGGCACACCCACATGCCCACATCTGAATCTTCCAATAGGGTCATGAAAAACAACGAACGAGCTTTAAGGCCTGGCCACCAAGTGTTTCACGTGGAAGACATCAGGGGAGACAAGTATCAAAAGCCTAACTGGGATCCAATATGTTTCTACCCTGAGGAAAAAAGAGGTATCATCTACCCTCACAACGACCCACTGATAGTGAAGGCTCACATAGCCAACTTTGAAGTAAGACGAATCCTGGTAGACACGGGGGCTTCGGTCAATATCATGTTTGATGAAGTTTTCAGGGCACTTAATGTAGCTGAACACTTGCTCGATCGCTTGATTTCTCATCTGATAAGCTTCTCCGGTGATATCGTGCAACTATAGGAAACATACACTTACCTTTCACCATTGGTACAGGCCCTTACACAGCTACCATTACCACTAACTTCCTAGTAGTTGATTGCCCAACGGGATACAATGTCATCTTTGGACGCACATGCATCAATGATCTCAAGGCCATGGTATCCACACATATATTGTTGATGAAATTTCTAACCCCCTATGGCAATGGTTACATTAGAGGAGATTAACTTAGTGCATGGTCATGTTACAACACTTCGGTCAAGCAACAACATCTGCCTGTGCCCAATGAAACCTTTTCTATACATGACCAAGTCATAAAGACCAACTCGGACAAAGCCAACTTGGATATTCAAGGTGGCAACAGTCAACCCGACGATCCTCGAGATGACTCTTTCACCCAACAAGCACAACCCGCTGAAGAGCTGGAGAAGGTTTCTATATCAAAAGATTATCCAGATCGCATGGTGAAGATTGGCACCACCTTGTCACCACCCATTCGGTTGGCATTAATCTCTTTTTTTGCAAGAGAACACTGAGGTCTTCGCCTAGTCCTATGAGGACATGCCAGGCATCTTTCCCGATATCATATGTCATCGCTTGAGTATTGACCCCAAGACTAAGCCGGTGAGACAGAAGCGAAGATCTTATGATGCTGAACGATACGAAGTAATGAAGGCAGAAGTTGAAAAACTCAAAGGCATAGGCTTCGTCCGTGAAGTCAATTACCCAACATAGGTAGCAAATGTGGTCCTTGTTAAGAAAAATCCGACTAAATAAAGTCTCTTGCTCTAAAAGGTCTTGTGGAGAATGTGTGTCAACTACACCGACCTAAACAAATGATGCCTGAAGGATAACTTTCCTCTTCCTCTCATTGACAAACTTATAGATTCTACGGCAGGGTGTGAACTCCTGAGCTTTATGGATGCTTACTCAGGATACAACCAAATCCTCATGAACGCTTCGAACCAAGAACACACAGCCTTCACTACTGACAGGGGACTATATTACTATAAAGTCATGCCCTTCGGCCTAAAGAATGCCGGAACAACTTATCAAAGACTAGTCAATTCAATGTTCGCCGAACAAATTGGGAAGAGCATGGAAGTTTATGTTGATGATATGCTAATCAAGAGCAAACATGCTGACCAACACATCGCTAACCTATCTGAAACTTTCACCATTCTGAAGAGGTATCGAATGAGGTTGAACCCCAACAAATGTGCCTTCGGCGTAGGCTTTGGAAAATTCTTAGGCTTCATGATAAGCTAACGAGGCATTAAGGCTAATCCTGAGAAGATCAAAGCAATCCTTGACATGAAGGAACCGGTAACTTCAAAAGACATCCAGAGCTTTACTAGTAAGGTGGCAACCTTCACTAGGTTCATCTCTAAGGCCACAGACAAATGTGCTCATTTCTTCAAAACACTTAAGGGAAGTAAAAAGTACATTACATGGACTGATGAATATGCCGTGACATTCAAGAACCTTTAAGACTACATGAGTAAAGCCCCTCTGCTATCCAAACCTGAGGTTGGTGACACTCTCATTATCTATCTGTCGGTATCGGCTTCAGCAGTAAGCTCCATTCTCATTTGAAAGAATGGTAGCAAGGCCTTACAAGATGCAGAGACACGATACTCCAACATTGATAAATTGGCTCTAGCATTGGTCATGTCTGCTCGAAAACTTCGCCCTTACTTCCAAGCACACTTCATCATTGTGCTTACCAATCATCCTCTTCGACAAATACTCCAAAGTCCTGACACTTCGGGGCGAATGATAAAATGGGCGATAACATTAGGTGAGTTTGACATCTCATACCAACCAAAGCCAGCTAAGAAGGGCCAAGCAATGGCAGAATTCATTGCCGACTTCACATATCCTGTTGACATTGTTTCTACGCCTAAAGAAGTGATTTCATTACCTTCGGAAGCTCAGAAAATAGAACCAACAGCCCCAGAATGGAGTCTATATGTTGATGGCTCGTCTAACCAACATGGTTGTGGAGCAGGACTAGTCCTTACGACCCCTGACAAAGTGGCGATGGAGTATGCTCTTCGTTTCACATTCAAGGCGTCGAACAATGAGGCCGAATATGAAGCCCTTCTAGCAGGCTTACGTTTGGCCAAACACCTTAGGGTTAAACGAATTGATATCTTCAGTGACTCCCAATTGGTGGTTAACCAGGTCACCAACAACTTTGACGCTAAGGATATCTCCATGGCAGCATATCTAGCACAAACACAATTATTGCTTAAGCACTTCCACTACCAGATCACCCAAATTCCTCGAGCGGCAAATAGTCATGCAGATGCTTTGGCTCGCCTCGCCTCAGCGGTGAAAGACAAGATTGGGAGAAAAATTCAGGTCGAATTGTTCGCAGCACCAAGCACCATGGCTGCGGAAGTGTGCAACTTACAACAAGGGGATAGTTGGATTACCTCGATTTATAGATTCTGTGCTCATGGCACCCTTCCAAATGACAAAGTCCAAGCTAAGCAGATTCGTTACAAGGCTACCCGTTACTTAATCATTAATGACCAACTCTACAAACGGAATTTTAACCTACCATACCTAAGATGCCTTACACCCGCAAAGGCGGAAATTGTCCTTCGGGAAATACATGAAGGAGTCTGCGGAGATCATGCTGGATCTCGATCCTTAGCACACAAGGCTTTTCGCCAAGGATATTACTGGCCAACACTTCACCAAGATGCCATCAGAATATATCGCTCATGTGATAAGTGTCAATGCTACGCAACTATTCCTCACTCAGCTCCCAAGCCGCTCACTCCTATGATCAGCCCTTGGCCCTTCGCCCAATTGAGACTTGATTTAATCGGCCCAATGCCTGCAGGGAAGGGTAAGGTCCACTATGTAATCGTTGCAGTTGACTACTTCACAAAGTAGGCTGTAGTATAACCCTTAGCAACCATTACTGAGGCAAAAATAGAAGACTTCGTATGGAAGAACATCCTTTGTAGATTTGGCATTCCCAATGCGATAGTCACTGATAACGGGCGACAGTTCGACAACAATAAGTTCATGATGTTCTGCTCTAAGTTCAACATCAACTTATGTTTTACCTCCCCAACTCATCCCCAGTCTAATGGACAAGTCGAAGCCATCAACAAAATAATCAAGCAAACTTTGAAAACCAGCTTGGACAAGGCTAAAGGTTGTTGGCCAGAATTTGTACCCCAAGTTCTTTGGTCATACTGCACTTCATATCGGACATCAACAATAGAAACCCTATTCTCACTTGCCTTTGGTTCAGAGGCAGTTGTCCTAGTTGACCTTAAGCAAGCAACGTTCCAAGTCCAGAACTACATGCAAAGTGAAAATGACAAACAACTTACCTTTAACTTAGATCTAGTTGAGGAACACAGAAACCAGGCTCACTTGAGAAATGTCGCCTACAAGCAACGTATCTCCAACTACTATGACTCAAGGGTCAAACCTCGTTCTTTCAAAATGGGGGACTGGGTATTGAAGAAAAGATTATTCTGCGATAGAGTCCCGAGTGAAGGAACACTTAGTCTAAATTGGGATGGACCATTTGAAGTTGTTGGCATCAGTCGCCTTGGCTCCTAGAAGCTTAGAAGCTACGATGGCAAGACCCTTGGCCATCCATGGAACGCTGATCACTTAAAGTACTATTACAAGTAAATTCACATTGTACAAGTGTTAAGCTTCAGCCGTTTGGCATCCTATATAACGAAGACTATTTGGCATGAATTCAATAAAGAGGTGATTTAGACAACTTGGTCCTAATCCTCTTACATTCCTAGCAATGAAACACTCATGTTCAAAGCTTCAACTTGAATGTTTCCAACATGAAACAAGGTCTAAGTATATGTCAGCAAGACTATACAAATAAATGAATAGTGCCACCAACCAGGTGTTGAAATGTGATGAAAGGTGATGAAGAAACTCACCTACATACCACCAACTAAGTGATGAAAGCAACTCACCATTCATTCCACCTACCAGAAGATGAGTGGTACAACTTGTACATGTGAACTCATAACATTCACAAATAATAAAAAACCCTCAAGCTTGACAACTCAACTAGGGAAGCACTTATGCCCAACAAGAATTATAGTCACCAACAAAGTCTTATTGCAAACTAACAACAACTTCAGTGCATGGCATATGAAAATCAAGCTATTCAGCCCTTTTGCATCTGCTTCAGACATTTATCCACTGTAACAATGCAAACACTACAACTTGTAGAAAGCTTCACACACTGTTGATCAAGACAGTGTGAAGCAAACCCAATTTATGGTCCAACAAGAGATTTATCAATGGAGGACAACCACAATTCTCAAAAGCTTCACACACTCTTGATCAAGACAGTGTGAAGCAAAACCAATTTATGATGGCAACAAGATCTTCATCAACGGAGGGCAACCACAATTCTCAAAAGCTTCACACACTCTTGATCAAGACAGTGTGAAGCAAAACCAATTTATGGTGCTAACAAGAGCTTCATCAATGGAGGGCAACCACAATTTTCAAAAGCTTCACACACTCTTGATCAAGACAGTGTGAAGCAAAACCAATTTATGGTGCCAACAAGAGCTTCATCAAAGGAGTTCAACCATAATTTTCAAAAGCTTCACACACTCTTGATAAAGACAGTGTGAAGTAAAACCACTTTATGGTGCCAACAAAAGCTTCATCAATGAAGGGCAACTATAACTCGTAGAAAGCTTCACACACTCTTGATCAAGACTGTTCGAAGCAAATTTAATTTATATGGTTCATTCAAACCTTCGACTACTACAAGGTGTGGCTTGCATCACAATCTCTTGCTCAACAGTGTGGAAGTAAAATTTGTATATGTTATCTCTCCCACATTTTCAAATTTCCAGTTTCCCAAAAAAAAAAAAAGAAGGAAATTCAACAAAGCTTTATCAATGGAGGACAACTACAAATTCTCAAAAGCTTCACACTATCTTGATCAAGATAGTGTGAAGCAAAATCAATTCATGGTACCCAACAAAAGCTTCAACTTCAAAGCTTCACCTACAAAGCTTCACCACAAAAGCTTCACCTACAAAAGGTTCACCCACCACAAAAGCTTCACCAACAAAAGTTTCACCCACAAAAGCTTCACCCACAAAAGCTTCACCCACCACAAAAGCTTCACCCATAAAAGCTTCACCAACAAAAGCTTCACCCACCACAAAAGCTTCACCAACAAAAGCTTCACCCACCGCAAAAGCTTCACCCACAAAAGCTTCACCTACAAAGCTTCACCTACAAAAGCTTCACACTATCTTGATCAAGATAGTGTGAAGCAAAATCAATTCATGGTACCCAACAAAGCTTCAACCTCAAAGCTTAACCTACAAAGCTTCAACACATAAGCTTCACCTACAAAACTTAAATATATATATATATATATAATATATATATTTTCGGAAATTCGAAAATTCGAAAATTCAAAAAAAAAATTAGAAAAAAAAAACTCGAAAAAAAAAAATTGCCTAGGCCTCATCTTCTTTGGGCCTAACAACTTTCATAACAAATATTTATGAAGGAGGAGTTTTGGGCTACCACTTAGAAAGGAAATGCCTCATTTGTCAACGCCCTCAACCGAAGACTTGGGGGACTCCTACCATATGCTACTGCACCTTGATACTCGGAAGTCTCACGACCACTCAGTGACTTGGATTTTTCAAGTCTCAAACCGAGAAGTTTTCCTCACTCGGGAAATTAAGGGAGCACTACTTTAACATACATGCTTCACCCACAAAGCTTCAACAAAAGAAAAAATTCAAAGAACTTAGTGAAGAAGGCCTTGGTGTATTTAACACAATATGTTGGAATGAAGCAAAACTCGTTTATTGATATCTCCAATAAGTTACAAATATGTACATATACATGAATCAAAATAAACAAACAAAAGGGAGCCTTAACAAAGGTTGCTCAGGAGAAGTCTCAGCAGTCAGCAGAGCTCCAGAAAGAGGAGGCACCGAAAGGTGATTATACAAAGCCTCAGTGTTAGGCAGAACCCCAGAAGGAGAAGGCACCGAAGGTTGATCATTTGGAGCTTCATTACGCGGTACAGCCCCAGAAGACGAAGGCAATAAATGCCTTTGGAACAAACCCACAAACCTCTGATGATCAAGTAAAATCTGACCATCAGATTCCTGCAGCTGGTCGAGCTTCCTCTTCATGTTTGTAGTATAGTCATGTGCGAGCCTGTGCAACTATTTATTCTCATGCTTGAGCCATCTGATCTCCTATTTGAGACTTATCACTTCAGCCGCTAATGATTCAACTTGGCGGGTTCGAGCAAATAGGCGTTGGGCCATATTAGACACAGAACCTGCACACTGAGAGCCAAAGAATCCTTAACAGCCAATTCATTAGACTGTTTGGAAAGTAGTATGTTATCTTTGAGAGTGAGAATGTTCCTCGCCACCACCGCAACAATCATATCATTCTTCATCACAGAGTCCCCAACAGTAAGAGGACCAGTAAGGGATAAAAAGGATGGACGCCATATGTTATCTTGAGAAGGCATGGCTGCCTCTTCACCAAAGTTCAAGTCAAAACGACGGTCGGATGGGCCAGACATTCTCAGAAATGATAAAGGAGAAATAAGGTGCAATAAATCTTTGAAGTACAAAAATAAGGGGAAAATTCTTGCAAGCAATAACTCTCTGAACGTACTTCTTGCACACAATTAGTGCTCCTATAAAAGAAAGGGCAACATGACCGTTGGTTCAAAAATCGAAGAGACACCACTCTCTGGATTTCGAGAAGTAGATTTTCCTGAGTAAAATATGTCGACAATCCCCACACGCAACATCAGCACCTCGGGTACCACATATAACTTTGCCAAAAATCTCTGACAAAGTTTAGACACATAAATTTTGAAGGTCCAGCTACACTACCATTACCCACAAGGGTAAAGGAACAGCACCACTGCTTGATAACTGGAAAGTCCTTGTGTGTGTCAACCTCTATGCTCCGTGGCAAGGCAGACTGGCAAAAATGCCTAACCTTTACTCACATCGAGAAAACACTCCCAACAGGATTACTTGCTCAAAAATCGAAGAGGTACCGCTCCCCGAATCTCAATAGCCAAACTCCCACCAGGATTGCTTTCTCAAAAATCGAAGAGGCACCACTATCCAACTCTCAAGAGCCAAACTCACATCAGGATTACTTTCTCAAAAATCGAAGAGGCACCGCTTTTCGAATCTCGAAAGCTAGACTCCCAACAGGATTGCTTTCTCAACAATCGAAGAGGCACCGTTCTCTGAATCTCGAGAGCCAAGTTCCCGACAGGATTGCTTGTTCAAAAATCAAAAATGCACCGTTCTCCGAACTTCAAGAGCCAGATTTCCTTGGATAAAGCTTATATGCAATCTTCACACATAACATCAGCTTTCCAGATACCGCAGACCACTTTTACAAAGTGCTCTGACAAAGTTAAAACACGTTAATCTTGCAGCTCCCACTACATTGCTATGACCGAGAAGGGTAAAGGAACAACGTTACTACTCGCTATTGGGACAATTCCTATATATGTCGACCTTCATCCTTTACAGCCAGGCAAACCTGCAAATAAAAAAAAATGCTTAACTTTTCTTCACATCCGAGAGGGCACTCTCAGCAGAGTCTCTCGAAATACTCAGCTTATTTTCCCCTGATAATACCTCTGCAAACAAGCCACACCAGAGCCAGAGTATCTCATATCATCAGGGTTAAAAGCAAGAGTATCCCATATCATACTTTTTCCCTATCTTTTCTTTTGGCCTTGTTCTTACCTACAAGACAAGGAGAAAGAGAGCAATCAGTCAGCATTTGGAATCAAGCTTCCAATCAGGAACTGACTACCTGGAACTCCTTGCCTGATTACTTACCTGGCATTGCTCTCGAGTACTTATCTTCAACATCTTATACTTCCAGAAAAAATACCACATCTACCTAAAGAACAGATAGGACAAGTGAGAAGGATACAAGGAAGCATGTGGAGACAAGCGCAACAAAACACGTGTCGATTCATCTATTACTTTGTCAACAGCAAAAGTATCCCATATCATCAAGGTCGAACGCACTCTTGATTTGATGAACTTGCTTTGACCCTCAAATTCTTGAGTCGACCTTATACTCTGGAGGAAACTAGAAAACCCTCCAGCCCAGTTTAAGAATAAGCTTGTGGAAAGTTACTTCTTCAAAAGCAAAAGTATTTCATATCATATCTTCTTATTTTTCTTCTCTTTATCCTTCCTGCTGCCTGCAAGATAGGGAGAATGAGAACAATCAACCGGAACTCGAAATCAAACTTCTGATCTGAGACTGATTGCTGGAAGCTCTGATTGCTTACCTTGTCTGTCACTTCTTTCGGCGGATCTCCTAGCTCGGTGACTTAGGGGACTCTTACTACATGGTTTGTATCGCGCTTGACCAAACCTGAAACTACAAGTAAGCTTCAAGTGAAATTGATACATTACCTTGTACATCTCCACCGGTTAAGGATACCACCCCTGGATGGAGGAAAAGTACTTTCAGAGAAGATGACACATCTACCTATGAGACAAATAAGGCAAGTGAAAACAATAGCACACTTCAGTACTTAGAAGTTTTGTGATTACTCAGCGGCTTGGATCTTGCAAGTCCTCAACCGAGAAGTTTCCCTCACTCGGGAACTTAGGGGAGCACTGTTTGTACCATACCTGACCAATCCCGAAACTATTGAGCAATGGTCAATGTTATACTGTCAAGGACCCAGAAGAGTTTCCCTCCAACCAGGAGGCCAATCACAGTGCGACACATGTCGACATCAGAAGCTAATCACAGCGTGACACGTGTCAACATTAAAAGCCAATCATAACACGACATGTGTCAATGTTAGAACAAAGCTAGAAACTCTTCTATAAAAGGAGATCATTCTCCCACAATATTTCCTAATGTCATTTGTACTAAATCATTCACTAGTACTCACTAAAGGAAAGCTTGAACCTATGTACTTATGTAAACCCTTCACAATTAATGAGAACTCCTCTACTCCGTGGACGTAGCCAATCTGGGTGAACCACGTACATCTTGTGTTTGCTTCCCTGTCTCTATCCATTTGCATACTTATCCACACTAGTGACCGAAGCAATCTAGCGAATGTCACAAACTTAACACTTTCTGTTGTACCAAAGTCCTCATTGATTTTGTGCATCAACAATTTGCTTTCCACTTCTGCATCAGTAAACAAATACTACAAGAGAATATGCCACACATGCATAGGGGAAAACTAGGGAAAATACCACTTATGCAAAGGGAACAGATAAGGCAAGCGAAAATGATACATTGAAGCATGTGGAGACAAGCGCAACAAACATGTGCTGGTTCATCCTCGACAAAGTCGAAGATCACTTACCATGTAAAGCTCCTCATGGTCCAATTTCATTCAAGATCAAGCCTCGAAGGTTCTTGAAGAAATCACACTTCTGATTCAAGATCAAGGGTCCACCACCCTTGAATCAAATTCAGCTCCAGATAAAAGGAGTGAATTCAGACATTTGAATGAAGTCTAGCAGAAGGCCTTCCATCCCAGTTCAAGAACAAGCCTGTGGAAAGTTAACAAGTGCAACATATGTGGTACTACTTGATAGGAGCATATTTATGCGACTTAGTTAGCTTGTTCTTGTGCATTTATGTTGTTATTTCTTAGTTAATTTAGTATTTCAAGCCATTTTTGTGTGTTTGTAGGTCCAAAGGGTTAAAGAGGCAAATAAGTGCATTTTGATGCCTTTTGGAGTAGTTTTGGGCATGAAATGGATAACATATGATTGGAGGAAGGTGGATGGACGAAATTGAAGACCTAAAGATGCAAGGATTCCTAGTTGAAGAAAGATTCCTAGTCAAAGAAGGATTCCTAAAAGAATGAAGATTTCTACTTGAAGTTAGCCATTTATTTAGTATTAAGCATGTTGTAAATACTAAATCTTGCTCACTCAAGTTAGCCATTGATGATTTCTTTTCTAGACATAGATTAAGCATATCCAAATTGTGAGGGCAAGATTGTGATGGGGCAAGTAATATGAAAGGTGAGATCGATCAATGACCTTAAAACACTAACTTTAGATGAGAATGAGTTTGCTTTTCATGTTCGTTGTGTTGGTCATCAACATCAATTAGCTCTATGGTGGTTGTAAATAATCATTCAGAAATTGGAGATCTTTATACTATTGTTTCTTATGTGGTGCATATTGTGGCAACATCTTTTAAGCTCATGATATTCTTTAAGAGAAACATGCTATTACTATTCCAAAAGAATAACAATGAGCTCTCAGGTGGACAAAGTTTGAATCAACAAACTAATCTTAAGTAGGCTACTAATACACGATGAAACTCTCACTATAGCTGTTTAATCACTTTGGTTAAAATGTAATCATCAGTGATAGAAGTACTTGAGATTGTAATAATAGATGAATCAGGTTCTGAAGAAAAAAAGTTAAAGCAAAAATTCAATTGACTTTAATAATCGTTCAACTTTTAGGAATCACTAATGATTCATCACATGCATTACAAAAGAAGTATCAAGATATTGTGAATGCAATAGACTTAGTCAATATATGCAAATGATGAGGGTGAGGGGCTGAGAATCTTTACTTCATGAAGTTTCTTCCTTTTGTGACAAACATCATATTAAAATTCTAACATGAATGATATTTTTTTGGGTGGAGGGAGACCAAATCGAAAAGCTCATCTTATCACAAACTTGCATCATTATAGTGTTTTTATTCACTAATGTCATGGACTCATAGATAAGCAACTTATTGAGTTAAATGATCAGTTTACTAAGAATATTACCGAGTTACTTATTTGTGTGGCATGTTTAAGACCAAGTAATATAGTATACGCTTTTGACATAGAAAAGTTAATGAAACTTGTCCAATTCTATTTCCAATTGATTTTTCATAGTACTATCCTGAGTTACTCAAAGAACAAAATAGATAACACTTTCTCGTAATGTACTTGCTTTGACACTAGCATTTATCCTACTGGTTGCAACCACAATTACAGAACAAGTCTTTTCTGCAACGAATAATGTGCAAAACAACTCACGAAATTGAATGAGTGATTTATGGAAGAACAATTGTTTTGTTGGTTATATTGAGAAAGATATTTCGATGAAGAGACGTCATGCAATCGTTTCAAAATAAGAAATTATGTTGGGGAAAATTACGATTATTGTGAATAGCTAATATTATCAATGCATATGTTTTGTTTTATTACTTTGAATATAATATATTATGATGTTCTGGTTAGTACTTTTGTAAATACTACCGGTTTATTATTTATTTATAGAAATTCTTATTCATACTCCAAAAATATAATTGTGCACTCCTCATCAGAGTATTCTTCTTTTTAAATACGTTGGTTCACGAGAAGGGCTTTCACAGCATGTGTACACCGCCACCGTAACTTCGTCTACCAATATTTCAAAGACATAAATTTTTGTTCACATAGCTTTATATCATTGAGACAACACGCTTAGTGCCGTAAACTAGCTAGTACGATATAAGTTGCTCTCTGGCTCCACACTCAATCAAAAGTTGGGCAATGTTTGCCAAAACATTTTAAGATATCATGACTCAGTTTCACAATGGTAAATCTCTAATCCTATCTAAGATGTAAGGCCATCAAAGCACCAATCTGAATGCTTCAATTTCCAAGGAGGTGTGAGCTAACTATGAATCGTGAGCTTTGAATCAAATAGGGTGAGAAACATGAGAAACGCCAAGGAAACTTGGACGCAGTGTCTTGTGATCCTAAGTAAACAGTCCAGATAACATTGCCACTTGAACATGGTTTGCGTACAATACATATCTCATGCCAATATCTTAGTAAGCAGGTTGGATTGCTAAAGAAGATGTGGTGTCTCCCGTGGCTCTCTACATCCCCCATCCTCTTTCATTCTTTTACCAACTCCAAGATTGGTCTTTGAGGACCACCTTATTTCTTCTTTTTCTTGTTCTCTTCTTAATTGGTTGCTTTTTATTTCTTTTTATTTTCCCCTACTCAATCTACTAATTCATGTAATGTCTTGTAACGCTCAAATTCATTCAAGTCATGCTTCTCCATCAAAAGTTAAATGAGAGGTCATTATAAAATTAACCAACACAACAATCTCGATCAGAAAGGAAAATACTTGGTTTCTTATGTTGAAGGAATCTCTTACAAATAAATCACCGTTCACACGTGTAAAAAACTTTTCCCTTTATGATTGTTTTAAGTCAGTTTAGTATGTGTGTTAGTTTGTGAGTTTTGCAGTTCAAGAGAGATCCCGAGCTTTGTTGTTTTAAAAATGTAAAATGTTCCCTACACTTGTATTATACACATCAATGAATGTTCCAATCGACACCAGCAGATTCAATACAGGTTTTAAGAAGTAAAGTAATACTAAAAGTAGATCCACCCAGAAGAGAGAACAAAAGCCACTTTATCACCTAGTGCTTAAGCTGACCCTGCAACTTGAGGCCATTTAAATAAGGTGTTGATCAGATCATGCATGAGAGTTGACAAGCAAAGCATCCATGTCCACAGCAGCAGAAAGCCTTAATTATATTCCGTCTTGTGAGAAGTATGGTCCAGCGCTCCCTGTGAATCTTGTACAGTTGAATATGCTCATTCGCCACTGTTCATTCTATGTTCAGATTCCTTTCCATTCAAAAACAAAATTTTCTTGGTTCGATTCTTTACAATTTCAATTTCAGCAAGATCGATATAGAGGGAATCAACTGACATATAATCTGTACATGTTCGCGTTAGTTACGTGCTCCATTGTGAATTGGAGCGGTACAAACTATATAATATATCATGAAGGATCTTCGTCACTTTGTTCCACTAAGCGTGCATTACGTATATTCCACGAAAATTATAGTCCACCTGCAAAGTGCTAACCACCATGAGCAGAATATCGAATCTCCACTACAAAGTATGAACGCATGCATCAGTAGTTTTAGCAGAAGTCACTTATTGTTATACCAGCATCGACAATCCTTCATCCAACTTTCAGAAAAGAAAGCACAAATATATTAACTCTAAGAAGTTATCTGCGTGTTTTGTTTCCTATTACATATGTTCTGAAGTCTAGTAATTAATTCTTGTACCTCATCATAGCAGATAAGAGACGTCCAAGTCAGAAAGGTTAGCCAAAACTTTATATCATGACACTGTTTCACCGTGGAAATAGTAATCCTATTGATGGAAGGGTTAAACCATAGAAAATTCTTGCAAGAGAACAAGTTATTGTAGTATAGAATGGCTCAAGCAAGGTCGATCTCCTCAGGAACTGGTATAAACAATTAACGAGTTTTGGAGTATTTAACTTAGTTAACTCTAAGAACTACTCTAATTTGACAAAACTAAATCCTATTGTACGTGACATAAACAAATAACTAAAATGGGAATTGGCTTATAGAAATAATGATCCAACTGAAAAAAAAAAACAAGTAAATGTAGCAACTCAAGATTATAAAAATAATTGAAGAAAATTAGATTGACAAGGCACTAGAGTTCAACCTTTACCAACAACGCTCCTACGTAGCTTTTCCAATTGCTTAATTAATCAAAAACACACATGCTTTGAAGGTTGGGTATTTCCTTGTGTAGTTTTACTTGTGACATTCAAGCTAAAACGCATACCACGACATACAATTTATCCATGACATTTGGATTAAATATAAACATGAGTGATTGGTGAAAATCCTTTTGGTAAACCATGTAATCCCTAAAAGTATGATATTTACCTTAGGAGAAATTACAATTCTCAATTACAAGAAGCATAACCAATTTTAACGTGATATTCATTCAAAATTGCATTCGATGACTTTTCCAAGCATCCTAATGGTGATCAAACGTCAAGGCACATAGATAGTTTAATTCAGTGATTGGAAATATCAAAGTAAGCATGTAACAACACTTAAGCAATTAAAAGAGAAATCTACGTAATCATGTTGAGGCTCATGGCGAGCAAAAGGAAATTAGTTATACATACTTGTCTGAATACATAAGGAATTATCCATGACGAATCAAAGAAAGAGAACAACCCTTTGGTACAAGAATTCTTCTTGAGCTCTCTGATCTCCTCCTTTGGAAAGCAACCCCCTTCTTTTGTTATTATCGCCCTCCTATTTAAATCCCCTTAATGCATGCTTAAAAGAGACTCTCCAGATCAGATCAGGAGACACAAAATAAATGTCAATTAAAATTGACTTCCTAATTTAAATGCGCAAACAGAATGTGCCCTGCCTCCATATGTTTAGTAGACCAAAAGTCCGTTGATTTCAATGAATAAGATGTCCTTAGAAAGCTTGAAACGTCTGCTTTAAAGCTAAGAAGGAATTTTTCTCAATTTAGGCTTTAATTATGTACTTATCTCTTGTGCAACCTTCAGAGCTCCAAACCGCCCTGTCAGCACGCTGACCTGTCTTCATTCTTAAACTGGGAATGATTGGCTAGGAATTTTGAGTTGATACGATCATCTTCAATCTCTTGTGAATCGACTCCAACTGGAATCACTCAAAAACTCCACTGTTTGCATACTTTTCCGCTAACTACTCCTAGAAACACAATATGGCAAAAGTATCACAAATATATAAAACTTCCAACTAGACTAGACAAGAAAAAAATATAAAAGGGCGAAATATATAGTATAAATATTGGTTCATCACCTATTCAAGGTGTAAGGCTACCAAAGTACTGGTACCATAAATAATTGTATGCCCAAGTTGCAAAACACCATGAGAACAAGACTCGATGCCTAATGATCCAAAATAACAATCAAATTAACAAAAAGGCAATTGCATCTACTGCACAATTTCTTTCTTGAACATGTACCTTGCTAATCTCACAGTTTTATATTCTCTCCGCGGATGGTCTTCCAGGTCCACCTTAGTATAATGCTTGCTTGCGCTTTAGTCTTTCTATCCCAATCTGTTGTGTTATCTTGTGTTCCGTCTCGGTGGCATAAAAAACAGCAAGGGAAATCGAATCTGCAGAAATTATTTGAGTTCATACTCCTCCAGCAAACGAATCAGCAAATGCAACTACATAAAATAAATAGCAAGCTCTACTCAGAAAACTATTCCAATCTCAAAGATCAAATTATTAAACTAAACATGGTAAATACCAAAAATATATATGACAATATTTGGGAATTTCTTATATATTCATTAATCTCCAAAGTGGAGTATATATAGGAGTTACAATTGATATTACATATGTACTTCATCAATGTGGGACAATAAACTACTATTTACACTTTAACTAATATATAACTCGCAACACTCCCCCTCAAGTTGGTGCAAAGATGTCACGCATGCCCAACTTATCAAGCGAGTTGGAAAACACACTATTAGACACAGCCTTAGTAAGAGCATCAACAAGTTGATCTTCAGATCTCACAAACGGAAACATAATAATTTCAGCATCCAATTTTTCCTTAATGAAATGTCGATCAATCTCCACATGTTTTGTTCGATCATGTTGCACTGGATTATGAGCAATCTCAATAGCAGCCTTGTTATCACAATGAAGTTTCATAGCACCTTTGGAGTTAAACCCAAGATCTCTCAACAATTTTTTCAACCACAACAACTCACATACACCATGCGACATACCACGAAACTCAACTTCTGCACTTGACCTAGCCACCACTTTTTGTTTCTTGCTTCTCCAAGTAACTAAATTACCACCCACAAACGTAAAGTATCCAGATGTAGATCGCCGATCAGTGATAGAACCTGCCGAATCTGCATATGTATACCATTCGACATTCAAATGACCATTCTTGGAGAAAACCAGGCCTCTGCCAAGAGCCATCTTCAAGTACCTTAAAATACGGGTTACTGCATTCATATGAGCTTCACTAGGTGAGTGCATAAACTGACTTACCACACTAACTACATAAGCAATGTTAGGGCGAGTGTGAGACAAATAAATTAATCTCCCCACAAGACTCTGATACCGTTCCTAATGAGTAGGAACTTGATCTGGAGGAACTTGATCTGGAAATAAGCCCAGACAATGATTCAACTCAATCGGAGTATCAACAGGTTTGCAATCTAACATACCTATTTCGACTAACAAATCAAGAACATATTTCCATTGAGACAGAAAAATATCATGCTTGGATCGTGCAACCTCGATTCCAAGAAAATACTTCAATTCACCCAATTCTTTCATCTCAAACTCAATAGCTAGGTACTTTTGAAGGCGTTATATCTCCTTCTGATCATCACCAGTCACTATCATGTCATCAACATAAATAATCAATGCAGTTAGCTTACCATTTTGTCACTTTAGAAACAAAGTATGATCTGAATGACTCTGGATATACCCAAACTTCTTCATTGAACTTGTAAACCTCCCAAACCACGCTCTAGGAGATTGTTTCAAACCATACAAGGCCTTTCGTAACCTGCATACAACACATTTTCCAGGAGATGTTCCAATACCAAGTGGGAGATCCATATACATTTCCTCCTCAAGATCACCATGAAGAAAAGCATTCTTAACATCAAACTGGAACAGATGCCAATCCTGGTTTGCTGCTAAGGACAGAAGAACACGCACAATATTAAGTTTGGCAACAGGAGCAAAGGTCTCCTGATAGTCCACCCCATAGGTTTGAGTATAACCTTTAGCAACTAATCTAGCTTTATACCGATCAATAGAACCATTTGCTTTGTGCTTAATAGTAAACACTCATCTACATCCAACGGCTTTCTTCCCGTTTGGTAAAGGAACCAAATCCCAATTAGAATTCTTTTCCAAAGCTTCCATCTCAACTTGCATGGCATTAACCCACTTAGAGTCAAACAAAGCATCTTGCAATTTTGTTGGAATTGATACACTAGATAGCTTACATACATATGTAAGATGCATATGGTTTGGATAAACGATGAGTAGACACATAATTGTTGATAGGATATTTGGCTTTGGCATGCATATTATGCTCATATTGTACTTTAGGTTTTCCACGATTAGCTCGTGGAGGCAACTGATAAGTAGAAGAATCGTCAAAATTTACCTCATGTATGCCACCATCTTGTACCAAACTGTTAGAAGAATCATCACCGGATGAACCATCATCAGGCAACTCGTTAAACATATCAACAGTAGGCAACCGATCATCAGATGGTAATTCGTCAGACATACTAACAGGCAACTCGCTGGGCACATTTGATCTATCGTCAGTGAAAAAGTTCCGGGAATAACAGGTGACTGATCACTATCTGTAGTCGACTAATCAGTATCACGCAACATAATAGGTTCTGTTCCTAACTCTACCTATAACACATCATCCATACCATCTCTGCGAATCTACACTTCACTCCCCATCTCCCCTGAAGTGGAGAGTCGGAAGAGGGCTTCACAAAATACAAAACTTCCTCATGGAAGGTGACATCCATGGTAATATAAGTGTTTTGAGTCAGAGGATGATAACACTTATAGCCTTTTTTATTGTTAGCATACCCAATAAAGACACACCAGAGAGCACATGCACCAAGTTTACTCTGCTGATGAGAGTAGACATGCACATACGCATTACACCCAAACACTTTCGAAAGAAATTTGATACAGAAACAAGATAAACATGTTTTTGTAGCACATCGAACGATGTCTGAAAATCAAGAACCCTACTTGGAACACGATTGATCAAATACATAGCAGCCAAAACAGCATGACTCCCCAAATGATTAGGAACACATTTATCCAACATCAATGAGCGAGCAACCTCCATTATTTGACGATTCTTCCGTTCGGACACACCATTTTGTTGGGGTGTAAACGGAGTAGTCATCTGGTGAATAATACCATGATCACGAAAAAAACATGTCAAAGTGTGATTCACATATTCCCCTCTGTTATCAGACCTGAAGACCTTAACTTTTGTCTGAAACTGAGTAGACACCATTGTACAAAATTCTTGAAGAAGTAACAGAACATCACTCTTATTCTTCATCAAGAACACCCAAGTTAACCGAGTACAATCATCAATAAAAGTAACAAACCAACGGAATCCATTAGAAGTAACTTTCGCCAGACCCCACACATCAGAATGTATCAAATCAAATGGCAAAGTAGCTTTAGAATCACTTACGGGAAAGGAAGCACGATGACTCTTAGCCATGACACATGTTTCACACTTGAACTCTGAATCACTACAAGTGCGAAACAAAGAAGGAAATAGATGTTTCATATAACTAAATGATGGATGTCTCAATTGTCAGTGCCACAACCAAATTTGATGTCTGTTATCCACTTTAGCACTTAAAACTTGATGATTATTTGAACCAGAAACAACAATATCCTCCATAGTCAAGATGTACAAACCCTCTATTCTTTTACCATGACCAATTATCTTCTGAGTTTAAATATCTTGAAAATAACAAAACGTAGGGTAGAAATGAGCAGAACAAAATAAGGTATCAAGAAGTTTTCCTACCGACAAAAGATTGCACTTAACATCAGGAACAAGTAAAGCACGGACCAATGATAAGGTTGGAGTCAAAAAGATAGTGTATTCACCCTTCATAGGGGAATATGCTCCATTTGCACTAGTAATATACGAATCACGAACATTGTCACATAACTCATCAAATACTCTAGGGTCACTAGTCACATGATCAGTGGCCCCAGTATCAATTATCCATTTATTTGTTCCACCAAGATGCATAACAACACTATGATTATATTAAGTCATTGAACAAAATCACGAACAATAAAGGCACAAAAGATACGCAGAGGAATGAAAATAATTTACTAGAACATTGTAGCAAAGCACTGTTTACGACATTGTAGCAATAACTATTTACGGCACTGTAGAGGACCATTGTTCATGCACTGTATTGTAGCGCGACACTATTTACTTTTTTTTTTTTTTCATGAAGGAAATCACGAAAAATGTGGGCACAAAATTAAAGCACACAGGTCACCAAAAGCGAACTGCTCTGATACCATATTAAACTAAATATAGTAAATACCAAAAATATATATGACAATATTTGGGAATTTTTTATATATTCATTAATCTCCAAAGTGGAGTATATATAGGAGTTACAATTGGTATTATATATATACTTCACCAATGTGGGACAATAAACTACTATTTACACTTTAACTAATATTTAACTCGCAAAATCACGTATGAATTGACAAGAGAATTCGAAATAAGTGAAAGGGGTTCATGCCTACAACAGTAAAAGACTAATATTCTCTGCGAAAATAGATTCAGCATAGTTCACTCCAGCTCAAGAATCTATATTTGGATCTTCTTCAGAGCTGATATGCTCTTTCTATCTTAAGCATCTGTATGTGATGTGAGCCCTTGTTGTATCTTGTTTGTTTAGATTCCTTTCCATTCAAAACTAAAACGATATTAATATGATGGGAAACTGTTTCTTAATTTAAAAAGGTTTTTTTAGTCAAAATAGTCTTTGAGGTTGATATGACTTTTCACTTTAATCTTTGAGATTAAAAATCGATAGAAGTGGGTTATGAGTTTATCCACTATCAATCATTTCGGTCATTCTATAAAATATCTTTGTTAATGGAAAAGCAAGTAAAGGGGTTTATTAAACAAAAATACCCTCAATTTAAAGAATATTTTTTTTCACGAAATAATCAAAATGATTGACCGTAAACACACTCAATGACCATTTATATCGATTTTTAATCTTAATAACCAAAATAAGTAGTTATGTCAATCTGATGACCCACTTTAGCCAAACAGATAAAGGCAGGAATTCTTCTTTCCAATGTGGTTGGTAATATTCTACTCCTCAAATTACCAAAATTTGCGGAAAATCGCAGCAAGCAAACCTGGGGATCACTAGATCAACAAAAAAATAAAAAAAATAAAAACAATGAACGAGATCATAATTGAGGGAACCGATAGACAAAGAGATCTGTAGAAGATCGCTTAGAGGGCACAAAATATCATCAAGGATCTTCTGCACTTGTCCAACAAAGCAGCATTATGCATATTCCATCCCCTAAGCCCCACCCCAAACCACCATCAACGGAATATCGATGCTAATTAGCTATGATACGAATGCAGCAGTCATTTTCGCACAAAGCATCCCCAACCCTTAATCCAAATTCCCGAAAAGCAAATACAGATTAAATACTAGATTTAATTGTCCAATTGTTTTCTTCCCTAACACGTACAAGGAATTCATTTTTGTTAAAGTGTTGAGTTTCTACTAATACATCTCAGCTTCTAAACTCTTGTAAATTAATGTAATAATTTCAAACTCTTCTTCATTCTTTTAATAATAATAAATTAAACAAAAAAAAACTCCATCTAAAATTGTTTTTTTTTTTTTTTTCGTTAGATACAAGCGATGTAATAAGAGGGACAAATCAAAGGCAAAACTTCGACCGCATGATTTAACTAGTCTTACATTGTACTGTTGCTGAGTTTCCCAAGTTTCCAACTTGCATCTGTAATTTTCGTGCCTCGCAAGTCACAAGACTCACAACCACTAGTTTTTGCGTAAAACATGTGTCACAGCCAATCTTGACCACCGCATGCCTCGAGGCTTGATGCTACAAGCCTACACCACAAGCCCACAAAATTGTGGTCATGGTCAAGCAAGTACAATTTCTATAGGATGTGTATTAAATTCTAGTTAAAAAACCATTTTTCTTACATTTTTTGAAATAAAATTGTCATTTGATGCAGGTCTTTCATGAAATAGATTTATCGTCACAACACGTTTTAGTTTGAAACGGATTCACCACGATGAAGTGTTTCAGACTAGTAATGTAATAGCAATTGTAAAAAACCTTACACAGTATTATTCGATCAGAACAGTAGAACGAGAAAATTTGTTATTGTGACGAGAACACGAGTAGTACATCACCTTTTATTAGATAAGTGGTGGAAAGTTTAATTTTTTAATACACATATCTCACTATTTATATAATTACCACTTTATGTTTCGGTCATATTAAAAAATCTCAGAAGGCAAAAGCAAGCAAAATGATAGGGGGACAGAAAACTGTTGAACCAAAATAGGAGAAATTTTTAATTGTGATGGGAACACAGATGGTACACCATGTGTTTTTATGTAAGTGGTGGAAAATTTTAATTTTTAAGTTATTAACCTTTTAACGCACATATCCCACCATTTATATAGGAACACATGGTATACCGACTTATGTGACGGTCACACTGAAAAATCTCACCACTTATAAAGACACAGCAGGCCCCACAAGCCATGCCCCCAGAATCTCCTTATCCAACCCCTTTATAAACACACTGACCCCATTCCATTTCTCTTTTCTTTATCAAACACTTCAACACTACCAAACCCATCCGCCACAAAACGCCCTACTAAATAATTCCAAATTGTTTTATTGTAAAGAACACAGTGTAGAATATAACTTTATTTATTTGATTGATAACACAAGGTACAAATATATACAAGTGAAGTGCCTTGGTGTACAAGTTAATTTAAGCTCACATGAGTAATCAGGACCGAAGGTCAAGGAATTCCGACAAGGGAGGAGAATTAATTACAGCAGTCACAAACATTGAGTAGTCAGGACTGAGGCCTTTGAGAACAGAACTCACCAAATCAGTATTAGAGATAGGTCCATTAATAGCAACAAGAGAGTCAGCGATAAACTTAGCTTGTTGAAGATAGTCTGAGATGGACGAGCCCTTCATAAGTGCCAGAAGATGAAATCAGAGATTGGTGGCATTGGCAAGAGAGAAGCCTGAGAAAAGTGTGTGGCATTGGCAAGAGAAAAGCCTGAGAAAAGTGTGCATGAAGACACTCCCAAATTGCCTGAGAAGAGGTTTTGCCAATAGCGGGTGACATAATAAGTTTAGAAAGAATGGAAATCAAATAGCTAACGATCAGTTGGTCAGTATGAAATCGCAAAGCGAAATCCGAATTCGGCTTGACGGGCTCCTTGTCAACAGCAGGAAAAGTAGTGGCAAGGGCCTGAATTGTGCCGTCCACATAATCAAACAAATTGTGACAAAAAAAAAGAACAGCTTCATCTGACAAAGCCAACTGAGGTATTTGGAATCTGGTAAGTTTGAGAAAGTGAGCAACGCTAGGACCGGAGTGGCCATGGGTGAGAATAGGCATGGCAAAAAGAAGTTTAAGGAAGAAGAAGTTTAAGAAAAGTGTTTGAAGAGGGGGATGGTTAAGGGAGAATAAGACTAGGGTTTTTGCCAGGAAAGAGAAATCTAGAATTATAACTGTAATTGATTTAATTGATAACACAATGTGCAAATATATACTAGTCAAGTGATTTGGTGTAGTAGGTGTCCCTCTACCACAGTAATGAAGAGAAGTGTTGCCCTTGCACCACGGCGTAGGTTCGAACCCTGTCGGCTTCCTAATCTAACAAATCTACCACAACAACAACAACAACAAAGCCTTTTCCCACTAAGTGGGGTCGGCTATATGAATCCTAGAACGCCATTGCGCTCGGTTTTGTGTCATGTCCTCCGTTAGATCCAAGTACTCTAAGTCTTTTCTTAGAGTCTCTTCCAAAGTTTTCCTAGGTCTTCCTCTACCCCTTTGGCCCTGAACCTCTGTCCCGTAGTCACATCTTCGAACCGGAGCGTCAGTCGGCCTTCTTTGCCCATGTCCAAATCACCGGAACCGATTTTCTCTCATCTTTCCTTCAATTTCGGCTACTCCTATTTTACCTCGGATATCCTCATGCCCAATCTTATCCTTTCTCGTGTGCCCACACATCCCACGAAGCATCCTCATCTCCGCTACACCCATTTTGTGTACGTGTTGATGCTTCACCGTCCAACATTCGGTGCCATACAACATCGTTGGCCTTATTGTCGTCCTATAAAATTTTCCCTTGAGCTTCAGTGGCCTACGACGGTCACATAACACGCCGGATGCACTCTTACACTTCATCCATCCAGCTCGTATTCTATGGTTGAGATCTCCATCTAATTCTCCGTTCTCTTGCAAGATAGATCCTAGGCAGCAAAAACGGTCGCTTTTTGTGATCTTCGCTAGATTGCTCCGGTCATTAGTGTGGATAAGTATATAAATGAATAGAGATAGGAAAGCAAACACAAGATGTACGTGGTTCACCCAGATTGGCTACGTCCACGGAATAGAAGAGTTCTCATTAATTGTGAAGGGTTTACACAAGTACATAGGTTCAAGCTCTCCTTTAGTGAGTACAAGTGAATGATTTAGTACAAATGACATTAGGAAATATTGTGAGAGAATGATCTCGTAATCACGAAACTTCTAAGTATCGGAGTGTGGTATCGTCTTGACTTGCCTTATCTGTCTCATAGGTAGATGTGGCATCTTCTCTGGAAGTACTCTTCCTCCATCCAGGGGTGGTATCTTTAACTGGTGGAGATGCACAAGGTAATGTATCAATTTCACTTGAAGCTTACTTGTAGTTTCAGGCTTGGTCAAGCGCGATACAAACCATGTAGTAGGAGTCCCCCAAGTCGCCGAGCTAGGGGATCTGCTGAAAGAGGTGACAGACAAGGTAAGCAATCAGAGCTCCGGCTGATTGTTCACCTTCTCCCCATCTTGCAGCAGCATGAAGGATAAAGAGAAGAAAAATGAGAAGAGATGATATGGGATACTTTTGCTTTTGAAGAAGTAACTTTCCACAGGCTTATTCTTGAACTGAGCTGGAGGGTTTTCTGGTTTCCTCCAGAGCCGACTGAAGAATTTGAGGGTCAAAACAAGTCCATCAAATCTAGAGTACGTTCGACCCTGCTGATATGGGATACTTTTGCTTTTGACAGAGTAATGGATGTATCGGCACGTGTGCTGTTACGCTTGTCTCCACATGCTTCCTTGTATCCTTCGCACTTGCCCTATCTGTTCCTCAATTAGATGCGGTATCTTCCCTGGAAACATAAGATGTTGAAGATGAGTACTCGAGAGCAATGCCAGGTAAGTAATCAGGTAAGGGGTTCCAGGCAGTCAGTTCCTGGCTGGAAGCTTGATTCCAAGTACTGACTGATTGCTCTTTCTCCTTGTCTTGCAGGTACAAACAAGGCCAAAGGAAAAGACAGGGAAAAAGCATGATATGGGATACTCTTGCTTTTAACCCTGATGATATGAGATATTCTTGCTCTAGTATAGCTTGTTTGCAGAGGTATTATCGGGGGGAAAGAAAGCTGAATATTTCGAAAGGCTTCGTTGGGAGTGCCTTCTCAGATATGAGGAAGGGTTGAGCATTTTTGCAGGTCTGCCTGTCCGTTGGGGATGGAGGTCGATATATATAGGAGTCTCCCTAACAACAAGTAGTAATGCTATTCCTTTACCCTGCTTGGTCATAGCACGGTAGTGGGAGCTGTCAGCTTCACATGTTTTAACTCTGTCAGAGCACTTTGAAAAAGTGGTCTGTGGTATCTGGCTCTCGAGAAGTCTTCGACAGAATGCCCATAATTTCCGCAAAGCTGAGTGTGCGTGTGACAGGTGCTGACAAGGCTAGAAAAGTAGGTGTCTCTTCGATTTCTGAGATCGGCCCTCGTGGTCTCTGAGCAGCCCAGCTTTTGAGAAAGCGAGCGTCTCTTCGATTGATTCGGAGAACGATGCATCTTCGAGTTTTAAGAAAGCAATCATGCTGGGGGTCTGGCTCTCGAGATTCGGGGAGCAGTGTCACTTCGATTTTTGATAAAGTAATCATGTTGGGAGTCTGGCTCTCGAGATTCGGAGGGCGGTGCCTCTTCGATTTTGGAGCAAGCAATCTTGTTGGGAGTGTTTTCTCGAATGTGAGTAAAGGTTGGGCATGTTTGCTAGTCTACCTTGCCACGAAGCACAGAGGTTGACACACAGGGATTTTCCAATTATCCAGCAATGGTACTGTTCCTTTACCCTCTCTTCGATTTTTGAGAAAGTAGTCATGTTGGGAGTCTAGCTCTCGAGATTCGGAGGACGGTGCCTCTTCGATTTTGGAGCAAGCAATCTTATTGGTAGTGTTTTCTCGAGTGTGAGTAAAGGTTGGGCATGTTTGCTAGTCTACCTTGCCACAAAGCACAGAGGTTGACACACAGGGACTTTCCAATTATCCAGCAGTGGTACTGTTCCTTTACCCTTGTGGGTAATAATATGGTAGCTAGACCTTCAAAATTTATGGATCTAAACTTTGTTAGTGCTGTTTCTTTGCTATTCTTTTACCTTTCTTGGTCAGAGCGATGTAGTGGGAGCTGCAAGCTTTACGTGCTTAATTTTGGCAGAGAACTTTGGCAAAGTTATCTGTGGTACCCATGAGCTATTGTTGCGTGTGGGAAGTGGGTGATTGAACAGTAAGATTCATGTGTTTTATACTTCCTCAGAAGTCTTCGACAGAATGCCCATAATTTCCGCAAAGCTGAGTGTGCGTGTGACAGGTGCTGACAAGGCTGGAAAAGTAGGTGCATCTTCGATTTCTGAGATCGGCCCTCGTGGTCTCTGAGGAGCCCAGCTTTTGAGAAAGCGAGCGCCTCTTCGATTTCTGAGATCGGCCTTCGTGGTCTTTGAGCAGCCTAACTTTTGAGAAAGCAAACGCCTCTTCGATTTCTGAGATCAACCCTCGTGGTCTCTAAGCAGCCCAGCTTTTGAGAAAGCAAACGCCTCTTCGATTTCTGAGCAGGCGCCTCTTCGATTTCTGGAGCTCCGTCGAGTGCAGATTTTTATAGGGGCTGGCATTAAGTTCCAAAGCACACTTGAATCTCCACCAGTAGAAGCTCCATTCTTGCACTTCTAAGATCTTGATTTGTCCAACCTCTTCTCTCTTCAACACCTTTGAAAATGTCTGGCCCCTTCGACCGTCGTTTTGACTTGAACCTTGTTGAAGAGGCAGCCCCGCCTTCTCCAGACAACATATGGCGCCCATCCTTCGTCTCCCCTACTGGTCCTCTTACCGTTGGGGATTCCGTGATGAAGAATGATATGACTGCTGCGGTGGTGGCCAGGAACCTTCTCACTCCCAAAGATAACAGACTACTTTCCAAACGGTCTGATGAGTTAGCTGTTAAGGATTCGCTGGCTCTCAGTGTTCAGTGTGCAGGTTCTGTGTCTAATATGGCCCAACGCCTATTTGCTCGAACCCGCCAAGTTGAATCATTGGCGGCTGAGGTGATGAGTCTCAAACAGGAGATTAGAGGGCTCAAGCATGAGAATAAACAGTTGCACCGGCTCGCACATGACTATGCTACAAACATGAAGAGGAAGCTTGACCAGATGAAGGAAACTGATGGTCAGGTTTTACTTGATCATCAGAGATTTGTGGGTTTGTTCCAAAGGCATTTATTGCCTTCGTCTTCTGGGGCTGTACCGCGTAATGAAGCTCCAAATGATCAACCTCTGATGCCTCCTCCTTCTAGGGTTCTGTCCAGTACTGAGGCTCCGAATGATCCCCCTCCGGTGCCTTCTCTTTCTGGGGCTCTACCGACTGCTGAGACTTCTCCTAAGCAACCCTTGTGAAGGCTCCCTCTTGTTTGTTTATTTTGACTCATGTATATGTACATATTTGTAGCTTATCGGGGATATCAATAAATAAATTTTCCTTCATTTCAACGTATTGTGTTAAATACACCAAAACCTTCTTCGCTAAGTTCTTTGAATTTTCTTTTGTTGAAGCTTGTATGTTGAAGCTTTCTGAGTGGAGCATGTAGGTTGGGGTAGTGTTCCCTTAATTTCCCGAGTGAGGAAAACTTCTCGGTTGGAGACTTGGAAAATCCAAGTCACTGAGTGGGATCGGCTATATGAATCTTAGAACGCCATTGTGCTCGGTCCTGTGTCATGTCCTTCGTTAGATCCAAGTACTCTAAGTCTTTTCTTAGAGTCTCTTCCAAAGTTTTCCTAGGTCTTCCTCTACCCCTTCGGCCCTGAACCTCTGTCCCATAGTCGCATCTTCTAATCGGAGCGTCAGTAGGCCTTCGTTGCACATGTCCAAACCACCGTAACCGATTTTCTCTTATCTTGCCTTCAATTTCGGCTACTCCTACTTTACCCCGGATATCCTCATTCTTAATCTTATCCTTTCTCGTGTGCCCACACATCCAACGAAGCATCCTCATCTCCGCTACACCCATTTTGTGTATGTGTTGATGCTTCACCGCCCAACATTCTGTGCCATACAGCATCGCTGGCCTTATTGCCGTCCTATAAAATTTTCCCTTGAGCTTCAGTGGCATACGGCGGTCACACAACACGCCGGATGCACTCTTCCACTTCATCCATCCAGCTTGTATTCTATGGTTGAGATCTCCATCTAATTCTCCGTTCTTTTGCAAGATAGATCCTAGGTAACGAAAACGGTCGCTCTTTGGTATTTCTTGATCTCCGATCCTCACCCCTAACTCGTTTTGGCCTCCATTTGCACTGAACTTGCACTCCATATATTCTGTCTTTGATCGGCTTAGGCGAAGACCTTTAGATTCCAACACTTCTCTCCAAAGGTTAAGCTTTGCATTTACCCCTTCCTGAGTTTCATCTATCAACACTATATCGTCTGCGAAAAGCATACAACAAGGAATATCATCTTGAATATGTCCTGTTAACTCATCCATTTGACAAAAAATAAAAGCGAGGGTATACAAGTAAAGCTAGCCACATGATTTTACATAACCTAGCCCAATAGAATCATAACCGGATTTTCCTACACTAACACATAGCACTTAACACTACCCAAACCAAACCGCCCACAAATTTCTTTTTTAAACAAGACATAATTGTGAACAATGGAGTATGATTCTCTCCCTTCCTATTCCTATCACCTTCCCTCCCATCCTCTCACACTTTATTTTTTGTCTTATTGTCATTATTAAAAAATTAATATAAGATGTTGACGTGGTTTAATCGTAACCGTTCAAGTAGGAGAGGAGGGAATGAGAGAGACATCAGGATGGAAGAGAATCCTCCCCCGTGAACAATTCTAAACTACAGCAAGCAAAGAGAATTCGAATTTGAATACAAAAAGTTCAAAAGCAAGACTTTAATCAACTGACCTAACATGCAAAGAAAGAAGAGAGTTTTAACGAAACATTCTCGGTATTGTTCACTTTTAACGAAAATGATATTTTTACTCTAAAAAGTCATTCATGTACTATTCACTTACAACATCTTTTTATCATTTTGATTAAAACTCAAAGTTTTCAAGTCATTTTCATTAGTTTTCTTACTAAAGCAATCAAGAACATCATGAGTAGCACCGGAAAGAAAACACAGTAACATGCAAAGGGAAAACAAGTGGCAAAAAATAAGATTTGGTTCCAAGACAATGATATCTGAAAAAAACCAAAAATATTGTAAGTCTACTAACATAGGAACAGGGGAAAAAGGCCCCGAATTTACAAAAGAGCGGATTCGGCTCCCATTCACCCTACTTTTTAGCCACAAATTACAAAGGACTCTCTCTATCACGTCCCTTGCTCTTCATGAAACATTAAACCAAAAAAGGCAAAAAACAAAAAGATTAAAATTAAAACAGACGACCCCAGCAGACACACCAACATCAAACTAGAGGGATGTTTGAGACTCTCAAGCACAGCAATAAGACCACTGTTCTTCCTCGCCAACGGGAGCAGCAGCCCCCGCCGAATCGGCAACAATGTCGTCGTAATCATCCTCGCTGCAATAGTAGAACCCATGGTTATTCATTGCAGTCAGGCTACAAGAAGAAGCTGACACCAGGTACGGCATGTTGTGGAAGGACCGGGCCAGGCTGGTGGCCACAGCGGCACTGGCCATTCCCCCATCGTCACCCTGCCCGCACTCCTCCGCGCGGTGCTTCAGCGTCTCAAACATGAGCTCGGGCTCATGCTGCATCACCCGCAGGACGTCCCCACATGACGGACCTGACACAGCTCCCGTCACCGCGAAGCTGTGGGGACCATCGCTCTGCGAAACCCGAACAATGCTCGGGCCACCGAAGAGGTTGTGGACTCCTCCGAGCGCCTCCTGATAAGCCCCGCCCAGGAACATCCCCAAATAGTACTTTTGCCCACCGCCATTATTCCCACCATCGCCTTCCAGCTCATGCAGCGGCAAGCTAGACCCGCCGCCAATGAACTTGTCGATTTTCCCATCACTGTCACAGGTCAAGTCTGACAATACTCCCCTCACTGCCGGCCGTTGATCGAGGCGGTGAATCGGGACTATGGGGAACGTCTGCCCAATACCCCAGAAGTCTGGAATTGAAGTGAATACCGAGAGATTCACATGGTATGTACGGACAGCGTCAGATGCCCCGATTGCTTTCGAAAACATATCACAGAACCCATCGACGGTGGCCAATTGCTCAATACCGACAGACCCTTCTTTGAATTGTTCAACACTCCGTTGTTTCAACAGATCAGCATACGTCAAACAAGCCTCGTACTCACCTCTGATAGCCGCAGCGGAGAGGTTCAGGTAATCGGCACGAGCTTCATCCGTCAGACCCTCAATGAAGTACTGATGCTCAAAGGCGGACATGGGAGGAGCATCATCACAAGCACTGGAAGAAATAGCCTCAAATATGAGAACCGAGTGGTGGGAAACCAAGGCTCGGCCGCTTTCACTGCAAATCACCGGGTGCTTCACGGACCTCCGTTCACAGACGTTCCGAACCGTTCGGACAACGGCGGAGGCATACTCTTCAAGGCCGTAGCTGACCGAAATCTCCGAGTCACTAGATTTGGATCCATCGTAATCAATACCCAGACCGCCTCCAATGTCTATGACCTTCATGTGGGCACCGAGACGGACCAATTCGCAATATATCTGCGATGCCTCGGATACGCCATCAGCGAGCAGGGCCGTCGAAGGGATCTGAGACCCGATATGAAAATGCAACAACTGAAAGCAATCAAGCATACCCAGCTTATCAAGCTTCTTCACAACGCGTAAAATCTGAGTGGTGGTGAGTCCGAACTTTCCCTTCTCGCCGGAAGTCGAACCGAAATGGCCCGAATGCTTGGTCTTGAGCTTGGCCCGGACGCCAATCACGGGTCGTACGCCGAGCTTTTGGCTGAAATCAACAACCAAATCCAGCTCCTCCTCTTGCTCAAGAACAATCACAGTGTTCAAGGCGAGCTTGCGGGCGAACAGAGCCAGAGAGATGTACTCAAGGTCTTTGAATCCATTGCAGATGAGAAGGGCGTCGGGATTACCTTTGCACAAGCAGCTCATGGCCAAGAGGAGCTCCGGCTTCGACCCGGCTTCCAGTCCGAACCGGAACGGGGACCCGAACTTGACAATGTCCTCCACGACGAACCGGTCCTGGTTGCATTTCACCGGGTACACGCCCTGGTAGTGGGAGCCGTAGTCGTGGGACCGGATCGCCAGATCGAAGGCGCCCTGGAGGGACTCGAGCCGGTCCTTGAGCACATCAGGGAGGCGAACAATGAGCGGCAGCTGCAACCCAAGTCCGCACTCCGGTTTTGAATCCGAAACCTTCTTCACGATCTTCAGAAGATCAATCTCCTGGTGCGGCAGAGTCGCCGTCCCGTGAGGACGGACGGCGACGTTGCCGGAGGAGTTGACGGTGAAGTAGGGCCCACCCCAGGCGTCTATTCGGTAGAGGTCGGACGAGAGGGAAGGGGACCAATGGGAATTGTCGGCGGCGGTGGTGATGGTCGCCGGAGGTAAGCCTGGGAACGGCGACGCGGGAAGAGAGCTATCCCCGGCGAAAGCGTGGCCGGGAGGCGCCACAGCAGCATCCACGCAACAAGCCAGGGCCGGCATCTCTTCTTCCGCGACGATTAATCAATCAAAAAATGAAATTAAGATGAAAAAAATTAGAGAAACTTGGGGGTTATGGTTTAAATCGTTGAATTGTGAGTTTGTAATGAATGGGGGCTTTAAAACCCGCCGAGGCCGGAGCCCCGGCTACCCCCACAAACGGAGCAGTAAAGGGGCTTACGGAAACCTGTAAGGAACCCAGAAACCCCTTCAGTCGGATCCGAAATCCCCACGCCGAAACCTCAGGGGAGAGAGAGGGAAACGTTTCGGAATGAAGACGGTGAAATTGTGCGGCCCAGAAAACAGGTTTTAAGCACCGAAATAGGACCCAAACATGCAGTGCATGTCACAGGATAAGGACGAGGGAATGGCTTTTGTGGGTTGTTTGGCACCTGAGAAAATTGGGAAATGGAAAATAGGCACCTAAATTTGGGAAATTTTATTTTCCGGGAAAGGCAGAGAAATTGCTGGCAAAATTAGAAAAAATAAATAGATTCTTGAGTTGGAGACGTTTCTTTTTTCTTACACGGAGGTTTTCAAGAAGCCTCAAATGTTAAGTGGCGAGATTTGCATGAGAGCCAAGGGCGTTTATATAGGGGGGGGAATCAAGGGGATTAGGGTTATTTGGCCCTCGACCAATAAAATAGCTTTATTTTAGGGTTTTTTTCATTACTACCCTTCGTAATATTGAATACACTACACATTAAATTTAATAATTAATGAGTTATATAACTTAATATGTAATTATTTTAAGCTATTAAAAAATTTTAAATATATCCTAAATTACTTTTATTCCGTATGTGCGAGATTATTTTATCTTCATCAATCTCAATACCACGTTGGATGATCCTCAAAAACTCACACTGACAATTCATTGTAAGAAAAATCCTAACTAATAAAACAACAAATATGTTGATTAAAAAAATATTTGATAAATGAGTTTCTCGCGTGGTTCAACTGAGTTTCTCGTGAGATTGTGATTTTGATTTACGAGTATTTATAGGAGCCGCACATCAGCGACATCGTCGAGTTGCCGCGTGGTCTTGTAGCATGATTTGGACCCACTCTTGGGTCGAAGCGGCTCCGGAAGCTTCTCCTGGTTTCAATTTATTCTGCGGCGAGAAAATGGGGGTAGTTTTAAAATATCGCCGCGAGTGGGAGAGGAGCGCGGTATTTTTAGAAGGAAAGTGGCGCGAACTTTCTTACCGAGGCAAGATCAGGGGGTTATTTTCTTGATGGATGGCTATTATACTGCCACGTGCGGATGAGTTCGTTGCCGCTCGCGTTTCTATTTAGATTCTCGGCTAACTAATTGGCTTTGGCATTTCCAAAAAAAAAATATAAAGAGAATTAACTCAGATGGAAATAGTGTCACGTGCAGGTCATGCACTGGATTCTCTAGACTTTCCTTGCTCACTTTCAATTTTCACTTGGTATTTGTTATATTTGAATGATAGCTTTAGTTGATTGGATTAGATAATTGTTAGGAGAAAAATACTAGGGATTAAATCTACAACAAAGTATACAGGAATTATTGATTTTTGTCATATGATAAAATATCATTCTTTACGTTATTGGATTTACGTAAATATGAATCTTAAATCGAAAAAAAGAATGTGAAAGTTTGTATATTTTTAAACGAATTTAAGTTAATATACTTTGAAGTCTTTAATGTTTTCACAAAACTTGTTGCATTAACTTTTCATCAAAAACTGAAATTCTGCTTTTCTAATTTTCTAGAAAAAAATCTTAAAGGCATATTTGTCAATTTGTCCCCTAAACTTGTATACAGCTGTCAATTTTCTTCTGAACTTTAATTTTAACCGATTACCCCCTGAACTTTTATAAATAGCCAATTTCCCTCATGACGTTAGATTTTAAAAAATTTCATCTAATTTTTTACCCATTTTGATTACGTAGACAACACATGACAACTGTATGAGATAAAAAGAATGAAAAATTGGATGGATGAAAATTTTAAAATCTAACATTAGGGGGGCAAAATTGGCTATTTATAAAATTTTAGGGGAGAGAATTGGCTAATTATAAAAATTCAGGGGTTAATCGGCTAAAATTATAGTTCAGTGCATAAATTGGAACCTCTATACAAGTTTAGAGGGCAAACCGACAAATACCTCAATCTTAAAAACATTACGACTCCAAGAAGAGTCTTGAAGGTGAGAGGCGTAGTTTATGTGACACGCATCTCACACGTAAACAATGTTATAAAGAAAATGAAATAGATAAGGAAGCTAAAAAGCACGATCCAAAGGCTAAAATGAAAAACAAACACTCTCAACGCAGCAAAAGTTAGAAGGAAGCTCATCACTCTCTTAAGTCATGTAACAAATGGACAAAAAAAAATTAAAAGAAAAGACATTAGGTATTGACTGGCTCACTAGGGGTGGTATCTGGGTGAGTTCTTCTCCTGGAGCGATGACGCCATGGCTTGCGTGCATGTGACTACCAAATTAACGCAATTCCCTTTATCCTTTTCAAGGATCGTGTGGGGAGCTACCAGATCCTGGACGTTGTGCATGATTTTGGATAGACGACATTGACCTTGCATGCAGTTCAGATAAGGCTCTTGTTTTGTTCTTGAAATTACTAACAGTCACTGGTTTTTGTGTCATTCTACAAATCAAACTTTTACTTTTATAAATTTCATTTGAGACGTCAGATCAGACTCAATTATTACCTTGGGTTGGATTGGATTGGAGGCGTGGATTATTATTTGTTAGGGTGGATTTGTAGCCACGGAATATTTCATATTAGACTAGCTTAAGAGACTAAGTTGAAGTGGTGGCATAGAATAAATTAAGTTGGGGGCACTTATTGAAGTGTTTGGTGCATTATTAGACTAAGAAATAAGATAATATTGTAGACATCAAAATTTCAGTGAAATAAATATCACCAACACATTAAATATCAACATACTAGGGGCATATATGGCATGTGACTCATTAAAACGGAACAAGTCACTAAGGTGCATGCGGCGACATTGGACAAAAAATAGTTAAAGAATTATCTTTATTAATTCTATAATTAATAATTCAAATCAAGTAAATTAATTGATGGAGTAAAATCACGAAGCCTCAAATCAAGTCATGGTTCTTTGGTCAATGAATCAAGTTCACAATTAAGGCCAAATCCAACAGTAGGCAAGACATCAAGAGCTTATAAATAGGAGGCTTTAAGACAAAGAAAGGAGTTTAGAAAATTCTCACACCCAGACGCTAAAGCTCTGAAGCCCCAAACTTTCAAATTCCCAAACACTCAGAAGACTTAGAAAACTCTTTGCATTATTCATCATTCTTGTGAAGAACCATCAAGCACCCCCCCCCAACACGTGTTGGTTCCTCCATCGTTACAAGCTAGAACCTTGAGGCGTTCGTTCATTCGAGATCAAGTCATCTCGATTCTCGGATCAACAACACACACATTTTTGAACCAGAGATCGAATAAGAGGATTCAAGTTTGGAAAAAGATTGTAACCCTACATTTACATTAATACAAAATATTTATTTTGTACACGTATTCTTGTGTTATTTGTCACATGAAATTCTCGTTTACAGATACAAATAATAAAAACTAAAATCTTTTTTTCCTTTTAAATTTTACCCTTTCTAGTACTCTTTATTTCTCTCGAAAGATCTTTCTTCCTTCTCTCTCTTTACCCATCCAACTCCCTCTCCCTCTCCCTCTCCCTTTTTTCCTATCCAACTTCCTATATATCTATATCTTAATGCCCTCATTGATCATTCATTTCAATTAATCAAAGCTCCAAATTCCACAACTTCCATATCACAAAACAAAAACAATCACAAAATTCAGTTGAAATCGAAATCGGTCTTCCACTTGACCAAAACATTATCGATGATGCCTAGCTCGTCATTGGGAAGCTCGATCTGGAAAAATCAAATCTCGTTGAAATTCTTCAAGGCTTGGCTCAAGGAATGGTGGGTGACACCTGATCAGTCGAGGATATTACTATCAGTGACAGAAGAATCTGGGTCATCAACGGAGATAACTGTGGTACCCATTCGGGGATTGTCAGGTGGGTCCCATGAACTGCCCAAGAGCCTACATAGGCTTGGCAAAGCAGCTAATGACAAGGCGAAAAAAGGCAGAGAAAGGGTCTTGGACTTGTTGGATGAGGAAAACGAGGAGGCGGAGGAGGGGGATGAGTCGTCGTCGGAGATGACATAGTCGAGCAGAATAAGGACACGAGTAACTCTCTATATGACGGTGTAGTACGTTGTTTTTCAAGAGGTCTCGCTAAGACATTTAGTGAGACACTTAGTCAAGGTGAATCCCTTCTAATCCAATTAAAGCTAGTTCTTATGGGTAACAAACATGGGACTACACTGTCACTGAGTCCAATCTAGTCTAGTGAAGGTTGGTGAAAACAAACAAAAGCACCCTTAAAAGTACATATTGATAGTCAGTTTGGTAAACATTTAAGAGCTTGTTTGGATGTACTTTTAAAATAACTGCAAGCGCTTTTGATGAAAATGTTTTTGGAACTAATCCTTAGTAAACATGCAAGTAAATCCTAGAAAAGCACTTAAAGTGCTTCCTGGAAGAAGCACATAATTGGTGCTTCTTGTAGAAAGCACTAAAGTACTTTTGGAACCCAAAAATATTTTCTCTAAAAGCGCTTTCAACCATTTTAAAAGCATATCCAAACAAGCCATTTTAGTTTTTAATTATAAATTTGTACTTGAGATATAAGGAAAAAAATTATATAGAAAAATCTAAAAAAGAAAGTTAAAATTAAAAACTATTTTAAGTTTTTTCACTTTTGCGATTTTAATTTCATTCGTTCTTCTTGATTTGTTCTCCTCCCTATCCCCCTAATTATATTTATCTTTTTTGTGTTACATTAAAGCGAATCAAATTATGGACCTATGACCTATCTAATTCTAACTCATTACATATAAATTGTTTGTTACATTAAATTAATATACAGAGGACGTATACGCCATAACTCCCATACAAATAGCCTATACAATAGAATTTCACCATGGTAAAATAAGTTGGACCTAATGTATCAGTCCTAACTATCTATTGAACTCGCCACCTATAGATGAATTACTCTGTAAAAAAAAAAAAAACAATAGTTTTGTAGGACTCTTATCTCCGTCCATTAATTGGTGTAAGTGTTGTAACCGTTAAACCATTGATTCCTCAATTAATTAGGCAATTGATTCTCCCTATTGAACTAAGGTTATTTGTGTAATTTACTAGAATAGTCACATCACTATAGCAGCTCTTTCCAAAAGTAATGAATGTAAACATCTCCCAGATAAGCTTCACAGCCTGATGGTCTCTGTAATAGAAGAGATATTTGTCTTTACGCTTGCACTTGTTTGGAGATGTCGTCATAAATGATTGAAGTGTATTGTTCACGATACATAAATATTTAGCTACCACAATAGTATATTCCATTGCTCTCCTTTCCTATAAAGTAGTCACCACCTAAGCCACAGAAGATGTTTGACCAAGAGCTACATAAACACATATCACATTTTGCCCTAGTTGATTGAGAATAGTATATGTGGTTACTACTGTTTTAACGGTTTGTCTATCCCCAATAAAAAAAATTCTCTAATAAATTATCTCATTCTCTCTGAAATTATTTTCCTTTTCAACAAATAGTTAATTAAACCATGGTAATAAACAGTGGCGGAGCCAGAAATTCATGCCACAAGGGGCCTTTAAACTAATGAAAGAAATTAGAAAAAAAAATAGTAATATCATGGAAAATTTGAATCAAACAAGAGTGATGGAGCTTTAAAATTTGTATGAAAAAATTAGTATTGAGAGATGTCATAGTAAATAGAACATGTGTTGACATCTAACGCAACATTAATAATAATGTTATAACTAGCTCAATCTATTATTACGATATTTTTCTTTTAATATTATTGAATCGTTCTCTTGAATATATATACCTTGTTTTATATGAACTAACAAAAAAATAAGCTATTATTACGATACTTTTTTTTTAATATCATTTAATCTTCCTCCCGAATATATATACCTTGTTTTATATGAACTAACACAAAAATAATTGGTTTAAAAGAAATCAGAATGTTAGCAGAAGGTTAGTTATATATGATAATTGGTAAAAAATACCAAAAAATAGCTTTTCGTCAGCAAGCATCGACCCCAAGACCTAATGAAACCTTTAAAACCTAACATACCAACACACCACTTGCACATTACTGCAAAATTTACTACATAATCGATATAAATTTATTTCCAGGATAGGCCCTGAACTACCCTAGTCTCCATGTGACTCCGCCACTGGTAATAAATAGAGATACTATTCTATACAGGGAGTAATGTGAATTTACAAGAAGTCGTGAGTCAAAGATAAAGACCAATTAGACCTTGGCTGTCTCCATTCCGTATAATTAGGCCAACCACCGCAATTTCTTGCGATTGACCATTTGACTTGGACCCTTCTTCTTTGTATTCTTGCGTGTCACATTCACTTCATCTAAATTAAATTAATTAATTTTTAAAAAATATGTGAACGTTCTTGTAGGGCCTTTTAACGGGAGAATTATAGAGAAATTGAGAGAGAGGGTTTGGCAAGTGTAGATAAAAATTGGGTGAATTTTGATTTGTGTTTTCTCACTTGATCATGCTTTTATTTATATCCTTATCAGGGGCATGACCATAGTATTTATATGTATTTAATATAATGACGACTCAATACTACGACCTAATGTTATTCCTCTTCACTTGTAAGTGAGAGGTTTGAGGTTCAATTATTGTCAAAGGCGAATTTGAACTACATTATTGCTAGCCCATTGTGAGGCTAAATCTATTTCCTCCCCCTTAGTGTAGATAATATCGTTTGTTTAAAAAAAAAATGTCCACAATCACATATAATTTCATAATTTATATATATTTAAATGAATATATATATATATATAATCATTAAATGATAATTGTATTGTACATGTACAAGTCATTGGTTACAACCTAAACTTTAGCAACAATTTATTTGGCTTGTAAGTAAGAGGTCATAGATTCGATTATCATCAATGACGAATTTAAACCACAATATTGCTAGCTCGTTATAAAGTTAAACCTACCCTCTCACTCTTAGTGTAAATAGTATATTTTGTTAAAAAAAAAAAAACAATTTCTTTGGTTCTGAATTTCATATAGCATTCATGTGCATGGTTTCCCGCCGAATATTTCGCTAAATGACTCGACCTACCCCTTGATTATACTACCTTGAATGGCATATTTGTCATTGTCCACAACGAGATACCAACGGTCCGGAAAACAATGGCTCCTCGAATCTTTGGGCATCTTTAGATTTTTTTAATGTTCTTTATCCTTATCTTTATCATTGTTTGGCCAACAATTTCAACCTGTTATGGTGTTGTAAGACCACTCTAATTTCTTTTAATAAATTTTGGCTTATTATATTTGCACTCCACAAATTGTTGAATAAACCCTACATACTTAATACACCTCACATTTACTTTTTCAATTAAAAATTATCTTAATACACCCCACTTCATTCCCCATGATACCCTCATACCCCACATTCTTAATATGCACCTTACATTTTCTATACACACCCCACATTTTTTTATACACCCCACATTTCTCAAATCTTATAACAGTCATTTTTTATTTTGCCGAATGATTTCAAACCATCTAAACTTTAGTTTGCCGAATAATTTCAAATTGAATGATTTGAAAAAATGTTTAGGTTCATTTGAATGTTTTTCAATAACAATAATAATGATTTCAAAGCTTTCGAAACACCAATTTCGTGTTCCATTCGTCAAAAATAATTTTTCTTAATCAACATGTTTGTAGTTTCATTGTTTAGAGTTTTATTCAATAATGGAGGATGTGAGGGGTTTTGATAGTTGAAGGAGATAAATAATACCTTAAAAGTTAATTTTATTATTGTTTTTTAAACCTAATAAGGTCAAAATTGTCATTGCATAGTAGAGTAAATAAGTCATTAATATTAAATTTTAATATGAGGTGCATTCAACATTTTGTGGGGTGCTAATATAAAAAACCTAAATTTTCAGTTTTTCTCAGCAATTTTCTCTTTCTTCACACTATTATTTCTTTTTTTTCTTTTTTTTCTTTATTTGAATTAAAGACAAAAAAAGAGATGTGCAAAAAATTTTCTTTTCTTACAAATATACATAAAAAAAGAGGAAAACTAATGAAAAAAACTTGAAAACTTTGAGTTTTAATGATAAGGACAAAATAAAGGGTAAAGTGAATAGTACCAGGATTGACTTTTTAGTGTAAAAATGTGGTTTTTCGTTAAAGTGAACAGTACCGGTTGCTTTTCGTTAAAGTTCCCTAAAAAAAATCGTTCTCTCAAATTCTACTCAACGATAAAAGTTTTAACTACCACAAAAATAAATAAATAAATAAACAAAAGGCAATACAAAAGTTCAAAAATCTTAGTTCTCACCTCTTACTTTCTGTTTGAGATAATAGGAGGATTTTTTTTATTATACTTCCACACAGGTTGTTAGAGTTAGCTTTAAACTAAAGGTACCTTTATGTGAGGGTAATTAGAATAAGAAAAAAGGGAATTGAATTCCAATTATGGAATATGTTTACAAAATATTGAGAATAAAAAATTTGGTCGGACCCATGCAAATGTTGGAATCCAACTTTAAAATTTGAAGGAATTGGAGTCCCTATAATTTGGTGATAATTGAATTTTAGGTTATTGGGAGAATCACAATAATTTTTTCCTTCCCATTACACACTTATTTTTAAATTCCAAAATTTCCCTTTGCATTAACCCACCCTCAGCAAAAGAAATCAAAAATAGAAAATGAAAAGAATTGAAGTTTTTTTCTCTCAAAGTTAAAGTAAAATAAATAGAAATAAAGTTATACCAAAAAAATAAAAAAAGAATCAGAATATAAAATAGATTACGATAATAAGGATATTTTAGTAATCACATTGATATTTTTTTTTTGTCAAAGAGTAAATATTATTAAATACGAATTGAAATGTTTACATGACACACCCCGATCAGAAATGTCCACTAGGACTCCAAATCGAGTTGTGTTGGCTGACACCTGAAAGGTGACGAAGCCATAAAGTGTAGTGATATGGAAAATGTGAATAAATTTAAACCTAAAAGTGCCTAAATACAAGAGTGCGCTAGTGAGCGGGAATGAACCTATTTCACACTTGACGTTAGAGCATAAGAACAATACAATAAATAGGGTGAGGGTTATACCATTGAAGATAACCACTTATACCGAGATTTGCCATGGGTCCTCGTCCATACGTAAGCTTAGTTACTAAAACCTGGAGGGATGAAAAACAGAAGGGTGAGTGAGCACAAAAATAAAGGTTTTCAAAATCCATTTATTTTCGGAACATACTAACCCCTCATTGTAAAACATATATAGTTTCCAGAAAATCATACTACGTATAAGTATGAAATCAAAATATAATCATCAAGTTAAAATATAATCATGTGCTCAATAATCTATACTAGCACGCAAGTTAGAGTCACCTAATGTGACATGTACTACTGCACCTATGGTTCATCAATCTATGCTAGCACATAAGTCGGAGTCACCTAATGCGACCTGTACGACATGCTAGGTGTAATAATATACATTATAGTGTTACGATCACGTGAAGCTAGCGCTACGCATGGTCACCTATGAGTCAGAGTCGCCTAATGCAACCTGTACGACATGCTAGCACCTACTTGGATCCAAGGCAAGAGTGCGGTGCGGGAGGTGAGCATACACGTGAAGGATTGGCCCTGGCCAGGGGCGGGAGCACTAACACCGGGGTGCAGCAATGATGAGTGAACTATATGAATATGAGCATGCCATAATGATGCAAAAATTCCAAACCACATAATAAACTTACCTGAACTTACCTGCGCATCTCGTATGGCTACTTTAGCACTTCACAACAGTACAATATTTATGAGCAGGTAAAATGCGTATGCATATGCCATGACAGTATATAAATCTCAACCACATAAAATCATTTTTTAAAATTTATAAATCATGGCATATATGCATAAATCAAATTAAAAGCTTTTGTGGAAACTATATAGTTTATATATATAAATATATATATATATATATATATATATATATGAAAACAAAGTGCCCACTCATATATACATAGTAGGAACGAAGCCTTCGAGCCTTGTTTGACCCCGTATGTCCTCGGGATAAATTTCTCCTACACGTGAAATTACTAATTCCATTAGTTTAATAACCCATATACGGAAACTTAAATAAAACCTCCGTAGTTTGCTCAAATATAGGGTTTGAAACGAAAACGATCTACTCAACGTCACAGACCTACACAAATTGATACAAAGCCAATTGGAGACCGGACGCACCGCCACACGCCGGCTAGGCCACGACCATACGCGCCACCACGCACAGGCCAAACCCTGACGTTTGTCAGGAATATTCCATCAAAACTGACAGAATATTCCGTTAAATACTAACAGAAGTTAACGACGTTACCTGATGACGTTAAAACATTCCGTCAACTTTGACGGAATATTCCATCAACTTCTCATGTGAGCCTTGTAGGTCGCCGCCGTCTGGTTTTGCCAGAAACTAGGAAAAAACTTTAAGCCTTCATATCTTTTTCATTTCTCAACCATTTTTCACAAAATTTAAATGGAAATGAAGCTTATGAATAGTAGAACACAATTGTACATTTTGGAAGTCCAAAAAGTGGATGGAGGTAGCCTGAAAATGGCTCGAAAGGTTAAGGTTAAACTTCGACTTCTCGAAACCTTGTGTTTCGAGGTTGTCTTTTCTTCAAACCTTTACAAAAGACCTTAGGGAGTTGAGTGGAGGCCTTTACATTTCCTAAAAACTTGTAACTCGCTCGTAACTCGTCAGGGAAAAATTGAGTCGAGTCGGACCTTCCGAGTTCGACGTCCGAAACTCGGTCAAAACGTGATCTGAGGGTATGGTTGTGCTCGTGGGTTCAAGAGGAGCACGATCATGTGGTTTTTAGGTCATATTTGTGAGGTTTTGGTGCAGTAGCATATGGTAGGTCATATTTGTGGGTTCAAGAGGGCAATCACAATTCTTAAAAGCTTCACACACTCTTGATCAAGACAGTGTGAAGCAAAACCAATTTATTGTGCCAACAACAAGAGCTTCATCAATGAAGGGCAATCATAATTCTCAAAAGCTTCACACACTCTTGATCAAGACAGTGTGAAGCAAAACCAATTTATGGTGCCAACAAGAGCTTCATCAAAGGAGTTCAACCACAATTCTTAAAAGCTTCACACTCTTGATCAAGACAGTGTGAAGCAAAACCAATTTATGGTGTCAACAAGAGCTTCATCAATGGAGGGCAACCACAATTCTCAAAAGCTTCACACACTCTTGATCAAGACAGTGTGAAGCAAAACCAATTTATGGTGCCAACAAAAGGTTCATCAAAGGAGTTCAACCACAATTCTCAAAAGCTTCACACACTCTTGATCAAGACAGTGTGAAGCAAAACCAATTTATGGTGCCAACAAAAGCATCATCAATGGAGGGCAACTACAATTCTCAGACCTTCGAAGCAAATTCAATTTATATGGTTCATCCAAACCTTCGACTACTACAAGGTGTGGCTTGCATCACAATCTCTTGCTCAACAGTGTGGAAGAAAAATTTGTATATGTTGTCTCTCCCACATTTTCAAATTTCTAGTTTCCTAAAAAAAAAAAAAAAAGGGAAATTCAACAAAGCTTCATCAATGGAGGACAACTACAAATTCTCAAAAGCTTCACACTATCTTGATCAAGATGGTGTGAAGCAAAATCAATTCATGGTATCCAACAAAAGCTTCAACTCCAAAGCTTCACCTACAAAGCTTCAATTCCAAAACTTCACCAACAAAAGCTTCATTAATGAAGGACAACTACAAATTCTCAAAAGCTTCACACTATCTTGATCAAGATAGTGTGAAGCAAAATCAATTCATGGTACCCAACAAAAGCTTCAACTCCAAAGCTTCACCTACAAAGCTTCAACTCAAAGCTTCACCTACAAAAACTTCACCCACAAAAGCTTCACCCATAAACCCACAAAAGCTTCACCCACAAAAGCTTCACCTACAAAAGCTTGACCCACAAAAGCTTGACCCACAAAAGCTTCACCTATAAAAGCTTCACCAAAAAGCTTCACCCACAAAAACTTGACCCACAAAAGCTTCACCTACAAAAGCTTCACCTACAAAGCTTCAACACAAAAGCTTCACTTACAAAAGCTTCACACTATCTTGATCAAGATAGTGTGAAGCAAAATCAATTCATGGTGCCCAACAAAGCTTCAACCTCAAAGCTTCAACACCAAAGCTTTTAAAATATATATATATTTATTTATTTTTTTGGAATTTTGAAAATTCAAAAATTCGAAAATTCGAAAAAAAAAATTTCGAAAAAAAAAAAATTTGCCTAAGCCTCATCTTTTTTGGGTCTAACAACTTTCATAACAAATATATATGAAGAAGGAGTTTTGGGCTACCACTTAGAAAGGAAATGCCTCATTCGTCAACTCCCTCGACCGGAGACTTGGGGGACTTTTACCATATGTATTGCACCTTGATACTCGGAAGTCTCACGACCACTCAGTGACTCGAATTTTTCAAGTCTCCAAACGAGAAGTTTTCCTCACTCGGGAAATTAAGGAAGCACTACCTTAACCTACATGCTTCACTCACAAAGCTTTAACATACAAGCTTCAACAAAAGGAAAAATTCAAAGAACTTAGTGAAGAAGGCCTTGGTGTACTTAACACAATACGTTGAAATAAAGCTAAGCTTGTTTATTGATATTTCCGATAAGTTACAAATATGTACATATACATGAATCAAAATAAACAAATAAGAGGGAGCCTTCACAAAGGTTGCTCAAGAGAAGTCTCAGCAGTCGGCAAAGTCCTAGAAAGAGGAGGCACCAGAGGGTGATTATTCGGAGCCTCAGTACTAGGTAGAACCCCAGAAGGAGGAGGCATCGAAGGTTGATCATTTGGAGCTTCATTACGCGGTACAACCCCAGAAGACGAAGGCAATAAATGCCTTTGGAACAAACCCACAAACCTCTGATGATCAAGTAAAATCTGACCATCAGATTCCTGCAGCTGGTTGAGCTTCCTCTTCATGTTTGTAGCATAGTCATGTGCGAGCCTGTGCAACTATTTATTCTCATGCTTGAGCCATCTGATCTCCTGTTTGAGACTTATCACTTCAGCCGCCAATGATTCAACTTGGCGGGTTCGAGCAAATAGGCGTTGGGCCATATTAGACACAGAACCTGCACACTGAACACTGAGAGCCAGAGAATCCTTAACAGCCAACTCATCAGACCTTTTGGAAAGTAGTTTGTTATCTTTGGGAGTGAGAAGGTTCCTGGCCACTACCCCAGCGATCATATCATTCTTCATCACAGAGTCCCCAACGGTAAGAGGACCAGTAGGGGATAAGAAGGATGGGCGCCATATGTTGTCTTGAGAAGGCATGGCTGCCTTTTCACCAAAGTTCAAGTCAAAACGACGGTCGGATGGGCCAGACATTCTCAGAAATGATGAAGGAGAAATGAGGTGCAATAAATCTCTAAGTAAGGGGAAAATTCCTACAAGAAATAACTCTCTGAATGTACTCCTTGCACACAATTGGTGCCCTTATAAAAGAAAGGGCAACAGTGTCGTTGGTTCAAAAATCGAAGAGGCACCACTCTCCACACGTAACATCAACTCTTCAGGTACCACAGATAACTTTGCCAAAAATCTTTGACAAAGTTTAGACACATAAAGTTTAGACACATAAATTTTGAAGGTCTAGCAACCCTACTATTACCCACAAGGGTAAAGGAACAACACCACTGCTTGATAACTAGAAAGTCCCAATGTGTGTCAACCTCCCTGCTCCGTGGCAAGGCAGACTGGCAAAAATGCCCAACCTTTACTCACATTCGAGAAAACACTCCCAACAAGATTGGTTGCTCAAAAATCGAAGAGGAACCACTCTCCGAATATCGAGAGCCAGACTCCTAACAGGATTACTTTCTAAAAAATCGAAGAGACACTGCTCTCCGAATCTCAAGAGTCAAACTCCCAACAGGATTGCTTTCTCAAAAATTGAAGAGGCACTGTTATCCGAATCTCGAGAGCCAGATCCCCGACAGGATTGCTTGTTCGAAAATCGTAGAGGCATCGCTCTCCGAACTTCGAGAGCCAGATCCCCAACAAGATTGCTTGTTCGAAAACCGAAGAGGCATCGCTCTCTGAACTTCGAGAGCCAGATTTCCTTGGATAAAGCTTGTTTGCAATCTTCACTCACAACATTAGCTTTCCAGATACCACATACCACTTTTTCAAAGTGCTCTAACAAAGTTAAAACACGTGAAGCTTGCAGCTCCCACTACATTGCTACGATCAAGAAGGGTAAAGGAATAGCATTACTACTTGTTGTTAGGGAAACCCCTATATATGTCGACCTCCATCCTCCATGGATAGGCAGACCTGCAAAAATGCTCAACCCTTCTTCATATCTGAGAGGGCACTCCCAACGAAGCTGGCAAGGCAAACTGGCAAAAATGCCCAACCTTTACTCACATTCTAGAAAACACTTCCAACAAGATTGCTTGCTCAAAAATCGAAGAGAAACCACTCTCTGAATCTTGAGAGCCAGACTCCCAACAAGATTACTTTCTAAAAAAATCGAAGAGACACTGCTCTCCAAATCTCAAGAGTTAGACTCCCAACATGATTGCTTTCTCAAAAATCGAAGAGGCACCGTTCTCTGAATCTCAAGAGCCATATCCCCGACAGGATTGCTTGTTTGAAAACCGAAGAGGCACCGCTCTCCGAACTTTGAGTGCCAGATTTCCTTGGATAAAGCTTGTCTGCAATCTTCACTCGTAACATCAGCTTTCCAGATACCACATACCACTTTTTCAAAGTGCTCTAACAAAGTTAAAACACGTGAAGCTTGCAGCTCCCACTACATTGCTACGATCAAGAAGGGTAAAGGAATAGCATTACTACTTGTTGTTAAGGAGACTCCTATATATGTCGACCTCCATCCTCCACGGACAAGCAGACCTGCAAAAATGCTCAACCCTTCTTCATATCTAAGAGGGCACTCCCAACGAAGCCTCTCGAAATACTCAGCTTTCTTCCCCCCCAATAATACCTATGCAAACCAGCCACACCAGAGCAAGAGTATCTCATATCATCACGGTCAAAAGTAAGAGTATCTCATATCATGCTTTTTCCCTGTCTTTTCCTTTGCCCTTGTTCTTACCTGCAAGGCAAGGAGAAAGAGAGCAATCAGACAGCACTTGGAATCAAGCTTCCACTCAGGAACTGACTGCCTAGAACCCCTTGCCTAATTACTTACCTGGCATTGCTCTCGAGTACTCATTTTCAACATCTTATGCTTCCAAAAAAGATACCACATCTGCCTGAGCAACAGATAGGGAAAGTGAGAAGGATACAAGGAAGCATGTGGAGACAAGCGCAACAGAACACATGCCGATTCATCTATTACTTCGTCAACAGCAAAAGTATCCCATATCATCAAAGTCGAACGCACTCTTGATTTGATGGACTTGTTTTGACCCTCAAATTCTTGAGTCGGCTTTATACTCTGGAGGAAACTAGAAAACCCTCAAGCCCAGTTCAAAAATAAGCTTGTGGAAAGTTACTTCTTCAAAAGCAAAAGTATCTCATATCATCTCTTCTCTATTTGCTTCTCCTTATCCTTGTTGCTGTTTACGACACAAGGAGAATGAGAACAATCAACCGGAAGCCGAAGTCGAACCTTCGATCCAGGTTGCTTGCTTGGAAGTCTGATTGCTTACCTTGTCTGTTACCTCTTTCGGCAAATCTCCTAGCTCGATGACTTGGGGGACTTCTACTATAGGGTTTTGTATCGCACTTAACCAAGTCCGAAACTACAAGTAAGCTTCAAGTGAAATTGATACATTACCTTGTGCATCTTCATCGGTTAAAAGCTCCACCTTATCACGAGGCTCCACAACAATCTTGTCAAAAATCAACCTATTTCGACACTTCCAAATTCTCCAAAGACCACATACAATCCACCGCAATAGTTTTCCACTCTCCACATAATCATTATATTTTCGACAAAGCTACTTCTAGCAATCCAAAAAATCACCCCCTCTACCAGAATCAAATCCAACTAAATTGGTGATCCAAACAAGAACACACGAGCAAACGAACATTGAAAAAATAAACATACCTAGGTTTCCAAAGCTTCATCAAAATGTGGACACTTCGTCTCCAACTGAATACCATGCCATTGCAAATTCATGCGCACATCAAGGATATTTTTGAATCCCTTCCATATAAAATGCCACAATTTTGGAAGAACCTGTAGTTGCCAAATTGCAGACCACACCGGATCCTTAATCTAATCACCACTCGATTGTCCCACACCTTTACGGCCAGGATCTCCATTTCGATTCATCTCTTGAGTAACCAAATACCCTGATTTAACTACATACACACCATTCTTTGTGTAATGCCAAATAAGTTTATCAACATATCCAAATTTACTAAGAGGCATACACAAGATAATACATGCTTCTTCAGCGGTAAAACACCTTTCAATAACATCTTTTTTCCAAATACCTCCATACGCTATTAAATCCTTAACCCTTCCCGGCATCTCCGCATGCCTCAAGATAGGAAGAAAAGTATGTGGAGTCGGCAACCATGGGTCCTTCACAACCCTAATATTCCTCCCATCCCCCACCCTCTTTCGAATGCTAGCCTTCAATACTTTCCTCCCCTACATAATCCCTTTCCATCCCCATGAAGTACCTTGCCCCACCGGAGCATCTAGAAAAGACGAAGAAGAAAAATATTTAGCACAAAGAACTTTGGCAAGGAGAGACTTCGGGTTACAAATAATACGCCACCCAACCTTCGCTGGCATAGTTAAGTTAAAAGAAATTATTTCCTTAAAACCAAGCCCTTCTATTGATTTTCCTTTCGCCACTTTACTCCAAGCTATCCAATGTACCCCTTTCTTTGTTTTTTTGGTCTCTCCACCAAAACCTTGCAATCACTTGTTGTGTCTCTTTGGCCAATTGAACAAGTAATTGGAAACATGACATTGTGTAGTTAGGTAGAGCTGAGGCCACACTTTTAATAATTATCTCATTCCCATCAACCGATAAGAATTGCTCCGCCCACCCGTTAATTATCTCATCCAATTTATTACATACTTCTTCAAACATTTTCTTCTTCGACCCCTCAAAATATGCTTGAATACCCAAGCATTTCCCAAAACCCTCTTGATGCTTGACACCCAAATTTTTTGATAGGTGGGCTTTCAAAAACTGCGAGCACCTAGAGCTAAAATGAACCAAACTCTTCTCCAAATTAATAAACTGCCCTGAACCCTCCGCATAGCGTTGAAGCAAGCTATTAACACTTACCGCCTCCATCTCCGTAGCTTGGCTAAAAAGCACCGAGTCATCCGCAAAGAATACATGGGAAAGAGGCTTGAAATGGTGGTTTACCTTAATCCCCTGAATCCTTCCAATCCTCTCCTCATTATGAATAATAGATGAGAAGCCTTCAACACAAATTAGGAACAAGAAAGGCGATAACGAGTCCCATTGATGACGTCATCTACATGGAGTTATATATCCCGTAGCTTTGCCATTTACTACCACACTATATGAGACTGTTTGCACACACTCTATCACCAATTGGCAAAACAAATCATCAAATCCTAATTTATACAACATAGCATTAAGAAAAGACCATTCAACTTGATCATAGGCTTTTGCCATATCCAATTTTAAAGCCATAAAATTTATACCTTCATCATTCCCTTGTTTCATAGAATGTAGTAGCTCATGAACCACCAAAATATTATCGAAAATATGCCGCCCTGCCACAAAAGCCGACTAATTTTGGCTAATCACATTGGGAAGAACTCTCTTTAACCGATTCGTTAGAACCTTGGATATCATCTTGTACACCACATTACATAACGATATTGGCTGAAATTGGGACATCTTCGTTGGGTTGTCGACCTTAGGTATTAGCACTATGTTGGTATGATTCAATTCTTTAAGCATCCATCTAGACTGAAAGAAATTTTTAACCATACCCATCACCATTCCACCAACCGTTTCCCAATGATGCTGAAAGAAACCCGCATTAAATCCATCTGGACCTGGTGATTTTGTAAGGTGCATTTGATAGATAGCATTCTCAATCTCCACATTATTCATCGGTGCAATCAAGAAAATTGATATCCGCCACTCTTACCTTACACAACACACAAGGTAATATGTCCCCAAAGCACACTTGCTGATCACCAAAGAAAAGGGACTGAAAATATTGAATTGCAATGCCATGCATACATAGCCTATCATTACACCAAGTGCCATCCTCCTCCTCCAGTCCACGAATACAATGTCTCCATCTCCATTTCATAGTTTGGGCATGAAAAATCTTATATTTTTGTCACCTTCTTGTAACCATTGCACTCTAGATTTCATACGCCAATACACTTCTTCTCTTTTGATTGCACTAGTTAATTCTGATTCCATCTCCCAAATCCGTTGGCCTTAAAAAACCGGTTGCTAATATGCATTCCGAAGCTCTTCCTTCAACCAACATATTTCTTTCTGCTTATTTCGGCCCGCCTCTTTCCGCCACATAACTAAGCCATGACGAACACTTTTTAATTTAGACACCAAATTATAGGCAATAGAACCACCATGATCACCAACCCAACATGCTTGGACCACCTCATCACACTGTACCTCCTGGTTCCATCGTAGATCATACATAAACCTCTTCCTCCTTCGAGGTTGCTCCACCTTAGTCGAAAGAATTAACATTGCATGGTCTGACCCTTCAAGGACCACATGCTTAACCACCGCTTGTTGATAACATCGCACCCATTCATTCGTAGCAAGTGCCCGATCAATCCTTTCATGAATAAAACCCTATTCACGTTTGTTGCGCCATGTATAAGGGTAACCTTCAAATCCCAAGTCTAGCAATCTTGCATTTGTCACGAAATTCCGAAAAGACCACATACTTATAGCCGTGTGCAAATTCCCCCCCTTTATTTTTAGAGTCTGATAATAAATCATTAAAATCCCCTATTAACAGACATGGCTCCGGATAGCTAGCTATTCGTTCTGTTAACACGCCCAAATGTTGTGCCCTTCTTTGATCATTCGTACTAGCATAAACAACGATAAGCCACCACTTACATTTTTGGACCACGTCTTCAATCAACATCTCAATGAAAAAATCCCCACATTTTACTAAAACAATATCCTTGGCATCTCTCCAAAACAAACACATACCTCCAGCAATTCCCTAGGCTCAATAGCATGCATACAAGCCATATCAAGCCTTTGTTTCAAATAACGGTACCTCATACTATGATTTTTTGTTTCTAGTAATGCCATAATCTCGGGGGAGTGGAGCCTATTTTGCTCTAGAAAGTCGTCAATTGTCAGGTCTCCCCCCAATCCCCTGATAGTTCCAACATATGATTTTCATTGTGAGCACGGAGACCGCTTATAGGTAGCCTCCGCTTAGTTAACACCTGAACTTTGTATTTTGTAATGACGGTACACCGCCTTATCAATCACATCCAGCTTATAGTCATTCTCTCGGCTTCATTTCAGACCCTTTCTCGAAACAACCTTAATTATTAGAATGAGATTGAAAGGGTCAGAGTCTTGAGACAATCCTCAATCCTTGTCTTTATCACGCCTATCTTAGTGATACCTTCATAAGATCCAATTGTCTCAACCATCACATGTATATTCAAATCAATCTCTTGAACAGGTTGTAAGTGTAACACCTCAGTAGTTTTCGTAATACCTGTCTCCACTTCTGGATGGTTCACCAAAACTACCTGCCTTGCCTCCGGTGTAATCGAACCACCCGGACCAATGAGGCCTGCATCAAAAGTTTTTTCCCGTCCCATCCGTTGACATTTTATCTCCTCAACCTCCCTTGCACGACGTACATTGTGGTCTATATCGACTAAATTAGATTGCCGTCACTAATTCGGGGACGAGGAAGGACCATTACGACCCTTTGGCCCTCTATGCACGTCATCAACCTTTTGGCCCAACAAGGAAGTTCACCCACCAAGCCAATTTCCCCTCAGATCATACTCCGCATCAAGTCCTTTGAAGGCATACAAAGCCTTTGTATCCACCTCCGAAGCCTCCTCACCTAATATTTCTGACTTACAACATCTAGTCACACGTCTCATCTTGCCACATATTAAACAGTAGTTAGGTAACCTTTCATAACGAAAATCAATCCAAATCTCCCCATCATCCGAAAACTCGACATTAGCTCAATGCATAAGTGTTCATAGACATCAAAGCAAAACTTGATGTGCAAGAATCGACCAATGTAGTCATAACCATCATCTTTATCCACCTTAAGCACTTTGCCGATCAAACCCCCTATCACAGAAGCCACCGCTTCCATCATATTAAGCGGAGGAACATTATGTAGTTGAACCCACATTGAAACCAAATGAAGGGGCTCCACCCATCGACCATGGCGAACGCCATCTACCATCAACACCAAATCATCACGGAAAAGCCATGGTTTCTTCCCCTACAAGACTCTACACATATCCCGCCAACCAACAAACCAAGCTATGGATTGATCCCCACCTAGTGCCCTAATAGACACACTCTCCCTTCCTCTCCATATACTAGTGAATTGATCAATAAACCCATTGTCATTGACAACTTTGTTCGTGAAAACTTCCGCCACAACACTGTAATGGAAGCCCAGCAAAGCACCCTCAACAACCTTCTTTTCAATCTTGATTCCTCCCTTCTCCTTCTCCGACAACAATAAACTCGTTCCAAAATTCTCTGCCAAAGACTCCATATTCAATTTTCCATTCATCGCCATTGCCAAACCCTAGATATCCCACGAACCCCTACCACACCTAGAGTACCACCAAATCCCACTATTGCTCTCACTTAGAGAAGATCAAGTTGTCCACCAGACAGAGAAGTAGTCGCAGATTCGAAACCAAGTAGCGCCGTCACTGGCAAGGAAGCCCTAACCCTAGCCTTGTCGCACACGTGAAGCCCCCCTTTACAAGGACATATAGTACATTACTCTAATCAATATTGATATTTATTTCGATTCATGTTCTTTTTTTTTTTATTCCAATTCAAGTGAATTAGTAAACAACTTACATGGTTCAATAATATTCCTACTCATATTCGTTTAAATTTTAGTAAATTGTTTCAACATAAATCTGATTCTGACTCCACCCTCCGTAATTCAATTCCTTTTATTCTAACTACAGATTAGTAAACAAGCAATAAGTTAAAATATACTTACACAAACTAAGAATATATCAACCTTAGAATTTGAAATCAGAATTCTAACTCCTCCCTGAAATTGAAAATCAAAATACTCATTAAATTTATTTTCAATCTAAACAATTGATCTTACAAAACTTTATATATTTCTTACTTCTTTAAGCTGACAGGGTTACGTACCCAAACATATATAGAACATGTTTGTAACAAATCCCACCGATCGAGTCCGGTTGTACCAACATCAAAATCATCATATCATCTTTCTGTCAAGTATTGTGTTCATTAACGTGCTGGGTTTATATTATGTTGTAGTACTTCATGCCCAGGTTGTAAGTTTTATTTTGAAAAGGAAGATTATATAATTACTTTTATTGGGTGCTCTTGCATATGAACTTCATCCATTATATTAGACTAATCAGGTGACGCGAGCAGTGGCGGATTTTTTTTGGAGGGGGGGGGGGTAAGAAATGGCGTGCGTAGTGTGCAATTTAAAAAAAAAAATAGAAATAGCATGCATATCATCATTTCATCAAGTATGATTAGACCTGAAGTCAAAAGCAAAGACATATTGCACACCTATTAACGCTCCATTTGCATGGGTAACTAACATGTTCCAAGGCTACTTCTATATGAATACTTAATCAAGGAACACACTTATCTTGAACACACTAACAAATTGATTGATATCATTGCATTCCATTAATATGTTTGTCCAAGAATGATGGTGCTTTGTTCATTCTCTAAGATTACCATTTCATTTACTTTTCATTTTTGGATATATAGTCTTTTACTTGGTTCTTTTTTTCTTCCTACAATTATAATCACAACCAACAAACAAGTCAGAGGTATATAATATTAGGACTAGACTGTGAAGGGCAACTCCAACCTTCAAAAGGGTAGCACCCAAGTCATCTATGGAGATTCACCTGAATTCGTAGGGTTAGCTTACCCCCTTGCTCCTAAGTCGGTCTGCCCCTGGACGTGAGTAAGGAATGGAAGCATGGCCGGTGAATGTCACGACCTGATCGACTTCCAGATGGAGTTAAGTGCCAAACTTTTGAAGCCAGTGTTGGCACTTGGCTGTAGCACCCTATGGTGTGCTTGTGTCTGGTTATTTAGCCACACTCACCTAAACCAATCCCATGCTCAAAATATCTTATGATTTCAGCAATATTTTAACGGAGCAGTTTGTTTGTATGCATGGATGATTAGTATGTGTTCGTTCATCATCATACTATCTTTGTGTTAAGGAGTATGGACGGCTCCCTAATCATCATACTATCTTCGTGTCAAGTAGTATGTGTTCGTTAATTTACTGAATTCGTGTTGGGTTTAAATCATGTTGTAAAAATGGAAGCAAGTCCGGTGCATGCATGTCACCACCTGATTTCCAGATGGAGCAAATGCAATTGCCACATATATCAAAATATCTTACCTATGCATGTTTTTCCGGCGTTTCATGCACCAAACCTTTCCACTTCCAGTCGAAGCCGACAGTTGGTTATTATTTGCTTCAATTAAATAAAAGAAAAACTAATGAAAATAGCTTAAAAACTTTGAGTTTTAACGATAAGATAAAAATAAAGGGTAAAGTGAAAAGTAGTATGATTGATTTTTTAGTGTAAAAATGTGATTTTTTGTTAAAGTGAACAGTGCCGTGGATTTTTCGTTAAAACTCCCTTAAATAAATAGATGTAGTACTAGTTACGAGTGGTGCATTTCCTTGGTGTTACTGGGTTCAAACACTCTCCTTTTTTTATGTAGTTTAGAACAGTAATATAGTTTGTACTAAAAAAATAATAAAACATAAAAAAACTTATATTTTACTCAATTTTCATATTTTTTTATCCAATTTACCTATTAAATAATTTATTGTTGCATACTCTTTTTGCAAGAGAGAAACAAGAAACTAACTATGTCCCTTTCGGAAATCCTCTGGACAAGTTTAGGTTTAGGTTTAAGTCGCGATATGGGTGGCTTTTTTATATTGTACACACTGTAATATAAAACCTATGAAAGCAAAGGTTTCGCCGTATTAGATTTGCTTTTTGGTTCTTTTGGAACTTTTCACGTTACTTTCTATTTTAATATTAGCACCATTTAGAGGCGTTTGTTGTTTTTTTGTTCTTAAAAGTAACAATATTCTTATTGATTCTATTACAAGCAAATTTTTATAAAAGCTATGACTCTGTAACTTTTTTTGTTAAGGTGGGTGCAATTCACTCTATTTTTTTTTAATCTTCTACATACTTTTCTCAATTTTCTACCGTCAAATTGAATAAATTTAAGAAAATTAAAAGACATAAATTAAAAAAAATTGCATGGACAGCACCACCCATCTTAATCGTGTTATATGACACACTAAAATAAAATATTATTAACATTCCAAAATATTCATTATGTAGCCTTTTTCTTTTCTTTATTAAGAACGGAAGTTAATATGCTTGTTGCAAAACACGTTGACTAATTTTCCAGATCCATATTACTCTTGAAAAAAAATACTTAGTAAAAAGAAAAACAAAATTTAGCTAAGGGGGGTTTTTGTTTTTAATTATTAAGGTATTGGTGTGGATCCAAAACACAAAACGTGTCCAATATATTAGTGTCACTTAGTACTACGGTCTAGTGGTATTTCTCATCATTTGTAAGTGAGATTTTAGATTTCATTTTCGTCAAATGCGAATTTAAATCACATTATTGCTAGCCATTATGAAGTTTAGCTCACTTTCCACCTCCTTAATGTAAATAATATAATTTGTTAAAAAAAAAACCAAAAGAAAAGGTGACGGCTGCCAGGAGACTAGTACTCGTGCAGGCCAATGACTAATCGGGGCTCAAAAACCAAAAAACAGAAATGGTGGCGAGCCACTTAGTTAGCGGTGGTGGCCTAAAATGGCGAAGGGCCAAAGTTGCCGAACGGTGGCAACGGTGACAAGCATAAATATTGGCTTTGAGGTGTGCAAGAATTTATCCAACGTTTTGTTTATGGTGTAGAAAAAAAGCCTGGTGAATTGTGTCACTACCACATGGAAGCCTTTAGCCTAGAAAAGTTGGCAAAGGCTCATTGAATAATCGATCTCCTCGGGCCGTCACTTCCACGCATCCGTATCTATGCTTTTCTTATTCACGTGTAAATAGTACATACACAACTTGAAAGAGCAATGCTTGCATTCCACAACTAGAAAAGAAACGATATCAAATGAAGTGGTACCTCTCTCTCTCCTCCCTCAAATGTGTGGTTGCTCATTAATCTTAATTCCAAACGGTAACTTTTTTTATTATGTAATTCTTTTTATTTAATTGCGTCGTCTTAGCAATGTGTAACATTTGACATGATGCAATGGTATATATGGATAATATTGTGAGTTATTATTAGGAATAGTCCACTTCTTTGAAATAGGTCCGATGAACATAATCTTTTTATTAATTTTATAAAATTGAAAGTTGTAAAGAATGCAATATCTTTTAAATTATAGGATTACTTATAATACTAGGAATTAAACGATAGGATTAGATTTATCCATCTATATTACACGTTTTTAGATAAATCGTTTTTAATTACCTATATATAATAGATCTTGTTTGCTTGTAATCTACCCTCTTTTATAATTAGTTTTATTCATCTCTATCTTAAATATATTTCTCTTATGATATACGTATGTTACAAACGGGACTAAATCTAAAAAACAACTTAAGTTTTTGGAACTGGATCTGTTAGTTTCCCCATAAAATATAATGTCTCTCTCTTCCTTTGTTATAAAAAAAATAAAAAATAAAAAATAAAAACTAAATTTGGATCACATAATCATCTCAATAAGGAAAAAAGAAAAAATTGGACCACATAGCCAATATAAAGAAAGCTGGGCAAACCCTAGCTTTACCGAAAAATGACACGATAGGAATGGCAATGACCTAATAATTTTCTTGGCCATTAACTGAAGAACGTGAGCAGTACCTTATCAGCTCCAGAAAAAAAAAGATTCATACAAATGCATGATTGGGTCATCAGTATACAGAAAAACATGGTTTCCCACGTAAGACCTTGGATCACAATGCACATTACACATTATATAATTTAAAACAAAAAAAAAATTAATTAACATAATATGTCGACGTTTGTCGATCGACCGCATAATGCACGCTCACGACTTATAATGCATTGTTGCGTAGGGTTATCTCTTACATTTTGTCAAGTTGTCGATCGCATGGATCTGTTGTTTACCATAACTAGTGTTTTAGCTACTAAACAATTGAAAAGCAGCTAGGGTGATTGGTTTGCTATAGAACAAGAAAGAAGAAAGTCTAAAAGAAATCTTGAAGAAATTGGGAAAGTTCACATCTTCGACCTAATTAATTTACATTTTAATAATCTTTAGAAAACAAAGTTTCACATGTTATGAAGGGAAATGGTATTATCTGCACACTTCTTTTTCTACTTATGCATACTTTTATTTATTTTTTCATTGGTTCTATTTTGATTTATTCTATCCAAAGTCTCAAAATAACCAGGAGTATTTAAAGGGAGAAAATGTACTTTTGAATAATTTAAGAGGCTCCACATGCCAAAACACTACAACTGCATAAAAAAATAGAATATGTTGATGCACAAAACCGGAGGTCTTGGAACAACGTAAATCCGACTGTGAATCTGCAAGAAATATAAATAACACAAGATGTATCGTGGTTCTCCTCAATGTTTGGGCTACGTCCACACTAATTAATATATTTCTCTGAGATGTTGAAGAGAGTGAGGGAGAGACCTTCTGAGGGTGAGAGAGCTCTTCCCATGGCCTAAGAAAATAGCCTCCTCTAATTGTGAGGGTGAGGGGTGGGTCTTTTTATAGAATAAGGGTTCCTCACTTATTACATATTTACCCCTCCATTTATTACATAATTACATTTGAGTCCCCCGAGTATTTATGCGAGGTCTAAATACGGAGGCCCTAAGTATGGTATAAACAGAATATAATTCCCAATAGAGAACCGTTAATCTTTAACCCAAAACTCACAAGTACTATACCTTGCAAGTTGAAAAACTAATTAAAGACACCATGAGATTGCACTGCTCTTCGATGATCTTGGTTTGAGTCACCTCCAACAAACGTTGAGTGTTCTTCTCATTGTCCTTTACCTAGCGCAAAAACCACAAAAATAATCACTTTAGATCTGAACAACAGACGCCAAAGTCATGGCCACAAAAACAATCATAAAAATTCTTCTCAACAAAGCGAGAAAGAGACTATAACCACAAAGACTCTCCTCGACGTAGAGAGAAAACCACTTCTCTTTGACAAAAGAGATTTGGCCTATAAAGAGTTGATTGCCTTTGTAAACAAAATAAGGATAATGCTTGCATTCCCCTTTGAGAATAAGCCTCATTTTTTTCAATTGCAAAATAAAGTATCTTCACCATAGAAATTTCACCATTCAATTTCTTAAGATTCATTTGAAGATCATCACTACAAAAAATAATACGAATCGGAGTTCGTTTAGTCATTCAAAATTAGTATTGAATAAATCAACAATGTAAGTACCGAGTAACATATTTTATGAACCATCCATTTATTTGATATATTTGGATGACTAAATGAACTCCGATTCGAATGAGTTTTTGTAGGGATGTCCTTCAAATGAAGGCTAAGAATTCAATCATGAAATTTCTATGGTGAATTATACACTATTTGCAAATGCGATGATGAGCTCTTTCCCCCTAGAAAAAAAACACAAGTATTATTATCAATTAGTGGCAAAAATGCGAGAAATTTTCACATTCCTCTAACTATCGTTCATTATTGCAAAAGTTGGACAAATAATCCTTGTGGTACAAGATGTATTAGGTTCTTTTATTAATGTTTTGAAAGAGTACTAATTAAACTATGAGATTAAAAATGCACACGGCTCAGATTAGAACCCTCTTACTACTTAAGCCGTAGTACCATCTTCTTCTACTAGTTGGGAAAAATTTGACACGAAGTCACAGCAGATTAGTGTCACCTAGGAGAGTAGGACAACCATTTTTCAACTTCTTAGTTGTTTTTGTAAGACAGTCCGACACAGTCACACACAACACAACACAAGACATGACATTACTTTGTTCTTGTATACAGTACAATCATGTTCATGCATTGAGGCAATATTAATTGACAGAAAAAATGGCTAACCCTATCTGTCAAGTGAAGAGGACATGCTACTGGATGCGTTCATGATTTGTGGGTTCCAACAATTAACTAGGAATAGTACTATTCACACATTCATTTTTATTTCTTCCACACTTTTGTTAATTTATTGTCATTAGTCTTATTCAATTCATTCGATTCAACAGCCGAAAATTAAAAAAATGCGTAAGAAGTAAAGATGGGTATATACAGTGGCGAAGCCACGTGAGGGCGAGGAGTGGCGGCCGCCACTCCCCTGGCCAAGAAACAAGTCCAGGAGCGGTGGTTTCGCCCCTCTGGTCCCGTCGAAAATGCTTGTTGGTGCGGTGGTTCCGTCTGTGTTCATTTGGATCTGGGTTTGTTGCTGGTACGCAGCTCTGCTGCGTTTGGTTTTATATTTTTCTCAAAAGCCAAACCAAACGACACCGTTTAGTCCTAGTTAAAAAAAATTCCTTTAATGCAACGACATCGTTTAGTTATAGAATTGAAAAATAAAATTAATCAGATGGCAGCAGAACAGATCCCAGCAAGCAGCCTTATTCCCCTGCTACCAGACATTAAGGCTTCAACTTCAAGCTTTTAAGCCATCCAAGCCGCAAGCAGCCAGCCTCCAGCCGCCATTCTTGGCCCCCTTTCTCTTAGATGAAGTTTTTAATTTCCAAATTTATGTTAACCTTAACCCTAATTGCTTATTTAATTTGAAATTTTGTTTATTTGACGTAGAATCATAGAGTAATTAATCAATATGATTATTAATTATTGAATATGAATATGAAATCTTATAATTATTGATGAATAAACTTGTTATTTAAAGTAAAAATTGAATTCTTGATTATTCTCATTGATATTGATTAATTGAATTGAATTTTGTTTAATGAATAATTTATATGATATTGGTATTGATTAAGAATCTAAGACTTTTTTTTCCATAGTATACAATTACGTAATGAAATGATACTATAAGAAACAATGCTTAAACCCTCCTCCAAATATTCCAAGTGGTCATCCTTTAAATATTTCAGGTAGTCCTCTTCGACTATTCCGGGTGGTTCCCAACAAAGTGAGGACACTGAGTTGGATGAAATATTGGCTAATCTTTTTTAACCTTGCACTCTTTTAAGTTCGTCCCAACCCGGCACTAGTGCTATGGTCTAGTGGTATTTCTCTTCACTTGTAAGTGAGAGGACTTAGGTTTGATTCTCGCCAAAGTCAAATTTGAACCACATTATTGCTAGTTCATTGTCAGGCTTAGCTCATTCCCCTACCCCTTTAGTGTAGATAATATCATTTGTTCGGAAAAAACATTATTGCTAGTTCATTGTCAGGCTTAGCTCATTCCCCTACCCCCTTAGTGTAGATAATATCGTTTGTTCAGAAGGAAAAAAAAAATTCGCCCCCCCCCCCCCCCACAATTCCTGGCTTCGCCACTGGGTATATAGATAGCACTAACTTAAATTAGTTTTGTCCAAAAATGACCTAATTTTTCCATACCATGGAACGCACGCACGATGACGATCTACCTACCTGCATCGTGGTTGGAATACTAGTGCATTTTAAAATGGTTATCTCTAAGTTCACATGAATCGCATCTCATCGATCTTGAGAAAATTTTCAATTTTTCCAATCAATCACGACAACAAGATAATTAGTTTGTATTTTTTATTTTTGAAACAATAATAATATTAGAAAGAAAAAAATTTTGAAGAATTTTTTAAAGGTGGTGTTATCCACACTCATTTTTACCTCTCACACGCTCCTTTCAATTTTCGACGGTCGGATCGTGTGAATATAAGAATATCAATGGATAAAAATTAACAAGACTATGTGAGAAGTAAAATGAAGTGTGTGAATAGCATTACCCTTTTTCAAACTTACATATCAAAATGTAATTTTGAAGGTGCTCATTTTACAAGAGTAATTAACAAAAGTCATATTTCTTTTAGTGTAAAAAATTTAAAATAAAGTTCGTATATTGTATATGAATAAAATATAGTTTTTGTGTATCGTGAATGAAACTACAATGTAGTTTTTGTTGTTCAAAAAAAAAAAAAATTTACATTAAATTCATCTAAACTATAGAGAGAGGATTTGGACGCGGGTCACAATTTGTTAAAAAAAAAAGGCGTTATCAATCATACAGGTCAATCCACCATTTGTGACAATATCGGAATTAATAGTTGCATGAGTCATAATTCGTTTTGAATCCATTTTTTAAGACCAGTTTGATTTCTTATACAATCGTACAAACCAAACCCAATCACTCATTTTGACCACAAGCCGGTGACCCAATGGTAAATGGCAGATTATGAGGTTTCTTTCAAATTAAAAAACTGGAGGTCTTGGGTTCGAAACCCGCGATTGGTGTGAAAGCCAGACTTATGGCTATTGGGAGGCTGAAATGTCTCTGTGAGTCTTCCGAGCCTCCAGAATGAGAAGATAACTGTGGCTTGCCACCAGTTTGTCTCCATTTAAAAATAAAAATAAAAATAAAAAAATAAAAGAAAAAAAACAAGAAAAAATCCCCAACCAATCATTCACTCTGTTGCATAAATCAACGAAGGTGGCCTCTACTTATGCAAGGAATAATGCATTCCTTCTAGATGGGCACTGCGTACACGTTTTCTCGCATCCTTTCATTTATAATTTATAATTTTTTTAATCTTTTTAATTAATAGATAAGTTGGACATCACTCTCTATTCAACATTGATAAAAGATAAACACACTCTCTTTTTCTCATTCAACACGTCCTTGTTTTATATTATAGCTGCTTTTATTTGAATTGTTCAATTTCACGACTACAATAAAGATGAACGTGTAAGATGAATGAGTGAAAAGTTAAAAAAAAAAAAATGAAAATCATCTCCCTTAATAATTATGTTTTGGCCTTCTTAAAAAAATAATTATTATTTTTTGATGCGTTTATATAGGATTTTTTTTGTCTTAATATGTAAGTTGAAGATGGAAATTTTTCAAGCAAGTATATTCACATTTAATTTTTTTGTTGTCATCAACTCTCTCCCTTCTCAAAACTTAGCCTCCTTTGAGAGAGCCAAGAGCAAAAATCGCGTAGGGAAAGAGAAAGGAGAATCACCTCTGCTTTTCGAATATCTAATCCTTCTCCCACAGTTCTCCTCCTAAATTTCGTCATATTCTTAAATATAATGTCAACTTGCTTATGAAGATGGATTGGTGGAGTCCTATCCTTGCCAAGGTGCCTTGCAATTATTTTTTCACTAGATGGAAATGGTTTGTTGACGACGCTCATCCAGGAAGTGGTGGTAGTATTTGCGGTAGTAAAAATTCGTTGTCTTCAGCTTTGATGTGCATATAAAATAATTTAACACCTTTAATCAAAGACCAAAGACACACGTTCAAGGAGGGGGAGAGCCAGAGGGAGGTGGGGGGATTTGGCAAATTGCTCTCTGATGCCTAAGTCAGAGATCCAAATTAAGATGTACCAATCGTCAAAGCTAGATGATACGGTCACGAGCGTTTGTATATTTCTTCACATTTCTCACTCTTGTAAATTAATTATTATGAATTTTTAATGTATTTTGGTATTTGTAAAATAAATCAAATTACATTAAAACATTCTTAATAATTAATTTACAAATGTGAAAAATGTAAAACGAATACACAAAGGATCATGATCGCATCCTCTACATTTTGATGATGGGTACCTCGTCTTTTGGAGTTTTAAAACTCTCAAACCCTCATGAACATTGTTTTTAGGTGGAGTTAAAAATGTGTAATAATTCATGATAATTAATTTACAAGTGTGAAAAATGTGAAAAAAATTATGCCATCGCTCGTTGTTGCATCTTCTACGCTTTGACGATGGTTACTATATATTGTTTGGATTTTAAGGTTTTAGGGTATGTAGATGTTAATTTAGTGACAACGCGATATATATATATATATATATATATATATATATATATATATATATATATATATATATAGGGTTTATTATGACATTTTTCATTTGATTATTGATTGAAGTAAAATATATATTTTTAACAGGTAATGGGTCAAGTCTTATTACCGTTAATTTTAATAGATTGATTTCCGGTCAAATCATATTATCCGTTTATTTTAACGAATTTAATATGACACAATCTGTTAAGATATTGAATACATCACAAAAAAGATACAAACACGACCAACACATGATCGCCGAAGTCTACCTTGTACCACTTAAGCTGGAGTACCATCTTCTTCTAGCAATTGGGAAAATTTTGACGAGTAACAGCAGATTAGTGGTCACCTAGGAGAGTCGACTGACCGTTTTTTAAAACTTTTTAATTGTTTTTGTTGGACAGTACTCCCACACAACAGAACCCAGATTCTCTCCGGATCTAAAAAAATTGAGTTTATGTATCAAATGATCTAGACCGTTGAAATTTGATTCAACGGTTATAAACAGGAGGGTCTCTAAAGTTATAATAATTATAGCAGTTTGATTAAATTTCAACGGCCCAAATTATTTGATCCTTAGACTCAGTTTTTTGGGATCCAGAGGGGATCTAGGTTCCACACAACACAACACATGACATGCTTTGTTCTTGTATACAGTATAATCATGTTTCTAGACAGCCATTTATTTAAAATAAAAAATTGTATAGCTAATTAACTGAAGGCCAACATACTAACCAGCAAAAGAAAAAAAAACAAAAAACTTGTTTTCTGTTGGTAATTAATAAATAAATGGAAACAAAAAATTAATTTCTGAACAATGTGCATGAATTGAGGCAATATTAATTTAGAATAAGGATCCTCCAATCACATCCGTTCATTGTATATCATGCGGTCAGTTTTTGTCATGTATTGTTTATATTGTTTTAAATAAAAAGATTTATAATGATTTCTGGCCACATAATATACGATGAACGGATGTGATTGAATGATCCCCGAGATTCTTACAAAGAGGATCCGGAGAGGATCCTCATTCATTAATTTATGGAAAAAAAAATATGGCTAACCCTATTTGTCAGGTGAAGAGAAGATACTACCGAATGCGTTCATGAATGGAATATTGGTCCAAAGAGAAGTATGAAGGACACTCTCAGTCACCTTACTATTTAATATTAATTCTTATGTCAACGTTATAAAATAGTGTTAAAAACATTAGGTGACTAAAATCTATACAAAATTTAACTTTTAAAAAAGTAAATTACACAAAACTACTTTAACTATGGGTCGAACCACAATTTCATACCTCGTGTTTTAAAAGTTACAATGTCATACCTCATTTTACGAATTTACTTTTTCTGTTAATTTCTCTATTAAATGTTGACGTAGCTTGAGGCGGAGCCCACTTCCTAGTCCAACTAGATTAAAAAAATAAAAAATTAAATCCTTTAAATATTTTTATAAAAATGTAGGACCCACACCCTACAAACCCATCACCCTCACTCTTCTTCCCCAATCCTCCCGACGGCATCAACCTCGGCCATTCCTTCGACTCCCCCTCCCTCTGTCGCTCTTCTCCATTCCTTCCACCTTTGCATCAAGCCCTTTCTCTTCTGTAAGAAGCACGACTCCAAGAAGCTCTCTCCCAACATTCCCTCTTCTGAGACCTCTACAAAACACACTTGGATTGTCTGCCCTCCCCATCCCATGCCCTTCTCATGCCCTCCTATATTCTGTGGTCACGGTTAAGCCACGTCAACATTTTATATTGATTTTTTTATAGAAATAATAAGACAAAAAGTAATGGGAATATAAAATATTGACGTGGCTTAACCGTGACTACAGAAATAGGAGGATATGGAATGGGAGGGCAGACAATCCAAGTCCTCCAAAACCTAGTTCGGTTCTGGACCCGAACCCCAATCTGGGTTCTATGTCGTCATTGTCAACAATGAGATGACCCTCCTCGTCAAAGATTTAAACCTCGAAGCCTACGCCAAGACCCAGCCCCAAAAATCCAATACTCCCCAAATCCCAATCTTGAAAAGAGAGCATGTCGTCGCCAAGAAAATCTATTCCACTTCGGCCCATTTCGACGGAAAATTGTAGAGGAAACTAACCCTAAACAAAAAAAAAAGGACACATAATGATGGGGACTGAATAAATATGATTGGAGTTGGCTAGTGTGTTTTCGATCTCAACCCTAATTTTGTTTTGATAAACCAAGACAATTACTTTAACCCACAGAAATGACTAGAACCCACACAATTAAACCCACCTAAATTAGTTAAGTAGATCTGATTAAGATGGGATTAGGAGGTCAAATCAAACATGTGTAACAATAAATGGTTTGGATCAACTAATTGGAGTGAAGTTGAAAAGCAACGGAGGGAGGGGAATCTTGCTAATGGACCTTGCAAACCTCCTCAATTTCTGATTCCTTGGATTGGGAGAAGTGTTAAAGATGCTGGAGCACGTCTTGGGCTTCATGAAGTGAAGGCCTTGCAGACGAATGGGCCCACATCCTCGCTGATTATTTTTTTAATATTTAGGGATAATCTCAGTTTACTACTTTAAAGTTTCTTGGTTTTCAATATTTGGTACATGAAGTTTTTTTTGTCCTAGTCTGGTACCTAAAGTTATAATTCTGGGACACTCTCATACATCCGTTAAGTTTTTCGTTAAAACTTCTGTTAATTGATGACGTGGTGCTCACATGAACAATAATTGGGCGCCATGTGTCAATATGGGCCCACTTGAATATTAACAAATTAAAAATACATAAACACACAAAAAAAGAAAAAAGAAAAAAAAAGAATACTCACCCGTCTTCTACCTCCCCCCAACCCCCTCCCTCATTTCCTATGCAACATGCACCCTCCCTTCTCTCCTTTGCAACCCCTACTCACCCTTCCTCCCTTCTCTCTTCTGCAACCCGCATCACCTCCCTCATCTCCTCTGCAACCCACACTCACCTCTCCTACCTCACCTTCACCCCGCTCCCTCCCTTCTTTCCTCTGTGCCCACCCAACGCTCTATACCCGACCCACCTCCACCCTCTTCACCTTCCCTCCATTCTCTCTCCTCCATCATTTTCACCTCCACCCTTTGCAAAAGCCCTAATCCCCAAAATCTGGGGAACACAAATTTGAAAGTCGATTGGAGCAACTACAGTTCGCGGGCTACTTGAGGAGAAAGAAGAACCGAGGTAAGGGAGCCACCACGTGCCGTTGTCGGCGTCCAATGGCGTGGTGGCATGGGCTAGGAATGCTCAAGAATGGGTTAGAATTTGGGAATTTATCCAAATTAGGGATTTGGGTCAACTGGGTTTTTAATAAATTTCAAAAATTGGATGGGCTTCTTGTTGAATTGGAATTCCTTTGGGTGGAATTTTGTTGGGTTGGGTGTGCGAGGAGGGTGGGGACGGGTTGTAGAAGAGAGAAGGGAGGGTGGTGCAGGTTGCAAACGAGAGAAGGGAGGGTGGGGACGGGTTGTAGAAGAGAGAAGGGAGGGAGAGGGACCAGAGGGTGTGGGGGATGAGATAGGAGACATGATTTTTTTTTTTTTTTTTTGTATTTTAAAAATTTTTAATTTCGAAATTTTTAATTTTTTTTAATTTTCAAGTGGGCCCATATTGACACGTGGCGCCCAGTTATTGTCCGCGTGAGCGCCACGTCATTAGTTAACAGAAGTTTTAACGGAAAACTTAATAGATGTATGAAAATGTCCCAGAATTATAACTTTAGGTACCAGACTAGGACGAAAAAAACTTCATGTACCAAATGTTGAAAACTAAGAAACTTCAGGGTAGTAAACTGAGATTAACCCTAATATTTAATTAAAATTTTAATCCAATTGGGTTAGGAAGTGGGTCTCATCTCAAGTCACGTTAGCATTTAACAGAGAAATTGACAGAAAAACTGACGGAGGTTTGACATTGCAATAAATTCGTAAAATGAGGTATGACATTATAACTTCTAAAACATGAGGTATGAATTTGTGATTCGACTCATAATTGATATAATTTTTTAATTTACCCAAAAGTCTTCTTAACATTTCTCTCTATCCAAAAAAATGACCTAATTTTCCAGGCTAAGGAACCCGACACAGATGACGATCTACCTACCTGCCTCATGATTGGAATATTGGTGCTTTTTAAAATGGTGATCTCTAAGTTTGTATATTAAATTCACATGAATCGTGTCTAAGTTTATAAGGTGAGGCTGGGAAGACAAAAATTTAACCAAATTTACAAATCAAATGATGTGTCACCTATAAGAAATAAACATGTTAATCAACACTTAAGTAATAATTTAATCATTAACGTCCACATAATTTGACTTACAAAATTTGATTTAGATTTTTGGTTTAGAAATTTGGTCTTCATAACATTACCCAAATTTGTAATATATCGTTTATGGTATACATATTCATGTTTAAGGCCAAAAACGATCATTTAAACTTTCAAAACTGCATCTTAAGTTCTGTAATAAAAGTTGGACTTTTCATTTTTCATCTGATTAATGTCGTTTTGCTTTCCTTTAATTTCCTAAGACCTTTGAGTTATCCAATGAGTTGTAATCAAATTATTTAAACCATTGGTTGGCTCCTATTTTAATCATCTTCAATCGTTAATCAAACAAACACTTTGGGATTTCTCTAAAAAACTGGTGGACTCCAGAGTTATCCTTTTCAAGGAATTACGCTTGTGATTTAGATAGATTAAACAATGTTGTGTGGACAACAATAAGAATTCATTTTAATGAAAATATATCCGTCAAGTATCTTGTAAACAATAGTAGTTAACTTCATAGTTCGGTGGACGGAGGAGCCAGTGTACCAATATGTAGCTTCAAGGTAGTAAAGTATCCATATTTTAAAAAAGGGTGACTTTGGATGTGATCTCTATTTATCAACGTTCTTTAATTGAAACCTTGTTGATTTTTTGTTTTTGATTGAAATCTCTGAAATTAATGCAATAATGCATTTCTATGTAGGTTATTATAATTTTTAAATTAAAATTTGATATTTGTAGTTATTTATATTAATAAGATTTTAAATCCATAATTTGTTGAAAATATTAAAAGAAACTATACTTAAATAAAACCCATCATTTGTCATTACTTATATTAATGACATTTTACATACAAAAAAATGGTAATTTTTATACGATACATTTTACATATAAAAGGTTGGTACATTTTATACAAAAAAATGTGATATGTTTTATATAATGGGTACATTTCATATAAAAAAAAACAATGGGTACATTTTACACAAAAGAGGTGGTACTTACAAAAAAAAAATTCGGGACATGTTGATGCACAAAATCAGCGTGGACTTTGGTACAACAGAAAGTGTCAGGTTTGTGACCTTCGCTTGGTTGCTTCGATCACTAGTGAAGATAAGTACGTAAATGAATAGGGACAGGGAAGCAAACACAAGATGTACGTGGTTCACCCAGATCGGCTACGTCCACGGAGTAGAGGAGTTCTCATTAATTGTGAAGGGTTTACACAAATACATAGGTTCAAGCTCTCATTTTGTGAGTTCTAATGAATAGTTTAGTACAAAATGACATTAGAGATTATTGTGGGAGAATGATCCCTATTTATAGAAGAGAGTTTCTAGTTTTGTTCTAACATTGACACGTGTCGTGTTGTGATTGGCTTCTGATGTCGACACGTGTCGCATTGTGATTGGCCTCCTGGTTGAAGGGAAGCTCTTCTAGGTCCTTGACGGTATAACGTTGACCGGTGCTCAGTAGTTTCGGGATTGGTCAAGTATGGTACAAACAGTGCTCCCCTAAGTTCCCGAGTGAGGGAAACTCCTCGGTTGGGGACTTGCAAGATCCAAGCCATTGAGTAATCACGAAACTTCTAAGTACTGAAGTGTGGTATCATTTTCACGTGCCTTATCTGTCTCATATGTAGATGTGGCATCTTCTCTGGAAGTACTTTTCCTCCATCCATGGATGGTATCTTTAACCGATGAAGATGCACAAGGTAATGTATCAATTTCACTTGAAGCTTACTTGTAGTTTCGGGCTTGGTCAAGTGCGATACAAACCCTATAGTAGGAGTCCCCCAAGTCGCCGAGCTAGGAGATCTGCCGAAAGAGGTGACAGACAAGGTAAGCAGTCAAACTTCCAAGCAAGCAACCTAGGATCGGAGGTTCGACTTTGGCTTCCGGTTGATTGTTCTCCTTCTCCTTGTCTCTCATTCAGCTGCCAGGATAAGGAGAAGCAAATGGAGAAGAGATGATATGAGATACTTTTGCTTTTGAAGAAGTAACTTTCCACAGGCTTATTCTTGAACTGTGCTGGAGGGTTTTCTGGTTCCCTTCAGAGTATAAGGCCGACTCAAGAATTTGAGGGTCAAAACAAGTCCATCAAATCTAGAGTACGTTCGACCTTGATGATATGGGATACTTTTGCTGTTGACGGAATAATGAATGTGGTATGGAAAGGTGTCGTGCTGTAGTGATCTATTTCAGCTCACCGTTGAACCTTCTGCTTCAATCTTTTGCATGGCAGAAGTGGTGTGCAACATTTGCGTTTAAATGGTCCTTCAGAACATTCCTTCATAGTGACTCATCCACGCTTGGCAGCTTCAGTGTAAAGAGCCAATATCTGATCAACTGTCATGAGGTATGTGCCGGTGGAATTCATGACCTTGACAGCAGTTGAGGATGAGTTCTCGAGAGCAATGCTAAGTAAGCAACCAGGCAAAGGTCTCAGGCAGTCAGTTCCAGATTGGAGGTTTGATTTCAGGTTCCGACTGACTGCTCTCTTTCTCTTTGTCCTGCAAGTGTGGACAAGGACGAAGACAAGGACATGGAGAAAGCATGATATGGGATACTCTTGCTTTCGACCATGATGATATGAGATACTCTTGTTCTTGGTGTGGCTTATTTGCTGAGGTATTATCGGGGGAAAATAAAGCTGAGTATTTCGAGAGGTTATGTTGAGGGTGCATTCTCGAATGCGAGAAAGGGTTGAGCATTTGTGTAGGTTTGCCTGTCCGTTGAGGATGGAGGTCGATGTATATAAGGATTTCCCAATAACAAGTAGTAATGCTATTCCTTTACCCTTCTTGGTCACAACAATGTAGTGGGAGCTACCGACTTCACGTGTTTTAACTTTGTCAGAGCACTTTGAAAAAGTGGTATGTGGTATCTGGAAAGCTGATGTTGCATGTGAAGATTACAGACAAGCTTTATCTAAGGAAATCTAGCTCTCGAAGTTCTGAGAGCTGTGCCTCTTCGGTTTTCGAACAAGCAATCCCGTCGGGGATCTGGCTCTCGAGATTCGGAAAGCGGTGCCGCTTCGGTTTATGAGAAAGTAATTATGTTAAGAGTCTTTTCTCGAATGTGAGTAAAGGTTGGACATTCTTGCTAGCCTGTCTTGCCACGGAACACGGAGGTCGACACACATAGGGACTTTCCAGTTGTCAAGCAGTGGTGCTGTTCCTTTACCCTTGTGGGTAATAGTAGGGTAGCTGGAACTTCGAAATTCTCGTGCCTAAACTTTGTCAGAGATCTTTGGCAAAGTTATATGTGGTACCCGAGGAGTTGATGGTGCGTGTGGAGAGTGGTGATTGAACAGTAAGATTCATGTGCTTTCTACTTCACCAGAAATCTTCGACAAATTGCCCGTAATTTCCGCAAAGCTGAGTGTGCATGTGACAGGTGCTGACGAGGCTGAAAAAGCATGTGCTTCTTCGATTTCTGAGATCGGCCCTTGTGGTCTCTAAATAGCCCAGCTTTTGAGAAAGGAAGCGCCTCTTCGATTTTTGAGATCGGCCCTCGTGGTCTCTGAGCAGCCCAGCTTTTGAGAAAGCAAACGCCTCTTCGATTTCTGAAGCTCCGTCGAGTGCAGATTTTTATAGAGGTTGGCATTAAGTTCCACAGCACACCTGAATCTCCACCAGTAGAAGCTCCCTTCTTGCACTTCTAAGATCTTGATTTATCTGACCTCTTCTCTCTTCAACACCTTTGAAAATGTCTGGCCCCTCCGACCGTCGTTTTGACTTGAACCTTGGAGAAGAGGCAGCCACGCCTTCTCCAGACAACATATGGCGCCCATCCTTCATATCCTCTACTGGTCCTCTTACCGTTGGGGATTTTGTGATGAAGAATGATATGACCGCTGCGGTGGTGGCCAGGAACCTTCTCACTCCCAGAGATAACAGACTATTTTCCAAACGGTCTGATGAGTTGGCTGTTAAGGATTCTCTGGCTCTTAGTGTTCAGTGTGCAGCTTCTGTGTCTAATATGGCCCAACGCCTATTTGCTAGAACCCGCCAAGTTGAATCATTGGCTGCTGAAGTGATAAGTCTCAAACAGGAGATTAGAGGGCTCAAGGATGAGAATAAACAGTTGCACAGGCTCGCGCATGACTATGCTACAAACATGAAGAGGAAACTTGACCAGATGCAGGAATCTAATGGTCAGGCTTTACTTGATCATAAAAGGTTTGTGGGTTTGTTCCAAAGGCATTTATTGCCTTCGTCTTCTGGGGCTGTACCGCATAATGAAACTCCAAATGATCAACCTCCAATGCCTCCTCCTTCTGGGGTTCTTTCCAGTACTGAGGCTTCGAATAACCACCCTCCGGTGCTTTCTCTTTCTGGGGCTCTACCGACTGCTGAGACTTCCCCTAAGCAACCTTTGTGAAGGCTCCCTCTTGTTTGTTTATTTTGATTCATGTATATGTACATATTTGTAACTTATCGGGAATATCAATAAACAAGATTTGCTTCATTTCAACGTATTGTGTTAAATACACCAAGGCCTTCTTCACTAAGTTCTTTGAATTTTTCCTTTTGTTGAAGCTTGTTTGTTGAAACTTTGTGAGTGAAGCATGTAGGTTGAGGTAGTGCTCCCTTAATTTCCCGAGTGAGGAAAACTTCTCGTTTGGAGACTTGAAAAATCCAAGTCACTAAGTGGTCGTGAGACTTCCGAGTATCAAGGTGCAGTAGCATATGGTAGGAGTCCCCCAAGTCTCTGGTCAAGGGAGTTGACGAATGAGGCATTTCCTTTCTAAGTGGTAGCCCAAAACTCCTTCTTCATATATATTTGTTATGAAAGTTGTTAGGCCCAAAGAAAAGGAGGCCTAGGCAATTTTTTTTTTTTTTTTTTTTTTTGAATTTTCAAATTTCCAGATTTTTGAATTTTGGAATTTCCGAAAAAATAAAAATAATATATATATATTTTAAAGCTTTGTAGGTGAAGCTTTGGTGTTGAAGCTTTGTAGGTGAAGCTTTGGTGTTGAAGCTTTGTAGGTGAAGCTTTGAGGTTGAAGCTTTGTTGGGCACCATGAATTGATTTTGCTTCACACTATCTTGATGAAGAGTGTGTGAAGCTTTTATATGTTTTGGTGTTGAAATTTTGTATTGTAGGTGAAGCTTTGGGGTTGAAGCTTGATAGGTGAAGCTTTGGTGTTGAAGCTTTATATGTGAAGCTTTGGTGTTGAAGCTTTATAGGTGAAGCTTTGGTGTTGAAGCTTTATAGGTGAAGCTTTGGTGTTGAAGCTTTATAGGTGAAGCTTTGGGGTTGAAGCTTTATAGGTGAAGCTTTTGTTGGCACCATAAATTAATTTTGCTTCACACTATCTTGATGAAGATAGTGCAAAGCTTTTGAGATTGATATTTGTCCTCCATTGATGAAGCTTTTGTTGGCACCATAAATTGATCTTGCTTCACACTATCTTGATGAAGATAGTGCGAAGCTTTTGAGATTGATATTTGTCCTCCATTGATGAAGCTTTTGTTGGCACCATAAATTGATTTTTCTTCACACTATCTTGATGAAGATAGTGCAAAGCTTTTGAGATTGATATTTGTCCTCCATTGATGAAGCTTTTGTTGGCACCATAAATTGATTTTGCTTCACACTATCTTGATGAAGATAGTGCAAAGCTTTTGAGATTGATATTTGTCCTCCATTGATGAAGCTTTTGTTGGCACCATAAATTGATTTTGCTTCACACTATCTTGATGAAGATAGTGCAAAGCTTTTGAGGATTGTAGTTGTGTTCCATTGATGAAGCTTTGTTGAATTTCCCAATTTCCAATTTCCTCTGTTTTTGTTTTTTTTTGTTTTTTTTTTGTTTTTTTGTTTTTTTGTTTTTTTTTGGGAAAACTAGAAATTTGAAAATGTGGGAGAGACAACGTATACAAATTTTGCTTCCATACTATTAAGCGAGAGATTGTGATGCAAGCCACATCTTGTAGTAGTCGAAGGTTTGGATGAACCATATAAATTGAATTTGCTTCAAACAATCTTGATCAAGAGCGTTTGAAGCTTTCTATGAGTTGTAGTGTTTGCATTGTTACAGAGGAGAAATGTCTGAAGCAGATGCAAGAGGGCTGAAGAGCTTGATCTTCGTATACCATGCACTGAAGCCATTGTTGGCTTGCAATAAGACTTTGTTGGTGACTATAGCTCTTGTTAGGCATAAGTGCTCCCCTAGTTGAGTTGTAAAGCTTGATGGTTTTTTATTATTTGTGAATGCTAGGAGTTCACATGTACAAGTTGTACCACTCGTCTTCTGGTTAGTGGAATGAATGGTGGGTTGCTTTCATCACTTGGTTGGTGGTACGAATGTGAATTCCTTAATCACCTTTCATCACATTTCATCACCTGGTTGGTGACATGAAGGAGAGTACGCGTTGTACATTTCATCACCTGGTTGGTGGCATGAAGGAAAGTACGCGTTGTACATTTCATCACCTGGTTGGTGGCATGAAGATGAGTTCATTCTTCACCTGATTGGTGATAAGGGTGGCAAGTTTCCAAATAATATTAGAGTACGGGTTGTACATTTCATCACCTAGTTGGTGGTACGAAGGTGAGTTCCTTCATCACCTAGTTGGTGAGAATAAGGGCAAGGTGTCGAGGCACATTGTGGCAAATGTCGAATGACACAAAGTGTGTTGAATCCTTTCGAAGCACAGTTGGCTTATGTATGGATGTGTTGGAATGTATGATGTTTATGCATGAATGTGTTGGAATGTATGATGTTTATGTATGAATGTATTGGAATGTATGATGTTTATGTATGAATGTGTTGGAATGTTGGAATGTATGATGTTTATGTATGAATGTATTGGAATGTATGATGTAGATCCTTTGTATAGTCTTGTTGACACATACTTAGATTTTGTTTTGTATTGGAAACATTTGCGTTGAAGCTTCAACACTTGAGTGTTTCATTGCTCAGAATGTAAAAGAGTTTATGGCCGAGTTGGCTAAATCACCTCTTTATTGAATTCATACCAAATGGTCTTTGTTACATAGGATGCCGAACGGCTGTAGCTTAACACTTGTACAATGTGAGTCTATTTGTAATAGTACTTCAAGTGGTCAGCATTCCATGGATGGCCAAGGGTCTTGCCGTCGGAGTTTCTGAGCTTGTAGGAGCCAGGGCGGCTGATGCCGACGACCTCGAACGGTCCGTCCCAGTTAGAACTGAGTGTTCCTTCACTCGGGACCCTATCACAGAGTAATCTTTTCTTCAGTACCCAGTCTCCCACTTTGAAAGAGCGAGGTTTGACCTTTGAGTCGTAGTAGTTGGAAATGCGCTGCTTGTAGGCGACATTCCTCAGGTGAGCCTGATTTCTGTGTTCCTCGACTAGATCCAGGTTGAGGGTGAGTTGTTTGTCGTTCTCACTCTGCATGTAATTCTGGATTCGGTATGTTGCTTGCTCAAGCTCAACCGGGACAACTGCTTCTCCTATGGAAGTCCGATATGAAGTGCGGTATGACCAAAGAACTTGGGGTACGAATTCTGGCCAACAACCTTTAGCTTTGTCCAAGCTAGTTTTCAGAGTGCGCTTGATTATTTTGTTAACGGCCTCGACTTGTCCATTAAACTGGGGATGGGCTGGAGAGGCAAAACATAAGTTGATGTTGAACTTAGAGCAGAAAATTTTGAACTTCTTGTTGTCGAACTGCCGCCCATTGTCCGTGACTATCGCATTGGGAATGCCGAATCTACAGAGGATGTTCTTCCATACGAAGTCTTTTATTTTTCCCTCAGTAATGGTTGCCAAGGGTTCTACTTCAGCCCACTTTGTGAAGTAGTCAACTGCAACGATTGCATAGCGGACCTTGCCCTTCCCTGCAGGCATTGGGCCGATCAAATCAAGTCCCCATTGGGCGAAGGGCCAAGGGCTGATCATAGGAGTGAGCGACTCGAGAGGAGAGTGAGGGATAGTTGCGTAGCGTTGACACTTATCACATGAGCGAGATATTCTGATGGCATCTTGGTGGAGTGTTGGCCAATAGTATCCTTGGCGAAAAGTCTTATGTGCTAGGGATCGAGACCCAGCATGATCTCCGCAGACTCCTTCATGTATTTCCCGAAGGACAATTTCCGCCTCCGCAGGTGTAAGGCATCTTAGGTAGGGCAGGGTAAAACCGCGCTTGTAGAGTTGGTCATTAATGATCAGGTAGCGAGCAGACTTGTATCGAATCTGCTTAGCTTGGACTTTGTCATTTGGGAGGGTGCCATGGGCAAGGAATTTATAAATTGGGGTGATCCAACTATCTCCTTGTTGTAAATTGCACACTTCCGCGACCATGGTGCTTGGTGCTGCCAACAATTCGACATGAATTTTTCTCCCAATCTTGTCTTCCACTGCCGAGGCGAGGCGGGCCAAAGCGTCTGCATGACTGTTTACCGTTCGAGGAACTTGGGTGATCTGGTAGTGGAAGTGCTTGAGCAAAAGTCGTGTTTGCGCAAGATATGCTGCCATGGAGCTATCCTTAGCATCAAAGTTGTTCGTGACTTGGTTGACCACTAATTGGGAGTCACTGAAGATATCAATTTGTTTAACTCCAAGATGCTTGGCCAAACGTAAGCCTGCTAGAAGGGCTTCGTATTCGGCCTCGTTATTCGATGCCTTGAATTTGAAACGAATAGCGTATTCTATCGCCACTTTGTCAGGGTAGTGAGGACTAATCCTGCTCCGCAGCCCTGTTGGTTGGATGAGCCATCAACATACAGACTCCATGCTGGGGTTGTTGATTCTATCTTCTGAGCTTCCGATGGTAATGAAGCTATTGCTTCAGGTGTAGAAGCAATGTCAACAGGATACGTGAAGTCGGCGATGAAATCTGCTACTGCTTGACCCTTTTCGGCTGGTTTTGGTTGGTAGGAGATGTCAAACTCACTCAATGCTATCGCTCATTTGATCATTCGCCCAGACATGTCAGGACTCTGGAGTATCTGTCGAAGAGGGTGATTGGTAAGCACGATGATGGCGTGTGCTTAGAAATAAGGGCGAAGTTTTCGAGCAGACATGACTAATGCTAGAGTTAATTTCTCAATGTTGGAGTATCGTGTCTCCGCATCTTGTAGGGCCTTGCTAGCATAGTAGACGGGCCGTTCGACACCACTGTCATTTCGAATAAGAACAGAACTGACTGCTGAAGCTGAAACCGATAGATAGATAATGAGAGTGTCACCAACTTCTGGTTTGGAGAGCAGAGGGGCTTTACTTATGTACTCTTTGAGGTTCCTGAATGCCTTGGCACATTCCTTCGTCCATGTAATGTACTTCTTATTTCCATTGAGTGTTTTGAAGAAATGAGCACATCTTTCTGTGGCCTTAGAGATGAATCTGGTTAAGGCTGCCACCTTGCCAGTAAGGCTTTGGATGTCTTTTGAAGTTACTGGCTCTTTCATGTCGAGGATTGCTTTGATCTTTTCAGGGTTAGCTTCAATGCCTCGTTGGCTAATCATGAAGCCTAAGAATTTGCCAGAGCCCACACTGAAGGCACATTTGTTGGGGTTTAACCTCATTCGATACCTCTTTAAAATGGTGAAAGTTTCAGATAGGTTGGTGATGTGTTGGTCAGCATGTTTGCTCTTGACTAACATATCATCAACGTAAACTTCCATGCTCTTCCCAAACTGTTCGGCGAACATTGAATTGACCAGTCTCTGATAAGTTGCTCCTGCATTCTTTAGACCGAAGGGCATGACTTTGTAGCAATATAGTCCCCTGTCAGTAGTGAAGGCTGTGTGTTCTTGGTCTGAGGGGTTCATGAGGATTTGGTTGTATCCTGAATAAGCGTCCATGAAGCTCAAGAGCTCACACCCTACCGTAGAGTCTATAAGTCTATCAATGAGAGGAAGGGGGAAACTATCATTCGGGCATCCTTTGTTTAAGTCGGTGTAGTCGACACACATTCTCCACAAGACCTTTTGAAGCAGGAGACTTTCCTTGGTCGGATTTTTCTTAACAAGAACAACACTTGCTACCCATGTTGGGTAATTGACTTCACGGACGAAACCTATGTCCTTGAGTTTTTCAACTTCTGCTTTCATCGCCTCGTATCGTTCAACATCATAAGATCTTCGCTTCTGTTTTACTGGTTTGGTCTTGGGATCAATACTCAAGTGGTGACAGATGATATCGGGAGAGATGCCCGGCATATCTTTATATGACCAAGCGAAGACCTCGGCGTTCTCTTGCAAAAAAGGAGATCAGCGACAACCGAAGGGGTGGTGACAAAGTGGTGCCAATCTTCACCATGCGATCTGGATGGTCTTTGGAGATAGAGACATTCTCTAACTCTTCAGCGGGTTGTGCTTGCTGGGTGAATGAGTCATCTCGAGGGTCGTCGGGTTGACTGTTGCCATCATGAAGATCCGAGTTGGCTTCATCTGGACTGGTCTTTACTACCTGGTTATGTATAGAAAGGGTCTCCTTGGGGACAGGCAGGTGTTGTTGCTTAACTGAAGTGTTGTACATGATCGAGCACTAAGTTGATCTCCCCTGATGTATCCATTACCGAAAGGGGTTGGAAACTTCATCAACAACATATGTGTGGATACCATGGCCTTGAGATCATTGATGCCTGTGCGCCCAAAGATGACATTGTATGCCGTCGGACAATTGACCACTAGGAAGTTAGTGGTAATATTAGCTGTGTAGGGGTCTGTACCAATGGTGAAGGGTAAGTGTATACTCCCTAAAGGTTGCACGATATCGCCAGATAAGCTTATCAGAGGAGAAATCGAGCTATCGAGCAAGTGTTCAGCTACATTAAGTGCCTTGAAAGCTTCAGCAAACATGATATTGACTGAAGCACCTGTGTCTATCAGGATTCGTTTCACATCAAAATTTGCTATGTGAGCCTCCACGATCAACGGATCGTTGTGAGGGTAGATGATACCTCTTTCTTCCTCAGGGTAGAAACATATTGGATCCCAGTTAGGTTTTTTATACTTGCCTCCCCTGATGTCTTCCATGTGAAACACTTGATGGCCATGTCTCAAAGTTCGTTCACTGTTTTTCATGGCCCTATTGGAAGATTCGGACATGGGTGTGCCGCCGCTTATGGAGTATATCACATTCACCTGGCGTTGGTTACGGTTATCCCTTGGAGGGTGAAGGAGGAACTGATCAATTTTTCCTTCACATGCCAAAGCTTCGATATGATCACGGAGGATGATGCATTTCTCGCCGTCATGGCCATTATACTCGTGGTAGCAGCAAAACACACCCGTGTTCTTCGTGGACTTGTAATCTGGCTGCCTTGGCTTTGGCTTTGGTATCATGTAAGCTATACTGGGGTAGATGGCCGCGCATGTAGCGTTCAAAGGTGTGTATGTCTCATACCTCGGGGTAGGGCCTGTCTTGACACGCGATTGGCCCAATGTGTTAACTGCCTGGGGATAGGTGTTATTGTGACGATATACTGAGTTATCGTGATAGTGCCCCTTATTCTTTTTATTAAAATGAGATTGGTAAGGATGGAAATCTTTCCTTTTGCCTTGGGATTGATATGTCTGCTGACTTGGCGAAGCATTAAATGAGGCCGAGGGGTGTGCTGCTACCGTTTGGAAGGTTGAGGTCTTTTCATTCGGTTGGATCTGGCCTCCACTCCCTACTTGCTGATAAGGGGTGACTGTAGGGGTTTCCCTTGATATGTCTTTGCCTCGGCAGAGGCATGGTTGTAAGCTTGTGCCATCACCTCAGAGTAAGTCTTCCAAGTGTTGGCATTGATCATGTACTTGAAGAAACAGTCACGTAAGCCTGCCGTGAAGGCCTTGAGGGCGGTCTTGTCATCTGCCTCAGCGCAGCGGGAATACTCATGGCTAAAGCGGCCAGCATACTTTCGTAATGACTCGTCCGGCTTCTGGCGAATAGTGTACAAGTCATCTGCGGAATGCAAGCGATCGGTCTGGAAGATGTGTTGAGAGACAAACAACTTCCTTAACTCTTCAAATGAGTCTACTATCTCGGGTGGAAGACGGCAATACCAGTTTAAAGTTCCGGCAGAGAGGGTGGAAGGGAAGAGAAGGCACCGTTCTTCATCGGTGTGTCTCCGGTATACCATGGTGGACTCAAAGAGGTTAAAGTGTTCAATCGGGTCTTCCCTTCCAGTATAGAGTTGTAAGTCAAGCTTCTGCTTTGTCTTCGCTTTGAGGGGGGTGTTGAGGATCCTTCTTGTGAGGGGGCCAGGCCTGGGTTGGTTCCAGTCAGGTATCTCGGCTTGACGTTCAGCCTTCAACTTGTTTACTTCCTCCAAGAGCTGTAGGACGAGGGGGTCCTGAGTGGAGTCGTGCATCACTGAAGTTTTCTTCCGTAAGTCCCCATCGCCTCTTGGAAGTAGGAAAGTTTGATCAAGATAGCATGATTTTTCCTTGGACTCGTCACACTAACTCCTAGAGTGAGTATGTCGAAACATTTCCGAGTCCCCTGTACCTTCATGTTCTTCTGGGACTTGTTGCCCATTCCCTAGATTAACTGCTGGCTTGGGTCGTGGGAGAGGACCGAGTCTTTCAGAAACTCTTGGGTCATTGATCTTCGAGCTTATGTGGATGGGATTCTCCCGACGTTGCTTTAGGAAGTCTCGACAATCGCGATAGACGACTTTTGATCCTTCCACTCATTCTGTGAGGAGGTGTTTTCCTCTACTCCTTCTGTTTCAGGTTGAAGCAGCTGGGTTGAGAGAAGTCTCATGTTGATTATCACATTGATGTGTAGCTCGATCCCTATCAGGGATGTCCGTGTTGGATATCGGTGACCCTCGGTGTTGGGGGGCATTCAGATGATTGTTGACCTCAGCAGGGGCGACGAGCTTGTGTGCTTGAGCATGCCTAGCCTCGTGAAGCATCTCGAAAAGTTTTTCATACTGCTCCTGGAGGACCTCGTTCCTTATCACTATCTTGTTGTTCTGAGCTTCTAACTCATCGACTTTAGCTTGAAGAGTAACTCTATTTCCTTCCTGCTTTCGTTGGTTCATACTAGGTCCAATGGGGGTGTCATTCTGTGTGCTATGGCTTATTTCGCTCCCCATGTTGGAGAGAGATGTTTGGCCAAAAGAAAGTGTACGAGTGGTGGAAACCAGCTTAACAAAGCTGAAGAGAGTGGGAGTAAGTGTCTTTCCCACAGACGGCGCCAAATGTTGATGCACAAAATCAGCGTGGACTTTGGTACAACAAAAAGTGTCAGGTTTGTGACCTTCGCTTGGTTGCTTCGATCACTAGTGAAGATAAGTACGTAAATGAATAGGGACAGGGAAGCAAACACAAGATGTACGTGGTTCACCCAGATCGGCTACGTCCATGCAGTAGAGGAGTTCTCATTAATTGTGAAGGGTTTACACAAATACATAGGTTCAAGCTCTCATTTTGTGAGTTCTAATGAATAGTTTAGTACAAAATGACATTAGAGATTATTGTGGGAGAATGATCCCTATTTATAGAAGAGAGTTTCTAGTTTTGTTCTAACATTGACACGTGTCGTGTTGTGATTGGCTTCTGATGTTGACACGTGTCGAGCTGTGATTGGCTTCTGATGTCGACACGTGTCGCATTGTGATTGGCCTCCTGGTTGAAGGGAAGCTCTTCTAGGTCCTTGACGGTATAACGTTGACCGGTGCTCAGTAGTTTCGGGATTGGTCAAGTATGGTACAAACAGGACATTTTTCATATAACAAAGTGGTGCATTTTTAAAAATAAATGGGTACATTGTTAATAAATTATGGTGTCAAAAAAATATGAGTACAGATAAAAGTTTGAAAAATATGGACACAAAAAGAAATTAATATATGAGTACAAACTAAAACTGAACAGAAAATTGGCACAATTTAAAAAGAAAAAAGGTTACAAATTAAAATGGGTACAAACTAAATACATATATATGATGCCAAATTTAGCCATAAATATAAATATATTAAATGTAACGTTTCTAAACACTAAATGAATAATTTAGAAATAAAATTTAATTATATTGATATGTAAAATATTTTATTATTGAAATAATTAATGATGTTTATTAAAACCAATGGACCTTGATTAAAATTGAAAATGAATAAGGTTTCAATTAATGGAGTTGAAAAAGAGGGATGGAAACCAAATTTTCATTTTGCTTTCGATCCCTAATCAACCCAATTGTTAGACTGAAACTTTGTTAGTTTAAATATTTTGATTGACACATCCCGACCCAGAGGATCAAGGCATGTTGGCCGTCACGTGAGCGTGACGTAACCATAAGTGCGACACGGAAGCAAGATATAACAGAATACGAAGGAATTCAAACCAATCTCTAGTAGAACCACCTACTAGAATAAAAGGATGAGTTATAAAGTAACCACATAAATTCAGAGCATAGGTTTAAGTGCAGTCAAGTAGGACCAAAATAAAATACATCACCCACAGGTGAGTCCTACATGCAGAACGTCTGTCAGAATGCCGAAAAAGACCTCGAGAGCCACCAACTGCTAACTAGAACCTGGAGGAGCGCAAAACAAAGATGAGTGGGTCAGTAAAATCAAAGATTTTCCAAAACATTTCATTTAAAACATTTCTAACCCCTCACCGTAAAACCTGTATACTTTCCCAGAAAAATAGTATATAAACATATATATACACATATCATCAAAACTTAGCTCATATCCATCAACATAACATCTCAGAGATAATATGCCACGACATGCCAAATATAATCAGAAATGCATCAATATCAATCAGGTGAAATAATAAATCAACCGGAGACCCTACAATGGTCTTGTACGGCTGATTCTAAAGCTCAACATCCCACTCAGCCGGAGTCACCACGGTGACCTATACGGCACTACACTGCACATCACTCGGAACTACGTATAGTAGTCTGTACGATGAAAGGTGTATAAATACGCTCTAGTGCTTCTCTCATCAATCATCAGCGCGCATAACTAAGGTCACCCACTAGTCGGAATCACATCTAGTGATCTATACGACTAGCATGTCGGAACCCTCACATGGTTTGTACGACATCCACCTACTTGGATCCAAGACGAGCGTGCGGTGTGGTGAATAATCATATAAGCACTAACACCTAGGGTGCAGGTTATGAGCTTTCAATGCAATTCTCATAAAATAACTCATCTGAATAATATAAAAACTCACTTGTGCGTCCACCGCGTCAATTAACATATATATGCATCAATTATTAAACTAAATATCTCAACATTTTCATGCATGGCAATTTAAATCATAATTTTCATATAAACGTATTTTCTGGGAAAAACAGTTGTATATAGGTAATACGAAAACAAAACTGCCCACTCACTGATAAGTCGATGGGTCGTAACCCCCGTGACGTCCCTGGATGCGCTCGTCCTCGGGATAAGTGTCACCTATATGCGAAACAACTATAAAAACGTTAATTTAAACACATAACCAACAATTCGAAATAACTTCTCATACGATGCTCAAATTGGGTATATGAATATACCACATCGACCTACTCGACGTCACGGACGTCGAGTAATTTTTAGAAAAATTTTTGGAGGCCGCACGAGCCCCCACGCGCCAGGACAGGCACGGGGACACGCGCCCCCATGCGCACCATCTTCAACCTCGGGCTCGCCGGACTGAACTTTCCGGCGGCCGGTTTCCGGCCAAACCTTGAACGTCTCGTTCTCCTTCGTTTCTCAACCATTTTCTTCGTATTTTATACCAAAATGAAGCCCCAAACATGTAGAATCACGATACACTACTTTTAAGCTTTAAAAACAACTAAATCTCACCGGAAAAATTCAAGCAAAACCGGCCAAACTTAACCCTCGTGATCCCGACGTCCAAATCCTTCAAACGAAGCACTGCGAGCTTCCTTGGGACCTCACTAAGCTCACTATAAGCTTAGAATTCCCTGAAACACAACATTTCACATGTGCATGAACAGTGACCAAAAATGGGGGTTTCAGATTCACGTGAAATCGAAGGTTCTACGTCCTAAAACCAGTACCAATCAACTCAAAACATCTCAAGGATGAAGATTCTTACCTTGGTTACCTCGATCCACTGAGTTTTGGGGGATTTTGGGTGAGGCCGTACAATATGGGTGTGAGAGAGAGGGTGCGTCGAGATGGAGGAGAGAGAGAGCTACGGGTAGAGAAAGGGAGAGTGTGAGGGTTTAAATGTCCACATTCAATCCACACCATCCATTTTTTTTTTAAATCCCTAACCAAAATAACAAGAACCAAATTAATAAGCCAACTTATCTTATTTATTTTCTTCCAAAACATATCTAAGATTTGACCAAAAAATGTCACACACCCACATACCTTAATGCCCGTTAAGGGCAATTCCGTCATTTCACGTCCTGAATAAGAAAATCTCGGGACGGGCTGTGACATTGATTGAGGTCCTTAACATCATTTAAAAGATTTAACTCATGCATTTATGCATTTAATGTCCCACAAATCATGACATTTTAAAAAATTCAAATAATATTTTTAAAATATAATAAATGCTTAAAAACAAATATTAGAGTAGTATTGTTCTTCACAAAATTATAGCAAGAAACAATGTACCCACATAATTACTAACATATTTTACAAAATAACTACTGATACATTTTAAAACATAAAATAAATACATATAATTAGCATGGGTGTTACATCCCAGCTTGGACCCCCATCACATCCCGAGCTCGACTCCACCGTAGCACAATATTGTCCGCTTTGGGCTCTGACCACATCCTCACTGTTTTGTTTCTGAGAACTCACACGAGAACTTCCCAGTGGGTCACCCATCAAGGGATTGCTCTCACGTGAACTCATTTAACTTCAGAGTTCCGATGGAACCCGAAGCCCGTGAGCTCCCAAAAAGCCTTTGTACTAGGTAGAGATGAGAAAATACATATAAGGCTTACAGGATCCACTCCCCTGGGCAATGTGGGATGTTACAATTCACCTTCCTTAGGGGCCCCGACGTCCTCGTCGGCACACCTCCGACCAGGGATTAGCTCCTGTAAGCCTTATATGTATATTCTCATCTCTACCTAGCACGATGCCTTTTGGAAGCTCACTGGCTTCGGGTTCCATCGGAACTCCGAAGTTAAGCGAGTTCGCTCGAGAGCAATTCCATGATGGGTGACCCACTGGGAAGTTCTTGTGTGAGTTCCTAGAAACAAAACCGTAAGGACGTGGTCGGGACCCAAAGCGGACAATATCATTCTACGGCGGAGTCGAGCCCGGGATGTGGTGGGGGCTGGGGCCGGGATGTGACAATTCACTGGCTTCAGGTTCCATTGGAACTCCGAAGTTAAGCGAGTTCGCGCAAGAGGCCTCGTGCTAGGTAGAGATGAGAATATACATATAAGGTTTACATGATCCACTCACCTGGGCGATATGAAATGTTACAATGGGTACATTTAGCAAAATTTAAAATGGGAACAAATAAATTAAAAAATATGGGTACAAGTACAAATAAAACTTTAAAAAATATGGGCACAAAAAGAAGTTAATATTATAATATATGGGTACAAATTAAAACAGAAAAGAAAATTGGTACAAATTGAAAAAGGCTTGCAAATTAAAAATGAGTACAAACTAAAAATAAAAATATATGATAAAAAATTTATCCATAAATATAAATTTACCAAATGTAACACTAAATGAATATATTTAGAAATAAAAAATATTTTAGTATTAAAATAATTAATGACTTTTATTAATTCCTAAGGGATCTTGATCAAAAATTGAAAATGAATAAGGTTTTAATCAATGAAGTAGCAAAAAAAGGAATGAGAACCTAAATTCTCCTAAAAAGAAAGGGACCAAACTATTACATGCCCAATTACAAGGGTGCAATATAATTACCTTCGTGTCCTAAAATTAATGGTGTTTAATCCCTTCACAGTAGTTTAAGCGAGTTGATTCATATACATAGGAACTTTTGTTAAATTTTTTTTTATTAAAGTAAAGAATTTTATTAGATTCGAATGGACATGTTTACATCAGTAGCCAAAGCGTTAAAATAACCATTGGCTTAAAATAGTCTCATTCATAAGAGCCCCCTCCCATAAGGCGAAAGAGGTCACTAGATGTGCTGCCACATTACAAATACAAGGAATTAGGTACCTTAAGTTTGATTCCTATAATAATATTGCTACAATAACGTGAATTTGATAAAAGTGAATTCTATCCATGAACATGCACTAGTTTTAGAATTATGGATCTATACCAGGTCATATACTTCTCGCGGAAAAATACACCAAAAGATGAAAAAACCTTAACAGCTTCAAAAGCTTTTATTCTGTTGAATGAAAACCTCAATCTTACAACTACTAGGCAGGGGCCGTTACTTGCACGAACATAATCTTCCGAAACCAGCGAGCAGCACCGAACCACCAACCTGAGAGCAGCCAAAAGTTTTCCCCTTGAAGTGCTATTAATAAGCAATCAATGATGCACGGTCACTTCTTAGTCCGCTCTGGATTGCCCTGATCGAGAAGACAAGATGATGCCAACAATGAGGCCGTACAGGGCCAGTGCTTCAGCAAAGATGAGAATGAGGATCATCCCAACAAAGAGTTTTGGCTGCTGTGCATTAGCTCTGCAAAACAAGCTCGGTTACTCCGGAGGTGCTTCACTAATTATAATTAGGTCGAGACTACCATGTGGAGACTATAGAGGATTATCGATCTCAAATCACATAGAAACATTTAAGGAAAGATTAGGGGATATCTATGAAGCACAACAACCAATAAAAACTTTAGTTGTTCTGCACTTCTGCTCTCAAGTGATGAAAACTAGCTTCACAGAGCCATGAAAACTTTACGAGCCATCTTTTCATGTTTACTGCTATTGACCCACGCTGCCAAATTAGAGTAAAACACTATACCAGTTGTCTACCAAATTATACTAGTTACAAACTCCGTCACTGTTACTACTTTCTGAGAAGTGTGATAGATACACATGAGACATTAGAATCATATTCAGGGCACTACAGATTACAGTTATACCGAAACACCATACTAGTTGTCAAAGACAACTTTAATATTAAATCTCAACTGATTCCAAGCCCTAATAAGAATCAATCTCAATAGTTGTTCTTGAGAATGATATTTTCATCTTACATTTCAAACATACATTGACATTTGGACCTATATTCAGCGAAATATGTTTTACTAGAGTTAAGATACTATTCTGACCTTGGACTTTATAACTTTTCACATTGCCACAAACATTAAATTTATCAGCCCATGAATATTTTACAATGTTTTCACTATCCATTTCCAGACCAAGATTTATCATTGATTTTTGTTCTAATCTGTCACAGCTTTAAGTTACTATCCTTGTATTGGACTTCAACTTTCCATATTAAAATGAACTCTGAGGTTTAATATCCTTCCTTGGATTTCCAGTTTACAATGACAATACTAATGATAATCCTCTATCAGACCAATCTCTTTATCTTTAAATTTAGTCTTGGGTGAAAATCTGCTTTGCAAGTTCAGTGCAAATGGAGGCCAAAATGAGTTAGGGGTGAGGATCGGAGATCAGGAAATACCAAAGAGCGACCGCTTTCGCTACCTAGGATCTATCTTGCAAAAGAACAGAGAATTAGATGGAGACCTCAACCGTAGAATACAAGCTGGATGGATGAAGTGGAAGAGTGCATCCGGCGTGTTGTGCGACCGCCGTATGCCACTGAAGCTCAAGGGAAAATTTTATAGGACGTCAATAAGGCCGGCGATGCTGTATGGCATAGAATGTTGGGCTGTGAAGCATCAACACGTACATAAAATGGGTGTAGAGGAGATGAGGATGCTTCGTTGTATGTGTGGGCACACGAGAAAGGATAAGATTAGGAATGAGGATATCCGAGGTAAAGTAGGAGTAGCCGAAATTGAAGGAAATATGAGAGAAAACTAGTTACGGTGGTTTAGACATGTGCAAAGAAGGCGTACTGACGCTCCGGTTCAAAGATGTGACTACAGGACAGAGGTTCAAAGCCAAAGGGCTAGAGGAAGACCTAGGAAAATTTTGGAAGAGACCCTAAGAAAAGACTTAAGAGTACTTGGATCTAACGGAAGACATGACACAGAACTGAGCACAATGGCGTTCTAGGATTCATATAGCCGACCCCACTTAGTGGGAAAAGGCTTTGTTGTTGTTGTGAAAATCTGTTTTGCATATTAATTCCGGAATTAACAATAGGTTAAGTAATTCGGTTCATAGTGACAGTGAGTAACTAAAAGCTGACCAACGAACTCTATAACCCAGAAGTTGATGTAAGAAACATATAAAAGAAAGGGAAACAAGAAAGACCACCATTGCTATTTGTGCAGTTAGATCAACTTTGTTCACTGCTGTAAAGCATGTTTATAGGATAAATGGCCACCCTAATTATTATCTGCCTTTGATAAAAGGACAGTACTAATCGAAAAGAAACAGAAAAAGGGGTACTAATTTGTACAGGATCTACTCCAATGATACTTAATTTTTAGCGTCTAGCTATAGCATACAAAAAAATAAAAAATAAAAAAAAACACCAGCAAGCAACAAGAAACAATTATGTATATGCATATGCACTCAAATGGCAGAACTTATACCTTACACCAGCGTCGCCAACAATACCAATTGCCATTCCAGCAGAGAGTCCAGCGAGACCGCAAGCAAGACCAGAAGAGAGATGTGCATAACCATCAAAGAGGTAGTATGACTTGGCCTTTGGGTTAATCCCAGTACTGATGATAACAGCAATAATAAGGCCATAAATACCCAAAACTCCAGCCATAACGACCGGAACAATGGATTTCATCACCAGCTCAGGCCTCATCACCCCCATGGATGCCACACCAACACCACTCTTTGCTGTGCCATAGGCAGCTCCCATACCTTAAAAAAAAAAATCCCCAACGAAGCCGCCGTCATATCAAGCACACGAAACCTATATTTGGAATTCTAAAATTTTGGGCAATGCATGAACATATGATGTATAAACCAAGCGAAACAGATCAATCAGCCTCTTTTGAGTAATGGGGTTTGAGATCCATGTTAACAAACTCCAGAAAGCATATCATCTGACCATTAAATGAATAATAATAGTCACATTTAGCTCCTTTCTAGCAAAAGATTTGTACTTTCAGGGTCCCAAATGATAATTAACCAAAAATTAAGCAAGAAAATCCAAGTTAACTTCACTTACTTCCTTGATATTATAACAACCAAGTTCAATTGACAGCCGAATGGAGCAGATGATCAAATTCAAAGTAGATCTAAACTTTCTCGGGAGCCAAAGACATTGCAAAGAGAAAAACACAGAGAAAAAGCGAGATTGAAGTTAGAGTTTGGTTACATGAGAAAACGAGGGCAGCAGCAGCGCCGAGGAAGCCGAAGAACGGCGCCGTTTCATCGCCACTGAATGTTGAAGACATTATGGAGCGTGGATCTGGGACGACGTCGTCGCAATATCTTAGAAGAAGTTTGGGATCTCCGATCTTTCTCTCTGCGTTCTTCTTCAGTGGTCGTTGGTGTGTCTCGTGCTGAACCAAGCGAAAGTTGTCGACAGGAATCGCTTAACTGCTTTATAATTTGTTGTCTCCCTCAGTAGTTGCAAGCTAAGTATACCCGAATCCGAGTTGTTTTTTTTTTTAACAAACGATATTATATATTCTATCAAAGATGTCGAAGGCCATTTTTCACTCTCAAAGCTGGTAGCATTGAATGTAAAGTACTTTGGTGTTTTTGGAGGTAAGGTGATCATAAATTTTCATCAAAATCACCGTCTTAGTTAGGCTTAGTTAGGCTAATCTAGATTCACCGCCCATATATTTTGGATTATTTTCTAAAAAGTAATTCAATGTCGGCTTCAAATGAAGACATAAGAAGCATTGAAGAAGGAAGTAAAAGGTTGATAGATACAAGTTAAATACGCAAAGCAAAGGACACACGAATCATTCAACGAAACAAACTACAAGTTTCAAACCAAAGTTCTTTGGCTCTACTTGTTTCATTTCTTCTTCCTTACCAAAAGACCACTTGAAACCAGGACTTTAGAACTCTAGGAATCCTTTCCTTTAGACTCTAAGACCAATTAAAATTTGCTCTACTACTATATCTTTGTGTAGTATTGATTTACCGGGCATTAGATAAGTTTGTCTCTTTGGATGAAACCCGTTTGTATCATACTTGACCAATTTCAAAACTACCAAGCACCGGTCAACTTCATGCCTTCAATGACCCACTGAGGGGTTTATGTTGAGGCACCGCTGCTGAAGCACAAGAGTTTTCCTCCAATCAGGAGGCCAATCATAGCACGACACATGTCAATATTAGAATAAAGCTCATAGAGTCCCACATCGATTGCGGACAAAAGCTAAAGACTCCCCTCAACTATAAAAGAAGACCATTCTCCTACAGTTAATTCCTAATGTCATTATTGTACTTAAACTAGTCATTATAACTCACTAATGATGATTATGCATGAACCTATGTATTTGTTTAAACCTTTCATAATTAATGAAAACTTCTCTACTCCGTGAACGTAGCCAAACTTAGGGTGAACCACGTACATCTTGTGTTTGCTTCCCTATCCCTATCTCTATCTCTTTACACATCATCATCACTAGGTGATCGGAGCAACCGAGCGAAGGTCACAAACTTGACACTTTACATTGTTCCAAAGTCTCACTGATTTTGTGCATATCAACAAAACCCTTTACAGAAAGCAACTTTTCCAATATGATGGTCTTGAATTCTTTCCGATCAGAGTTTTATATATTGTTTTAAGTTCATTCGTGTATGTACTTTACTTATCTTGTGACATTCGGTATTATCAATATCAATTTCAGTTCTCTACTGACTGCTCTTGTTACTTAATGTCTTTACCTTTTGTTGTGAATGATGGTAGTGTGTTTGATTATGTCCAACCCCATCTTTGTAGTTTCTGGTATAATATCGAAAAACAATTAAAGTCCTTAACATACAAAAGGAGCCAAATTTGAACCAAGCTTTGATATAATCATTTGATAAGGGAGTTTTATTTCCTTGTGGCACAAGTATCACATATACATTTATGTATGTATTCTAAATACATATTATTCTGTTGGCAAAAATCAATGGTGACACGCCTTACAAACAACAAATCAAAAGATTCACTAAGCTTATTCGAAGGCCAAGTGGTGAAGCCTACAAATAATGAGAATCAAACTACTTAGCACACCAATGTGTCGATTGAACATCACATTCACAAGTGACATATTATCATGAAATTGTACAAGAATATGTACATGTCTTGGGATCAGTTCTTTCCAAATATTCATTTTCTTTCCTTCATTTCCCAATCTTATGGTTATTATTATCAACAATGGATTCTGCTATTGTCTCCAAGTCTTCCAGATCATGTTTCAACGTTTCCACCTATTATTTTAAAATAATAGAGTTATAAATCAGTCAAATGCGCATATAGATGCTAAAAAAACCCAAAAAAAAGAAAGGAAAAAAAAATTGAAGCACATAAAATGTAAATAAAGTATACGAAGAAATTAATATGGGGGATGAATTGCCATTGCAAGACCTTGTGAATGAAATCTTCAGCTTGTTTAGCATCTTTAGCAGCCACTTCGAAAACATGTTCTGCCAGTAAAACCTTTTCCTTTAGTTTGGTATTATCAGGGAGTTCGTCGGCAACGTCCTCGGACACCTTCTCCGCCACAGTTGCCACCCTTTCCACAACCTCGGCTACTTTCTCTACCTCTTCCACAACCATTTCTGCCTCTCCTGTACAAAACAAATTTATTTTCGATTTGTATTATTTATTGATCATATGTACATGACCAGTTCAAACGAAAAAGATTTTCCGTACGTTCAATCCTTTTGAGTTTTCCCCAATTCTGAGTCCAAAGAGGAAGGATTAGTGCCAATATAGATCCCAAAATCCATTTTACCCTGCATGTTTTGGATACTAAATTAGAAGCGTACTTTAGTATCCATTGGTTTGTCAGCATGTTAAAATATTGGTTTATAGCATGTATACTTTTCCAAACAAAGAAAAAATAGATATAGCTAGAGAGATAGAATCATAGAAACTTTGATCTGGAGACTAAAAAAAAGTTAGATTTCTAATTTGAAGAACAATTAATGCAGGGAAAGACGAGAAATCATGCAGGATCAGACGCTAATCGAGTGAGCTGGTTCTATTTGGTCTTCTTTGGAAGATCTATGGACAAAATTTTACATGTTTGAGAATCAATTCATACCTTTGACCGATGCCGAGCCTAGTAGGAGTTGCTGCTGGTTGTAATTGTTGAGCCTTTTCCTTTCCACTGTTTACCCTATAATATATGAGTGTAGAATTATCAAGCAGAAAAATTATTCATTTTTCTATCATCTGGAAGAGAAAACTAATGTTTAACGGAGGAGATCAACTAGTGTATAATTTGAGACCATTAATCAAAGACTAATCCTTACATTTTTGTATCGAGTTTTGTCCATGGTTTGCTGTTGACACTTAAATACCGTAAACCTTGCTGTATCGAATAACCCTGGTCAACCTTAGAAACTGCTGTAGCTGGGAACGGTCCAGGCGATGCATTGCCAGTCAAAGATCTATTGCGACGAAGTAGTTCAAGAATGCTTCTCAATTTGTTGAAACCCCAGAACTCATTCCTAGGCATATTGATGAATTTCCACTCTAATTGTCACCTGCCTGAGATGTTAAGTAATGATCTCTGAATATGTTCAAGGATGATCGATGGCTCAAAGTCGACCATATTATAAGTTTATTTATATGGATAGGTTTTGAAGGGTTCTACCTGCCTTGCTCATGCCATTTACGTGTGGAGATGTTTGCAGGAAAAACACTTGAATATTTATGTACAAGCAAGCCAAGGGATGACGTGGACGTTGATTACTTGGTCACTTCAAAGTTCAAGCTAAGGTAGCTTGCAAAGGAAACGCTTTAGCACACGTTGCTTGCAAGTAAAAAACACCATTCTTATTCAAGGCTTAGTAGATACGGACTTGACATACACATTCCATCACTCCATCTCTCAAGATGGAACTCTCTCTCGCGTTTCGGCGAAATCTTGTTGGAGCACAGTCAGAATTTAAGCGATGTAACAATATAAAAGTATAACAACAACAAATTCAATATAATAGTCGAAACTAAAGTTATAGCAACTTTATTAATGATCTAACAATATAAGTATGATACAACAATAACTAACGGATTGATATGATTCGATATATAGTATCAGATACTTATGATTAATTCAAATCAACTTCTAAGACCATAAATATGCATACATACAAATCTTATAACAGTATATGAAAATGAGATCGAAACTAACAATAAGAAAAAGAAGTGAGTTTCCAAAACTGACAATATGAATAGATAGAGGCTTGCAGATTGTTGCAATGTCCTCTATAGACAGAATTTCGCATCTACTCGGGTACTTGTACTTCGTTAGGCCTTGTCCACAAGGATTACTCTTAATCTAATCCAAGTCCTAGCACCGGGAACTTGAATGTGGCGAACGTTCAAGTGTTTTTCTCAAGAAAAATATAATAGAATGATATTGGAAAGATAGGGTCTTTTGTTGATGTATTTTGTGCTTGGAGAAGGTTGCGTTTACATAGACTTGAAACACCTTTCTTGAGCAGCCGTTGCGACTGTCAAGAGCAGTTATATCCTTTCTGGTAAAGATGAAATTCCTCAAAGTCCAATTCAAAATTGAATTTGAATTGATGTTTATAAGGTGCATTGATAAAAAAAACCAATGGCTTTTGTTTCAAGTCACCGGAGCCCAAAAGCCCAAAGGCCCAAGGCTCAACCCTCAACCTTCGTTATGTGAGGAAAAACCTAGTTTATTTTTCATTCAAAACTCCTACAAATCTGTTGCTCCACAACCGTCGTTAGGCCAACCTCTGCTCTATTCTCTTTGTCTCGGCAAGCGCTTCTGTTTGTTGGCAGTGATTAGCTTTCTCTTCATATAAGTGAAAAGTTTTAATTTCAAATTAAAGAAATTACGAATCCCAACCAATTGTACTAAACAAAAAAAAAAAAAAAAAAAAAAAGAAACTTGATATAACTTTAATTTTTTGAGCCAATAGTAGGAATAGTCCAGTTTATTAGAATATGTCCAATTCTTTAAATTTAATTATTTTATTATCAATAATTATCTCTTAAATGAAAAAATTTATTGTTAGAATCAAATTTCTTCCTAATTATCTCTTTGATTATTTCTTTTTATTTATTTGTTATTTCTTGTTCTTCCTCGTGCTTTAACTCATTTATAAATTTTATTTTATTTTTTATAATCAACCTATATCACAGGTTAATTGTATTTATATACCTATATGACATATTCTTTTTCATAGTCAACGTGTCACAGATTAATATATCTTGCTTGTAGGTATATTATGTTTTTTTTTCTACCTTTTAGTTAGGTTTCATATCTCACTTATAAGTATAATATACATTCATATATTTGCTACTTGAGTTAGGGTAGAATGTTTTGCAGATAGATTTATGTTAGTATATCAATTTTTTTTTTGTTATAAGATATTAATAGATATTTTGGAGTTGAAAAATGTATAATATTAAAAGATTTTAATTGATTTTTAATATTTTTAGAAAATATAAAATGAGTATAAAAAAAATAAAAACATATAATTTATTAACTGGACTCACTCCTAAAAACTCTCTATCTTTTTGGACCAAAATCTAAAAGCCCCAAAAAAAAAATGTAACAAAAGAGAATATAGACCCCACTAAACAAAAGAGAGTATAGACCCTACTATACATGCTAAAATATTAAAAAGGGAATATTGACCCAATAATCAACTTCATCCATCTAAATCAACCTATAAATATATGCAGATTTTCTAAAAAAAAAGGGTTAAATCAACCTATAAATATATGGGTTAGGATTCGGGGCACACATTTTTTACTCACATTTTTATGGAGCTCACTCCGAAATGTATTTCAATTATCCAAATATCTATCTTTTAATCATTACCTCAAAGATCATGTCTACCAAAAATCACGTAAATTTGAAACCGTATTCGTCCATTTCCTCAATTACAAATGAATGTCTTAATGGTTTTGAAACTGTATTTGTCCATTTCCTCAGCTACAAATGAATGTCTTAATGGAGTTCACCTTTGGAGGGGGTTCAATGTTAGCTTTTCGCATCTCACATGGGGTGTGATGCTTACTTGTCTAGGTACTTGTAGCACCTATCTTCCTTCATTAGCCTCTCAATGTATTCTTTCTATTTTATGCAACTATTAGTTGTGTGGCCTGGAACATGATGGAATTGTTGGAAGTATGCCCACAAAGCCACTCATTTGATGTAATAGCTTTTGGAATACTTATTGTATTAAACTATTATATGTTTAATGAAGGGCAAAGTTTATTGTTAATCACTATTTATTGTATCATGTGTTTAAGCAATAAGGGAATCCAAGGAATGTATTTGATCTAAGAGAGAAGTGATTTAAGTAAGTTAGATTAACGAGACATTTCTCTTATATTCATTCCTAAAACGTTCCTAGCCATATGATTGCCAATTGGGCATTGACAATCCGCTAAGGTTAGTATGTGTTATGTCAACTCAAGCGTGAGTATGACTAGTCTCAAGTCATTTAGTGTTGGACACTAAGACAAACACATAGGTGCTTGAAAGAGTAATCAAGTACATTGAACAACGATCAAAAGAGAGTTCGAACATACATGTCATGTAAGAACTCGTAAGTTGCAATATGCAAAGTAGTCCTTTGACTTGAGGCATCATAGATGTCTAATGGTTAGGTCCTTGATCTTTGATCATGTCAAAGGCATTCCATCGAGAGTGTCCACGACATTGTTGGGGTCAAGCTATCTAGTCATGTAGGCATATGAATGCACAACAAGGGATCTTTAACCTTCCATGGTGGAAGGAGAATACTCTAAGATATGATTCGGGAGTCTTTGGCCAAAGCATACGAATATGACTTAGGAAGTATGTTCCAAATCATATTCAACTGAATCATATAGATAAGTATTACATTGGATAGTAGACATGAAACAAACTATCACTCAAACAATATGATTAAGAGTATTGTATTAGAGAATGACCGTATTGCGTTGTAGTTGTAACTGGATAGGTTCTCCAACTACTTCTACTTAGCTTGGGTAACCATGACATGCTGCTAAGTGTCACTCATGGTTTGTGGAAGTCCTGAAGATTAGCAAACACTAATCTTCAACGAAGGGAGAATTCAAATGTTGTTTCAATTCACAATCGATCGTTAAGAGTAACAATCGCCCACTGCCTCGCTAATTGGAACCTAATGGATCGTACACTGAGTAGGATGAAAGTGAAGAAATATAAATGAGATGGATAAGCAATTAAATGGTTTAATTGAGAATGGTCAAGATTAATTAATTAGTTAATTAATTTTACGAAAGGTTCGTATTGGGCTTTTAAGTTGGTTTTGGGTTTCGGGGCCCAAAAGTGTTTTGGCCCACAAAGCCCATTATGTTTAAGTTGTATGACAACTAAAACAAAATGGGCAATTATCCCAATAACAATGACAAGGCCGGCCATAAGGGAGAGTGGATGCAAACTTGAATTAATTACAAGTTTGCCACTCAAATGTGATGTAGTATAAAGTTAACTTTATAGCTATTTTCTCATTAGGGTTTTCTTTGAGGCAAAGAGGTGAAACATTTTCTCTCTTTTCTCTACAAGGAGGCCGGCCACTTAGAGAGGATTTAGCTAGCAATATTTTCTTCTCTAAGTCATCCATTTCATCTTCACACTTCATCCTTGGTGTGGAGACTTAGAGACACCAAACCTTTGGTGTTTTTGGAGATCCTTTCCTTACATCCTCAAGGAGCAAAGGAGCACAAAAGGGAAGGAAATCACAAGAAAGATCCAAGGAACTAGGAGGTGACTTGAAGGCTCTCCACTTGGGTGAATCCCTTGTGTAAACAAGGATGAGCTTCAAGGGTAATAAATCTCTAAATCTTACCTTCTCTTTAATGTTGTTAAAGAGTCTTATGGTTCACCATTCACTAGGCTTTGAAAGTCATGGGTTTTAGAATTGTTTTTGAATGCATGCCTACTTTAATGTGTTAATAGTTTGCATATGTGTTCAAATATTCTCACTTGTTCTTAGCTAGGACAAAATTTTTCCTTCAGGAATGTGAAGTACTTTATTTGATTCAACCTGGCGGTGTCTCCCTTCATCTTCATGGGTGGTGGTAGCTTGAACAAGATTCATTTTTCAAGTCACAAAGAATCTGGTTGGTGGCAACTTGGGGACTGACTTTGGCATTGTGCCTTCTTTTACTGGGCAACTGTCCTTGGATTTGTGTTGACTTTGTATTTTAGGTAGTATTCTTAAAAGATATTAATCCCGTGTAATCTTATGTAATCCCGTGTAATTAGTTTTTTTTCCCTATTTACGTTAGGATTGTACACCTTATATATGTACTCTCATTGAAAAGAATACAATTATTATTCAAAGCATTCTCTTCTTCGTATCAGAGCCTAGGTTAGAAAAAAAAAAAGTCAACAGTTTGTTCCCTGACTTGTTCATGTTGGGTTGCTTCTCATCCGTCTTCTTCTAAACTGCATCCGAGTCATTTTGAGACTGCTCGGAAGCTTTTTGGGCTCGTTTAGCTTCATCCCATGGTGCATGCTTTTTAGTCAAAATATAATAGTTTCCCAGGATAAAATCTTCACCCATGATCAACTCTCCAAACAAATGGTGGTCGGCTAGAGTCTTTTTTCTGAATGCTGCCTTGGTTATTGTATAGTCACATTTGACGATATTGGCCTTCTTCGCCATGAGCCTCCTGACATAGTTATGGATAGTCACCTTTGAGTCCTTGTTAAAGTTGAAAAGGTGGTCTTATTTCTTTTTGATTGAGCGATAGGACGAAAATTCCTTAGCGAAAACCAAGAAAAGTTTGTTGAAGTTTTGGATTGATCGTGGCGCCAATGTTGCAACCAGTCTTTTGCTTTCCTTGCGGAGTTGTAGCAAAAATCTTGCACATGAGAGCATCATTGTTCTTGTAAAGGAACATAGCACTGCAATAACGCTTAAGATGTCTTTCCAAATCCTCATCTTTTTCGAATGGAGTAAAGTGAAGCATAGTGAACTTGCGAGGAAGATCTGTTCACTCGATCTCATCAGTGAATGGTGTGCTTTGTCTATAGTCTCAAGGTTGTAGTGCACTATCACGTTCCAAACCCGGAGTCGGTAGACAAATATGACCCCATGCCCGACGTGCGAATAAAAAAAAAAACAACTTCTCTTATAAAAATGACTCCAAAAAACTTTATAGGGTGTACAAAAAGAATAAAAACTTTTAAATCTCTCGCCTAACACAACTCCAGCTCGTCTAGCACGGTCTTGCCAAATAACTCATCTAAAAAGTAGAAGGGTGAGGGATGAGCTACAACCACCGTAACTCATTGAGTAGAATATGTAATATGCCAGTCAAGCGTGTAGTTTTACACAGGCAAGAAAATATGTGTAATATGTCAAATCTTTATACATGTAGTGCCATATCACACCGTCCCTTCACATATTGGTTATTCTTCAAAATATGTAGCTCATCACATGACCCCTAAAATGACCTTTCCGCCTTAATGTCCCCGAGTGCCATACATTTATCCCTCGGATAATCCAACACTGAAGTTCTCATGCTCCATGAACAATTGCAAACAATTCACTAACCAAATATATAATAACTCCAGGAGTACTTCACAAAATCCAACGTGCTTGAATTGAAATAAAAAAATATTTGTAAATAGTGTAAAATCACATGATAACTCATGATTTTCAGTTATCAAATATATATCGATTCTCACATATCGAACCCTACAGAACTTCTCCTTTTATTTCTCTTTCTCTGTATAACTTTCTGTATATATACACACACACACACACACATAATATACATATATATACATATACATATATATACATATATACATATATATTAGGCTCTTTATGCATAGGGATCCTTATTTTTTTTTCAAAAAAATGGGGATTAGAGGTGGGGCCCAAATAGTCTATTTTGTAAGTTTCGATTCATAGATCATTCTTGTAAAAATTCAATTCAATCCGAAATCGTTTGCCTATTTAATTATCAAGATAAAATTCATTGTTTTTTTATATAACAAAGTATTCGTTAATATTTTTGAACCCAATTGGATATTTTAAATATTTATGATTTAGCTAATATTTTGTAAGGATGATCTATGAGGTGCAACTTGAAAAATAGACGGTTCGAATCGTTAAAGTTCAACGTAGTGTATACCCCACAACTAATCCCATTTTTATAAAAAAAAAAATGAGAATCTCTTCACTTAAAGGTTTTCTCTATATATATAATATACACACATACAAAACTATTGCATGCTGGTTACATGCAACATAATAATTGAAGGGAAAGGGTTGAGGAAATGTAAATGAAATGAAGTGACAGAAGGTATTTATATAAGACAGGAGTCGACAAGTATAGCAGGAGCTATCCAATATCATTGGATGATGGACACTTGTTAGGGCAATAATGTTGGCTGCCAAGTGGATAAATAGATGTCACTCAAAGAGGATGAATGGTACACACATGGAGCAACCTCAAGCTCCAATGTAATGACTATGCAAATAAGATTGGAATGAATAATTGAATGGTGTCAGCTCTAACTTGCCAAAGACATCTGTTTCACTTGTGTCCTCCTAATATGAAATCCACCAAGATATGATATGTATGCATATATCAACTACTCTAAAGTTGACAACAATGGGAAGATAAAATATGGGGCCGTGTGGTCTCACTAGAATGACTCGTGCAATTTAAAAAATATACATTGGAAATACTATATGAAACAAAATAAATATAGTGGAATAGAAGGCACTACAAGAAAGATATACCCCTTTTCAAATAGTCTCGCGATGATAGACATTTAGAATTACGGGTTCTCACAAGCAAGTTGTCTAAACGCTTGGTTCAAGGCTGATCAAGTGGTTGCTTGCTGGGACAACTTTGGAACGAGATATCATTATTAGCTTCTGTCCTGCTTCAAGATACCTTGCTAGGAGCATACTGCGTTTTCGATATGCTCGAGAAGTTAACTCACTAAAGTAGTTTGTTACACAAGTGCGCTTGGAAGTCTACGACCTGTTAGAATATCTTTTTTTTTTTTGGTAAACTGGATAACATTAATCCAGGCAAAGATGCCAAAGTTTTACAAGGAGGCCTACACGGAGGCAAACAGCCGAACACAACAGCAGATCAAGTAGTGCAAGGAGATACTTGGATCACAACGCGACATCTAATGCTAAAGGGTCATTCCTCACACTACCAGCAAAGGACCTAGTGGGGGCAAGGAAGACCATTATTACAAAGAACATGAACTAGGGAAGATGGAGGTCTGTCGACCCAAATAAAGTTGCACATTTCCCTACATTGCCACGACATCAAGAGGTCCGCAACCTTGTTGGCCAATCTTGGAATTTAAGACCAACGACAGTCTTGGAAAGACTCCCCCAATCTGATACACTTCAGTAGTACAAGGAAAGTTTCCTAACTGCCCTTTGATAGTAAGTCTCGAAGGCATAAGATTGCTTTATACGAATCAGACTTAATAATAATAGAATTCCAACCCATTTGGTGACCTATCTCACAGCCATGCTTAATAGCCAGCGCCTCCACCATAGCAACACTCACAGCCTTCATGTCATATCTACATGCACCCAAAAAGTTTCCTTCTTCATCCCAAGCAACCACCCCTACAAAACCCTAACCCGAACTTGCATCCACATTGATCTTTATGAACCCCGGGTTCGTTAGTGTCCAACTGGCAGTAATCTCCATAGTTTGTGTAATGGGTGTCGGGCGAGTGCCCGTCAAATGGGTGGCTTCTGTGAAAGCTCCAATCGAGATAGAAATTGCTGCTAATACTTGCCTTGGATTGATTGGTTGTTGGTTGAACAAAAAGTTGCATCTTGCTTTCCAAATTTATCAACATGTAAAAGCAATATAAGACACAAACCTTCTTTAGTCACTCTTTGACCCATTGGCCGAAGCCAAGGTATCAATCATCCAGTTTGCCCATGAACCACACCACTTTCACCCACGGGCATACCAAAAGAAGGTGTTCGATCGACTCCTCATGTGTGTTGCAAATGGGACATAAATGAGATGGCGATGATCATTTTTTTTTAAATAAATTCGCCATGATGGAAATAGCCGCATGAAGAATTTTCCACATGCAACACTTAATTTTTGGTGTAGCCTCCATGCTCCACACCAATTTCCATAGAGAGATTGGAATGGTGACCGATGTAGAAGAACTCAAATTTCTATGGGAGCGGTTCCTAGCAATAGCCTAATGGTAACCCGATTTGACCGTATAAGTCTTTTTTTTTTCTTGAAAGGCCACACCAATCTATCCCGAAGCATTGGGTCACCAATGGAAGTCCCAAATATCGCCTCAAAGTCCCCCTGCGACACAAATGGTTTCAAGAATTCGATATCCCATTCCCTAGTATCTAGGCAAATTAGGGATTCCACCCTCAAATTGCAAGTAACTTGTGCAGTGCCCAAATGTGATAGTCTACCCGAGGGGATGGATAGGAGCCATCTATCATTCCAAACCCGAACCTCTTTACCATTCATAATTTACTAGTGAGATCCCCTAAGCAAGATATTTCTTCCAACCAATAGGCTAGACCAAGCCCAGGAAGCTCTCCCGGCCCTCTTTGCTTCGAGGAAAGAGTAATTAGAGAAGTATCGAGCTTTCAGCACCATCGCCCACAAGGAATTCGGATCCGTTATCAATTTCCAACATTGTTTCACCAGAAGAGCATCATTAAACTTCTCAAAGCTCCTGAAGCCTAATCCCCCCTTAACTTTCGATCAACACAATTTCTCCTTTGATACCCAATGGATTAGGTTTTTACCACTTTTTTGCCGCCACCAAAATTTTGAAATCATTGCATCTAATTCATTGCATATCGACGTAGGAAATTTGAAAAGGTTCATCGGGTATGCCGGGATTGCTTGCGCCACTGCCTTTATCATAACCTCATGCCCCGCTTGTGATAGAGTGGATTGCTTCCACCTTTGAATTTTCCCAGGTAAAGACCCGAGTCCCCAACCTTATCTATTCCAAGAATGCCGATCAATTCCTGCGTTAAAGCCTATGGAACGTTGCCCCCAAAGAAAACACTTGACTTTAGTTTGTTAACTTGTTGTCCCGATGTCGCACAGTAGTCATCAATTAACTGAATTAAGTGTCCACAATTTTCCTTTTCTACCTTTAGGAAGATCAAAGTGTCGTCAACAAAGAAAATGTGGGATATGATCGGATATACTGTGTTCATCTGTACACCTTCAATCCACTTCTGATCACTGGCCTATTGAAGCAGAAGAGAGAAAACTTCACTAACCAAGATGAATAGATATGGCGATAAAGGATCTCTCTGACGGAGTCCTCGTAAGGGAGCAAATTTTGACCCGGGTTGTCTATTAAAAAGAATGGCAAAGTTCACCGATGATATACATCCCATCATCAGGCTTCTCCATTAGAAATCAAACCCTACCTTTTCCATCACCGCCAATAGGAAGTCCCACTCCACCCTATTATATGCCTTGTGCATATCCATTTAATTCCCAACTCGAATTTGTTTTTTTCTTTTCTAAGTTTGAGGAAATGGAACAATTCGTGCACGATGCCGATATTATCTTGTATTTGTCTTCCTGCCACAAAAGCATTTTGGGTTAGGGATATCAAGTCCGACAAGAGCACTTTTGGGTTAGGGATATCAAGTCCGACAAGAGCACTTTAAGCCGGTTAGCCATCACCTTTAAAAGCACCTTGTATGAGTAGTTGGGGCAAAACTACGAAACAGATTTTGGATTTTGCACTTTCGAAATCAATACAACTTGAGTCGCATTTATTCGATTTGGATTGTGTGCCCCATTCATCAGATCCTTGACTAACTCATTCACATCCTTCACAATGATGTCCTAGTAAGAATGGTAAAAACCCCCTTGGAATAAATTCGGACCCGGATCTTTTAGGCCTCGTATTTGTGTTGCCACTGCTTTAATCCCTTCCATAGAAACTGAGCAAGTGAGAGTTTCATTCATTTCCTCAGTGACTTGGAGTTACACAATCCAGAATTTCACCCTAATCATGCTGCCCCGTTGACGTGAAGAGAACAACGAAATGTTCGTCTATCAGTTATCGAACCTGCCTTAGGTTTTCCACACATTCCCTAATGCTTTTTTTAATGAAACCACTTTGTTCCTCCTTTTCCTTTGCAAAGTCAATTGATGGAAGAACTTGGTATTTGCATCCCCCTCTTTTAGCCACTTAACCCTTGATCTTTGCTGCCAAAAGCTTTCATCTTGCCTCAACAAATGGTCCATTTTTTTTTATAGATCTTCAATTTTGTTAGAATTACCTCTCCAGTTATGTTGAAGACTCCCCAATTTGCTCATCATCTCTTAAATTTGCCAACCTTGCTCCTTGAACTTATCTCTGCTCCACTTCATTAATTTGGTTCAACAATCATTAATCTTCAAGGTCCATTGGTCTATGGTGTTGCTTTCCCGGGAGGTTTCCCAAGCTTGGTTCACTATTTCTCTACAACTAGTTTCTTTTGCCCAAAATGCCTCAAACTAAAAAAGTTTTTTCCCCTTCCCCACATTCAGTTCCCCATGGACTAATACTAGGTAGTGGTCGAACCCTAATATCGTGCCATGGGTGACTATCGTGTTGGGCCATAGCGTCTACAAGCTCTCATTAACAAGCGCCCTATAGAGCCGGGCCTCCACCAACAGTCCATTCCTCGTCCCTCTCCATGTATATTTGGGGCCATTGAACTCTAAATCCATATATCTCCAGCTTGTACATAAAGTCATCCAGGTATCTTGGCCGGTTATATCTAACTTCTACACCACCCGATTTCTCGTGGTCCCTCATGGATTCATTAAAGTCTCCACCACATATCCATGGAATATTATCCAGGCTGAACTTCTAAGTCATTCCCCTCCATGGAACACACATTGTGAATCCACCAAATTGCATTTAGCATCAATGAAGTGTTTAGAGGCCTCCATGATTTCCACTTGCATCGAGTCATCCCACCATAGACTTAGACCCCCTGCTCTCTCTACGAGTGCGATGTTGAACCATTAACATAACCCATATGCTGCCTGACTCCTCTTATTCTATGATCTTTCATTTTCGTTTCCGAAAGAAAGATCATATAGGGTATGTGCTTCCTAATTTGCCCATGTAGGGCACGAACTACAGTTTATGACCCAAGACCACGGCAGTTCCAAAAGAAGTGTATCATGGCGATCGTGCGATTGTTGAAGGTTAGCCGCCACACCTCTAGAAGAATTTCCCTCACCTCTGGTATTCTTACCCACTTTCTTTGCCAACATTGCATTTCTCTCGCCCACAGAGATCTTCTCTATGTACTCCCACATATCCTGATACTTTACCGAGACCTCCTGTAACTCTTCCTCCACATAAATCGCCCTATCCATCATCATACATATTTCCTTTATGGTCATTCTCCTCAGTCTTTTAGTAGCCCTCACTTTTTTCTCTCTAACTCTTCCGCATTCTTCCTCTGTTTTTGTTTTTTTCTTCTGTGGGTAGTGTATCGTCTCTTTGTTCTTCCCTTTCAGCTTCTGCTTAGAATTACTACCGCACGGATCACTGGCATTCCCACTCGCAGTACTCTCCATGTTAGGCTTTTACCTTTATTTGATTTAGGAAATCTGTGTATTGGTTTGAGGCGTGACTACTGCTCATTTGCTCTGAGTGTAGCTCTCTTCCTGATTTTCTTTAATCGTGATCGTCGGATTTCGTCCTCTCCCACTGTGTATCTCCATAGGCTTAAGGCCCATAACAAGTCGACTGTTTACTAAAGGCTTACATCCCCCTATTATCCACTGAGCCAGGTTGAGGTTTGGCCCACCGTTCCTCCTTTGTATTCTATGCCACCTCTTTGAGCCTTTTCATTTGTCCTTTTGCAATGCCGCATGGTTGGAATCCTCCGTTGGTTCAACACTTTCTTAACTGGCATCCCATGTGCTGTCCTCCTTACATCTTTGATTAACAAGCCTGAGATCCCATTCTTGTTACACCCGTCATTCTTCGTTCCTCCGTAATAGCCAACAGTCTTGGAGATTCGATAAAATCTTGAACTAACGCATCTTTTGTTCATTCCCCGTACCCAGCATTTACGGGTTCAAACAAACACTCCATATTGGAATGTCCAATTCTACCACAATGATAACAAAAATCCTGTAATCTTTCGTATTGAAACTTAAACCAAGTTTCATTGTTGTTGTCTCTCGAGAGCCAACACCCTGTGGTTAGGGGGTTTGAGGTATTAACTGCCACCATCACTATCAAGAATCTTCTTGCCTTTCCAGGGTCTTCAAATTCCTTAAACTCTCTTATTTTTTAGGCCAGTCACCTCACATTTTCTTCTAAGTTAAGGTATGGTGGAACACTCCTGATTTGTATCCAAAATGAAACAACTTCCATATTGACTTCCTCTAGTGCTAACTCCTGTGGCCATTGTTTGACAGAAAAATTTTGTTTCATGACCGCCCACGACACCTGATTCAGGATTTTGGCTGCAATATTCTCATCTTGGATAGTGATAATAAAATTATTATCTTTGACCCACTTAACTTCTACCTCACCCATCTCAATCCAAAAGGATCTGAGAATGTTTCTAACTCCCCATTTATTGAGAGTTTAGTTAACCAAAGTTGTACCTACTAACTTAACTCCCTGCTCTGTGGTGGATAGATCCATGTTCCTTTCTAGATGGACCACTAACTCCTCAACATCTGTTCCTGCCATGTCTCTCTGGATAAGAATTGTTTCACAGGCTGTTTTAATAGAGGTGTACGAAAGGTAGACAGTTGAGGCTTTTCCCAAGTTTTCTCTTTGTTTTTTCCTCTTTTCTTTTTCTCACTACATAGCTCTTTGACTCCAATTGTAGGTACACAAGGACCACCATCATAATAATAGGGGTTTGTATACATCTATTGAATCTTAGTCTGAAACATACATTGCCATTAATACTGAATTTAATGTATGCTGGGTAGTTAGCGTTTGCATCTGATTTTGTAGATAGCTGGAGGTATACCTTTCTCATTTATGTGTTCCGGTTCAATTGGGGCAATTTATGGCAGCTCCCATCGCCTAGCTTTCCTGATCTGCCGTTTGCCTTATTGTTTCCTTTACATTTATCGTTGGTGGGTATGCTTTTCCTCCTACTCATTTTCACTATCTTAGCATATGGGACCCCTCTGACCTAGATAAGATCTAAAATGGGGATGATGTGACAAGGAAAAGGAAAGATGTGGATCAGGCAACAAAGGGTAAAGGGCATGAGAGATGGAAGGGGAATCTGAGATAATGTGGGATTTGGGGTTGGTTGGTGGATACTAAATTCGACTACGGGGTTCAAATTGAAAGAAAATGAGATGGGATTTGAACTTGGGTTGTCAGTGGGTTGGTTGGGAGAAACCAGTATCTCAGTACTAGGTCTACCAGAGATTAATTATGCACTGGGTATACCAGAAAAGTGAACTACCTCACAGTGGAAAAACTCTCACAAAGGAAAGAAGTGCTTTCACGGCGGAAAGAAAAATCCAGTTTCGTAGTTTATAAAAAACATAATTTAGTATTCCTCTATCCGACCAAATCAAAGTCTAAAACTTCAATCTTGTTAGAATAGATTTTGATCGCCATTTAGAGTGGATTACCTAGGTTGATAGGCATCTACATGGTTGGTAGAAGTGTCAATGAGCACAAAACTTAGGCTAGGAAAAGTTAAATTTGTAGGAAAACTGGGCCAAAAAACCCCGGTTCAATCGTAGGTTCAGGGGTCAAGCGGCTAGGCCTACCAAACCAATTTTGAGATTGGTTTGGAGGTGCTAACTTTGCTAGGAGAGCATGAAACGGGCTTGGGTGCTGTTCGACTCATAGAGGTTGATGAATTTGATGCTGCAACCAGCTGGGTTTCGCTACTTGGGTTCGGGAGGCTTGGTTTGGAGATCTTAACTGCAAACTTTGGGCTTGCGTGCCTAAGGTGTGCTTGGCATGCTGGTTCTACACTGCAGTTGGTGACGCTGTTGGTGGTGGAGGCCACCCAACCTTCATGCTAAGTTGCGAGGAACGACATGAAGGGTCGGGGCCATGCCGTGGTTTTAGTTCTCCAGTCCAAATCTAGGCACGTTGGGAGTGCCGTTCATTATTGTTTCATAATTTCTAACCATGTCTTCTCTTGTCTAATGCATGCGAATCAAGGGATTAAAAATGTGGAAATTTGTTGCAATTAGAAATGTTCCAAGATGGTAGAAATTCGAAAAAGAAATTAGAGCCACTTTGAGAATTAAATCTAGCTCTCAATGAATGTACCAAATTGTGATAGTAAAATTTCGCTGCCTTTGGATTTGACGAAATTGTACCTACAAAACAAATTAAACACCTTTGGATACAGCCAAATCCACACGCCCAATGAAGGGCTGTTTGCCCAATGAACCTCCAATGTTAAAGTCAGTTTCATTGGAAGAAAAAAAAACAAAGATTTTAGAGTTGAATTTCGTAGAAACAACTTCAACTTACTTGAGAAGTGTGTAAAATGAGATATTTATAGGGAGCATGGCCGACCACATAGGTTGAGAATTCCAGGCTACGTGTCAACGTCTAGTTGGCCAAGTTGTGTCCTCCGATGGATGAAGTTGTACTTGTGCAATGGTAGTAAGGAGGTTAATCTTTGAAGATATTGTTAACGTCAATTAATAATATCCTAAGAATTATCTTGGAGAATTCTTGGTTGGATGTGATTGTACTTCCTTGAATAAATTACGTCTTCAATTAGAAAAGCTTAAAGGTATGAATTAGTTATTTATTCTACCTTTATTCCTTTGCCTTATTTACCTGCCATGAGTAGTGGAGCTTGGAGATATCGTAGTCAGTAGCTCCAGGCTTCTTGGTAGTTAAACTGTGTGTGGAACATATGTGGGCCTTGTCGATTTAATGCGGCATTACTGTCAACAAGGTTCTAAAAGACGTTAGGTGCTAGTCGGGAGGTGAGCTGGGGCCTAACGGTTAGGCGGAGGCCTAGGCAGACTGGCAGACTTAAGTAAATTAATATACATTGTGTGTATTTATACTTAAAAACACATAATTGTATACAATAAATTGTAAATTAAAAAACATAAATTATAAAGTATTAGAACGTATTGAAAATATTGAAAATATGGGGAACAAGCATATAATGAGTGTTCATCTAAGTATTCAACAAGTCTCTTACATTTTATTGGAAAATAAAATGCAAAATGAAAATGATAGGTTTTCTTGTAGTGAAATTAGTGACCTAAGTGGGTTTAGGTAGGCTAGGTGGGCACATAGGCGGGCTAGGTGGATCCTTTAGTGGGTTTAGATGCATTTTCTTAATTTTCAAATGTCTAGGGACTAGTAGGAGTGGTGGCCTGCTACCTAGTGCCTAGGCGACGCTAGCCAAGAATTTTTAGAATAATGCCTATCAATCAGGAATATGAAAGTCCACGTATCAACTTGAGGTTTTTTAAATTATTTTGGGCTCCACGGTACTTGAATGTATGCACCCAAATGTATGTACAAAAATGTATCATATTAAATTAACATATCTAAGTCTCTATACTAAAATAAATATACAAAACATATTATATAAATTAATGTACCTACACAAAGAACATAAAGTGTATCGAAATATATTCCATAACCTAAATGTCTACAACAAAATATATTATGACGAGCGAAATAAAAATTAGAACTAAATTTAACTAAACCACTAAATTAGGAAAAAAAAACATAAATAAAACATCAAAATATGATTAATAAGAGGTGATTAAATATATGTTGACATGGACATACAGTCCAGAGACTAAAATTATTTACCAATCTTTATTGTTATTTTTTTTAATAAACGATATTATCAACACTAAGGGGGTGAAGGAGTGACTAATCTCTATTGTTATTGAAATACAAGTTACAACATTACAACATATATCAAAAGTTGTAGTTTATACTATTTAGGAAGGGAAGTGTTTGGCACTCCAAAAATCTCATTCTACACTCCTCACAAGTGTTTTATTTTTCTTTCCTAATATAGAAAGTTTGGAGTGTAGAATAAGATTTTTGTAGTGCTAATAACAATTCCCTTCAGAAATGTGATTGAATAAATATACAGAAGTAGATTCCAACAGATTTTGGAATATATAATCCCTTTATGACTTGTGTGACAAGTAAAGCCTACCTGATTAGGATAAATAAAGCCATAAGGCCACAAGAGGGAGTGTATAATTCACAACACCGGGCTCTCTCTTGCCGTCCCTCCCTACCCTCACCATACAAATTTTCCTTAAAAAAGAGGCATATTATTGTTACAATTAAGTCTCTTTCCCTAAAACTTCTAATTTATATCTTTATGTACCAAGTGTCTATTAGTCGATTAGTGGTATCTTTTTTTTTTAGGATAGTCCTATTCGTACATCCATTTTTCACCTGTCACATACTTTTGTTAATTTTTTATCATTGATCTTCTTCAATTTGTTCGATCCAACAACTAAAAATTAAGAGAAATGTGTGAGAAGTAAAAATAAGTGTGTGCGTATCATACCCTTTTTTTTTTATTGTTGTAAGATGTATCAAATTCAAATTTTCCGTTACCTATTGATTATGATTAAAAAAATAAAAAATAAAAAATAAGTCCTTGAGAAATGGCATACTTTTCATTTTGTGCATTTACCAACCAAACTGAAGGGTTAATATGGTTTTTTTTTTTTTTTTCTAATTTCTAAGTAATGAATTCTTAATTACATTATATCGAATAAGATTAACAAGGTCTACAAATTATTTACTTTTAACTGCAATAGAATCTCTATACTCCAAATTAATAACCTCACATTTAAATATATTAAAGAGTTAAAGAGTGCGCAGCTTTACGTTATCACACTAATGCAACGTAAGAAGTTTTCTTGAAGACGTAGCCTATTTAATCACTAGCAATGTTTGAGGAGATGTATGCAACTCTATCACAGAGTTTACGGGGTTGCAACAATATTCATCAATTTCATTTGCAACGACTACGACCAAGAAAATGTTTCTCTTTTGCCTTCATGTACTACTACTCTCCATGGTTGTCTTTCCTATAGTTAATGCGAAAGACAAACCACACGGTACACCCATCAATTATCGTACCATGGGCAAAGATCATGGTTGCAGGCACCGTAATTGCTTGCCTCCGCCTTCTAACATTTATAATAGAGGTTGCAAGAACTATTTACGGTGTCGTGATGAAATCGATCCTTCACATGAGGCACCGCCACCACTTGATAATCAACAGTAATATTTTCAAGAGTATCGGTGCCTTCTTCTTAATCTTGTTCTTCAGTTTCTAAATGCTTCCAAGGCATTCTTTTACTGAGTGCTTCATGGCAATATTTATAAATTTTTCGTTGAGTTGTAACTTGATGCTTATTTTTCAACCAAAAAAAAGTTTATGCTTATTTTGAGCTAAGCAGGGTTTGGTATCATCCTCTGTTGCTATTATTATTTTTATTTAAGTCAATCCTATGTTATTAATAAAACAGAAGTTATAACATAAATCTAGAGGTGTATTATTGTTATTAAGTCATTTTCCTAAAAATTTCATCATTTATATCTTTTTTTTTATACAATGATATATTTAGACTAAGCAAGTCCACCAATTATGTCATGGCAAGACGTATGGGAAGTTAAGACAGTTACTATTCACTCTAAATAGTAATTGTCTTAGAACAAGCCCATCCATGCACGAGAAATTTTTGGAAGTGACAGGAACATACACCTCAACAAGGCAAGTGGTGTTCCCAACCTATTAAATTTTGATAGTTAGATTTTGTTATTTGCTCATTTAATCATACTTGGAGAAGCTAAAAAGTCAAAGACAAAAGGAGGACCTTTTAACTTTGTTATATCTTCCGACTTCCGTTATACTACCGTTTGTCGCCACTATTCCACTAATTAATCACGCCTGACGAAAATTGTGTGGAAGGAAAATGTGTGATTAATTAGTGGAATAGTGGTGAAAAATGGTAGTATAACGGAAGTTGGAAGATATAACAGAGTTAAAAGGACATCCTTTGTTTTTGACTTTTCAGCTTCTTCAGGTACGATTAAGTGAGCAAATGACAAAATCCAACTGTCATGTGCAAAGCACTCTCTATTGCTCAAGTTGTTCTTTATGTCTCAAACTCTCTCCAGTTTTATTTCTAAAGGACTCTATGGCTTCTCAGACTTATGTCCTCCTTATTCTCCATTACCTTGAACCAGTTCCTAAGCCTTGTTACAACCCTTCGTAAGAACCTACTTCATCTCTTAAGGGTAATTTGTTGACGTGTGGAGATGAGATTGATCTGCACGCCTATGGTAAAGCATTCATACAATGATCTTTTTTAGTGTAAACACTTCACCCCAAACACTCTCAGTGACATTTGAGAATATTCCTTGGAGTTAGGGGTTGCTATTGAGTTGGCTTGTTTAATCATATTGCATTTCTATAGTCTCAATTGTTTAGATTGTTTTGGCTTTCTCTCGTCCGTATTATGTTTTTGTGGACATTGTATCGTGTGTATTCTGTAATACATAAAAATTAAAAATTAAAAAATTTAAAGATTAAAAAATTAAAAAAAATTAAAAGTCGTTATTCGCTCTTTCTTCTCCTGATCCTTCTCTGTGCTATATCTTTTTCAATTCTAGATAATGATGTTTGTTTTATTTCTTTTTGTTTTGATTAACTATTTGTTATTTTAGTTGCATTGAGATTGGACTCTTTTTTTTTCTTATTTATTGTCGTGTTTTTCATTGTCCATTGCACGTTGTACACAACATCTTTTTGTCATGGTTTCCTCACGCAAGTCTGCATATCCTCATTCTCTGAAAGGCAGGACTCCTGTTATTACTCCTTCATTCTCTTTTCTCCGTACACGTTCTGTGACATGTCAATTGTTTTCTTCCTCATCTGCTCATTCAACTTTTCCTGCTGTTAATTTTCCAAAAGAGGTCTTCAAACATATTCTTGATTTGAGCAAGAGATTCTCTCTGTTAGAACAAGTCATTAAGATTTCTACCAATGATCTCAGCCATCGGGTTTCTCAATTGGAGCAATGTATCCACTGCATACCGAACAACATGCTCGCTCCACATATTCATCTTTCATCCTCTGATGAATATTCTGGATTTAGTACAGAGTGTTACACCCCCTTCCCATATTCCCTATTCACCAATTCTGAACAAACACCGTTGCCAACCATGGTCTAAAATATCCATAATATCTCGATATTTCCATCGAAATTTCCGTGTTTTTTGACTACCGATATTTCCGATATCATCGATATTTTAGACATTGCTAAGTCACTCATGTATTTTACCATGCAATGTATAGTGTGTAAAATATTGTACTAATTCATTATATATAAATGATTATGGTGTGTTTAAACTTCTTTCATTAATTACTACATATTTTCTACACTCACAACGTTTGCCAGCTCGCTATATAATCAACTTAAATCAGTTATATCTATCATGCAATGCATTTCCTTCCAATTTTTTGTGATAAACTAATAGATAATTGACTAAATAAACATCCTACAAAGTTTTAATAAAAATTTCCAAGTTTTTCTTACAATTTCAGTGGTTTTTATTCAATTTTTATCGATATCGATAATATCCTGATATTTCCATTGAAATTTTCGTGTTTTTGGACTACCGATATTTTATACCTTGTTGCCAACTACTACTCCAGAGGATGATCCAGATGAGGATCCTGAAGAGGATCTTGAGTGGAATACTGATGAACATTCGATGACCAAGCATGATTGATTCTGTTTCTTTTTTGGCTTTCCCTGAGACAAAAAGGGGGAGAGATTGTAGCTAGGAGAGTATTTTAGTTTAGTGAGAGTTTCTTTCAGTCTCTTATTTGGACGATAAAAGATGTTTGATTGATTATCTTTATTTTTTTAATAAAGCCTATTTTTATTGCAACATCTACTCACCGTTATTTTGTTTAATGTGTGCAGGTACAGACTTCAGCGCATGATCTTTAATATTTTTTTTTCTGAAATATTGTGATTGAGGGTTTTATCTAGGAAATGTCAAAGGGGGAGATTGTTAGTGCACAATTGGCAATTCTTGACAAAATGCCTGAGTATGTAATAGCTTAGATTTGTTACATATTTTCAATTGTAATTAAGAATGTCTTTCACACTTTCGATCCCAGGGATGTTACGTAAATGAGATACTTTGCACGCATCCTACTACATTCATATGATATCTCATGTTATTGTATTTGAGATATGACTCTTACTCATCATGTGTTTTATCTCTTTAAGATAATTTATCCTTTCTACATTTATTATCAAAGCACATCTTTTGTTGGTGGGATTTATGTGATTGCATGCTTTCAAAATAGACTAATTGTTTATCTGGATGTTGAAATGGTTTGCCGTTCTTATCTTGTTTTAATCGGTGCGGTGATTTTTATCTATATATGAGATGTCAGGTCTTTGGAGAAAGTGCGCATGAATATTGGTTTTTTTTTTACAAAAGAATCGAAAGGTAGCAGCTTTGTATTTTGAGCAAGAAAAATAGTTTTTATAGTACTGCTATCTAGTGTCTTCGACAACATGTGTTTTTAAGAGAAAATATTATTTTTCATGCTGCTTTCATTTGATTTTTTTTTTATTGAATGTCAATTATTAATATGTGCCTTGTGATCTTCGTAATTGATTGTTTTTCAACAAACATTTCATCATATATACATTTTGCATGATCGACTTAGTATCTTGTAAAGTTTGAGGGAAAGGTGATTGACGATCGCGTTAGTGTTGTGTCACCTCAACTCAAAGGCTGAAGAAAGATCAAGTAGCAAAGAGCGAAGACAAAGCTGCTAGCTTGTATGGGTGTCTAGTTGATGAGTTTTTGCAAGTCTTTATGTATTCTTTCTTTCTTAGTGCTTCCTAGCATGGTAGCCTGATGATTTTCCTAATGGTGGGTTTTGCCTTGTTAAATCCTACATCATGTGCGCACTCCTTATATTTATGCTGAATATTTGTGTAGGATTATTTGTGTAGGATTTAGTTTGCATAACTGGATAATTTAAATCATAATTTGAATTAGTTTTAAGTTGGAACCTATTTACACCTCTAGGTTAAATTAGTACTCATCATAGGACTTTCAATAATTACCCAAATCCTATCTTTAATACATTCCCATTGACTCTATTCAAGTAAGTAATCACTATTTAAATCAATTAAGGATATTTATTTTGTCATCTCAAGATATTATTTTCTATTTAATATCTTGAGAAAATTCTTTCCATACACCTTGGCCAATATCATGCCGGCATGTGTAAGGTAAAAGTCTAACACTATAGTTGTCCCTCTCCCCCTATATATCTCTCTAATTCTACCAAATTTTGGTATGCTTTTGCTACCCCTAATACCCCCAAACACTAACTCTATTCAGAGAAACTAACTTTGGCATTGGAGATCCATTGGCCTAACCCCCCCTCCCCCCACCTCGTGGGCGCGTGAGGCTTAGCTCTTTGATCAAAGCTATTGATAGTTTTGTAGGTGCATTTTCATCAAAGCAAGAGACGACGAAAATTTGCATTGACAAATTAGTACTCTCATTGAGAGTTGATTCAAATACTCAAAGAAGATTCTTGCATTTGGTTTCTCGAATTTCTATTACGTTGAATTTCTCACATGTCATATCAATTAATTTTTCCTAGAACAGTTTCTTAATCAATCCCTGGAGAAAGGATACAATGGTAGGAAATTCATAAACCACGAAGAATGGAACCTTGTATGCAAAATAATTTGGACTGAAGGGTGAAGACGAGGACATAAGCCCACGACGGTGATACTTAAGGCTCAACATGATGGCAGAAGAAACCTTATCGCCACAGAGCCACGCCACCGTCTCCGTCACGACCCATCAACCACGACAAGGCTGCCAGGCCATGGCCTAGGTATTTGCATCGATGCCTTTACAGTGTCATAATCCTCAATATCCTAGTAGGAAGACTAGGTCCATTTCGTGGCCCACAGGCAGGAGGCTCAGGGCTTGGCAGTTGCCAAGCCCAGTGTAAGAGGCCCAGCCCATTATAGCAACAAGCCTAGCCGCACAGCAGGCCTAGACCCACAAAAGCCCAACAGAGCTAGCCCAGCCAGCAGAACCAGCCTAAGGGCAAGCGGCCTAGGCCCAACTCACTGCTAGTAAAGCCCAGGCTACTATTAACCGAGCCCAAGCTCGCAAGGAGCCAGCGTTAACCCAACGCACAACGCAGGCCTAAGGCTAACTGCCACACACATGAGCCCAGCGCCCCATCACACATATTCTAACCACCCAGTCGGGTTGCCCTGTCCACGACCCACTTCGTCGACCCATCAAATCTGAAACCACTTCAGGCGATCCCAATTCTAACCACTGACCCGGCGATCGACCCAAGGATATTTTCGCCCCACTTTTCAGTAGAAATGCCTGCTTTGGGTCTGTTTTTCGTACCTATAGTCCACTACACTTCTACCACACATAGGGATGCCCATTATCCAGACTATTCTAACCCAAATGGCGAACACCACCTATCCTGGCATGTCGCCAATTTAACCAGCACCCTTGCGCAATAGACTACCTTGATGAACCAGCTCCTCGAGCGCATCGAGACACAGAGTGCCCCAGACGAGGTGTCCCAAAGCGAGACAAGGGTAGATGATCGTGACTCATTCTAGTGATGTCTAGGCAAACAGCCACTCAACTCGCCATGAACTGTGTGTTTGGGTAATGTGCACTCTCATTTGGGTCCTTGGGAAAACATATTCTCTTGCTTCAATGCACAGAGAATCGTTTATTCTAGACTCGGCTCACTAGTCAGTGTGTATTCGAGGTTGGGTCCACACTCCGACAAGTAGTCTGGACATTCCAAGCGTTGCTTCCACACGAGGCTAGGCCCACAAAGAGATTCTCCTGCGAGGCACCAAAGTAGGTAGCCATAAGACGTATTGAGGATGGAACGAGAGTAATCCAACTCGAGTTTCTTTGGCAGCCCCTGCTAAGCTCGACAATGAGCAGTCTGTTCACCAGCCAGAAATTAATCATGTGCACTGCAACCGCATCACAAACTAGCATGACATGAAAAAAGCAACATAAACTAGCAAGTTAATATCAAATGCTCCACTACCTCACCAGAGGCAAATCCAAGAAAAAGTACAAAGACTCGTAGCAGAACAGCTGCGTAAATTTTTACGCATTGAAATTGCCAACGATGCCCTTCGAAAAGAAGTGGCCAATATGAACATGTCACTATTCACAGATGAGATCGAGCAAACGGAGCCACCATGGAAGTTTATCCCGCCACATTTCACCTTATTCAAGGAAGATAAAGATCCGAACAGGCACCTGATGCATTACTAGAGCATAATGACTCTCTACGGTAACAATGACACTCTCATGTACAAAATCGTTGCCATGACACTCTAGGGATAGACGTAAGATTGATTCCATACCCTGCTGTCACACTCAATCTGAAACTTCAGCGAACTTGTCTTAGTTTTCACTTGGAAATATCCATCATATTGCTCGATTAAGAAGAAGTTTGACCACCTCTTCAACATGAAGAAAGACCCTAAGGAGTCAATCCGCACATATGCCAAGGTGGAAAAGGCAAAGATTTTTAGATGCGATGATAGCATTGCAAGCTCAAACTTTAGAAGGCAGCTTCTAACATATCACATCTTTTTCTAAGAGCTGATCATAGGCGAGAACTTGACCCTGGCAGATTCTTGTGCTTTGGTAGAAAAGCACTCCCTTGAGGATGAGGCCAAGCGTTCCTAGAAGCCGCTTGAGCAGCCGTGCAAAGACACAGAGCTAGCTCAGAAGAAGGCGAACGATAAATTGCTCAATGAAAAAAACAAGCCAAGAAAAAGATACGGGGACCGATCCCAGCGAAATGAGGCTCAATGCCTAAGGTGTACACCAAGTTCTTAGTCTCAATCAACCAGATCTGTCATGACCTTAAAGATAAACCATGGTTCAAAATGCCGCAACCTAGGAGATACTTCCAAGCTGGACCAAACGAAGTACTGCGTATTCCACAGAGCTCCAAAGCACATAACTAGTGAATGCATCACATGGACGAGGTACTTTGAGAAGCTAGTGAAGAAACGCAAATGCGACAAGTGAAGGAAAAATTTTGTCCTAGCTAAGAACAAGTAAGAACATTTTGAATACATATGCAAACTATTAACACTTTAAAGTAGGCATGCATTAAAAAACAATTCATAAAACCCATGAATTTCAAAGCCTAGTATATGGTGAACCAATAAACTCTTTAACAACATTAAAGAGAAGTAAAGATTTAGAGTTTCTTTACCCTTGAAGCTCATCCTTGTTTACACAAGGGATTCACCCAAGTGGAGGGCCTTCAAGTCACCTCCAAGCTCCTTGGATATTCCTTGTGATTTTCCTCCTTTTAGTGCTCCTTTGCTTCTTTGAGGATTTAAGGATTTGTTCTCCAAAACACCAAAAGTTTGATGTCTCTAAGTCTCTTCACCAAGGATGTATCTTGTGTAGATGATATGGATGACTTAGGGAAGAAGAGATTGCTAGATGTCCCTCCCCTAAGTGGCCGGCCTCTTTAGAGAAAAAGGAGAGAAAATGTTTCACCCAATTTCTTCAAGAAAACCCTTATTGAAAATAAAGCTATAAAGTTGCTTTTATACTTCATTACAAGTGAGTGGCAAACTTGTAATTAATCCAAGTTTGCATCATCCACCCTAATGGCCGGCCATATTAATGTTATTGGGCTATTTGCCCATTTTTGTTTTAGTTGTCATACAACTTAAACATAATAGGCCTTGTGGACCAAAACGCTTTTGGGCCCCGAAACCCAAAACCATTATATAAGCCCAATACGAACATTTCGTATAATTAATTAACTAATTAATTAACCTTGACCATTCTTCAATTAAGCCATTTAATTGCTTATCCATTTCATTTAATTTCTTCACATACATCCTTACTCGGTGTACGATCCATTAGGTTCCAATTAGCGAGGTAGTGGGCGATTGTTACTCTTAACGATCGATTGTGAATTGAAACCACATTTCAATTCTCCCTTAATGATTAGTGTTTGCTAATCATTAGGGCTTCCACAAACCATGAGTGACACCTAGCAGTATGTCATGGTTACCCAAGCTAAGTAGAAGTGGTTGGAGAACCTATCCAGTTACAACTATAATGCAATACGGTCCTTTTCTAATACAATACTCTTAATCACATTGTTTAAGTGATAGTTTGTTTCATGTCTACTATCCAATGTGATACTTATCTATATGATTCCCTTGAATATGATTTGGAACTTCCTAAGTCATATTCATATGCTTTGGCCAAAGACTTTAGAATCATATCTTAGAGTATTCTCCTTCCACCATGGAAGGTTAAAGATCCCTTGTTATGCATTCATATGCCTACATGACTAGATAGCTTGACCCCAACAATGCCGTGGACACTCCGATGGAATGCCGTTGACATGATCAAAGATCAAAGACCTAACCATTAGACATCTATGATGCCTCAGGTCAAATGACTACTTTGCATATTGCAACTTTCGAGTTCTTACATGACATGTATGTTCGAACTCTCTTTTTTATCGTTGTTCAGTGTACTCGATTACTCTTTCGAGCACCTATGTGTTTGTCTTAGTGTCCAACACCAAATGACTTGAGACTAGTCATACTCAAGCTTGAGTTGACATAACACATACTAACCTTAGCGGATTGTCAATACCCAATTGGCAATCCTATGGCTAGGAACGTTTTAGGAATGAACATAAGAGAATGGTCTCGATAATCTAACTCACTTAGATCACTTGTCTCTTAGATCAAATACATCCCTAGGATTCCCTTATTGCTTAAACACATGATACAATAAATAGTGATTAACAATAAGCTTTGCCCTTCATTAAACATATAAAAGTTTAATACATTAAGTATTTCAAAAAGCTATTACATCAAATGAGTGGCTTTGTGGGCATACTTCCAACAACAAGTATGTTGACAAACTAGCTACGCGACCGAGGCAAGATGCGAAAGCCGATGTCGAATCCCCAGGCAAGACAATCTGAGTCAACGGTATCTTCATTGAATCTAAGCATATGAGGACCAACAATAATTCCAAGAAAAGGAAAATCTAGTAGACAAAATTAGTCTTCTAAGTTCAAGCCGTAGATGTTGTACTTGGGCCTATTTTCAGCTTCACCGAGCAAGATGTTGAGTGATTATACTTTCCCCACGACATTTCTTTGGTGATATCCGTTCAACTGGCCATCGTTATCGTCGCTAGAATTATGGTGGACAACGATAACACAGTGAACATTCTAACTGTCAGTCATCCAGAATATGGGCCTAGAAAGCACGATCAAACGCAAAGAAAATGTCTTGACCGGATTCAACAAACTTACCTCAACTGCCATTGGCACAATCATGCTTGACGTTATCAACCCTCCAATTGTCTCATCGCAGATGTTCATGATCGTTAGCGACCCACTCCTTATAATGGGATTTTGGGCTAACCTTGGCTAGTGAATATTAGAGTCGTGACCTTGATCGAGTATCAGAAAATCTGACTTTGCATCCCTAGAAGAGCAGTCAAAGAGATCAAGGGTGACTAAACCATGTTTCCCTGATGCATTCTACAAATTCTCAAGTAGGCAAAGAAGACTTTTACCCCAGCAGTAGGAACTGAAGTGCAGAAAGACGATTCTACTTACCAAATAGCAATCACAGTAGATGGGTCAAAAAGATACCGTCAAGGTCGACAATGCCCTGGCAAATAAATCAGGATGGAAACTCTAAGAGGACATTTAATACCCTCACAAGCTAGAGAATATGGTTAGGATTGGCTCACGTCTAAGTCTGACGGAGAATAAGGAACTCACGGCTTTACTTAGGGAAAATCATGATGTTTTCGCATGATTACCCTCTGACATGCCCAACATTGATCCAACGATAGCTTGTCGTAAGCTGCACTCGCCCCCGCTGCCAAACCTGTGATCCTAAAAAAGGCAACATTTCGCACCCAAGCGAGTAGCGATTATTGAAAAATGAGAAGGGCAACGTCGGCATTAAGGAAGTGGTGCATCCAGCGTGGCTAGTCAACGTCGTGCTAGTGATGAAAAAAGAGAAGGGCAACAACATCAATATTCCTCAACTTGGTAATTACCCGCACAATTCTCAAGTGTGGGGTTTTATCACAAAATGCCTCAGTATTAGTTGGAGTAGGGTTATGATATTTATACTCTTCTTTTCTTAGAGATACGATCAATGTGGGATATTTTAACATGCCCTTCCACATGGGACCCAATTAGTGTGTCACACATGTAAGATCCACACATCTACAACTATATTGAGCTAAGAGGACTCACCCTACACGCGGGGCCAGGGGACCCGCTATTTTCAGGTGGGGCCAAGGGGGCCCACATATCACGTGACAATACAATACGCTCCTACTCCTAGACTTTGATACCATGTTAAATTGTCAGAGAGACGGGCCAAAGGCCTACTTCCCACAACATCAATAATGTCCCCAACTTGTTAATTACCACCTTTATAATCAGTCAGATGTTGGGTTTTTATCTCAAAGGCCTCGATATTAGTTGGAGTTGGTAAAGATATTTAAACTCTTCTTTTCTTAGAGATACGGTCAATGTGGGATATTTCAACACGCCCCATCACATAGGACCATATTAGTGAGTCAAATATAAAAGATCCACACGGGGAGCACCAGCCAAGGGGACTCACCCTACATGTGGGCCCAAGGGATTCACTATTCGTGCAGGCCAATGGGGCTTACCCATCACATGGCAGTTTAGTTCGGGCCCAATCCCTAGCTTTGATACCATGTAGAATTATCAGAGAGACGAGTTAAATGCCCACTTCCAACAACACCAACATTATCCCCAATTAGTTAGAGTGGGGTTAAAATATTTAAACTCTTCTTTTCTTAATGATACAGTCAATATTGGATATTTCAACACATATCTCATGTTTTATAGTTTGACCCCCCGACCTGCTCTATCATCTCTCTCTAACTCGTGACCCATTCTCTTTAAAAAAAATCCTTCAAACTTGTTGTACAAAAATGTGGGAAATTGAAAAATTGGAAAGACACAAGCATCTAGGTGTTCTCCCTACATGACTGCAACCACAAATGCGAGCATTTCTCTCTTTAACCATGTTTTGCAATCCATTGTTATCATACTTTAATTTTAAATGCACTCACCCAACTAAATCCAAGGGATTGGTGTAGGAGAAAGCAAGCGTAGTTTTGGAACTCTTAGTTCGAGTTTGAACTCTTACAAATGTATTTTTTGGGCCATTAACTCTGCTTTGGTGTCTTGTTTGACTTGGGGGCCAAAAGTATGGTGTCGACTCATGTGGTACGGACTGCATAGGCATGAAAACTAATTTGCCATCAATATATGGTGAGATACCTCCTATATATTAAAAGAAATGGCACTCGCCCGCCTTTTAACGTGTAAGATTTTCCAAACAAACAAACTTTGTTCATGTTCATGTTAGACCAACACCAAGGGTAAAACCCAAATCCAAAACCCAAATATGTAGATTTAAACCCAAAAATGTCACCCAATAGTGAGACCTAAACCCAAAAAAATTAGCTTTGATTCTATTTCGTCTCAATATATTGTATTTTTAGTCGAAGGAAGAAGAAAAAAGGTTCTTAAATAAATACCTATATTGTTGAATGTTGAGGATGATCCTAAGCGAAGCAATGACTTCAAGAGATGCAGCCTTTTGGAAAGAGGCTATAGATGATGAATTTGAATTATTGATATCTAACTAGACATAGGTTTTAGTAGACTTGCCCCAAGGATCAAAAGCAATAGGTTGTAAGTGGGTATTTAGAAGAAAATACAATATAGATGGGTCTACTCAGACATTTAAAGGCAAGCTGGTTACCAAGGGTTTAGGGAATAGACTATTTCGATACATATGCATCAGTAGCTAGGCTCACATCAATTATAATATTGTTTGCATTGGCATCTTTATATAATTTGCATGTGCATCAAATGGATGTGAAAACAACATTTTTAAATGGTGATTTGGATGAAGAAGTCTATATGGAACAACCAGAAGGGTTTGTTCTCCCTGGGAATGAAAAGAAGGTTTGTAAATTAGTAAAGTTGTTATATGGATTGAAGCAAGCACCAAAACAATGACATGAAAAGTTTGATTTTGTCATTTTATCATATGGATTTAGACATAACAGTGCTGATAAATGCATATACTCTAAATTCACAAATGATTATGGTGTTATTATATGTTTATATGTCTACGACTTGCTAATTTTTGGTACGAACATGAAAGGTGTATATGAAACTAAAGAGTATCTAAATTCAAAATTTAAGATGAATGACTTGAATGAAGTAGATATTATCTAGGGAATTAAAGTAAAGAAGCATAGTAGGGGTTACGCTTTGTGTTAGTCACATTATATAGAAATATTGCTTCTTAAGTTTAAGCATCTACAAATAAAAGAAGCAAGTACCCCTTATGACCCTAGTGAAACTTTGCTTAATAATTCTAGTAGGTCTGTTGCATAGCTTGAATATGCTAGTGTAATCGGAAGTTTAATGTATGCCCTGCACTGTACCAGGCCAGATATCGCATTTGTAGAAAGAAAACTTTCTAGATACACTAGTCATCCAGGTACTGCTCATTAGAAAGCAATAAATAGAAGTTTTGGTTATCTTAAAAGAACTATTAACCTGAATTTAACTTACTCTGAGTTTCTAGCAATACTTGAAGGATATTCAGATGCAAGTTGGATAACAAGTGCTAATGATAATAAACCTACATCATGGTGGATTTTTACAATTGCCGGAGGAACAATTTCTTGGGCTTTGAAGAAAAAATGTGTATAGCACATTCAAATATGAAATCTGAATTTATAACATTAGTGGTAGCAAGTAAAGAAGCGGAATGGGTTAGAAATTTGTTATTAGAAATAGAGTTGTGGCCACAACTAATGCCATCCATTTCCTTATACTGTAATAGTGATGCTACTTTGTCTAGAGCGTACAATAAGGTATACAATGGAAAGTCTAGACATATTAGCTTGAGACATGAATATGTCAAGCAATTAATAACTGATGGGGTTATTAATATTATTTATGTTAAATCAAGTAATAACTTGGCGGATCCATTAACGAAAGCACCTTCAAGAGCTTTGGTAGTTAGTACATCTAGTGGAATAGAGCTCAAACCCTTTACTGAAAATTAGCCACCAATAATGGTAACCCGACTTTGTCTAGAACATAACTAGTTTAAAAGTTTAATGGGTAATAACAAGTTATTTATAAGTGGTTGTGAAAGCATTGAAAATTAATATATACTCATTCCAGGATGATTAGTGCAAGACTGCTACGTTTAGGAGGATGAGTTTTATCTCTTAATGAGGTTATTTGTAGTTATGTCTATAGTAGCAGGGACATGAGAATGAACCTCACCTATATGAACATAAGAAGTGGTGCTGCTTCTACCAAGAGTTGGGTTTTCTCTTGTAAATGTTCATGAAACCAGGATGAAGCACAAGGCCATAATAGTGATTAATTAGTTCAGAAATTTCTTTAAGGAAATAAGACATAGTCATATGTGTAGTGATTATGGTTTTACCATAAGAATAGTTGGTTTAAACCTAGGTCACCATCACATTCGTTATAACTTTGAATTACTTACACTAATGAAAGGTTTAGTTTGAAAGATACCTTTATTGTATATGCTTGTGATAATTATAAAGAGAGAATTGTTGTAATATCATTTTCTATATATTCTTAAAATAGGGAAGGATTGTTAAATATTTATAAAATAAAATATAAAAAAAAATGTGTATATATATATATATATATATATGCGGCTGTTTGACGGGAAGTTAGGTTATTGACCCAACAATTATATCTCTTCAATTTGAAGCATTGCAGCTTTTCATTGTTGCTAACAAAGATACGATACCCATTGGTTGGGCATCTGATCACATGCTTTACAACATATATGCCCTTTGGGTAATTGGTGTTTTGTATCAGATATGTCTATTGGACATACTGCTGCAATGAGTTGTATCCCATGGGGAAAAGGCATACTCAAACCAAATGATGTGTCTAACGGGTGTAAATCTCTATATATATATTGGTAACATTAGCAGAAGAGAAACTCATTCAGAATTTTGTTGTCTACACAATTGCTTTGCTCTCTTCTCTCTCTCCTTCACATTCATACAATTTCTAGTTATCTCTAAGGGAATACAATTCGGTTTTGCTAACCAAATATTTCATACTTTGTTGTATCCTGGAAGTGATTTTCCAAAAACCCTTTAGCAAATTCATTCGAGTGAGGGCAAATAACACTTTAATAAAACAATTCAAGTCGTACCTCAAAGTCATCCTTTGGATTATTCTCTATATTTCTACATTTATACTCTAACATAGCTAGCTTTTGTCGACCTTGAGTCGTGTTAAAAGTTTCCACTGATCTTCCTAATACGATTGAGAATAATGTTGAGCATATTCTTGAAACTTGTGGATTCCAGCTGAATACATCTAAAACTCAAAAATGTAGATAAAATTTCACCGGTAGATATTGTCGCTCTGTAATAGTAGAGGCCTTTCAGACCAATGAAACGGGTAAGCTTTCCTCCTCCTACTTTCAAATATTTTCTTGTTTCTCCACCATTCATGAAGGTAATTAGTGTCGTTGTTGAGCAGTTAGAATATTTCACATGCCTGTGCTTTCTCTATCAATTGACCAGTGACAAAGAGATGCCCCTCCAAAAAAAAAAAATGAGACGCCCATGCCAGTGATAGGCTGATTGTTTGACGATGACCCTCCTAGGGCAAATCCTGGGCCACTAAGAGAAGGTGACGTACCAATGACCAAAATGGATGGTTAAAAGAGGACAAGATGCCAATCAAAATCAGAGAGGAAAGGATAAATTATAAAAGGTTGTCAAAACTTGGGCTAATTATAGCCAGCATTATTGGGAGTTTTCTTGGAGACTTATTACTATATATATAATTGTGAGTAGTGGTGTAATGTTGCATGCAAATAGGAAGAAGGGCAAACAAGTAACGAGCAACAAGAGGATGATCTGATCAGCTGGATTTTCACCTGACACCTGTATACCCCAATCCCCTCACGTCTCTGTGTGGCGCAGTATGAATCAATCCATCGATGGGTGTGGTGTTGATATGGAGGGCGGCATTGAGACGCTTGTTTCCCAGTCACTTATGAGTGACGTGCATCAACTTACTTGTTAACACAATATAAAAATGTTCGTGCGTAATTGTGATTATGTGTTGTTTTCTTTCATTTCTTGACTTCACAGTATAAAAGGTTTATACATAATTACAACATATGTATATAGTATATGTATACAATTATGTGTTATATCTCTTACCATATGACTTGTATACGATGACAGACACAAAATACATGATTGTACATAAAAATTAAAGAGTATTACTTCATAAAAGAAGTTAACCCAAAGAGTCAGTCTTCTAAAAAAATTGAGATTAATAAGCATTATCACTTACCTTATCTTCCTTTCTGCCTTATCCATCTTATTTGCTGATGAGGTAATGAGAGAGGGATGGGTGAGGGACAAAACAATGTGTGGAATGACGGGTGATTAGCAAGAGAAAAAAAAAACAATGATACCTAAAGGGAAAACTAAAACAATAATTTAGAGGCAATTCGAAATAGTGTTAACTATCAAACTTTTATTTCGCATTCTCTTCCTCTTTATTAATTTTCATACGCATTTCTTCTTTACTTCTAATTAAGCAAACGAAAACTAAGGGGTGTATTGAGTAGAGATTTTGAAGGGTTATAACCCATAAAGTTTTGATGGAGCTTTTACAGAAAGTCATGGCTAGTGAAGGGAGGAGATTTTATATGCATGCGTTTAATTTTGTTTACCTAGTGAATGACGATGAATAATTGTTTACCTAGTGACTAAGACAACGAGCTCAGAGTTTTAATTGATTTCTACGTACTTGGGTTGGATTTGTTGTATGCTTAAAATACTATATCAAATCTCTCCAAATTCACCTAAATTCCTCACTGTTTGAAATTCTTTAAAATCAAATGCTATTGATTGCACAAGAAATTTAAAAAATTCATTTCAAATCCTAATTGAATACATTCGAATTTAGTAAAATTTTATAAACTCTCCTAAGATTCTAAATGAATACCCTTGGATTTGTTAAAAAAAATTCAAATCTCCCATAATCCTAATTAAATGAACTGAACTTTAAAACTTCAATTAAAATTCTGATTAAATACATCCATATTTTTGTAATCTTTCAATAAATCACAATTTAAAATCCTTTAAAAAAATCACAATTGAATGCATCCAGATTTTAATATATTTTTATAAGGAAACCCGTTATAATTTTCTTTTTAGTTATCGAAAGTTTGAACTGCAAAATGAGATTTTTGTACTGTCAATAACAATTTATTTTATAAATTATTTTAAAAATCTAATTGAATACCACTAAATTTGTTAAAAAATTAAATTAAATCAATTAAAAAATTCAAATTGGATACTTTTCTTTATTATACAACGAATATTACTATTTTAGACTGTACTAATTGGGTACTCCTCTAACCATAGAAAATCAAAGTGTCACTGGACAGAACCTACCAGATGCATCGACGTCACCGGACACATAATACGGGGCGTCGCATTATGACTAAAATTTAAAAAAAGCACTATTCATTCAATTATTGTCTGTGGAGCCAATCACTAGTTTTCCAAGAGCCGTAATTTCTTTTCTTTTCTAATCTTCCCAGTATCCTTATTTCACGCCCATGCAGCTATATAAAGGCATGAGCGGCACCAACCTAGTATCATAGTTCAAACTCAAACACAAAGGCGAGAGAGAAACAGAAACAGCCCGCAGAAGTCTCTGAGAGAGTTTGGAGAGTCAGAAAACATGTCCACCGTTATACTCAGCAGTGGCTACGAGATGCCGGTCATCGGCCTCGGCCTTTGGCGTTTGGAGAAGAACGAGCTCAAAGACGTCATCTTAAATGCTATTAAGCTTGGCTATCGCCATTTTGACTGTGCTGGTATACCCTCCATCACTCACCTCATCCTGTTTTACATTAACCCATGCATATTTTACATTAATTTTGGTTTACTTCGTTCTAAATAATTCATAGTATTTTTATTAATTCAACCAAATACTGGCTAGAGAGGGAAGAATCGAATATCGGACTTGATGAGAATGGGCGGATGTTCCTGACTATTGGACACAAAGCTCCCTTGCTACCTAGCTAAGTTATTAAACGGTTGACTATTTTTGCCACTAGTGTTGGCAAACTATTAATAATTTGCTAAAAGGAATCACATGCATCATGCGTAAGTTTTTTTATGAACAAGAAAAGTGTACACGCCATAAAGGCGGCGGTGATGCAATCCGAACATTACTTTTTTGGTTACATGTGAGACTAGCAAAGGAAAAATGAAAGTAATATATGTAAACGACTCAAACTATAGGAACCAGTGGCGGAGCCAGAAATTCATGCCAGGAGGGACCTTTAAACTAATGAAAGAAATTAGAAAAAAAATTAGTAATATCATGGACAATTTGAATCAACCAAGAGTGATGGAGCTTTAAAATTTGTATGAAAAAATTAGTATTGAGAGATATCATAGTAAATAGAACTTGTGTTGACATCTAACGCAGCATTGATAATAACGTTATAACTAGCTCAAACTATTATTACGATATTTTTCTTTTAATATTAATGAATCTTCCTCTCGAATATATATACCTTGTTTTATATGAACTAACAAAAAAATAAGCTATTATTACGATACTTTTTTTAATATCATTCAATCTTCCTCCCGAATATATATACCTTGTTTTATATGAACTAATAAAAAAAAAAATTGGTTTAAAAGAAATCAGAATGTTAGCAGAAGGGTAGTTATATATGGTAATTGGTAAAAAAAAAAAAAATCAAAAAGTAGCTTTCTGTCAGCAAGCGTCGACCCCAGGACCTAATGAAACCTTTAAAACCTAGCAAACCAACACACCACATGCACATTATTGCAAAAATTACTACATAATCAATATATACTTATTTCCAGGATGGGCCATGCACTACCCTAATCTCCATGTGGCTCCACCACTGATAGGAACCCTTTGTCCAAAACCATGGGAAACCCGTTTGTTACTTTTATAATCGCTTGGTTACACTAATATATATATATATATATATATATATATATATATATGGTTATGATTCGGTGATATAAATTTTGACACTTATATTATAGGGTCCACTTCATAACATATTTGTTTACTATGAATTATAATAAATGAGGGTTTTATATTTTATTTGTTTAGGCCGAAAATGGTATTTTAGTTTATTCCAAAAATGGCAATTTGTTTTTTAGGACGCGGATAAGTGTATTTGTATAAAAGTGGAGAAGACAAATGAGTCCCAGACCTTCGCTTATGTTTTTCGACCAATCCCATGTTTGCTTCTCCCCTTGGGAAAGGGAATAATAATAATAATAATAATAATAATAATAATAATAATAATAATAATAATAATAATAATAATAATAATAATAATAATATCGTACGAATATTGTAATTTGAGAGGATGCTCACTGTAATTTGAGAGGACCGTCTTAAGCATAACGAGCAATTCACCACTTGTAAAAACTTATTTGTGGAATATAAAGTAAAAAAAAAAATTGGACTTTATGTTGTAAATTTAAATCTAGATGTCTCACTATTTTATGGTTAATAATGGTAAACTATTTGACGTTGTAGCTCATTATAAGAGTGAAGCAGACGTTGGGGAAGCACTTACAGAAGCATTTAAGACTGGACTTGTCAAGAGGGAAGAACTTTTCATTACCACCAAGGTATGTTCAAGTAATTTACTTCTTTGGTTTCAAACTAGTTTTATAAAATAATAATCTGGTGGAGATTTAGGCTAAGCCGTAAAATGGACCCGTTATAACTAAGTATTGACGTCTTCATCTATGAGAGTCAAGTCTAAAACCTCTTACTCACAAACGAACATGAATATATCTAAATTGTAACGGTAGTGATGAAGTATTAGTGTTTATCTCACGTTCTCTCAAGAAAGTGGCATATAATTTTTTGTTGTTATAATTATATTGCAGATTTGGAATTCAGACCATGGGTATGTGGTTGAGGCCTGTAAAAACAGCCTCAAGAAGCTTCAGCTAGATTATCTGGATCTCTACCTAGTTCACTACCCATTGCCCACGAGGCATAATGGTACCTCCCCCTCTCTTTTAGGTTAGATAATTGGTATTGGATGCCATTCAGATCCTCTTTGTGAAGTATCCTATATGTTTATCGTATATTGTGTGGTCATAAATAATTTTGAATTTTTTCATTTCAAATTAAATACAAACAGTGCTTACGAAAGTTGATCGCACAATGTACAATGAACGGATAAAATATGAGGATCCGAAAAATGATCCTCATCCAGATTATTGTATCACTCAACGCTGTGACGTTACAAAATTATAAGTAGTTAATTTACAATGAATTGGTATTTATTTTACTTGCTGTATGGTCACAGCCATTGGTCAAACTGCCAGTCTTCTGGGCAAGGACAAGGTGCTGGACATAGATGTAACAATTTCCCTTCAACAAACCTGGGAGGACATGGAAAAGACTGTCTCTTTAGGCTTAGTCCGTAGCATTGGTCTCAGGTACATCCCATAAGCACTACACCTTCATCTCGGTATCCGAACTCGATTAGATCGGTGAATGTCGCTAAACCAAATTGTAATTGGCTTCGTTTTTGCAGCAACTACGACCTCTTTCTAACCAGAGATTGCTTGGCTTACTCCAAAATAAAGCCTGCAGTGAGCCAATTTGAAACTCACCCCTACTTCCAGCGTGACTCTCTCGTCAAATTCTGCTTGAAACACGGTGTTCTTCCCACAGCTCACACCCCTCTCGGAGGTGCTGCGGCCAACAAGGATATGTTTGGTTCAATTTCACCTTTGGATGATCCAGTTCTCAATGTAAAGTATTCTCTGTTTTACACATGCACCATTCAAATGTCGTAATTACGATATAACAATCTCTGTTTTCTAAAACAATAAGCCAACCAAAGAAATTAGATATTGAACCTGTCATTCATGAGAGAAATACATCTAGACCGTAATGCTCACTTGAGTGTTTCATTTTCAGAATGTGGCTAAGAAGTACGGAAAGAGTGTGGCACAAATCTGTCTGAGGTGGGGAATTCAAAGGAAAACAGCAGTGATTCCAAAGTCATCAAAAATTAAGAGATTGAAAGAGAATTTGGAGGTTCTTGAATTCCAGCTGAGTCATGAAGACATGGAGGTCATAAACAGTATAGACAGGAAATGTCGTACCAGTCTACCTTCCAAGACTTGGGGCTTAGATGTGTATGCATAAGCGTGGAATTCAAAATCCTCCGAATTGCTGCTTCTGCAACTTCTTCAAAGGGTGTTAAACAGAAGCGAAATGGAAAGTATCGTGCATCTTACTTACAATAAACTTAGCTTTATATAATTTTCCCAAGCTTGTCTATCTGCTAGTTCAAAAACTTCAGTATTCAGCCTTTGTATTGGGTATTGCAAATGAAAATATATAATAAAATGAATGCCATTGTAATTTTCTTTTGTATTAATAAATGAGTGATTAAAGAAAGTGTAACAAATTACATATTGCATAACTATTTTGTTGCTTACTTGTTCATTTGAATCGAATAGTGCGGAGTCACAAAGCTTTACACTCAATCACCTTTGCACTAGCTTTTGTAAGTTTGCGCTTAGTATACAAATGGAATAATGGCGAGCCATTTCTTGGGATAACTTTCAAATTTCCGGAGGTACCACCTAATGTGTTTCCGCTGCAGCCAATACTAAGTTGGACACCTGAAATACTCATGTGTGCATGTGTATGTACGTATATTTTCAGCACAAAAAATTATACTGCAAATCCAAAAAGTAACCAGATTGTGAGATCTGTTCCTCCACTAGCAACCACAAGGCCAGCATATATAACCCTCATCATTATCAAAAGAGAAATTTAGCATATACATCAAGACTCGGAAAGAGTTTAAGTTATTCGAGACAAAAAAAATATCTTTAAGCAGGCAGTGAAGGGAGTCACGAGACTAACCATCTCAGCCAGATAGTGTGGAGATGAAACAATTTCAAACCAATCACCATGAGGAATCACATATTCATCATTTTGTTCACTGTGATCTCGCAAAGTGACAGTGGTGCTGCTATGTAGAAGCTAACGTCAACAAGGAACAGAAATCAGTAAGAAAGGTCAGAAAGGTCGTACCCAGTGCACAAGGCTCCCGCTTTACGCAGGGTCTGGGAGAGGTGAATGACAAGAACTGACAATTATGTGTAATAGGTGACTACTGAGCCTTGCAATTATTGAAGCAATCTCTACTATTTACAATTGTAGAAGATATCATAGGCGTTGAACCTATTGGAAACTGCAGTAGGAGTAATAGAAAAATAGAATTGCAACCAGTTTTCCTACACTAGACCATTTGATAATTGGTTTAACAAGTTTAACTCCCGTGTACGTATTGAAAGCCAAAATGGGAAACAGAATTATAATTAAATTTAAAGTGAAACAACCTTAAGTTAAGAATAGAGTAGTTAGCATTGAATAGTTATGTATGGTTATGCTTTTTGAACTAGATAAGAGAAGAATTCATAAGAACATTCAATCCCTAATATGATTACCCTCACTCTCAATATCGCCCAATTTCTTCAACTTTCTCACCAACCAAACAGACCATAACCCAAAATAGACCATCAAATCCTTTACCTGAGATGACGACTGCGTGATCTTCCCTCTCTTGGCAAACCCCAGAACAGCTCCATGAAACGAGGCCAGCCCAGAACAAGGTACGGCGGCTACGAGTATGGGCATAGTCGCTGCAACCCATGCTGTTCTAAGCAACCCAACAACACCCACCTCCATTAGAGCGAATACCCAAGTCAGGAAAGAGCTTAATGATTTGGGAAAGGCTGGAAACTGTGACATTTAAGCACTTTCTCAACTGGGTCTTTTAAAAGTCTGCGCCATTTTTGCAGATAAAATGCACATTAAAAAAAGGAAATGAAAAAATGGACAAAGAAAATCAAGACATTTTATTGAAGAACTGAATGCATTCACGATTTACGGGGGAGTAGACAGCAGTCGCCAAGTTCAAGAGGAGATACTAAAGGCTGGTTTGGTATTGTTGTGCTTTGAAAAAAAATTGCTGTGAGAATAAGCGGTTGTGCTGTGAGAATAAGCGCTGTGCTTTGAAAAAAAGCTGCTGTGAGAATAAGCGGCTGTGCTGTGAGAATAAGCAGCTGTGAAATAAATCAGCAGAGTGTTTGGTAAACTTTTTTGTAAAAGTGCTTTTGGAAAAAAAAGCAGTCTAATAGTGGGTCTTTTCATTAAAGAAGCACTGTAGCTTCGAGTGCTTTGAAAAAAAGCCAGTTTTCCAAAGCTACAAATAGCAGCTTCAGCTTTTTCCTTTGATTTCAGCTTATTCTCACAGCAGCTTCCAAAATAAGCCCTTTTTTTCAGTTTACCAAACACCTAAAACCCTCACAGCTTTTTTTCATGGGTGCTTTTTTTTTAAGCACCTCACTCCCAAACTAGGTCTAATACCAGGCGTGACGTGAGGTTTTGGGACACGGCAGGGTTAATCATCAAATTTTCAAGTCGGCAGGTGATCAAATTTTCAAATTAAATTTTATAAACTGTGGATGATTGAATAATTTATTAAGTGTTAGTTAACATAATTATTTATTATTATTGACATATTATTTAATTTGAAATTTTATTTACGTAGCATTATGTTTAGGCATATAACATAGCAGTCAATTGATAAATTTTGTTAAATTAACCACGACGAATTTCGAACTCCCATCGTTATGAGATATTTTTAGTTGGATATCTTTGAATTCAATATTACAACTATTTTTCTAACATACTGAGGCCTATTTATTCCTTCTATGTTGAAAATCTTATCCTTTCAGATTTTCTTCCATACTTTTATGTTTTACAATCTTCTCTTATCTAATCATTTTTAATTTCTTATTTATGTCTTCCTCATTATATGTAACTTATTTTTTCGTTATCAATAAAATTTCTCTTGTACATCAGGGTTTCTCAAAAAAATAAAAATAAAAAACCTTTTAAATTTCTCACACAATTGTTATCATAAACTTCCTTTTTTTTATAAGCAAAAATTGAATCCAAACACACACCTATTCTTGCTTAAAAAAAGAAAAATGAAAAATCTTTTTTCAATGATTTCAAGCGGTGACAAGAGGATTTAGATGCTAGAAGACTTTGATTCTATGTGTTTTCTTTTGTTATTTTTGTCAAATGATAGAATTTGTTAAATTAGATGTGGATTAGACATCGATGGGATTTAAACCCACGCCATTATGCAAGTGTCACATCCCGGCCCGGGCCCCCACCATATCCCTGGCTCAACTCCGCCGTAGCACGATATTGTCCGCTTTGGACCCCGACCACCCCCTCACGATTTTGTTTCTGGGAACTCACACAAGAACTTCTCAGTGGGTCACCCATCATGGGATTGCTCTCACGCGAACTCGCTTAACTTCAGAGTTCCTACGGAACCCAAAGCCAATGAGCTCCCAAAAGGTCTCGTGCTAAGTAGAGATGAGAATATACATATAAGGCTTAAAGGATCCACTCCCCTAGGCGATGTAGGATGTTACAATCCACCTCCTTAGGGGCCCGACGTCCTCATCGGCACACTTCCGGCCAGGGATTGGCTCTGATACCAAATTGTCACATCCCGGCTCGGGCCCTCACCACATCTCGGGCTCAACTCCGCCATAATACAAATTGTCCATTTTGGGCCCCGACCACGCCCTCACGGTTTTGTTTTTGGGAACTCACATGAGAACTTCCTAGTGTGTCACCCATCATGGGATTGCTCTCATGCGAACTCGCTTAACTTCGGAGTTCCTACGGAACCCGAAGCCAGTGAGCTCTTAAAAGGCCTCATGATAAGTAGAGATGAGAATATACATATAAAACTTAGAGGATCCACTCCCCTAGGCAATGTGAAATGTTACAGTAAGGGCTCAACTTCTTTCCAACATTATGGTAAAGGACCACTTGCAATTCAAGGTGTTTTCCACTCATATGCATATGTTAAAGGAAAGTAAAATAAGATGAAGAAAATACAATTACAATTAATATTTTAACATATAACGATGTGGACTTACTAGATCACCTACATTGGTATCACTTGATAAATTACGATATGCAATACTGATGTAGAACAAATGCTTATGTTATTGATTTGCCGGATTCTATGGGAATTTTCAATACTTTCAAAGTTGTTGATCTATGTGAATTCAAAGACGATGAAATTCTTTATCCTAACCATAACTCGGGGTCGAGTTCTTCTGAAGTGGAGGGGACTAATGTAGTGGATCGAAGAGGAAATGGACCATCAGAAGACAAAAGAACGCAGTGGGAATTTGTAGAGTGGCGTCTAAGCTCTGATTTGGGTCCATCACACCTTTTCAAAAAGGGAATGATGCTACGAGTCAAACTTTCTTCTTTACTATGACATATGATAGATTTTTCCATCCACACTCGTTTCGGCCTCCAAAACAATATTTTAATTTCGTAATAAAAATCAGACCTTTGAGTTGTCATCCAATTAATGTCGTTTTACTTGTTTGAGTCATTTGAGTTGTTCAACGAGTTGTAATCAATCTACTTAAAGCATTTTGCTGTTTTAATATACTCACTCAATTATCAATTAAAAAAACAACCTTTTGGAATTTCTCTCAATTTTATGATGGATTCCAGACTTGTTCTTCAAAGACAAGGATTAGTTGATAACTCTTTTGATCAATTCAAGATGATTCAATTGGTACCAAAGTGGATTTCTCCCATCTGGGCATTGTTGATTGTTTTATCTATCTATAAGTAACCTTGATTGTGAACCTGCCCCTATCACTCGAGCAGACCTGGACGTTCAAACAAAACAAATTACAACTTTGACTGCACAATTTGGATAGCTTCGTGGAATGTTGCTCCAAGCCCTTGGCCAAAATATCTGAAGAGCTACCGAATGCAATAATCAGGGAGTTCTGAGGCCTCGTGTTCAAGACAGTGAATCGGAGTCCGAGGAAGAAACCATAGACCATCCCCGGTTAATAGTCGAAATCATAAAACCGCAACACCTTTCATGATTTTCAGATTAAGGCCGACATTCCAACTTTTGTGGGAAATCTGAAAATCAAAGACTTCTTATATTGGTTAGTGGACGAAGTAGAGCTTGGTAGTTGCCACTACAGGCCTAGGGTTGGAAGCCCAACCCACTGCAGCAGTAAGCCTAGCTACACAACAGGCCTAGACCCACGAGAGACCAACAGAAACAGCCGATGAGCAAACAGCCCAGGCCGAGCTCGCTGCCACCCGAGCCCAACCTACTCTCAACCAAGCCTAAACGTAAGGAGCCGTGCCAACCCAACACACAAAACAGGCCTAAGGCTAACTGCCACACGCACGAGCCTAGCCTACTGTCAATTAAGCCCAAGTTCACAAGGAGCAAGTGCCGACCCAACGCACAGCGCAGGCCCAAGGCTAGCTGCCACATACGCACCCCCGCACATGTTTCGGCTACCCAATTAGGTTAGCCCATTCGTAACTTACTCTGTTGACCTGTTAAATCTGAGACCACTTCAGGCAATCCCGATTGCAACCACCGACCCAACGATCGACCTAGGGATATTTTCACCCTATTTTTCTGTATGAATGCATGTCCAGACTCTTCAAACCCAAATGAGGATGCCCATTATCCAGACTCTTCAAACCCAAATGGCGAACACCACCTGCCCCAGCATGTCGCCGATTTAAACAATGCCCTCACGCAATAAACCACATTGATGAACCAGCTCTTTGAGCGCATCGAGACACAAAGTGCCTAAGACGAAATGTTCCAAAGCAAGACAATGATAGATGATTGTGACTTATTCCAACAATATCCAGGCAAACAGCTGATTAGCCTGCCACGAACCATGCATTCGGGTAGTGTGCACTCTCATTAGGGCCCTTGGGAAAACGTCTTCTCTTGGTTATATGCGCAGAGAAAGGTTTCTTCTTGACTCGGCTCACGAGTCAATGTGTATTCAAGGTTGGGTTCACATTATGACGAGCAGTCTGGACATGCCAAGCATAGCATCTACACAAGGCTAAGCTCGCATGGAGATTTTCCAACGAGGCACCAGAGCTAACAACCACAACACATATTGAAGAAGGCACATGAGTCCAACTCGAGTTCCACTAGCAACCACAGCTAAGCGCGACAGCGAGCAGCCCGCTTACCAGCCAGAAATGAACCACGTGCACCACAACCGCAACATAAACGAGCATGACATGCATAAGAGCAACATAGACTAGCAGGTCATTACCGGAGGCTCCGTTGCCCTACCAGAGGTAAATCCAAGAGAAAATACAAAAGCTTGTAGCAGAGCAAATGCACAGATTTTTACGCATTGAAACTACCGACGATGCCCTTCAAAGAGACGTGGCCAACATGAGCAATTCACTATTCACAGACGAGATCGAGCAAACAGAGCCATCGCGGGAGTTTATCCCATCATATTTTACCTTATTCAAGGGAGATGAAGATCTGGACAGGCACTTGATGCATTACTGAAGCACAATGACCCTCTACGACAACAACGACAATCTTATGTACAAAATCTTTGCCACGACGCTCCAGGGAAAGGCACAAGACTGATTTTACACCCTGTCGCCACCCTCAATCTAGAACTTCAGCGAACTTTTTTAGTTTTCACTTAAGATTATTCGTCTTATTGCTCAATCGAGAAAAAGTTTGACCACCTCTTTAACATGAAGAAAGACCCGAATGAGTTAATCCGATAATATGCCAAGAGGTTCAAGGTGGAAAAGGTAAAGATTTTCGGATGCGATGATAGCATTGCAAGCTCAGCCTTCAGAAAGCGGCTTCTAGCGGATCACTCCCTCTTTTGAGAATTGATCATTGGCGAGAACTTGACCCTGACAGATTCTTGTGCTTTGGTAGAAAAGAACCTTGTTGGGGATTAGGCCAAGCACTCCTAGAAGTCACTTGAGCAGCCTCGCAAAAACACGAAACAAGCTTAGAAAAAGGCTAACGCTAAACTGCTGAATGACAAAAACAAGCCAAGAAGCAGACTCAAGGACCGATCCCCAGCGAAATAAGGCTCATCGTCTAAGGTGTACACCAAGTTCTCAATCCTGATCAACCAGATCCTTCACGACCTCAAAGACAAACCATGGTTCAAAATGCTGCAACCTATGAATGAAGATACCTCCAAGCTGGACCAAACGAAGTACTGCGCATTCCACAGAGGTCCAGGGCACATAACTAATTACTACATCACATGGACAAGGTACCTTGAGAAAGAAAGGAAAATGCGACCAGTATGTCGACAAGCCAGCTGTGTGGTGAGACAAGACGTGGACGCCGATGCTGAACCCCCAGCCAAGACAATCCGACTCAACGAATCTTTGTTAAATCTGATCATCTGGGGACCACCAATAGTTCCAAGAAGAGGAAGATCCAACAGGCGAAATCAGTCTTCCAGGTTCAAGCCATAGATGTTGTACCTAGGCCAATCGTCGACTTCACCGAGCAAGATGTTGAGGGAGTAGACTTTTTCCATATGCCTTGGTGATATCTATTTAACTAGCCATCGCCATCATTGACAGAATTATGATGGACATCAGCAACGCAGTCAACATTCTACAACTGTCAGTCATCCAAAAGATGGTCCTGGAAAGCACAATCAAACCCAAAGCAAAGGTCTTGACCAGATTCAATGAACTTACCTCAACTGTCATTGGCACAATCACACTCGACGTCAGTGACCCATCTCCCCATAACAAGATTTTAGGCTGACCTTGGCTAGTGAATATTGACACACCTCGACCTGAGAAGGTTGAAGCATGTTGGCCATCACCATGAGGTGACGTAACCATAAGGGTAAGTGATGTAAAAAGTGAATAATTTCAAGACTAATTGAAACTAATTATACTAAATAATGAAATAGTGCACAATCGTGGTAAGAACTCACTACAATTATTCAGAGCGTAATAGACAGTGAGACTACAAAAGAGTAGTCAAAGTAACTAAAGTACATTTATTACATAACAATGATAAGTTCGTACGTCTAAACAAAAAAAGAATGTCAGAACTGTCGAGATTCCTCGAGTGCCATAGAGAGTACAATTATCTAGGTCCTGGAGGAGCGAAAAACAAAGTTGAGTGGGTCAGCAAAACAATGCTTATACGAAATCCTTTATTTTCGAATATACTAACATCTCGCCGTAAAACAAGTATAGTTTCCTTAAATCATACTACATAGGTATGTAAACAATAAATCAACAGCATTATAATAGTATTATAACCAGAAATATGCCAAGTCATGCTGTATCAAATGCCACAATAATATAATCATGTGATAGTCAAGTATAGCTAAGTGATCATCCATCTAGGCTGACATACGAGTTCAAACAGATAATTTCTGACACAAACAGGACTGAGTGTAATCAATAAGCTCTAGTACTATGATCACGTGAAGGCTGGTGCAGAAGCACAGTCACATACAAGTCGGATTGCCTAATGCAATCTACCCGACAGGACTGGCACCTAACTTGGATCCAAGGCGAGCGAACGGTGCGATGTGAACATACACGTGAAGGATTGGCCCTGGCCCTGGGGCAAGTACTAACACCGGTGCAGCAAGATGAGCATGTACAAATATGTATGAATGTCATGAAAGTAATATCTCAACCATATAGCAGCATTTATCACAATTATATCGCAGTTATCAATTATTTGGCAATATATACGTAAAGTGATGTATTTATGCAATTTTGGAAACTATAAATATGTATAGATATAAATATAAACTGCCCACTCACAAGTACGTCACTGGGTCGTAGCCCCCGAACTTCGCTTGGCCTCGAACATCCTCGAGATACGTTTCCCCTATATGCAAAATAACTAATTTCGAATTAATTAAAGCACATATACGTAAACCTAAATAAAACCCCCATAGTTTGCTCAAACCTAGGGTTTAAATATATCATCATGACCTACTCGACGTCACGAACATCCCCATATTTTTAGAATAAATTATGGACCCTTCACGCACCTCCACGCGCCGGCAATGGCACGGCCATACGCACCCCCACTCATAAGCCAATGTCGTCAGCTAGCCTGACGCCGTCAGGAATATTCTGTTAAATTCTAACAGAAGTTAACGGCGTTACCTGACACCGTCAGGAATATTCCGTCAACCTTGACAGAATATCCCGTCACCTTCTCCGGCAAACCTCGCAGTCGCCGTCGTCAACTTGATTTTCGCCGGATTTCTAGGAAAATTTCAAATTAACATAACTTCTTCATTTCTCATCCATTTTAACCCACTTTATATGGATTTGAATATAATGAAGTGTAGAATGGCGTTATACCTGTTTGGAGTCTAAAAGGTGGACGGAGGTAGTCGGAAATCACCTCGAAAGTTCTGGCCAAACTGGAACTCTTCGAAACTCGATTGTTTCGAAGTGGCTTCTTCACCAAAGTTTCACTAGGGATCTCGGGAAGTATAATGGAAGCCTTCAAAATTCCTAAAAGTTCGTAACTCAGTCCCAAACATGATGAACTTAAAGCACTGAGTTCGGACCTCACGAGTTCAACGTCGAAAACTCGTCCATTCCAGGTTTCAAGAACATGGTTGTGTTCGTGAAGATGAGAGGAGTACAATGGTGTGGTTTTTGGGTTCGATCTGTGAGGTTTAGGGTTCGTTCAAGGGGTTTGCAGAGAGGGAGAGTATACGGGAGAGAAAGAGATAGTCCATTTTTCTCTTTTTCTGATTGGTTGCTGCAAAGAGGAAGTGGATGGGATTGGTGGATGACATAAATAGGAGCATGAGATGGGCTAAATAGAAGGCTAGGGATAGAGTTTTATATTTTGTATAGAAAAGGGAATCGAAATCTATCTGCAACAGTGTTTTTACACTGATAGAAATTATCGTACACTCGTAACAACATATACAATTTAAATGCGATAACAAGAAATAAAATAAAAGTGATATAAATACGTCCACGTCACTTGTCAATAAGGGCATAGTAGTCATTTCACCTACTCGGGAAGAAATTACATAGGAAAATTAAGGACGGGTCGTCACAAATATTGGAACCGTGACCTCGATCGAGTATAAGAAAATCTTCTTTTGCATCCTTGAAGGAGCAGTTAGAGAGATCGAGGGTGACCATGCCATGTTTTGGTGATGCACTCTACAAATTCTCAAGGAGGCGAAGAAGTATTTTGCCCCAGCTGTAAGAACTGAAGTGCAAAAAGACAATTCTACCTTCACCAAATATCAATCACAGTAGACGAGTCAAAAAGATGGCGTCAAAGTCGACAATTCCCTATCAAATGAATTAGGATGGAAACCCTAAGAGGATGCTGAATACATCATTCTTGACCCTCACTAGCTAGAAAAGACGGTTAGAATTGGCTCACGTCTAAGCCTGATGGAGAATGAGGAACTCACGACTTTCCTTAAGGAAAATCGTGATGTTTTCGCATGCTTACCCTCTAACATGCCCGACATTGATCGAACGATAGCTTGTCATAAGTTGCACGTCGACCCCGTTGCCAAACTTGTGATCCAGAAAAGGCAACATTTCGCACCCGAGCGAGTAATGATTATTGAAAAATGAGAAGGGCAACGTCGGCATTGAGGAACTGGCGCACCCATAGTGGCTGGCTAACATCGTGCTAATGATGAAGAAAAATAAGGGCAACAACATCGATATTCCACAACTTGGTAATTACCCGCATAATTTGTCAGGTGTGGAATTTTATCATAAAAGGCCTCAATATTAGTTGGAGTGGGGTTATGATATTTAAACTCTTCTTTTCTTAAAGATACGGCCAATGTGGGATATTTTAATTAGGTATTGAGAGTTGGATGACATTCACTGTTCACATATCTAAATTCTGTCTTTTAATAAAGGGTAAATTACATAGTAACCCCTCAAGTTTGAGGTCTATTACAATCGCATTCAACAACTTCAAAACATTTCACTTTCATACCTCAACTACTATTTTATTTCAATATAGTACCTCCGTTACATTTTTCATCCATTAATCCGTTAAATGCTGACGTGGATGCCACATATATGTCACGTGGCTGTCAAATGTCTGCCATGTGACAAATAAAATAATTTTTTATTTTAAAAAAAAAACCTGAATGTTCTCAAAAAAAAAAAAATTGAAACCCATATCCCTCTCCCTCACCCACCCCCAGCGACCTCCCCAAAAATTTGGCAGCCACGTGGCATATATGTGGTAGCCACGTCAGCATTTAATGGATTAATGGATAGAAAATGTAACGGATGTACTATATTGAAATAAAATAGTAGTTGATGTATGAAAGTGAAATGTTTTGAAATTGTTGTATGCGATTGTAATAGACCTCAAACCTGAGGGGCTATTATGTAATTTACCCTTTAATAAACCTAAATATTTAGATTTGGATCCAAAAGTTAAAGTTGGTCTGAATCACAAATATAAAAATTGTAGACCTAAAAATTATTCAATGATTAGCTCATAGACCTTTGAATTATTCAATGATTACCTCATAGACCTATAAATTATTAAACGATTAGCTCATGTTAAGAAATGGAAATAATCATTTTCTCCAAAGATGACAAGAGGGCGGGTCCATTTAGGCATGTTACTTGTGTTCGACGCTAATCGCACTCAAATATCATTTGTGTTAGTGGTTCACCATGTCGGTATTCGTTTTAGCGGTTCATATTGTATTTTGTTCTTGTTAAATTACCACTATTCAAAAAATCTTTTGCCTAGCACCGTCTAGCCGTTAGACGATTGATTACCACTCCGATTAATTTATAGGTGCTTGAAATTAAGAAAATACACCTAGACCAACTGAGGCGTTGAACTAGCCCGCCTAAACACTCGTCAAGACTGTCTAGACGCGTCTAAGCATTCGATGCGACTCTCATTTCGACAAAAAAAATGATAACTTTTATTTTGCCTTTCAGACCAATGAAACGGATAAGCTTTCCTCCTCCTAGTTGCAAAGATTTTCTTGTTTTTCCACCCGTCATGAAGGTAATTAGTGTCGTTGTTGCGCAGTTAGAATATTTCACATGCCTGTGCTTTCTCTATCAATTGACCAGTGCATACGCCCGCTGATTGTTTGACGATGGCCCTACTAGGGCAAATCTTGGGCCACTAAGAGCACGCGACGTACAAATGGCCTAAATGGATGGTTAAAAGAGGACAAGATGCCAATCAAAATCAAAGAGGAAAGGGTAAATTATAAAAGGTTGTCAAAACTTGGGCTAATTATAGCCAGCATTTTTGGGAGTTTTCTTGCAGACTTATTATTAAAGGAATTTTAACAAAAAAAACTTCTGGTACTGTTCATTTTAACGAAAAATCACATTTTTACACTAAAAAATCAATTATGGTACTATTTACTTTACTATTTATTTTGTCTTTTTCTTTAAAACTCAAGTTTTCAAGTCATTTTCAGGAAACTTCAACGAAAAACTCTCTTTACTGTTCATTTTAACGAAAAATCATATTTTTACACTAAAACCTCAATTCTAACACCTGACACCTGTATAACCCAATCCCCCCACGTCTGCAGTTCTGCTAGCCAGCGTGAGAGACGTATGGAGTTTATGGACAATATTTAAAGGGGTGGCTCAATTGTAATTGACTTTTATGGTTTAGTCCTTTGTCCTGTCTCACGTCTCTGTGTTGATATGGAGGAGGGCGGCATTGAGACACTTGTTACCTACAATCACTTATACTCAGTTAAAAATGTTCGTGCGTAATTGCGATTATGTGTTGTGCCTTTCTTTCATTTCATGATTTTACAGGATAAAAGGTTTATACATAATTACAACATTGAGATTAATAAGCATTATCACTTACCTTATCTTTCTTTCTGCCTTAACCATCTTATTTGCTGATGAGGTAATGAGAGAGGGATGGTGAGGGACAAAACAATGAGTGGAATGACGGTTGATTAGCAAGAAAAAAGAGATACCAAAAGTAAAAACTAAGTTTAACCAATAGTGTTAACGATCAAACTTTTATTTCGCATTTTCTTCTTCTATATTAATTTTCATACTCATTTCTTCTTTACTTATAATCAAACAAACGAAAACTAAAGGGTGTATTGAGTACAGATTTTGAAGGATTATGACCCATAAAGTTTTGATGGAGCTTTAACAGAAATGCATGGCTCGTGAAGGGAGGAGATTTTATATGCATGCTTTTAATTTTGTTTACCTAGTGAATGACGATGAATCATTGTTTACCTAGTGACTAAGACAACGAGCTCAGAGTTTTAATTGATTTCTATGTACTTGGGCTGGATTTGTTGTATGCTTAAAATACTATATCAAATCTCTCCAAATTCACCTAAATTCCTCACTTTTTGAAATTCTTTTAAATCAAATGCTATTGACTGCACAAGAAATTTTAAAAACTCATTTCAAATCCTAATTAAATACATTCGAATTCAGTAAAATTTTATAAACTCTCCTAAAATTCTAATTGAATACCCTTTGATTTGTAAAAAATATTAAAACTCCGAAAATCCTAATTAAATGAACTGAACTTTAAAACCTCACTTAAAATTCTAATTAAATACACCCAAATTTTTGTAATATTTCAATAAATCACTATTTAAAATCCTTTAAAAAAATCCTAATTGAATGCATCCAGATTTTAATGGATTTTTATAAGGGGAACTGTTATTAGCAATTCAAAATTTCATTCAACACTCCTCACAAAAGTATTTTTCTTTTTAGTTATCGAAAGTTTGGAGTGCAAAATGAGATTTCTGGAGTGTTAATAACAATTTCATTTACAAATTCTTTTAAATTCTAATTGAATACCCCTAGATTTGTAAAAAAATTACTTACAAAATTCTAATTGGATATTTTTTTATTACTACAACTTGTATTACTATTTTATACTATACTAATTGTATACTCCTCTGAGACCATCTCCAATCCTTGGGTTAAAACCTAAAAATTTTAACCCAAAAAATTTAGATTTTAACCCAGAAACAACTTTTCTACTCCAACCCTTCTGCGTTAAATTTTTACCCCCCCCCCAGATTATTAAATGATGAATTTAAGCTTTTTTTTTTCAAAAAATAACTTTAAAAAAAATAAATTATGTGAACTATCATAAATTAATTTTATGAACATTTTAACCAAAAAATATTTAAATTCCGATAAACATTGAAAAACCCCTAAACCGACACATGAAACTCATGAAATAACATGGAAGAATAAGAAATACATGATAGAGATGTATAAACACAAAACACATAAACAAACACATAGTTTTGGAAGATGGTAGAAAGAAAAATTGGAAGAAATGTAAGAGAAAAATGAATTTTATGTGGATGTTTGAACAAATACATAGGTATATATAGAGTTTTTCGGTGAATTTTGAGTTAAATAATATTTTAAAATTATTTTAGCAGTTGGATTTAAATTTTGACATTTAGATCTTTTTTCTTTCGCTGTTAGATTTGATCATATTCAATATCGATTGTTGAATTCACTATATTTATAAATATAAAACAAAAATATTACCTAAATTAAATGTGGACCGTTGGATAACCAACGGCCCATTGGGCTCACTTTCCATTGCCAACATGCCATAAACAAATACCCACGTTGGTGGGGCTGCACTTTGCAGCAATATTAAATGTTGTAGCGCGTTCATGTTTTGGGCGCGAGTGATTTTGGGCAATTGTCGCCGACCTCCCTCTCTTCCACTCGCACAAATGGGCTCTTCCAACTCCTAACCCCAATTTAGTCCCAACTCCTAACCCCAATTTAGTCTAAATTTGAGACTTAACTGCCAGATACCGGGACGTCACCGGACACATAATACGGGGCGTCGCATCATGACTAAAATTTAAAAAAGCACTATTCATTCCATTATTGTCCGTGGAGCCAATCACTAGTTTTCCAAGAGCCGTAAAGTTATTTCTTTTCTTTTCTAATCTTCCCCAGTATTCTATATTTCACCCCCATGCAGCTATATAAGGGCATGAGCGGCACCAACCGAGTATCATAGTTCAAACTCAAACACAGAGGCGAGAGAGAAACAGAAACAGCCTGCACAAGTCTCTGAGAGAGTTTGGAGAGTCAGAAAACATGTCCACCGTTACACTCAGCAGTGGCTACGAGATGCCCGTCATCGGCCTCGGCCTTTGGCGTCTGGAGAAGAACGAGCTCAGAGACGTCATCTTAAATGCTATTAAGCTTGGCTATCGCCATTTTGACTGTGCTGGTATACCCTCCATCCCTCACCTCATCCTGTTTTACATTAATCCATGCATATTTTACATTAATTTTGGTTTACTTCGTTCTAAATAATTTGTAGTATTTTTTTTTTTTTATAATCGCTTAGTTACACTAATATATATATGTATACATATATATAAATGGTTATGATTCATGATTCGGAGACACAAAATTTGACACTCATACTGTGTAGGATTCACTTTGTAACATATTTGTTTACTATGATGCCGAAAATGGTGTTTTGGTTTATTCCAAAAATAGCAATTGGCAGATTAGGTTAAGGCACTGTGTTAGACTATTATAAATGTACGTGTATAAAAGTGGAGAAAACAAATACGCTGTAATTTGAGAGGACAGTCTTAAACACAAGGTTCTAAAAGTCGCTAGACGCTAGTCGGGCAGCGGTCTGGGGCCTAGCACCTAGGCGGCTAGACGGGGCCTAGGCGGACTAGGCGGATTTAAGTAAATCTATCATATTTCATGTAAATAAGTGTCTGCTTCTACTTGAAATATATATAATTTCATCATAAACTACAAAATAGAATGCATATATATCATAAGTATTGGAACATAATGAAAACATGTGAAATAAGGATATAATGTTTGTTCATTCAAGTATGCAACAAGTCTCTTACAATTTATTGGAAAAAAACAAAATGCAAAATGAAAGTTATGTAAGTGAGTTGAAACCTAGGCGGGTCTAGGCGGGCTAGGCGGCCTAGGCGGTCTAGGCGGTGGGCTGGGGCCTAGGCGGTCTAGGCGGTGGGCTGGGGCCTAGGCATTAATCGGGGCGGTGGGCTGGGGCCTAGCGCCTAGGTAGGGCCTAGGCAGGGATTTTTAGAACAGTGCTTAAACATAACAAGCAATCCACCACTTGTAAAAACTTATTTGTGGAATACAAAGTAAAAAAAAAATTTGGTCTTTATGTTGTAAATTTAAATCTAGATGTATCACTATTTTATGGTTAAGAATGGTAAGCTATTTGACGTTGCAGCTCATTACAAGAGTGAAGCAGACGTTGGGGAAGTATTTGCAGAAGCATTTAAGATTGGACTTGTCAAGAGGGAAGAACTTTTCATTAGCACCAAGGTATGTTCAAGTAATTTATGTCTTTGGTTTTGAACTGCTTTTATAAAATAATAATTTGGTGGAGATTTAGGCTAAACCATAAAACTGCTTTTATAAAATAATAATCTGGTGGAGATTTAGGCTAAGCCATAAAATGGATCCGTTGTAACTAAGTATTGAAGTTTTCATATATGAAAGTCAAATCTAAAACCTCTTACTCACAAATGAATATGAATATATCTAAACTGTAACGCTAGTGGCGAAGTATTAGTGTTATCTCACATTCTCTCAAGACAATGACATATAATTTGTTGTTGTTATAATTATATTGCAGATTTGGAATTCAGACCATGGGTATGAGGTTGAGGCCTGTAAAAACAGCCTCAAGAAGCTTCAGCTAGATTATCTGGATCTCTACCTAGTTCACTACCCATTGCCCACGAAGCATAATGGTACCTCTCCTCTCTCTCTCTTTTTAGGTTAGATTATTGGGATTTGATGCCGTTCATATCTTCTTTGTGAGATCCTCACATCATATCCGTTTATCGTACATTGTGTGGCCATAAATCATTTTGAATTTTTTTCATTTCAAATTAAACACAAGCAGTGCCTACGATAGTTGATCGCATGATGTACAATGAACGGATAAGATGTGAGGATATGAAAAAAGATCCTCATCCAGATTATTGTATCACTCAACGCTGCGACAATGAATTGGTATTTATTTTACTTGCTGTATGGTCACAGCCATTGGTCAAACTGCCAGTCTTATGGGCAAGGACAAGGTGCTGGACATAGATGTAACAATTTCCCTTCAACAAACCTGGGAGGGGATGGAAAAGACTGTCTCTTTGGGCTTAGTTCGTAGCATTGGTCTCAGGTACATCCCATAAGCATTTATGCCGCACCTTCATCTCCGTATCCGAACTCGATTAGACCGGTGAATGTCGCTAAACCAAATTGTAATTGGCTTCGTTTTTGCAGCAACTACGACCTCTTTCTAACCAGAGATTGCTTGGCTTACTCCAAAATAAAGCCTGCAGCGAGCCAATTTGAAACTCACCCCTACTTCCAGCGCGACTCTCTCGTCAAATTCTGCTTGAAACACGGTGTTCTTCCCACAGCTCACACCCCTCTAGGAGGTGCTGCGGCCAACAAGGATATGTTTGGTTCAATTTCACCTTTGGATGATCCAGTTCTCAATGTAAAGTGTTCTCTGTTTTACACATGCACCATTCAAATGTCGTAATTACGATATAACAATCTCTGTTTTCTAAAACAATGAGCCAACCATAGAAATTAGATATCGAACCTGCCATTCATGAGAGAAATACATCTAGACCGTAATGCTCACTTGAGTGTTTCATTTTCAGGATGTGGCTAGGAAGTACGGGAAGAGTGTGGCACAAATCTGTCTGAGGTGGGGAGTTCAAAGGAAAACAGCAGTGATTCCAAAGTCATCGAAAATTCAGAGATTGAAAGAGAATTTGGAGGTTCTTGAATTCCAGCTGAGTCATGAAGACATGGAGGTCATAAACACTATAGACAGGAAATGTCGTGCCAGTCTACCTTCCAAGAGTTGGGGCTTAGATGTGTACGCATAAGCGTGGAATTCAAAATCCTCCGAATTGCTGCTTCTGCAACTTCTTCAAAGGGTGTTAAACGGACGCGAAATGGTAAGTATCGTGACTCTTACTTACAATAAACTGAGCTTTATATAATTTCCCCAAGCTCGTCTATCTGCTAGTTCAAAAACTTTTATTATTCGGCCTTTGTTTTGGGCATTGCAAACGAGAATATATAATAAAATGAATGCCATTGTAATTTTTTTTTTGTATTAATGAGTGATTAAAGGCTTTGTTGTTGTTGTTGTAAATGTGTGAGTAAAGAAAGTGTAACAAGTTACACAGAACCGAGGGCAATGACATTCTAGGATTCATATAGCCGACTCCACTTACTGAGAAAAGGCTTTGTTGTTGTTGTTGTTGTTGTAATAAATGAGTGATTAAATAAAGTGTAACAAATTACATATTGCATAACTATTTGTTGCTTGCTTGTTCATTTGAATCGAATAGTACGGAGTCACAAAGCTTTACACCCAATCACCTTTGCACTAGCTTTTGTAAGTTTGCGCTCAGTATACAAATGGAATAATGGCGAGCCGTTTCTTGGGATAGCTTTCAAATTTCTCGAGGTACCACCTATGCGTTTCCGCTGCTGCCAATACTAAGTTGGACACCTGAAAGACACCAAATAAGAGAGTAAAGCACACGGAGAAATAAGTTTACTTTAGAAGACGTCTGTCTATGCGTGTGTGCGCACACTCATGTGTGCATGTGTATGTACGTATATATTCAGCACATAAAAATCATACCACAAATCCAAAAAGTAACCAGATTGTGAGATCTGTTCCTCCACTAGCGACCACAAGGCCAGCATATATAACCTTCATCATTATCAAAAGAGAAATTTAGCATATACATCAAGACTCGGAAAGAGTTTAAGTTATTCGAGACAAAAAAAATCTCTTTAAGCAGGCAGTGAAGGGAGTCACGAGACTTACCATCTCAGCCAGATAGTGTGGAGATGAAACAATTTCAAACCAATCACCATGAGGAATCACATATTCATCATTTTGTTCACTGTGATCTCGTAATGAGCCCTGTAATAATATTTCACATGTCAGGAACATTATAAAAGCGAATGCAAGGAAGATCGAGATAAGAAACACAATATCCGCATTCCCTAATTCAGCTGTATGAAATGAAATTAGTATATATGTCTTAGAATGCATGCTTATTTGATTGAGAGAGAGAGAGTGTGTGTGTGTGCGCGCGCGCGCGTGCACGGTGACACACACTGAGACATACAAGAATTGCATGACATCGGCGCTGATGGATCCAACCCCAAAAAAATATAGCTGCACCAATCCACTGGAGCCAACCAAGCTTCAAAAGAGAGTTCACAAATTGTAACCAATCAAATTCCACTTCTCGCATGCTGCTCTTGCCTTTGACAATGAACTCAGCCACTCCACTTATTGAAAATTTATAGACCTCCAGAACATTATTGCAGCAAAGTGACAGTGGTGCTGCTGTGTAGAAGCTAACATAAAAAAGGAACAGAAATCACTAAAAAAAAATATCTTCTATTCCACAATTTTGAAAACACCAAAATACATGACGAGAACTGACAATTATGTGTAATAGTAACATTTATCATTCCAGAGCACATGAGGTTCGTCAGTTATGACTTCCAGTAAATATAGGTGACCACTGAGCTTTGCAATTATTGAAGCAATCTCTAGTATTTACAATTTTAGAAGATATCATACCTTGGAAGAAAGAAGAAAGTCGTAGGCGTTTTAACCTATTGGAAACTACAGTAGGAGTAACAGAAAAATAGAATTGCAACCAGTTTTCCTACACTAGACCATTTGATAATTGGTTTAACAAGTTTAACTCCCGTGTACGTATTGAAAGCCAAAATGGGAAACAGAATTATAATTAAATTTAAAGTGAAACAACCTTAAGTTAAGAATAGAGTACTTAGCATTGAATAGTTATATATGGTTATGCTTTTTGAATCATAACTAGAAACTGAACTTAAATACGGTTAGCTCAAGAGGAGCCTACTGTGCCAACTCTGTTAAACCAAATTTGATCTGAAAATTTGAAATATTCCCAATACATTTTCAAATCAATCAAAGATTCAAATTTAATATAACAATATATATATATATATATATATATATATAAATGCATATGCATAAAACCAATATCTTTACAATGAAGGGGTTTGTGAATAACTTACAAGAGGCCAGTCAGATATCCGAAAATGTGCATCCGCGCGGAGGAGCTATAGTTGAACACATATATTGTCTCAAAGAGGCGCCTCAAGACTTGAACTTCCATCAATAAAAGCAGAAAGACCGAACGCCAAATGCTATATCTATAACTGACAGGAACCGAATGAACCTTGTTCAATGAAACGATATGTAAACCTCCAGTGAAGTGGCTGGCGATTGAAGGGTAAAGCAACGATTCTGAAACCAATGGCACCGTTTTATACGCATACATCGAAGTTGCAACGAGCAATAGCGTTGTCCACGCTACAGCCACCACATAGAAATGGCAGAAGAACTTTTGAGGAACTGTGAACTTCTACAATTAGAAAAAGTAAAAAAAAATTAAAATTTATCATGTAGTGTACAGAAAAATAAAACTAGATAAGAGAAGAATTCATAAGGACTTGAAGGTCGGTTGGTTAAGAACATTCAATCCCGAATATGATTACCCTCACTCTCAATATCGCCCATGACAATTGAACAGTAATACCTTGTTTCTCACCAACCAAACAGACCATAAACCCATGACAATTGAATATGATTACCCTCACTCTCAATATCGCCCAATTTCTTCAACTTTCTCACCAACCAAACAGACCATAACCCAAAATAGACCATCAAATCCTTTACCTGAGATGACGACTGCATGATCTTCCCTCTCTTGGCAAACCCCAGAACAGATCCATGAAACGAGGCCAGCCAACAACAAGGTACGGCGGCTACGAGTATGGGCATAGTCGCTGCAACCCATGCCGTTCTAAGCAACCCAACAACACCCACCTCCATTAGCGCGAATACCCAAGTCAGGAAAGAGCTTAATGATTTGGGAAAGGCTGGAAACTGTGAAATTTAAGCACTTTCTCAACTGGGTCTTTTAAAAGTTTGCGCCATTTTTGCAGATAAAATGCACATTAAAAAAAGGAAATGAACAAATGGACAAAGAAAATCAAGACATTTTATCGAAGAACTGAATGCATTCACGATTTACCGGGCAGAAGACAGGAGTCGCCAAGTTCAAGAGGAGATACTAATACCAGGCGTGACGTGAGGTTTTGGGACAGGGCAGGGTTGATCATCAAATTTTCAAGTCGGCAGGGTTAATGATCAATTTTTCAGATAAAATTTTATAAATCAAATAATGTAATTGTTGATGATTGAATAATTTATTAAATGTTGATTAACGTAATTATTTATTATTATTGACATATTATTTAATTTGAAAATTTACTTTACGTACATTGCATTTTGACATATAACATAATAGTTCAACGATAAATTTTATTAAATAAACCATCGACAAATTTCGAACTCCAATCATTATCAGATATTTTTAGTTGGATATCTTTCAATTCAATATTACAATTACTTTTCTAACATATTGGGGCCTATTTATTCATTCTATGGTGAAATTCTTATCATTTCGGATTTTCTTTCTTACTTTTATGTTTTGCTATCTTCTCTTATCTAATCCTTTTTAATTTCTTATTTATGTCTCCCTCATTTTGTGTAACTTATTTTTTTCGTTATCAATAAAATTTCTCTTGTATATCGCGGTTTCTCAAAAAAAAAAAATCATTTTTAATTTCTCACACAATTGTTATCATAAACTTTTTTTTTTTAATAAAGAAAACTAATGAAAATGGTTTCAAAACTTTGAGTTTTAACAAAAACCATCATATAACTTTATTTAATGATAAGAACAAGAGAAAGAAAACAAAAAACAAAGTAAACTTAACTAAAGGCACGTGCAAAGAGCACTCAATCAATCCTTCAATTGCATAACCTTTTGACATAATCCGAGCATATTTTATTCCTCTAAAATTAAAATTTCAAATTGAAGTGGGTTCCGTTCGATTCAGAACCATATCTGGGGCGGTATGGTAGGAAGTCAGTCAGGTGTGGGTTGGGATGGTTGGAGGTAAGGGTGAGGCAACATCATTGACAACATCGTTGGACTCATCACCCATTTTCTAGTAATGGTATTGAGCTATAAGCCATGCATGACTTTAACGATGTGGACGTTAATCTCTATCATGTTTTTTTTTTTAAATCTTTTTATTGCATTATGGTGAAAGAACTTGAATATCTGGGACGAGCATCTACCATTAAGTTTCAATAAACAGTGAAGTATCGTTAATTTTCATAAACAGTGTCGTACCGTTAAGTTTCATAAACAGTTTGCGTAACGGGTGCGCGAGTCCGCGCATCAGTTTTTTTTTAATTTTTTTTTTAATATTAAAATTATGTCTTTTTCATTAAATAAAGTTATAGCATGGCTTTTTATTAAGATAAACTTAATTCAAGCCCGTTTCATGAAAGTTTCCTTTTTTATAAGCAGAAATTGAATTCAAAGCACACACCCACCTATTCTTCAATCGTACCTTTTGCTTTAAAAAAAAAAAATCATTTTTCAATGATTTCAAGTGCTGAGAAGAGGAATTAGATGCTAGAAGGTTTTTATTCAAGGTGTTTTCATCTATTCTTTTTGTCAAACAATAGAATTTGTTAAATTAGATGTTGGATTAGATACCGACGGAGTTTGAACCCATGCCATTATGCAATGGCTCAACTCCTTTCCACCACTGTGGTAAAGGGCCACTTGCAATTTAAGATGTTTTCCACTCATATGCATATCTTAAAGGAAAGTAAAATACAATTACAGTTAATATTTAAACATATAACGTTGTGGACTTACTAGATCACCTACATTGGTATCACTTGATGAATTACGATATGCAATACTCATGTAGAACAAATGCTTATGTTATTGATTTGCGGGATTTTATGGGAATTTTAAATACTTTCAAAGTTGTTGATCTATGTGAATTCAAGGACAATGAAGTTCTTTATCCTAACCATAACTCGGGGTCGAGTACTTTTGAAGTGGATGAGACTGATGTAGTGGATTGAAGAGGAAATAGATTGTCGGAAGACAAAAGAACACGGTGGGAATTTGCAGATTTGGCATCTGAGCTCCAATTTGGGTCCATCACACCTTTTTGGAAGGGAATGACGCTATGAGTCAAACTCACTGCTTTACTGTGACATATGATAGCTTTTTCCATCCATAGTCGTTTTAGCCTCCAAAACAATATTTTAATTTGTAATAAAAAAATCAGACATTTGCCATCCGATTAGTGTCGTTTTAATTGTTTGAGTCATTTGAGTTGTTCAAGGAGTTGTAATCAATCTACTTAAAGTCTTTAGTTGGTTTAATATACTCATTCAATTATCAATTAAACAAAGAACCTTTTGGAATTTCTCTCAATTTTATGATGGATTCCAGACTTGTTCTTCAAGGACAAGGATTAATTGATAACTTTTTTGATCAATTCATGGTGCATTAATTGGTACCACAGTGGGTTTCTCCCGTCTGGGCATCGTTGATTGTTTTATCTATCTATGAGTAACCGTGATTGTGAGCTTGCCCCTATCACTAAAGCAGAACAAATTACGACTTTGACTGCACAATTTGGATAGCTTCGTGGAATGTTACTCCAAGCCCTTGGCCAAAATAGCTGAAGAGTTTCCGGATGCAATAATCATGGAGTTCTAAGGCCTCATGTTTAAGACAATGAATTGGAGTCCGAGGAAGAAATCGTAGACCACCCCGGTTAACAGTCGAAATCATAAAACCACAACAACCTTCATGATTTTTGGATTACGGCCGACATTCCAATTTTTGTGGGAAATGTGAAAATCAAAGACTTCTTGTATTAGCTAGTGGATGAAGTAGAAAGATTTTTTAAAGTCATGGAGGTCCCTGAGATAAAGATGGTGAAGATGGTTGCCTTCTGTCTTAAAGCAACTGCTACTGCTTGGTGGGATCAATTATAGAACACCAGGTAGAGGCAAAGAAGAATTGAATTTGAAAGTGGAGGAAAATGAAGCAACGCTTGATGGACCATTTTTTACCTGCGGATTATAAACAGCTTTTGTACTGTATATACATTAGATGCGTCCAAGGAAACAGAAACTTGATGGATTATATAGATGATTTCATATGTCGAATACAGGACATTAGAAGGTTGCGAGGTATGTGAATAGACTGAATCCCTTAATTCAAGAAAATGTTTTGTTGTAGAACCTGTGGAATTTGCAAAAGGCCATTAACATGGCTTTCAAGGCAGAAATGATGGAGAAAGAGAAGCGACAAACCTCTTTTCAGAGGAACATGGCAGAGCATGAAATTCATGTTGTCTCGACTGCAAACAAAGGAAAATTTGTGCCACAAAATTTTGGAGGGTTGAAAACTTCAAATTTTCCATCTCGAGCATCAAATTGAGGGAGTAGCAGAACTTTTAACAATGTGTAGAATAGAAAATAACTTTTAAAGAAGAATCTGTATGTCAAACCACGAGGGACATTTGTCATAGGTGCAACAAAACTGGGCATTAGTCTAATATTTGTCTCGAACAAAGATAAGCGAATTTGTTGGAGGCCTACAAGAACAATGAAGAAGAGTATGATGAAGAAGTTGGTGGTGATGATGACTATGCAAGCACTAAATTTAAAACTAAAGAAAGAATGGATCGCCTCACTTTGGTGTTGCAGCGAGTTCTTTTAGCACCAAACGAGGCATGGTAGTGACATTGTAATTTTTGTTCTATTTGCTTCATCAATGACAAAGTTTGTGAAGTGATTGTAGACAATATAAGTGAGAATTTCATGGCCAAGAAAGTGGTGGATCATTTGCAGCTACCTATAGAACCTTATGTCACCCTACATTCGCTTAGATGGGTGAAGAAATGACCTTCTACTCGCGTCATAGAAAGTTTTCGTGTCCAACTTTTCATTGGTAAACATTACTGGAATGAACTAGTTTGCGATGCTACTAATATGGATGCCTGCCATATATTGTTAGGGAGTCCTTGAAAATTTGATGTGGATTTGACATTGAAAGGTCGAGATAACGTAGTGTTATTTACTTGGAACAAGCAGAAGATTAAGATGGGTCATGTTTTGCCTTCCGATGCATCGAAAGCAAAGAATACCAGTTACCTAACCGAACTAGTAACAAGAAGAAGATTGAAGGGGACATAAAAGAAGCTAATTCTTTCTTTCAGATCGTGATGAATGGTTGGCAAAAGATAGAGAATGTGAACAAATTCCTTATGAAGTGTAACAATTACCGGAAGAGTTTCAATAACTCATTGTTAACGAGTTGTCTAACGAACTTCCTCCCATGAGAAATATCTAGCATCAAATTGTTTTGGTATTTGGAGCTAGTCTACCAAATATTCCCCTTTATCAAATGAGCCATGCAAAGAATGAGATTAAGGGAGTAGATTGAAGACTTGCTGAGAAATGGCTTTATCAGAGAAAACATGAGCACTTGTGCAGTACCTACTATATTGGTTCCAAAGAAAGACAAATAAAAGAAAACGATATAGTGTATGTGTTTTGACATCTTAGCTATCAACCAGATCACCATCAAATACAAATTTTTTATACCTCAATTGGATGATACGTTGGATGTACTAAAAGAATCATAATTGTTCTAAAAAAATTGACCTTTGTAGTAGCTACCATAGATTCGAATTAAGCTTGGAAATTAGTGGAAAATGGCGACCAAGAGCAAAGATGGATTGTCTGAGTAGCTAGTGATGTCGTTTGGACGGTCCAATGCGTTAAGTAACTTCATAAGGCTTATGAATCAAGTTTTTCATCCCTTTATTAGCCTCTTTGTTGTGGTTAATTTGACGACATTTTAATCTATAACAAGACCAAGCAAGAACACCTGATGCAATTGAGACAAGTTTTGAGCGTGTTGAAATAATATAAATTGTAGATGTATCTTAAGGAATGCATATTTTTTCAAATAAATTGTTATTTATGAGATTTGTGGTTGGTGAGAATAACATTCAAGTGGATGATGAAAAGGCTAAGGCCATCTGAGATTGACCAACACTAAATTACATGTCTGACGTAAGAAGTTTTTATGGCCTAACTACTTTTTATTAGAGATTTGTGTAGCATTACAGCGCCATCACTGCAGTTATCACAGAATGTTTCAAGAAAAACAAGTTCCATTAGAGAAAGGAACAATAACAAAGCTTTGTCTTGACCAAGGAGAAGCTTTGTACCACACTGATGCTGCTCCTCCAAATTTTGAGAAAAGCATTCGATGTTGAATGTGATGCAAGTAAAGTAGAGTGGGTACTGTTCTTTTCGAAGAGAATAGAACTATAGCTTTTTTCTCTGAAAATTTAAACGAAGCCAGTAAAAAATGGAGCACTTATGATCAGGAGTTCTATACGGTCATTCGAGATTTGAAGCAATGAGAACACTATCTCATTCTGAAAGAATTTGTGCTATTCACGGATCATTAAGTTTTGATGTTTATTAACAATCAGAAACATGTTAATAAAATGCACGTCAGATGGGTACTTTTTTGCAAAATTTCCATTTGTTATATAAATCTATAGCTCAAAATTGTGTTGGCTGATGCTGTGAGTAAACGAGTGTCATTGTCGATTACTTTTTCCTAGGAAGTTGTGGGGTTCAAATGCTTGAAGGAGTTGTATGAAACTTAAGATGATTTTCAGGAAATCTTGAGGAAGTGCATTAACCATGAGCCTATGGTAGATTACTTTATCAATGAAGGTTTTCTGTTGAAAAACAACTAGTTGTGTATTCCTGTCTCTTCCTTTGGGGAGAACCTTATTTGATATTTACATGGACGAGGGTTTAAGGGTCATCTGGCTGTGAGAAAATGATAGCAAGTTCGAAGGAAAAGTATTTTTGGCCACCATTGAAGTAAGATGTTGGAGCAATTATTCAGATGTGTTTTACTTGCTAGGTTTCAAAAAGGCAAGTGCAAAACACTGGCCTTTACATGCCATTGCCTGCTTCCAAAGACATTTAGCAAGACCTCGCTATGAATTTTGTGCTTGGGCTACCCGAACGTAAAGATGAGTGGATCTGGTTTTTGTTATGGTTGACAAGTTCTTCAAGGTGGCTTATTTCATTACTTGCAGAAAAATTGCTAATACATTAAACACAACCACTATTTTTTAGGAAGGTTGTTCGATTGCATAGAGTACCTAAGTCTATTAGTTCTGATCGAGACGCCAAATTCTTAAATCATTTTTAATTACATTATGGAGAATGTTTGTGACTACTTTGAATCAAAGTACTACTGCAACTCCCCCAAACTGACAAATAGACAGAGATTACCAACATGACTCTTGGCAACATGGTTCAAAGCAATAGTGGTACTATGCCCTGCCTTAGATAGAGTTTGCATATAATAGTGATGTTTATCGTGTAATGGTGAAATCACCGTTTTCACTATTTACACTGTCGTTCCTTACCATATGGCGGATTTGGTGAAACTGCCTAAAGGTTATGGAGTTAGTGTTGTTGCAAAAATATGGTGAAAAATGTGGTGGCAATTTGTGATGAGGTCAAATAGCTGTTTGATCAAACTGATGCCAAATATAAGATGGTAGCTGACAAACATCATGAGTTAAAATATTTCAAGGAGATTATGTCATGGTGTTTTTTTAGGAGAGAGTGTTTCCCTGCTGAAACTTGTAGCAAATTAAAGTCACATAAATATGGTCCATTCAAAGTTCTTAAGCGAATTAATGACAATGCTCATGTTATTGGTTTACCGGATTCTATGAGAATTTTCAATACTTCAATGTTTGCAATGAGTTGAAGTACGATGAAGTTCTTTTTCTTGACCCTAACTCAGGGTCAAGTTCTTCTGAAGTGGAGAATACTGATGTAGAATAAATGACAGAGCGGATAAAAATGGAAATGGATTGTCAAAAGACAAATGGATGCAATAAGAAATTGCAGATTTGGCGTCTAAGCTTTGATTTGGGCCCGTCATACATTTCCGGAAAAAGAATAATGCCATGAGTCAAACTCACTACTTTGTCGTGATATAAAATAATTTTGGTCATCTGGGATCGTTTTAGCCTCCTAAACAGCATTTTAATTTTCGTAATAAAAATTGGACATTGGAGTTGTCATTCAATGGATGTCGAAATAATGTTGTTTTAATTGTTTGAGTCCTTTGAATTGTTCAAGCAGTTGTAATCAGTCTACTTAAAGCATTTGACCGTTTAAATGTACCTATTCAATCATCAGTTAAACAAACAACGCTTTGGGATTCTCTTAATTTTTCTGGTGGATTCTAGACTTGTTCTTCAAGTGATCATGTTGGTAAGCCTTTTGGTTAATTAATGTTGCATCAAATACTCACTCCTTAGTTGTTGGTTGACAATTTTGAATCGAGACATTCATTCTTGTTTTGAATCGAGACAATTTTGAAATAATAAGTAAAAAGAAACCTACAATCGTATCTTCTCAACCTACAAGGTCGCACCACCCCTTCCCCCAACATTAATGCACCTCTCTTGTTGTGGGACCCACGACATTCATATAGACAAATAATGAAGAAACTAACAGAATTTGAAAGAGATGTATGACATTGAAATAAATAATAAGTAAATGTATGAGATTAAAGTATTTTACAAAAGTTGTATGAGGTTGTAATTGAACAAAAACCTGAGGGTGCAAAATGTAGTTTAACTAGATATCTTTTATTAGTCGGTAGCATAAATGTGGAACCCATTGTTACCACGTGATCACTTAACATCTAACCTGACAGATTTCCAACGGTCGTATGAGATTGAAGTAAAATGATAACTAAATGTATGAGATTGAAATGTTTTAAAGATTTTATATGAGATTACAATTGGATCCAAATATGAGATGATAAAATATAAGGAAAACTAATGAAAAAAGCTTGAAAACTTTGAGTTTTAATGATAAGGATAAAATAAAGGGTAAAGTGAATAGTACCAGGATTGACTTTTTAGTGTAAAAATGTGGTTTTTCGTTAAAGTGAACAGTTCCGGGTGCTTTTCGTTAAAGTTCCCTAAAATATAATCTACTCTTTTTTGTTTCAAACCATAAAATCATATAGTTGATTTGAAGCATTATTTCAAAATAATGCTTTTTCTAGTTATTATACATCTACACTACTTTTACACAAAATTTATCAAACATTAATAAATTGCTGGTTGTGCTCACATCAAATATAAACTTTAGTTACCTGATGCCAGATTTTTTTCTCCTCACCTAATTTCCCACATAGCACTTCAAAAAGTAATTTTTTTTGCACAGCGATGTGAAACCAAGCTGAAATAAATTGTCTGCATCTATAAATTTCTCTAATTTAAGGAATAATAAAAAAAAGAAAACTAATTAAAAGGGCTTGAAAATTTTGAGTTTTAACGATAAGGACAAAATAAAGGGTAAAATTAATAGTACCATGATTGACTTTTTAGTGTAAAAATGTGGTTTTTCGTTAAAGTGAACAGTACCATAAGCTTTTCGTTAAATTTCCCAAAAAAAAAAAATATATATTTAGACCTAAACATGGTCGAAGCTAGAAAGTTGACTTTCATTGCTGCATTCATCGGTATAAATAATATTTTCTAATATGATGGAAGAGTTGACTTTCATTGCTACATTCATCGGTATAAATAATTAGTTTGAGTTACAAGAGTCCTACTGGAATACTGAGTTCCCATCTAGTGCGTCTCATTGCTGCATTCATCGGTATAAATAATTAGTTTGAGTTACAAGAGTCCTACTGAAATATTGAGTTCCCATCTAGTCCGTCTCTGACACACCCCGTCCCGAAGGAGGGCGTGCTGGCCGTCACGTGAGAGTGACGTAACCATTTACACAGTTCGGAAGCTTTAAAAAAAATTCCAATTACTAAGATAACACACCCGAGGGTGAGTCCTACTTTTGTGAATTCTGTCAGAACACCGTTGGATTCCTCGTGGCCACCAAAGCTCTGCTAACTTGAACCTGGAGGGGCGCAAAACAAAATTGAGTGGGAATGGTAAGCCCAAAGCGGACAATATCGTGCTACGGTGGTGGATTGGGTCCGGGATGTGACAAAATGGTATCAGAGCCAATCCCTGGCCGGAAGTGTGCCGACGAGGACGTCGGGCCCCTAATGGGGGTGGATTATAACATCCCACATCGCCCAGGGGAGTGATCCTTAAATGTATATTCACATCCTTACCTAGCACGAGGCATTTTGGGAGCTCACTGGCTTCAGGTTCCGTAGGAACTCCGAAGTTAAGCGAGAAGGAGGCCAGAGCACTCCCAGGATGGGTGACCCACTGGGAAGTTGCTCGTGAGTTCCCAAAAACAAAACCGTGAGGGAATGGTAAGCCCAAAGCGGACAATATCGTGCTACGGTGGTGGATTGGGTCCGGGATGTGACAGTCTCAGTTATGAAAAGATCGGAGGAGACGATAAAATGGGATGCGAGCGGTGTGCTAAATTGCTAGGGATGAGGGCATGACGCTTCATTTTTTACTATCCTTATATGTCATTTTATGAGAGGACATATTAGTCATTAAAAATTTAATAAAAAATAGGATGAGAAAATAAGATATTAAGATGAGTATAATAGCATTCTATAAAAAAATCTCGACTAATTATATTATGACATTAAGTATACCTAATCATATTCTTGGCATACTAAAAAATTTATTGAAGAAAGTGTCTTGTTCAGCTTTTGGTGGTAGTTTTGTCATACCCATGGTCTAAAATATCCATAATATCCCGATATTTCCATCGAAATTTCCGTGTTTTTGGACTACCGATATTTTTTTGGACTAACGATATTTTCGATATCATCGATATTTTAGACCTTCCTAAGTCACTCATGTATCTTACCATGCAATGTATAAAGTGTAAAATATTGTACTAATTCATTATATATAAATGATTATGGTGTGTTTAAACTTCTTTCATTAATTACTACATATTTTTTATACTCACAATGTTTGCCATAATCAACTTAAATCAGTTATATCTATCATGCAATGCATTTCCTTCCAATTTTTTGTGATAAACTAATAGATAATTGACTAAATAAACATCCTGCAAAGTTTTAATAAAAATTTCGAAGTTTCTTACAATTTCCGTAGTTTTTATTCAATTTTTATCGATATCGATAATATTCCGATATTTCTATTGAAATTTCCGTGTTTTTGGACTAGCGATATTTCCGATATCATCTGTATTTAATTCATAGCACAACGGAAACACATGCGCACCACACCCTCTCTCCTCTCTCTCAGCGACTGTTTGTTTATTCAGAAAACAACCTCTTCAAACTTGAAACTTGAAAGTACACGAATCGATCGGAACCGATGCGGATTCTTCAATTTCTGTGAGTTCGTTTCCTTCACACTCTCTACGCTTCGAGCTTCCAAGCTTTCGAGCTTCAATCTCGGAGATCCTCATTCGAAATTTTCTGCTGGAAAACCTAATTTCAGTGAAGCTCCAGCGCTGGAAATTCGAATTCGTGGATTTTTATCATTCGAATTCGTGGATTTTTATCATTCAATTTTCATTTCGATACACATTTCTTGCTTGTTGCTTTGAAAATGGAAAATTCTACTGAAAATTAGCTCTTGTTTTGACTGAGATTGAGCTGTTTAATCTTTGTAAAATTGCTTCTGTTCAGCTCATGCTGTTTTGAATTACCGTTTCTTCTTTCTTCTTTGTCCTTTTAACACTTTGATATGTTGCACGTTTAGTTAGTGTGATTAACTAGACTAATCTTGATCAAGAATTGAGGTTAATTTAATAGAGAGATTAGTAGTTGAATTTAAGATTTTGATTTAATCAATTTGAACAAACATTTGATAAACTCTTGCTGCGGTATAATGTGATAGAGAGATAAGTAGTGGATTCGAACTGGAGAATTAGGTTTTAAACCCTTTTTTCTCGTCGAAATCTGAAGATTTTGACTGAGATTGAGTTGTGTACTCCGTAGTTGCGTACATTTAGCCCATAGCCTCATACTTGTTTGGATATTAGCAGGTTGAGTTAGTTTGCAAGAGAAAGAGAGTGCTTGTTACATTTAGCCCATAGCCTCATACTTGTTTGGATATTAGCAGGTTGAGTTAGTTTGCAAGAGAAAGAGAGTGCTTGTTCGCTGGATTGTTTTTGTAAAGATACAATTTAACTGAGAGATTAGTAATTGCATTTAGGATTTCGATTTAATCAATTTGAACAAAAATAACAAAAGAAAATGTCTTGCTACTGTTTTGGAAATGGAAAAGATGGATCGCGTCAGAGAGTTAGGCTGTGAAATCATTTATTTTTTGTAAAAAAATAAATGAAAATTTTTAGCTCAAGTAATGGTTGTTTATAGGAGTTGAGAACTGCAACAAACTGCTTAAGTTTGTAACTGATTTTTGTGAATATTAGACATAGTGACGAGTGACTTGTTGTTCACTTTTGATACCATATGTTACTGAATAGCTTAGAATTGGATTAGCTTGGTCTGTTTAAGTATATTTTAGAAAAGCATACATTGGTTAAAGTATGGTGAACTGAATTCAAACTAGAAAGTAAAACTAAGGGCCCATTTGGTATCCTACTAACATAATTTCATAAACTTTTAAAAATATTTCTTAAGACCATTTGTTAAGAACAGTTCTTTATGAAACTCAAAAACTTGTTTTGTATGAGACAAAATTGTTTTTAAGTTTTAACAATTTAAAAAAATAAAATAAAAATCTGCCAGCAACTCCCTGCTGGAGCTGACAGAGGTCTACTGGGGGCCCAAGGCAGAGGACCTCAAGAGGGACAGAGAAAATTGGAAGAGAGGGAGAAACAGAGAGCGGAGAGAGGATCTAGAAGGAGAGAGACAAAGAGAAAGGTTCAAATAGAGGATGAGAGATAACGAGATAAGACTGAGAAGAGAGAGAGAGGATGGAGACAAGAGGATCTGAAAAGAAAGGAAGGGGATAAGAGTGGGCTTTTAGTTTTAAAAATTCTAAGAACAGATGTTTTATGTTTTTATGAAGTTTGGTTTTGAGTTCAGTTTTTCAAAATGGTCCTACTAAATAAGAATTTTAGGCTTGAGACTCAAAAACTGTTTTTGAGTTAAAAAAATTGGATTCAAGTTGAATATAAACAGGCCCTAAATGTTTAGAGTTATGGTTATGACTCTTGAGTCTTTCAAGAAGTGGACTCTGCGATGCATATGTAGGAAAGTCAGTGCAAGGTGAGAGGACGAGGGAAACAGACAAAAGGATATCGGTTTCTTTCTTTTTTTAATTTTCTTTCAGGTATCATAGTTTTCCATTATCATAAAATACGCTTTTAGTGCAAAGATTCCACTAATTTGGGTACTTGCATGTACCTAATGATTTCACAATGCTATAGTTTCAGAAAGATATCTTTTTCTTTATGTTACTTGCCCAACCCCAACCCCCCCCCCCCCCCCCCCCCCCCCCCTCTTCCTTTTGCAAAACCAAAAAAGGCACACCCTCGTGTGGTCATTTTAATGATGGGTGCCCTTAATGTGTAAGGACATTTTACTTTGAAGTTAGGACTGGACCTCGCTTGTTTATCACACTCACTGGAATTATGTGTACCTATGTTTAGTTTAAGCATGCTCTGTGCCCTCTGTGTGTGTGTGTGAGCGTGCGCATATTATGTTCTTGCAGCGTGTGCCTCCAACTAATTCATTTACTTCTGTTTTCCTTTCGAGCATTTCAGATAGGATCCAATATGTGCTAACTGCAACACGTTTGCGACTTATTGTGTACCTGTTACTTAGCTGTGTTAAGCATGGGGACGCATTCATGGTATACGGTCAGCATATAGCAGGAGAGGAGGAAAGGGTAAGTGTTGCAGTATTCTAAGTTTCTTACTGTGTTCCAAATGTAAAATAGTGTCTTTTGTTGCTTGCTTAGCATGTGTATCTTACACTTTCTAAAGAATTAATGTGGAAATTAGTAGAACTCATTCTCAATGTGTATTTTTACAGTTTCTTTGTTATTATTGATGCTGTTTGACTAACCCATATTCTTGCTAGTTGTATTTGTATTTAATAAAGGTGCTTTATGTTTCAATAAACAGCACATTCAGTCCACCTGGGTCAATTTCTGTCTAAACAATGTATTTTGTGCCAGACTTCAACACTTTGTATTTGGACGATTAGAATCTAAGAATTTTAATAACAATGGCAGGTGCTCTTTTTGATTTAGCACAAGTGGTATAGTTTGGGATATAAATATTATGAACTATTAATAAAGAAAATAAAAATTAGAGAGAAAGTATAGATATCATGTGTTGAGGCTATTATCAAATAAATATTATCCTTTCGACTGTGTGATATGGTCAGAGAGATAGAGAGAGAACTATCTGACAGAATTTCATGTGTACGGTGACTCTATGATCATGTGGTGATGCTGTCAGCACTTATAACTTTCTTAAGCTTGACATTGTACCCTCTTCTGTTTCTTGTTTTCATTGTGAAGTAAGCTGCAAAAGCAATGTCCATGTCATTAGAACTGTTCGGTGCTACTTGAGATATTTGAGGTTCTTGTTTGATTTATTAATTTAATAGCATGATTCTGTGGTCAGGTCTCAGGTGGTGATGCTATTAGTAGTTGTAACTTTCTCTAATCGCTGATTGACCTTGCACCCTTTTCTAAGTCTTCTTCATGAACTAACCTACAGAAGCAACGTCAATATCATTAGAACAATTCTTCATGCTATTTGAATTACTTTTTAGTACATGATTTGATTTGGATAGGTTAATAGCATCATTCTATGGTTAGGGAGTGACCCGAATGAGGTGATGATGCTATTAGCAGTTGTAGTTTACTGCGAGCATCTGACGGGCGTTGCACCTCTTCATTTTGTTGTCTTCTTCATGAAGTAAGATACAGAAGAATTTCCAATATCATTAGAACTACTCTACAAGCTATTAGAGCTATATTTCTTTTTTAGGTAGAATTTGACTTTTTGATGCTATATGATAACATTTCAGTAATATGGCCATTTTTTTGTAGCATAACTTTTGACTAATTTGGCGAGATGGTTATATGTAAATGTTCTTCTTGACAAGACTAACGTGTTTTGGGTTTGCAATTGCTATTAAGAGTCTGCTTCTGTGATACGTTCACATTTCACACTCACAACAAGCTTTTCTCTAATAGCTAGAGGATTGAGCTGTTTCTGTGATTTATGGCATTGTTTCGTCAGTTTGGTACTTTTTACAAAGGCATATAGTTGCTCTGTGGAATTGAATTTAATTCAAGATGTCATTTTAATCCACAAAATCTGAAAAGACTTCAAACGTCTTTCAGTCTCTAAAAATAAATAAGCGTAACTTCCACTATACTACCCTTAAGTTTTGCCAAAATTGCACTTTATTACACTTACTTTTTTTCGTCTCACTTTCATACCTAAAATTTAATTTTTCTGACACTTTCATACTTGCGTTAGTTTTCCTGTCAATTGGTCTGTTAAGTGATGATGTGGCATCAATTTGACCCACCAAATTTTCCATGTGGAATAAAAATAGTTAAATAATATTTTGTTTTTTCTTAATTATCTCAGCCTTCTCTCTTCCTCCGTCTCCCTTCAACTCCCAGAGTCCTGCTCCCACTACATCTCCACCCCACCCTCTGTCTCTTCTCCCAAATCCACCACCACCACTAGGATCATCCCCAACCCCTTTGATCCTTTGCTTTGTTATGTTTTTAAGTTTTTAACTTGATGTTAACAAATGTTTAGTGGCTAAAATTTTCAGGACTTGCTGCTTTTATATAAAAAATGGACGATGGTCGGCAACATGAAAATGGGAGACACAAGATGGACTATTACAGAGGGGGGACAGCATCTCCGGTAAGAAGAAAGCATGTCTTACTATCTGCTGTTAATATGTTTGTTTCATTATGCATTTATAGATCCATTTGAATGGGGTAGAATTGAAATGTGCAGTGGAATATGATGGCCCAACAGCAAGCGAAGGAACCAAATGCCTTAGTCATGAACAAGAAGATCATGTCCATCATTGCTGAAAGGGATGCTGCTATTCGAGAACGGAATGCAGCACTTGCTGAAAAGAATGAAGCCTTGGCTGCAAGAGATGAGGCTCTCCGTCAGCGAGATGAGGCACTTGCTCAGCGTGATAGTGCCATGATGGAACGGGACAACGCCTATGCAGCCCTTCATTCGCGGGATAATGCTGTCAACTTCCCTTTGGGTGGTGGAGCTCCACGTGCAGCTAAACGCATGCACCGTCCCTCAAACCATTCAGTTACCCTGGATGATGTTCATTACAGCACAAAAGATATGCATATAACTGAGGCCTACCCAGTTTCAGTTATATCTACTGAAGATGTCAAGTCACGTCAGACAAAGCGAGCAAAGGAGAACAAGGCATCAAGGGCAAAGCAGTCACGGAAGAAAGTAGGCGAAGATTTAAATAGGCAGGCTTCCTCGGATGGGATAAAGTATAAATCAGAGTGGGATACTCATGATTTGGGTTTGAATCTTGTCACTTTTGACGAGTCTACAATGCCAGTGCCAGTGTGTTCATGCACTGGAATTCCACGGCAGTGCTACAAATGGGGGAATGGCGGGTGGCAGTCATCTTGTTGCACCACCCATATGTCGATGTATCCACTACCTCAGATGCCAAATAAGCGCCATGCCCGGATGGGTGGGCGGAAGATGAGCGGAAGTGTTTTTACTAGATTGCTTAGTCGGCTAGCAGCAGATGGTCATGATTTGTCAATGCCGCTGGATTTGAAAGAATATTGGTCCAGACATGGGACAAATCGCTACATAACGATCAAGTAGGTCAGAAACAATAGTTTGGAAGGATGCTTCCTTTTTAGGTACCTCTCTCTTTCTTCTCACTCTACTTCTCTTGTCTCTGAATTTAACGGATATATTCATTGGCATGCGGCTGTATTCAATGAAATCAATGGGAGAGATTTTCGATAATAGAGTACTTCCATCTTCCTTGGGTTAAGGCTGTTGTATTCAGTCCCAGAATTTCAATTGTCCCTTCCTAGGGTTTAGGAAGGGACATTTGTAGTGCACTGGACATCTGCAGCTCACTGTACTGGGACATTACCCCTGTTCCGCACGGCTGCCTTCAGTCCAACAATTTTTTTACACGAATCAGAGGCCAAAGGAGGCACTGATATGTGGTTTGCTGGGAGTTTTCTGCCCTTTGTGATTTCAAAATCTTTCATCATGCGTCTTTCTAAACCTCTAAACCTCTCAAATCATGGCATTTGCATGCTGATGCAGGCCATTTGAGCTAAAGAAGTGATTTTCCAAATCGAAGGCTTCATTTGGTTGAAGGAATTCAAAAGAAGTGATTTGGATTTGACAACTTGGATAAATTTGCTGCGAAAACTAGAACACATTTGACCAAATGAATTCAAAATAATTTCTTCCTTGCAATGTTATTTAGATTGCGAGCGCGTGCATGCAGTTTGGCCCTAAATCTTAATGTCTTCCAGTAACTTCCAAACGCAGTACACCACGGTGACGTCATTGTGTGGCCTTGTGTTATTGGACCAAAATGTAATCGTGGTGATCCATCTAAAGCTAAGTTACTCTCAGCCACCAGGCAATCGATGGATCGTCAGCCTGCACAATACTAGGCATTATACATGATTAAGAGTGCTCATTTGGAAGTGTTTTTACACACTAGCGTTTTTTTTTCTTTCCAGCAGCACTTGTTCGATGTACTTTAACAAAGAAGCAGTTTGTTGTTTGGTAGGCTATGGGACGTATCGCCAACAAGTTATCGAGTAAAGATGATTAGATTAGAACACCCTATGGCGATTACAGACACACACTTTAGTACAAGATTACTTCGGGAGCGCATGCTAAATTCGAACCAAGGAAAGTTTGAAAATATTCCAATTTACCCTCGTACTCACGACAACAGAACCTTGAGTGGTTCCCTTGGTTTTTGACTAATTAAAGTACCTCCCTTGAGAATTCAAATGTATCTATACCTTCAATCCAGCAATATTTACTCATACTCATTCAACAACATTTAACAATTTGGAAAGTACAACAATCAAAGGAAAGTTCAGTAATAATATTCACTTATACTCCGGATGCTATGTGCTGGAGAGTTGAATACTGCTACAACAGCCGTTTTCGGAGGAGGAGATTCGTTTGATATGTTCGATTCCGCTTAGTCTACCAAGGCCTTCCGATTGACTGATGTGGCATAATGATAAAAAGGGTCTCTTCTCCGTCAAAAGTGCATATAAGGTGGCAAGATCAGGATGCATTTCCCCGTCATTAATGGCGTCCTCTTCTTCTCATGGTGGGAGTGCATACGGTGGTCTATGGCCAGTAATTTGGAAGGCACAGGTGCCGCCAAAAGTGAAGGTGTGTGGCTGAGGGTGTGCACAGACGCTTTGGCGACGAGATCAAATCTCATAAAAAAGGGAGTGAGGCTCGATGTTTCATGCCCGAGATGTGATGGTCTTTGTGAAACAGCGCAACACGTGCTGCGGGATTGCAGTTTCTCCTGAGCAGTGTGGTTCGCGGCGCCTTTGGGCTTTTGGGAACAGTATCGAGTTTTGATGAGTCTTTGAAGCAGTGGCTTTTCAAAATTTTGGAGGAGAAGAAGGTGGATTTTGGGGGCGGTAATGATGGTGATTTGGGCTCTTTGGAAGGAAAGGAATGGTTTGGTTTGGGAGGGGCGGGCTAATAGTCCCTTAGAGGTGGTTCAGAAGAACTTTTCCTTGCTGCATGATTTTCAGGCGGGTAATCAACTTCCCAGCCATGTCAAGGAGCCCAAGCGGAACCATGGGTAGCGCCCAGTGATGGGTGGTTCAAATTGAACATTGACGGAGCTGCAAAAATGGCGGAGGGGGTTGGGGGAGCGGGAGGAGTCCTTTGCGGGAGAGATGGAGTTTTCAGAGCCTGTCCTCGGTCAAGCAAGTCGAGCTGCTTGCTGTTCGGGCCGGCTTGCAACTTGTGAAGACACTCCGATGCAACCGGGTGGAAATGGAGACTGATTCTTTGGAAGCTTTGGCTGCTTGCTATGGGAGCTAGTAGCATGGACCTGTCTAATCTTGGCTTTATTGCCAATGATATACAGGTGTTGATGGCTGAGTTTTATCGGCACAATTTCGTATATCCCACGTCATAGTGTGGCACATAGCCTTGCTAAGTCTAGTTTATATAATTGTGAGTCATTTGTTTAGGTTGAGGAACTCCGGATTCCATGCACTTAACCAAGATGTAAACTCGCGTTGAGTTATATTATCAATAAAGCTATCGTTTCAACTGAAAAATAAAAATAACATCATATAAATGCATTACGGTCATATTAAAAACTTTCTCGAGAAAATTCAGTACTTATCTCACTAATAACTTAATTAGTGTGATTCACATAACTGGTAAAATATCAATTTGATTTATAAGTAGTTCAATTAATGTGGTAAAACTTAGAAAGTGAAATTTACTTCTTACCCTAATAGTTAGGATCACTTTCTAATATATTTCAATCCTGCAAAATTAATTGGATTTCGATAAGAATTTGATAAATTCACCACCAATGCATGCATGCATATGGTTAGAAAAGGATGCAGAAATTTGGAAAGAGAAAGTTACTTCTTACCTAAATAGTTAAGATTACATTCTAATTCAAATTGGCCAAATTTACAAAAGGAATCAAATCAAAATTTGTCACTTAATTTTCTGTTTTTGTTCGCTCGCCATTGTTATTAAACTCACGAGTTGGAATGCTATTAGCAGCAGGAGTAACCAGCCTTTGTCTATGGACCAAATGAACATTCCTCAGTTCAACCCTTCACAAACTCATTCATGTCAATTTTCACAAAGCTTTACTGAGGATATTAATGGTAGCAAAAGAATGGGGATACCACCCTCGTCCTCATCCTCCTCCCACTCGCATCATATCCTACCCATTTCGCCCTGTTCTGAGATCATGGTGTCCCAACCAACCGTCTTTTCTCTTGATTCATTGCACCCATTAACCCCATCCCAATATCGTAATTCTTCCTCGTCGGCATCCATGCAGAATGGTGATGTAGGTGCGTGTTCCTTGTTGTCTCCCTCACATTTAACCAAAGAAAACTATTTGAGGACCGGTGAGTGTTTGTCGCCTTGTAATGCTCATAGACGGTCGAATAGTGATATCCCATTTGGTTTTTCTAGCTTGATGCAACAATCTTTCCCGCCCATTGCTCCGATCAGAGGTTTGGGTGGTTTGGAGCTGTCAATGTCTGGTGCACAAAATTTAGGGTTGATTAAGCCAGCTCAGTTGGTTCAAAAGAAATCTAGCTTGCAGAGAGTCAGTGACAATAATGTTGTAGGAGAGCTAGTGGATGATTTGTTTTTGATATATATGAATTCGGATAATATTGATGTGTTGAATTCCTTGGGCACTGATGACAAGAATGAGCATGAGAATTGTGAAGAACTGGGTAGAGCAAGTGGGATTAAGACAGGTGACAATAGTGTGACTGAAGCAGAAAGCAATGTTAATGAAAGTGGAGGCAGTATTCGAAAACTGGGATTGAATATTTTTAACGATAAGAGGGAAGTGATAAGGCGGAGTGCATGGGGTGATATAGCACCAACCAGTCGACACCGCAGAAGTGTCTCGATGGATTGTTTTAAGGGTAAGTTGCAGTTTGGTGATGAATTACATAGACTGCCACCTTCATTAGGAACTCCTCCAGGACAAGTTTCACCCAGCAATTCCACCGGTGCTCCCAGCAATTCCATCGATGCTAATTTAAATGCCTTTAGCTCGGAGTTTAGATATGTTGAGTTCAGTGAGGCTGAAATGAAGAATATAATGGCGAACGAAAAACTTTCTGGGGTTGCTTTGACTGATCCAAAGCGTGCAAAGAGGTATTGTCTTCACCCTCTAGTACTTCACCACGGTCAACATAATAATTTACCTCAGTACACTAATGTAACTAATCTCGATTGCTCTTTAACTTCAGAATTTTGGCAAATAGTCAATCAGCTGTTCGCTCCAAAGAGCGGAAGATGCGCTACATTTCAGAGCTGAAGCAGAAGGTTCAGACACTAGAGACAGAAGTAGCCATACTGAATGCACAACTTACATTGTTAAAGGTGGGAATTTAAGGTGGTCAATATTTTAAAAATCCCCGTCTAGCGCCACCTAGGCGCTAGATTAGTCCCTAGGCGTTTGAAAATTAAGAAAAGTGTGCCTATACCCACTTAGGCGTCCGCCTAGGCCCCTAGGCACCCACCTAACCAGTCTAAATCCGCCTAGGTTGCGACCCTCACTTAAAACAAAAATCGATAACTTTATGTTTTGGGTAGACACTCATTATATATTTGTTCCCCATGTTTTCAATATATTCTAATACTTTATAATCTATATGTCATTTTATTTTGCAATTTATGTATACAACTCTGTGTTTTTTAAGTATAAATAGGCACTTATTTATATAATATATAATAAATTACTTAAATCCGTTTAGGCGGCCTAGTCCACCTAGACCCCCGCCTAGTCACCTAGGCGCTAGGCCCCAACCAGCCTCCCCACTAGTGTCTAGCGTCTTTTAAAACCTTAGAGGTGGTTATATTTCCTTTTGGCATTAAATGCAATTCTTTGGAGATACATGTTAATTTTATCTTCTTTTCGTTACGTGCAGGGAGATTTTGATAGTATCAGAAATGAAACTAATGAGTTGAAGTTTCGCCTTCAAGCTATGGAACAACAGGAACAACTCCTAGATGGTATGTATCACGAGTGCATTAGGCTTATGGTGCAAAACAGTAAGGTATTCAGTTCTTCGGTAAGAAACATGCATGAATATATATATATATATATATATATATATATATATATATATATCTCAGCACATTTACAGCAGGGTTTTTTTTCCTTCAACCGTTTGTTTTATTAATATTCAATTACATATTTAAAAAAGATATTGATGGTTAAATTTAACTTTTCTATAAGTTGGTGCTGATAAAGAATTGCAGGATGTGATTTTTGAGAAGGAATGTATATATGTTTGAGCACATGTTCATGTATCAAATTCAGAGTAGGTGGATAAGTCCGTCTAAAAATAAAAAGCATACACAGAGAAAATAAGGTGAAAGAATAATATATAAGCAGTAATTTTTGAGTGCTAAGACTTTTAGCAACAAAGAGTTTGATTATTTATTTGAAGATGAGGCATCTGAAAACTAAAGAATATGAGTAAGAGCATATATATTTTAGGTTGAGACATGAGATACCACATGTGCTTCTTGTAGTGCTCATGTAAAAAAATACTTACGCTCATAAACTACCTTTTTTTTAATTTTAAGAAATATGACATAATCATGCACTATTAAAAATTCAAGTGCTTCAAGAAATGAGAATTACTTGTAGAATGGAACTTATGCACACTTAAATTGTTAGATTTATTTTAAATCTTAAGGTTGGTTGTAGGATTAAAGTTGAGAACTTCCCATGTTAGTTGTTACTCTACCATTGAATAAGTGCTTATATTTGAGTAGTTCTTGCACTTACACAATGCTTATTGAATATGACAGCTCTAAACGAAGCCTTAACTTGGGAGGTTCGACATTTGAAGATTGCTACAACTCATCTGAATGACTGACTTTCCCCCTTCTCAAGGGATATACTTCTGTAGCGTTTTGTGAGATGCTCCAGTTCCAGCAACAGTTTTTTGCTGAGTTCAACGTCTATCAACAACGGACACTTCGGCAACAATAGCATAATGGCAACATAACCTCAAAGCCAAATCAAATCAATGGGATATAGAAACTGATGGTTTTGTATATCTAATTTCTTATCTATTTCAGCGGACAGTTTTTTGTTTTTTATATATTACAGTAAAGAATAATGGTTTTAAGATCAAACAAACTAAAGTTCAAACAAACTTCAACATCAAAATGCCTTATGACATTACTTTAGTACAATCCAATTGAAAAAGTTATGGTTACCATACTAAAACTGAAGTTCAAACAAACGTCAACATCTAAATGTCTAATGGACATCAAAACACCTTATGACTATTGTTATGCAATTCAACAAAATGGTTTTGGTGTTTCAATTTTCAAGTCACTACTTTGCACCGTTCAACCTTGTTTCTTTCCCTTTCTTTTTGGACACTTACTCTTCGAAGGTTGATAAGGCCTATGAGCTTGCGAACAAGCTTGAGAAGATAATATTTGGGAAGACCTTGGACCTTGTGAAAGTGAAACCGATAGATGACACTACTACAATATACCTTATCAGTGGCGAAGCAAAAACCGACAAGAAACCCAATTTCTGTCGGAAATTTAGCAAAAATCCGACATAAAACAATGTAATATCGGATTGGAATAGCGACACTAATGCTAGTGTCACGAAAGAGCTTCAGTGTCGGTTTGTACGCTTAATCCGCTAGTACGCAGCGTCGGTTAAAAGCAACACTGACACTGACGTCGGTTTAAAGCGACGCAAACTTCAACATTACGTCGGTTTAAAGCGACGCTAATTTCCAATTTAATTATAAAATATCCAAACTACCATCGGTTTTGACCGACATTACATAACATATGGATACATAAAATAATTATTATGATGTCGTTCATAAGCGACACCAAATATATTAATAATAAAAAAAAATCATTTTTCGTTTTTAATTAATAATAATTAAAAATTATTATATAAAAATAAATCCCACCATATGTCAATGAAAAAACAAACAATTTTAAGCAACTTCATATTAAAAATAAAATTTCTACCTACTATATATTAAATTTAAAATTAACTACAATTCCTAAAAATGTACAACTCATACAAATTCTTCTCGAACTCTTGCAAAAGATTTTGAACCGGTTGTGTGGTTCATAGTTTTCAACTGCCGATTATGCTTATTTTTTTCGGCAATCTCCTGAAAAATAAAAGAATTTATTAGAAAAATTTCAAGGTATAATAAAATAAATCATGAAATGTTTACCATTGTTTTTTCTTTATTCCAGTATGCCACCATCGAAATATTTCTATAATCTTTAACCTCTGCCGCTACATGTTTCAAAAACGCACTAGAATTATAACTAATGCATTTTCCAGACGAATCAAACGAACAAGGTTGTTCTTTCCAATTCGGAATTGAGGGTCCGCATCTCTGTTGAGTTGATCCTTATAAACAAGGTTCTAAAAAACGCTAGGCGCTAGTCGGGCGGTGGGTTGGGGCCTAGCGCCTAGGCGGACTAGACAGATTTAAGTAAATATATTGTATTTCATGTAAATAAGTGTCTGTTTATACTTAAAATATATATAATTTCATCATAAACTAGAAAATAGAATGACATATATATTATGAAGTATTGGAACATAATAAAAATATGGGGAGCAAACATATAATGTGTGTTTGTTTAAGTGTTAAATAAGTTTCTTGTTGACATGTTTAAAAACTAGTGACGGTTCTTGAAATACAGTTAAAGTTTTGATCTCTATATATAAATCTTCCAAATAATTACACAATATATTATTTAATAGTGGAGTGGGTAATTGTTTTTATTATAATTTAACTTATAAACCCAAGTAGTAATTACATAATATATTATTTAATAGTGAAATGAGTAATTGTTTTTATTATAATTTATAACTTAAAAAAATCAATCAGATAAGATAAGGGGAGTTGGTAGTGGAAATCAATAAGGGTTTGGTTTTGACACCTTGGAAATCGGGAGGCTTTTGCTTTGAGTTGTCCCGTTTCCTTTTCCAGTCTTCCTTCACTTCTTCGAATACTCCGCCTATTTCTCCATCGTCTTCTCCGCCTAATTCCCCATCTTCTTGCCCTGCAAAATTTCCAAAATTTCCCAAAACCTAGTCTAGCGTAGCAAAGATCCTCGAAAACGTTATCGGCTCCAGCGAAGAAATCCAACGAGTCCAAGTCAAATTTTTCGTTTTTTTTCTTTCCAGAAATTGCACTGTTATTCCTTCTACCGGTCTCTCTCTCGCTTTCTCTTCCCTCATGCTCTCTTGCTGTCTCTCTCTCTCTCTATCTCTCTCTCCTTCAGATTTTATGTTGTTGCCCTCCTCTTCTAAGCTGTGTAGTGAAACACCGACGTGTTCTTGCTCCCCCTTGCCGATTTATTGAACGTTTTTAGAAAAATCGTGGCGGCGGTCCGACACCCAGCGCCTAGGCGCCGCCTTGACCGCATTTTAAAACACTGCTTATAAATACAGAAAAAATAATTAAAAACCAAGAAACAAAAATAAATTTTCAATTTAAGCATAAAACTAGTTAGAATACAAAACAGAAACTAAAATTAATAATCATAATAATTTAAAAATGAACCACCTTCGAGCTCTTCCTCTTCGAAGTGGAGTTCCTCAGAATGTTGATCTTCAAAATAGTGATCCATAGAAAATGGGGAAGGAGAAGAGGAAAACCTGAAAAGGATGAAGAAAGGGACATACAAATGAAATGGGGAAGCAGAAGAAGAAAGTCTGAAATTGGGGGAGAAATGAAAGCACAGATGAAATGGGAAAGAGAGGGGTTTAAATATGGGTACTTAGTTTGCGTCGGTTTAAACCGACGCCAACTTCTGACACACTTTTTGAAATTCACATAGCGTCGCCTTAATGAAACTAGCGTCGCTTAAAACCAACGCAAACTTCTGACACACTTTTTGAAATTCACATAGCGTCGCTTTAATGAAACTCGCGTAGCTTTAATGAAACTAGTGTCGGTTAAAACCGACACTAACTTTCTCCATCCATGTCCTCGTGCAAAACAAGCGAGCAATTTCGCACCTAATATTTCAAATACTATAATTTTATATATATTAATTTTATAATTTTATAACCCTAAAAAATACTATAATAATTATATATATTAATTTAACAATTTTATACCCCTAAAAACTATAATAATTATATATATTAAATTAAATTTAAAAAATTGGTGACAATTGGATCGGCTTAAATATACCTATCATTCAATTTCTTAAGTGTTATACGTACAAAATAAATAAATTTAAATCTACTTAATATATATATATATACACACACCATTGAACTTGATGAGATACGAATTCTACGAAACTAATTTCAACGATCCAACAGTCAAACTTGTTTGTATATGCTTCGATATCGCATCAGCAAAAAATCGCAAAAAACAAACATTCAGAGATCAATTAACGAGACAAAACTTTTCGACAGTTATAAAACGAAAAATCACGATTTAATGGTTATTTTAACTCCGATTTTGATGATTTTTTACAGCTACACTCCTTAACCCTATATGAATACAATGAATGAGCTCGATCTTCAATTTAAAATATATTACACTATTGGATACCACAAATTCTTATGTTATACTTAATGAAAGTATAAATAAACTCTAAGTGTTAGTGAATCTATCATTTTCATGGGATACACATTCTACGAAACTAATTTCAACGATCCAACCGTCAAACTTCTTTATATATGCTTCGAGATCGCATACGCCAAAAATTGCAAAAAACAAACATTCAAAGATCATGTAAGGAGACAAAACTTTTTTCGGTTATAAACGAAAAATCATGATTTAACGGTTATTTTAACTCCGATTTTGATGATTTTTTACAGCTACACTCCTTGATCCTATATGAATACAATGAATGAGCTTGATCTTCAATTTAAAATATTTGCACTAGTGGATACCACAAATTCTTATGTTATACTTAATGAAAGTATAAATAAACTCTAAGTGTTAGTGAATCTCTCATTTTCATGGGATACGCATTCTACGAAACTAATTTCAACGATCCAACAATCAAACTTGTTTGTATATGCTTCGAGATCGTATACGCCAAAAATATCAAAAAACAAACATTCAGAGATCAAATAATGAGACAAAACTTTTTGACGGTTATAAACGAAAAATCACGATTTAACGACTATTTTAACTCCGATTTTGATGATTTTTTACAGTTACACTCCTTGATCCTATATGAATACAATGAACTAATTTGATCGTCAATTTAAAATATTTATAGAAGTGGATACCACAAAATCTTATGTTATACTTAATGAAAGTGTAAATAAACTCTAGTGTTAGTGAATCTATCTTTTGATGGAATACGCATCATTCAAAACTAATTTCAACGATCGAACCATCAAACTTGTTTATATATACTTCGAGATCGCATACTCCAAAAATCGCAAAAAACAAACATTCAGAGATTAAGTAACGGGACAAAACTTTTCGACGGTTATCAAGGAAAAATCACGATTTAACGGTGATTTTAACTCCGATTTTGATGATTTTTTACAGCTACACTCCTTGACCCTATATGAATACAATGAATGAATTCAATCTTTAATTTAAAATATTTACACTAGTGGATATCACAAAATCTTATATTATATTTAATGAAAGTATAAATAAATTCTAAGTGTTAGTGAATCTATCGTTTTGATGAGGTATGCATTCTAAGAAACTAATTCAACGATCCAACCATCAAACTTATTTATATATGCTTCCAGGTCGCATAGGCCAAAAAAGGCAAAAAACAAATATTTAGAGATTAAGTAACGGGACAAAACTTTTCGACGGTTATAAACGAAAAATCACGATTTAACGGTTAATTTAACTTCGATTTAGATGATTTTTTTACAGCTACACTCCTTGACCCTATATGAATACAATGAATGAATTCGATATTTAATTTAAAATATTTACACTAGTGGATACCACAAAACTTATATTATATTTAATGAAAGTATAAATAAATTCTAAGTGTTAGTGAATCTATCGTTTTGATGGGATACGCATTCTACGAAACTAATTTCAATGATCCAACCATCAAACTTGTTTATATATGCTTCCAGGTCGCATACGCCAAAAATGGCAAAAAACAAACATTTAGAGATTAAGTAACGGGACAAAACTTTTTTACGGTTATAAACGAAAAATCACGGTATAACGGTTAATTTAACTCCGATTTAGATGATTTTTTACAGGTACACTCCTTGACCTTATATGAATACAATGAATGAATTCGAACTTCAATTTAAAATATTTACACTAGTGGATGCCACAAAATCTTATGTTATATTTAATGAAAGTATAAATAAATTCTAAGTGTTAGTGAATCTATCATTTTGACATAGATATTTAAAAAAACTAAAATCTATGTCGCTTAGAACTGACGCAGGCTTTAAAATATTTATAAACAATACTTTGTGTCGCTTAAAAGCCACACCAATACTTTATGTTGCTTAAAAGCGACACTGTTTTGTTTAAAGCGGCGCTAGTATTTAAAATTATTAAAATATATGTCGGTTATAAGCGACATTAAATGTTTACGTCGGTTTAAAAGTGACGTAGACATTTTATGACGCTTGTTGATGCACAAAACCGGAGGGGTCTTGGAACAACATAAATCCGACCGTGAATCTGCAAGAAAGTACACAAGATGTATCGTGGTTCACCCCAGTGTTTGGGCTACGTCCACACTGATGTTGATTGTATTTCTCTGTATGAATGTATGGATTACAAGTGTGAGGGGGAGTCCCCTAGAGAAAGAGAGAGTTTGAGAGAGTTTCTCTGTTTGTGAGAGGGTTGCTCTGAATATGAGAGCCTATGTTTGGGGATGTGAGGCCTGAGGATTGTGAGGGTGAGGAGTCCCTTTTATAGACTTAGGGCTCCTCCCCTTTTACATAAATCATGGGCTCAATGTCTGGAAGCCCAAGTAATGAGGCCCAATATAATATGGTACCAACAGTAGTCCCCCAAGTCTTCAGTCAAGAGAATCTTTTGGCTGGAGGCTTGAAATTCAGTCCATGTGTGGGCCGAAGTAATTAGATGTCGTCTAGAACTGAATACTCGACATGAGGCAGTACTCAATGTGAAATGATGCTCAACTAGAAGTAGCACATGTTGCGAGGCTACTCGGCTTGCGGCTTATGTTGCCTTGGTTGGCTTGGCTTGTGGCGTTGAAGGTGAGGGAGTCCCTTTTATAGAATAAGGGCTCGCTCCTCAATACATAAATGATGGGCTAGAGTTGATGCTCGCGACGAGGCGGTTGCTCAGCAGGCGGCGATACTCTCTAATGAAGGTGAGGGAGTCTCTTTTATAGAATAAGGGTTCGCTCCTCAATACATAAGTGATGGGCTAAGAGTCTCTTTCTAATGAAGGTAAGGGAGTCCCTTTTATAAAATAAGGGTTCACTCCTCAATACATAAATGATGGGCTAGAGTTGATGCTCACGGCGAGGCGGTTGCTCAACAGGCGGCGATGCTCTCTAATGATGGTGAGGGAGTCCATTTTATAGAATAAGGGCTCACTCCTCAATACATAAGTGATGGGTTAAGAGTGATGTTCGCGGCAAGGCGGTTGCTCAGCTGGCAGCGATGCTCTCTAATGAAGGTGAGGGAGGGAGTCCATTTTATAGAATAAGGGTTCGCTCCTTAATATATAAGTGATGGGCTAAGAGTCTTTCTCTAATGAAGGTGAGGGAGTCCCTTTTATAAAATAATGGTTCGCTCTTCAATACATGAATAATAGGTGCCCTCTAATGAAAGTGAGAGAGTCAATTTTATAGAATAAGGGTTCGCCTCAGTACATAAATAATGGGCTAAGTCCCCCAAGTATTTTTCATGAGGCCCAGTTGCGGAAGCCCAATATATGGTACATAGTGTAGTCCCCCAAGTCTTCAGTCAATAAGGTCTGTTGGCTGGAGACTTCAAATTCAATCTATGTATAGGCCGAAGTGGCAGTTGTTCGGAGGCGGTCTTTGTATACCATGCACTGAAGCTTTGTAGGTAAAGCTTTGAAAGTGAAGTTTTATATGTGAGGCTTTGAAAGTGAAGCTTTGAAGTTGAAACTTTTGTAAATGAAGCTTTTGAAGTCGAAGCTTTGTAAATGAAGCTTTCGAAGTTGGAGCTCTTGTAAATGAAGCTTTCGAAGCTGGAGCTCTATAAATGAAGCTTTCGAAGCTAGAGCTATGTAAATGAAGCTTTCGAAGCTAGAGCTCTATAAATGAAGCTTTCGACGCTGGAGCTCTGTAAATGAAGCTTTTGAAGCTGATTGACATGAGTGATGCTCATGAATATTTATGTTGATTGACATGAGTGATGCTCATGGATGCTGACATGAGTGATGCTCATGGATGCTGACATGAGTGATGCTCATGAATGTTGATATGAGTGATGCTCATGAATGTTTATGTATGATTGACATGAGTGATACTCATGTATAATTTTGAAGTACTGGACGTACTTTTGATCACCTAGTTGGTGATAATAGCAGCAGGCTGCCGAATAATTTTGGAGTACTGGACGTACTTTTGATCACCTGGTTGGTGATAATAACGGCAGGCTGCTGAATAATTTTTGGAGTACTGGATGTACTTTTGATCACCAACCCGAATAATTTTGGAGTATTGGACGTACTTTTGATCACCTGGTTGGTGATAATAACGGCAGGCTGCGGAATAATTTTGGAGTACTGGACGTACTTTTGATCACCTAGTTGGTGATAATAGCAGCAAGCTTGCTGAATAATTTTGGAGTACTGGACGTACTTTTGATCACCTAGTTGGTGATAATAGCGGCAGGCTACTGAATAATTTTGGAGTACTGGATGTACTTTTAATCACCTAATGGGTGATAGTAGCGGCAAGCTGCTGAATAATTTTGGAGTATTGGACGTAGTTTTGATCACCTGGTTGGTGATAAGTAAGTGGGTGTCCGGTCAGACAAGAGATCACCATGAGCACGTGGCTCATCAGTCTATAAGTTGGTAGACTTCTTTAATCAGCAACAATGTTGATTAGTGGATCTAGTTGCTCAATAATTCCTGACAATAAAGGACAATATAAGTACGACCCTATAATGAATAAATCAAATTGACAAAGTTTGTCAAGGAAAAATATTGTATTATGTGCCTTCTGTGAATAAATGATTTATTCTGTTGTGTGATAAATGACATGTTGCATAAATCAACAATATATTAGGTATTGCCTAAATGTGTGTGTGTATATATATACTTATGAATAAATGATTTATTTAGTTGCTTGATAAATGACATGCTGCATAAATCAACAATATATTAGGTATTGCCTAAATATGTGTGTCTATATATAATCATGAATAAATGATTTATTCAGTTGTTTGATAAATGACATGCTGCAGAAATCAACAATATATTAGGTATTGCCTAAATGTGTGTGTGTGTGTGTGTATATATATATATATATAAAATCATGAATAAACGATTTATTCAGTTGTTTGATAAATCACATGTTGTATAAATCATTAACGTGGTAGTAATCATGTGATATCAGAAATAATATTATTTAATCATAAGTCATTATCACATAAAAATAATAAAATTATTATTTTATAATTAGTCATCATGACAAAAATAATAAGATATTAAATAAACAATGATAATTTTAAACAAATCAGCCCAAAGATAAAGTGCTTATCTTTTTCCATGGGGGTGGTCGACAGTTGCAGATGGTTGGTGCGCACTTCGCCTAATGAGTACTGGAGAGTTTTCCTTTTTCTTTTCTCTTTCCACTGCACCTCTCTCTCTCTATCTTTGTCTCTGTGCTGCTGTCATGCATGGTGCACCAATTAAGCATTAATATCTTCTTTACAGTTTGTCGCGGAATCTTATTACCGGACTATACCGACTTGCCAGAGATCTGGCTTCCACTTGGTGACGCTGTTCTTTTCCACTTTGGAAAGCAGCCAGCTCATCCACTTCTTGTTTGTAAAAGCAAGACGATACCTTTTGTAAAAGCATATTTTCCTTTTCCTTGGCCTCATCGGGGTCTCTGTAGAAGGAAAGAGCAAACATGACATCTTCATCTTCCTTTTCACCGACTTGGTAGATTTGTTGTTGGCTTTTCTGGATTCGAACTTAATCGAATCGGCGGTGGTAACTTCTTGCTTCGTCGGCCTCTGCGACTGCCTATTCATCCCGTACAACCCAAAGTGCGACTTGAACATTTTCACAACATCCTCAGCCTCCACCTTGAAAAGCGAGCATAGCAACGGCGTCACCAACGGTCCTGATGTGACAAAGTTGACGCGTATCCCGTACGCGCCCAGCTGCAGACTCGCTGACCTCATCAACCCCAACACCGCATGCTTCGACATTGTGTAGTCCATGAAGAATGATAAAAAGGACTGCAAATGGGAGAGCGGTAAAGAGGGAGAAAGAATGTAGAGCATTGAGAGTAGCAGATCTTCCTGGGCTTGGCGTCGTGAGCCAGTATGTTGGGGGAGAGCGCGTGGCCGGGATTACTGGAGATCATTGAGGCGAGCGACGCCATGGTTGCTGCCTCTACGAGAAGATGAAGAGAGATTTTGGTTGTGTTGATGGCTTCACGGAAGCGATGAATGATTAGGTGGGGAAAGGATGAGATTCGAATACCCTGTACCCAATACCGTGTACCAGATGTGTACCGCCCCTAAGATTTGAACACGCGTACAACTATTCAAAACTGTTAAATTGTTAACTTTCAGCGGGCTTTCTCTTCAATGACTAAACGCCACACCCATATCGGAGAATTTGGTTGCCGGGTAGATTCTGGATGGCAGATCAGAAACAGAGGACGGGAGGTAATGAGAGAGATCGAGAGGTGGCGGTGGCTGAAGGTGGTGAAATGGTTGCGTGGTGGCTTTTGCAGATTCACGATGGATATTGTGGTGAGGTTTCACGGTGGTGAGATGAAAATGAAAGAGAACAGACATAGCTTTTCATGTCGTTTCCCACAGACGACGCCAAATGTTGATGTACAATTCGACATCATCTTCAGTTAGTGTCGCAACTGTCTTATCCGCCACTATATTATATTAAACCGATGTCACCTACTGACACTATAAGGCCCTTTTGTAGTAGTGTGAGAAGCCATTGTACCTTGTGGATTAGAAGCTTGAGATTGCCTTGGAGTTTATTGTTCTGGTTGTGGATTAAGAGTAAGAGAGCCGATACTTGAGTTCAAATTGGCCAATTCTACATAATACAAATACATGGACAACACAAAATGTGTTAGTTGTTATAAACTTTAAAGGGTAGTGTTATCCGTATATCTATTTTTGCTTATTTTTACTTCTTACACATCTTTCTAATTTTCAACCGTCAGATCGAATAAATTAAAAAAATCAATAACAAATAATTAACAATAATGCGTAAGAAGCAAAAATGAGCATGTGATAGGATTATTCACTTTAAAAGCTTACAAAAGTAGCTAAACACTTAGAAAAAATAAAAACAAAGCAAGCCTAATATTGATATTAAATTAAGTATTTATTTAATTTTTGCAATGCAGATCAGTTTCGGTTGGGTTTCAAAACTGCAAAAATGGAGCCGATTGATGCTATTTTGATTTGGTTTCGTATTTCGGTTTTGATTTTCGGTTTCAAATACAGTCCCCTGTATGCTGATCTTCATCAACACGCTAAATTTGAAGCTCGTTTCGTTTCACCTAAACGCACTGCAAAACCCTACTCTCACTCAGACTCCAATGCACCGGTGAACCCTACTAACAATTTCAATAAACCCTACCAAGCCTCCGAGTTAGCACGAGTCGACTCAGTCCGCTATCGACGAGTCTACCGCCGAAACCGCCCCGGTTCCCGATGCCAGGAACGGGGTCGCTGAGCGAACGCCGGAGGAGATGGTAGCCAAGGGCATCGCTCGCGTGAAGAAACAGTTCCTTCGCCCTCCCCCCATAAAAGCTCTCTCTAACGACCAGAACGACGCCGTCCCGGAGGGGAAACCAAAGGCTCCCCAGCTGTGAGCTTAAGACAATAATTTTGATAATTTTGTTTTTCTTCAACATTGCAGGCAGCGAAATCGGCAGCAGGCATCTGCCCGGAGGTGGCGAAAAGAGGAGATGTTAGCCGGTGCCCGTACAACGATAAATGCCGGTTCAGCCACGACATAGAGGCTTATAAAGCTCAGGTAATACGAAATGAATTCGAATGCTGCCTGAGTAGTAGTTGAATTTTTGCTTCATTGGGTTTTATTGTAAACCAAATGATATGTGGGGATGGCTTTTATGAGGATTCAATTGTTTGTCGAGTGTAGAAACCTGAGGATATAGAGGGAGAGTGTCCTTTCATGACTGCCCAGGAGACATGCCCATATGGGTTGGCATGTAGGTTCTTGGGTTCGGATAAAGACGGTGTTGAAGGTGGGGATTTGAGTGCTCGCAGAAGAAGCTCTGAGGTGAATGGATTGACTAAAGATGTTCAAAAGCTTTTGTGGAAGAATAAAATGAAGTTCCCCAAAGCAGACGCCAAACTCAAGGCTCTTGGGCTCGAGGTATTGACATACATCATCCTTTTACCCCTAATAATGTCTCTTTTTCTGTATGTGTGTGCGCGTACAGGTGCATTTATATGCATGCTTGTGCAAAGAAGGATTCTTTGTTGTGATCCCATGATGCTATAATTTGCAATATTTCTATGACAATAATCCTCATTTTTTTTCTGTTCTGTTATTATTTACCTTAGTTACTTATCTGCACCTTGCAGTGAATATAGAGTACTTGATGTTGAATAAATTCACTGGGCAATTTAAGGAATGTTAAAAAATCCATTGATTTGGAATATGAATATGAATATGAAGCTGGAAAAAAAAAAAACAAATGAAAGGTGCAGTTGTGAACTTAAATGTTCATAGTATGAAGGTTTCAGATTGACAAGTGCTGTGCTTAAATGTTTTACGACACAAAAACTTTGAATTGATAAACTGATTAGATATCTTTTGGATGTATTTGCTTCTATGTAAATAATGCCATAATCTTATTTCGTTAATTTGTTTCTAGAGAGTGATAGAAGCCTAAGACTACACCCACGTGAAAAGAAGCTTATTGATTTTAGAGAAAAGTTGTACCTTGCACCTCTGACCACTGTTGGAAACCTTCCATTCCGAAGGGTTTGCAAAGTGTTCGGAGCAGATATAATATGTGGTGAAATGGCAATGTGCACAAATCTTTTGCAGGTTCATGATATGCTTTTTCCAGCTGATCATTATTATTGTTATTGTTTTACAAGAAAATGACTTTGTAAAAATTAATCGGTTAGTTTAAAATTTGAATGGATCTCAAATGATCTTAATGATAAGTATATTATGAAAATTCATCTGCAAAGTGTGCAACATCCCATAATTAAAATTTGAGTATTATTTATTATGTCTTCTAAGATATTGAACATACAATATTTGATGTGAAAATAAATTGTATTTTATACATTCCAAAAGGAATTTATTCTTTTCTCTGGTGTTTATGGAGGTTCATGCTTAGCAATATGGCTAGTGATGTTGTTACTTCATACAATTTAACTTGCCTAAGATGGGTATTTGGGCGATCTGAATATGATAATATTATTCCAAAGCGTGCACCGGAACGAAAGCATGCTTTTCCATCTCCACAGTTCGGCAATGTATGCCACGACACGTAGGCAACACTAGGATCAACAGTGTTTTCTTCTTAAACTGTTGTTAGGCTAATTGTTTTTCTTCGTATTTACAATTTTTTTTTTTTGGTGGTTTTGTATTTTACATGGTTGATGTTGTACTCTACTATCCAGTGTCACATTTTTCTAAGTGTAATTTTCGTATGGAAATAGGGTCAAGCATCAGAATGGGTACTGCTGAGGTGACATTCATCCGAGGATTTGTTTGTGTTCAGATATGTGGATCATATCCAGACACTGTGGCACACACTGTTGACCTAATAGATCAGGAATGTCAACTGGACTTTATTGATATAAATATGGGGTGCCCAATTGATATTGTTGTGAACAAGGGTGCTGGGTCAGCTCTTCTTACAAAACCCATGCGGATGAAAGGCATTGTACAAGCAGCTTCTGGTACCGTCGACAGTCCTATAACTATTAAGGTACTGAATTCTATTCATGTTCTACACAACTGTGAACAAAACAGTCTACATCAATCTGCTAGATAGCAGGTTTGGCTGAATAATGTGTTGCATTTTTTTAAATTGTTTTGTTCCAAAATGATGACATGTTTTCTCTGCAGTCATGGCCTCTTTGATATCTTTTCTGTTTGATTGCTTCTTAAGTGCACTTCTAGGTTTTAAGGTTGTCCGCGAAATGTTATACTGCTGTTTTACTGTTTCTAAACCAGGACAGCCTATTTTGAGGGGAAAAATCGCATTGATTCCACTTATTGCGGACATGGGAAACTGGGGAGCTAGTGCAGAGTTGAATATCAGAGTGCGCAACGAACAAGATTAATAAAATAAGAATATTATTAAATAAACAAGAATGCCGAAATGGCTACAAAACCCTAAGAGACTACATTGTGAATGACTTCTCTAAACTGAATAACAAGCATGCTATTTATAATAAACTAACCCTAACCTAAAAAGGTAAGAAACCGAAACCCTAATGTTAACGGGCTAAGCCCAGAAAACCAAATATTCAAATAAACTAAAATTCTAATATTTTCCAACACCCCCCGTCAAACTCATGGTGGTATATGACATGAGTTTGCAAACAAGCAGATGCGGACTGGCTCTGTTAGGCGGATTGGCAGATATGCAAACTTGACTTGACTTGACTTGACTTGACTGGCGAACTTGACTTGACTGGCAAACTGATTCTTGATTCTTGATTCTTGACTTGATTATTGATTCTGACTGGCAAACTAGTTCTGGTTCAAATTGGCTAGTGTTGAGAGTATGGAAAGAACCCGTCTATAAACAGACGAGATTTTCATATCTCAATTCTAGCAACGAACAAACAAACACAAGGTTCTATCACTCAAGTGTTCACAAGTCCAAACACTCGAGTGACAGACAAACAAACTCGCAACACTTATCCGTGTGGGCCTTAAAAAACTTCAAACCAAAAATGCCCATCTTTTCCCAGCCAATTCTTTCTCATTGCCCGTGTGGGCCTTACCAAAATCAAACAGTTTTTTTTTTTTTTTTTTGTCTTTTTTCAACACTTTGATCAAAGTAAAAGTCCATCTGATCAAAATATATTGTCATCATCATACAATACTTGGATTCATCAGAATTGAAGACGGGCCAACGGAGCAGCCTCGCACAACAGCAGTTCCTCGGACCGACAACCTGGATTCGATTTGGTAGCGGTATCGACGGTCAACAAACAACAAGTGCAAACGTGAGCAGCAAGTGAGTGGCTCTCAGGCAGCGGGTACCGCAGTGGCGAACCATGAATGGATTGGGTACGGGTTGATCAACGGGTCTGGCAACGAGTGGTGCGCAGCGCAGTGCTAATCTAATGGGGGACGGATCTGGGTGCGACGGCAGTGAGTCATGCAGGCGATGGTGGGGTGGTCATGGATACTGAGCTTGGTGGCTTCGATTACAGACTTTACGAGATGGCAGTTTTTCTTTTCCAGATTCTTTTGTTTTTCAAACTACACCAACGACAATCTAAACCAGAAATAAACAACAGACAACACAAACAGGCATACTGATACGAATCAAGAACAGATTAAATCTCGAAGGATCAAACCTGCTCTGATACAAAGTTGAATATCAGAGTGCGCAACGAACAAGACTAACAAAATAAGAATATTATTAAATAAACGAGAATGCCGAAACGGCTACAAATCCCTAAGAGACTACATTGTGAATGACTTCTCTAAACTGAATAACAAGCATGCTATTTATAATAAACTAACCCTAACCTAAAAAGGTAAGAAACCGAAACCCTAATGTTAACGGGTTAAGCCCAGAAAACCAAATATTCAAATAAACTAAAATCCTAATATTTTCCAACAGTAACAATACATGGTCGATCTCGACAGCAACGCTACAGCAAGCTTGCAGTTTGGGAATATGTTTACTAGTGTGCCAGAAAGGCCCCTGAGGCTTTGCCAGTACTTGGAAATGGAGACATATTTTCATATGTAGATTGGAAAAAGCACCAGGCTGAATGCCCTGAGCTTTCTACATGCATGATTGCTCTTTCTACATGCATGATTGCTCGAGGAGCACTAATTAAGGTTTGTACTGTGTAGCTTGTCTTGTCCTTAACTGTCTCCCTCTGCCGCATTTACTCTTGTTTATTTTTCTTTGTATTTTTATTTATCTTGTAGTATATTCCTGAAATACAACACACATTTATGTATTTATCTTTCCTGTATTTGTATCAACCAATTTTAAAACTTGTAATATCTAACCATCCTTGTGATTTTCAGCCTTGGAGTTTTACTGAAATAAAGGAGCAGAGGCACTGGGACATAAGTTCTGTGGAGCGATTAAATATATTGAAGGATTACGTACGTCTTGGCCTTGAACATTGGGGCTCTGACACAAAAGGTTTGTATAATTAGACATATCATCAGTAATTTACTCAGCTAGAGTTTTCTTAGGGTACTGTGGTACTCCGAAAAGGTCATCCTGCATTTCTCCATGTGCAAATTCTCCCTTATGAAATTGTTGGGGAGGGGTGCATGATTGACTTATTTGGAGTGCTGATAACATCCCCCTTTTTGTTGTTATTAATTTTGTTTTTTTGTTTTTTTGGTATGGCATTATATTGAAACTGTGCCCTCACAGGATGTTTTGCTCTTTTCATTGAGCTGATCGGGTAACTGGTTACCAACTTCATGTTGGTTTCTACTTAAAAGTTTTACTTTCTTTTCAGCAGTTAATCTATGGTATAATTAGTTGGACTGGTATCTATGTCCCAGGTGTGGAGACAGGTGTTTTCTGTTAGAAAGGCTTAGCTACACTTGTAGATATGTACCTGTTGGTCTTCTAGATGTCATTTCACAACGGTTGAACTGGCGCCCCGCCATCCTATTATGGCCGTGATGACCTTGAGACACTAATGGCTTCTGCTGATTGGGTATGGCTTGCCTTCTCTTACAACTGATTCAATTTCACTGAGCTGACCTACTTAAAAATGCAGATTCATGACAATTGCAGGTTAGGGTCTGTGAGATGTTGCTTGGAAAGGTTCCAGATGGCTTTACATTTGCACCAAAGCACAAATCCAATTCTTACGACCAAGCAGAAAATGGCTGATTTTGCATGGTTTCTCATGCTGCGTATGGACTATAATCTCACACGTCCATGTGGGTGAAACCTGACCTACTCTAGCTGCCTCCTGCCTCATATCAAGTCTAATCGCTGCAAGAATGCAAGCCAGCAGTTCATAAGTTCCTTTGGTAGGTGTCCATTTATCCACTGGTCCCTGAAATTGAAAGCTGTTTGATTAAAATGCTAACATTCTTGTTACGTATGTTATAATTCGTATTTAAAAAGCATTTGGTATGTTGTTATAAAGTAGTGCCTCAAGGTAAAATGTAATTTGGATGTGTACTACCGCACTGGTAGGTCTTTTGGTGTTTCGGTTTAGTCCATGGTTGTGAGGAGTCATTCCCATTGAAGTTACTCGGTGTAGGAACGATGTTGGTTCCGTACTTTCATGTAATTTAGTTTGGTAGTTGACCTGAATTGGAATATAAATCAGTTTGATTACTAAAATGCATAAGCTGGCGGGTTAATTACTATATGCATGGAAGATAAAGTCGCTTATGTGGCTAGCTTAAACATTATGTTTAACCCACTTGGCACCGCAGTATAGTGCTATTTTTCTCTACTTGTAAGTGGGATGTTTTAAATAGCTTGAACTCAATAACGAGCCTGAAGCTTTTTGTTTTGGTTGATAAAGGCTTGTATAAGTAGCAAGTCAAGCTAACTGGAGCTTGAAATATATTAAACAAGCCAAGTTTGAGCGAAGTAATGTTGGGTTTCGCTCGGGTTTTTACAGCCGTAGCGATAGAAATGAGTAACAAGTGGTAAAAATACCTGATTTGATCAATGAAATAAGTTTTATAGCTTAATGAGTGATGTTTCTTGTTGCAGTCTCAAGTTTGTATATTATTTGTTGGGTAGTGTTATGAGATCAAATTTTTTAAACCAAATGATATGTCATTAGTAAGAAATAAGCACGTTAATCGATACTTATTTAATAATCTAATCATCTACAACTACATTATTTGGTTTAAAAAATTTGGTCTCCTTAGCATTACTTTTATTTGTTAGTTGGTAAAGTTTTTTTTGTTTTTGCGCCGTGTGCCTCGTGTGATTTTTATCAGGCAGCGCATTTCTATGAAAAGGTGCTTTAAAGCCCCTGGTCCTGATGGTATTCATGCTTCCTTCTATCAAGGTTGTTGGCAAACTGTGAGTAGTACTATGACTAATCTTGTAATAAACCAATTTTTCACTAATTGCTCTAGCCTAAGACTAATTAATCACACTAATATTTGGCTTAATCCCTAAAATTGAGAGCCCTGAATTGGTTTCTACTTATAGACCGATAAGTCTCAGTTATGTAAGTTACAAAATTATTACCCAAGTTTTGATCAATAGACTGAAACCGTTAGTTGAGGGTTGTATCTCAAAAAATTAAAGCATTTTTTCCCCGGAAGATGCATTTATGATAATATTCGTATTGCTCATGAATTGTTTGCTACTTTAAGATAAAAAGGCAGAACTCAGTTGCATCTTGAGAAAGCTTATTATTTATTTAGCTGGGACTATATGAAAGTTGTGTTAACTATATTTGGGTTTGATAACCATTGGATTAAGTGTATTACCTCAATCTCTTTCTCCATTCTCCTCAATGGTAAAGATTATGGTTATTTCTATGGGTTTTCTAACTTTAATCCTTGAAGAAGTTTGAAATTTAAAATGAATATGATGTTAGATTACACATTGATTATAGTCCCTTGATATGTCCCCCATTAAATATTTAAATTTATTAATATAAACATTTTAATTTATTTTTTGACCAAAAAAGTTTTTTTTTTATTTATTAATTTTATTTAACATTCTTCAAACTTGAAAGACTCAATTCATGTACCTAAATATTAGTACCAAAATGTTAGTACCGAAATGTATTATATTGAATTAAAGTATTTAAATTTTGGTACCGAAATGTATGCACCAAAATGTATTATATTAAATTAATGTACCTAAATGTGTGTACTGAAATGTATGCACCGAAATGTGTGTACCAAAATTTATTAGATCTATTGAATTAATGTACCTAAATGTTTATATCGAAATATATGTACCGAAATGTGTGTACCTAAATGTATGCACTGAAATGTATTATAATGAATTTAATGTACCTAAATAAAGAAAACAAAGTATATCGAAATATATTGAATAACAAAAATTAGTTTATCTAATTGTTTACGACAAAATATATTACGATGAAAGAGATGAACATTATAATTATAATGAAATAAAATTAATTCATTAAAATTAGGAAGAAAAAGAGAAATAGTTAAACAAGGGGATTAGAATGAAGTTTAAAAATCATCTTTGCCGAGGATTAGAATGAAGTTTCCTATTATTTCTATCCCACTAGGGGCATTAGACAAGGGGATCCTCTTTCCCCTTATCTTTTATTTTGTGCATTGAACCTTTGATCATTCATTTGAACAAGCTAGCAAGTACCCCCCAAGTCTAATGATTACTTCTCCTTGTGGCTTCAAAATTTCAAAATTTGTGTTTGCTGATGATTGACTCATTTTCGCAAGGGCTTCTGGTAATGCAGCTAGGAACATCCTCAAGATACTAAACTGGTTCACTTCTACTTCAAGGTAAAAGGTAAACGTTCAATTTTTTTTATTATAGTTTTCTATAATACAAACTGTCAGTTGAGAAACAATGTTGTTAATATTATGCAAATTCAACATAAAACTACCATTGGTATATACTTAGCTATACATGATATTATCTTTTGGAAAGGTTCTGCTAATTCAAAGGAGCTGATTGTTAGAATGAAAATCAAACTTGCTGGCTGGAAAGCAAACACTCTTTCTAGAGCTGGGAGACAAAGCCTAATCCGCTGAATAAGGGGAATTTGCTTTCTCCTGCTAGTTTACCAAAGCTGATCATATGGCTTTATTTTTCCCCAGCTGCTACTCTGAAAGTGCCCTTTCAACCTTCAATTGCTTCCTGTGCTAGCGGTTGATGTGCTTTCCTTCCAGACGGCTACGAACTTGCTTAGCCCTCTAATCAAGTCCAATCTCACTGCATGCCTAACCACATCATGACTTGCTTTAAATGTCCACATGTTCTTAATAAAACCTTAAGTAAGGAATGTAAGATGTTCCTTTGGGGTGAGAATAACAAGTCCAGTTGCTTGGGATAAAGTGTGTCAACCAAAAAGTATTGAAAATGGTTTGAGGTGGATGGTGGGAAATAGTAGAACCATTTTGTTCTGGACCCACAATTAGGTTTTTCCTTTCCCTTTCTTCCATCTTATCCCTGAATCCCAATGGTCATTATTGATTGGAACTTGAAAGTAAATCAACTCACATGTAACAACAATTGGAACATGCACTTGCTATTACAGCTTGTGGGTGTTGATATTGTTAACATAATTTGTAGTATCCCTTTGCCCTTAAATGAGGTTGATGATTCCTTTTGTTGGGGCCTAAATGCTAATGGTGATTTCTCTATAAATCTGCTACTTGAAATCATAACAGTAGCAGATGTACTAAATACTAGATAGCAATTGTTAACAAGAATGTGAAAGTTAAATATTTCTCATAAGTCAGTCAAACTTTTTAGCTAGTTAATGATCCTCAATAGATTGCAAACTCGCGCAGGGTTATACAAACACATTAGTTCAATTTGTCTTGACTGTCATTTATGTCATACAAATAATAAGGATCAAGATCATTTGTTTATCAATTGTAATTTTAAAAGATAGGATTGGGCTACAATTCTAAATATATCACCTTAATGATAACAATCCTTTGGGATTGTTGGAATGGCTTCGTTAATTCCTATTAATCTGCTGGCAAATTTGGAAAGATAGAAATAATGTGGTTTTTAGAAATGAAAAACCTTTCATAATAGAGTATATATGTTAGCTCTGGTGAGTCTGCTTTGTTGCTGGAGCAAGAAGCCTGGGAGAGAATAGCAATTTTGTAGTTGAGGCTTTAGCTTTGAGGGATGCTCTTTGGTTGGCTAAAGGAAAGTGGTTCAAGAAACTTTGTGTGGAAGGTAATTCTAGACTAGTTTATTGATGCAATTAAAGGCTTATGCTCTTCCCCTTGACGACCGAGGAACATCAATGAAGACATCTATTAGCTGGCGACTGATTTGAAAGGCATTTCATGGAACCATGTTTACAGGGGGCGAATTTCATGGCACATGCAGTCACTATCGCTAGTTTTAATTTTAATAAATTTCATGTTTGGAATAGAACTTTGTCTTCCGTCGCAAGGAAAGCCTTCTTGTTTGATTGTATTGGAACTGGGGTGTGATCAAGGTCACACTAGGTAGTGTATTATTTTTCTTCATATAAAACCATGATTATTAACGATCTCACCGCTTAATAACTCAACAAATTGTTTTTACTTGTTTTGCCAAAAGCTAACTATTCGTTTGTTATTACGCTATATGTTGATTAATATATCTTATTAATTTTGTGCCGTGAATATAGATAATGCATACTTGATTTGATTTATGGTGTATTCTCATCACATGAATAATAATAACAACAACAACAATAAAAAAAATAAAATATAATAACAATAATAATAAACAACATTGTATGGAGATTTTTGCCAAATTTTATTGATTGAAATTTTCAAATAATTACATCGTACAACGAAGGTAGAAAACTTATTAGCACTTTTTGGCAGCCAGTAGTACTAAGGAGGGACTAAGGGTCATCAACACCTAGATAGGTGCAGTAACAACCAACTTTACTAGGATCACTTTTGGCCTGCATTCATATCCGTCTACTTTCTCTTGCTCGTATTTACTAATACACTTGACGCTACAATTATCTAATGTACACCCGCTAGGATGCAATTGAGTTGTGCATACACTTGACGCACATTTTCCTTCTTTAAGGCAACTACAAAATTTACAAAACTTAAACAAGTGAATAAACAAAATAGATAATACTTGCATCTCCACATGTCCGCCATCTACGAATAACGCATCTTGACTGAATAAAATCAACGATCAAAACTATTTAATTTATTAATATTCATTTGAAAACTAATTCTACAAAACATTATTCCAATTCAAAATCGTTTTATCATCCAAATGTATCAAATAAATGGTTATCATAAATATATTACTTGGTACATAAACCGTTGTTTGTTCTATGCATTTGAATGACTAAATGATCTTCAATTGAAATGAGTTTTTTTATAGAGAAGATCTTCAAATGAAGAAGGCAAGAAGAACAAGTAAGAAGAAATGAAATAAAGAAAACCTAGACATCTCTACAACTCTCTCTGGTAAATACTGCTAATAGTTTACTCCGTGTAATGATTTGTTAACATGAGTCTATAGCACACAAATATATGGGTAAGGCGACTATAAATGGGTAACCAAACTAAGAAAGGTTGAAAACTATTCAAAATTATTTTGCTTTATATTTATATGGTTAAAATTTTTGCATCATGTTTATATATAGTTGAGATATTATATTTGATAACCACTTTTCATGTATATATGTGTATATATTTCTTTCTATCGAAAGAAATTCTATTAAATATAGTACAAAACTTTTCAAACTTCTTTGCAGTTAAAAATTTCGTATCATGTTTATATGTAGTAGATTTATTATTGATTACATATGAGGTTCATTTTTAGTGTATATATGTTTTTTTCTATCGAATGACATTCCATTAAACATAATAATGTTAAGCCTACTCAACTGAAGAATTATAGAGAGAGAAACGGGGCGGCGGCAAAGAGAGAGGAATTGGTGAATTATGAGGGGTGTATTATCTCGCTCCATTGTGTCTTTATTCATAGTAGGGAAGGGAAAATCCTTACCCTTTAAGTAATACAACTAAAATAGGACACCATTTAAAAGATACTATAGAATTCCTATAGCATTTATACTCACTTTCCTAATTAAATTCGGACTGCAACATTCCACTTTAGTGTGTAAATGCTCAAACAAAATGTCAGCAATGAAGTAAGTTCAGGTTGTGATGTCGTTGGCACATTAAGTGAATGCGAGTCTCAGATTTGTTTTCTGTCGAATTAATGGACTACTGATCACTAAATTAATTCAATAGACCGGGGTCAAACAAGGGTCAGTCGTGGAAGCAAGAAAATATTGACATTTAGATCATATTGATTTTGAATTGCTTTGGTCAAGCAATGAAGAAAATAGAGCCCAATTTTAAGTTTAGCCATGGGAACACCGACAAAGTTGGGTGTGGCTAGAAGGAAACTTGCCACATAATGGCTTGGGAAGAAATTTGGGATAGTCTAGCAGCCCGGGTTGCTGGCGATGGGCAGAAATTCAAACTCAAACTAAGGGAAAAACCCTCCTTTAGCGTCACATTGCAAGTATTAAAATCCTTGGCACTAGAACTGGGGCAAGGTAAAGAAGAATGGTTCATATCTACAAGTTATTTTAGGTATAGTTCAAAGGTCTCTCATTCTTAGTACAATAAATGGATTGTGACGAGTGTGAAGCAAAATATTCTTCATGGTTTAATGTGTAATTCCTCGTACTGGAGTAAAGTGGACTCCAAATATTGCGATGAGAACCTTTATGAATACTAAGTTTGGAAGGTCGTGTTTTTTCGAATATACATTACCAAGGGGATTTTTAGCTCTGCCCCAACCCCACAAACTTATTCGTATTCTACTCCGTTACTCATTTTTTCTAAAAGTTCATTTACTTTGAAAAGATTAATCGGATTACAATTTTATTCTGCAAATAAGGAAGCAAAGGATTCAAAGGAAGATAACATTCATACGAACACATGTTTATTATCAAAGTCTCAAGGAAAGGGAACGAAAGACTAAAACAACTGTTTGGGGGGAGAAAGCCTTCACCCCTGACATGCAAATTCTACTAAGGCTCCAATGAAGAACCCTCTAAAGAATCTCAATGCTTTATTGAGATTGCACCCATGCACGGAAAGAATGAGAAGGATACCGCATGGGGATGAATGTTATAAAACACACCATAAGAAGCAGAGGAGGTTACTATGGTTTATAGCTTAATTCAGGCTTATTTGACCTAGCTTGGCAAAGATTAATGTGATGAAAGCAAGTTTCCAGTTTGAATTTTTTTGTTATCGAAGCTTTAGAAAGGAAACAAGATTTGAAAAGAGGATCATGAAGCAAAAGCGATTAGACTCCATGATGCACAATAAAAAATACGGAAGTACGGGGAGACCCAACAGTGAAGAGGCTATTTAAAGGCAATACCAGGCAATCTTATCGTTGAATTCAAAGGGTCTTTGTCTCGAGATTGGTGGACGCGGAGATAGAAGTTACTTGAAAAATTGAATGGCCGCCTTTAGCAAAACGTGTCCATCCGATACGCATAATCATGTGAAAAGCATCATAGAATGGTACTCGAGTTCACACTTCTGAATCCGAAACACCACTATGCATCGGATCACCAAGCAAAGAAAGAAGAATAAACGGTACGTATTTTAGCTTACTCTGAAAGGTATTGTCTTTGGATAACTATCCATGCTTAAGAGGAATAGATTGCCTTTTCAGATACGTAGTCAGGGGCAATTATGAGACCATTATTTTTTAGGGCCGAAGTAAGGCTAAGCAGAATACTAATACCTTAGAAGTTCGATCATGGACTCAACAGCTCCAAGTGAAGCTAGATTAGACGAATCAACTGTGCCACCATCATCCTGTTCTGGGACAATAGGCGAAGTCCGGGCAACTCTGCTGGAATGACCATGCTTGTTTTGTAAGTCATGAGATCCAATCCAGATATGGATACAATCAAATTTCTTATGATCTAAGAATTGGCGTGCACCGCAAGTAATCACAATTCTTAAGAGGGTGCAATATCCACTTCCACATTTCCTCTAGGATTCTCCCAGCTTAGAATGAGAATTTTATCCTGCAAAGGTCTCTCTCCCAATAGTTCAAATACATCCATCTAGGGTTGTCTTTAGTAATGCGAGCTCAATACTTTACTTCTCCTGCTCACTGCTTGAGTCCAAAACTGCTTACTAACTTGATCGTCAGAGAGCTTTTGACAGGCACACACACACCCTCCTTAGACCTGTTCATAGTAGTTCTCTGTTTTGTAGGTTGCTCGCATATGTGCCTCCATTATCTGTGGTGGTGCGCAAATTAGGTTCCACAAATTGGTTGCCGACTAATTTGGAAGCCATTTCATGGAACCATATTAATAGAGGGCAAGTTTCTTGGCACATGTAGTCACTAACGCTGGCTTTAGTTTTCATAATTTTCATGTTTGGAATAAAACGTTTTCTTCTGTTGCAAGGAAAGCCTTCTTGTTTGATCGTATTGGAATTGGGTGTGATCGAGATCATACTATCTATTATTTTTCTTCTTATAAAAAACTGATTATTAACAATCTCGCCACTTAGTAATCAACCAATTGTTTTTACTTGCTTTGCCAAAAGCTGACTATTCGTTTGTTATTACGCTATATGTTGATTATATCTTACTAATTTTTTACCGTGAATATAGAGAATGCATGTACTTGATTTGATTTATGGCGTACTCCCACCATCACCTAAACAACAACAACAACAACAACAATAAAAAAAAAATAATAACAATAATAAAAAACAACATTGTATAGTGACTTTTGCCAAAATTTATTGATTGAAAATTTTCAAATTATTGCATTGTACAACGAAGGTAGAAAACTTATTAGCTTTTTTTGTCAGCCAATAGTATTAAGGAGGGACTAAGGGACATCAACACGTACAGGTGCAGTAAAAACCAACTTTACCATGATCACCTTTGGTACTACATTCATGTCCGTGTACTTTCTCTTGCCCGTATTTACTAAAACACTTGACACTCCAATCATCTAATGTACACTCACTAGGATACAATTGAGTTGTGCATAAGTTCTGCGCATAGACTTGACGTACATTTTCCTTCTTCGATGTAGTTGCAAAATTTACAAAACTTAAGCAAGTGAATGAACAAAATGGATAATACTTGCATCCTCCACATGTCCCACCATCTGCGAGTAAGGTATCTTGGCTAACTAAAATCAATGATTGGAACTGTCTAATTCATTAATATTCATTTGAAAACCAATTCTACAAAAAATATTCACATTAGGGATCTTTTTTCATCCAAATGTATCAAATAAATGGATGGTTTATCATAAATATAATACTTGGTACATAAACCGTCGTTTGTTCTATACATTTGAATGACTAAATGATCTTTGATTGAAATGATTTTTTGTAAAGATGATCTTCAAATGAAGATACAACGACTTAAAGACAAGTGTTGTGCCACTCTACATTTTCATTCTAAATTGAAAAGGTAGTATGTCCACATGCACTTTGAAGACATAAAAATCTAAAATCTTTTGTATGGTTCTTACCACAAAGATAAACAAATAAAAAAACCAGAAAAACAATGTCAAAGGAAAAAGAAAACAAACTTGAGGCAAGAAGAACAAGTAAGAAGAAATGAAATAAAGAAAGCCTAGACATCTCTACAACTCTCTCTGTGGTAAATACTGCTAATATCTTAGTTGGTGTAATATTTTGACAACATGAGTCTGTAGCACACGAATATATAGGTAAGACAACTATGAATGGGTAACCAAACTAAGAAAGGTTGAAAACTATTCAAAATTGTTTTGCTTTATATTTATATAGTAAAATTTTTTGCATCATGTTTATATATAGTTGATATATTATATTTGATAACCACTTTTCATGTATATGTTTTTATATTTCTATCGAAAGAAATTCTATTAAACATTATACAAAACTTTTAAAAATTGTTTTTCTTTATATTTATGTGGTTAAAAATTTCCCATCATGTTTATATACAGTAGATTGATTATTGTTTACATATGAGGTTTATTTTCCAAGTATGTATATATTTTTTCTATTAAAAGAAATTCCATTAAACATAATAATGTTGAGGTCTATTCAACTGAACAATTGTAGAGAGGGAGAATCCTTACCCTTTAAGTAATACAATTGAAGTAGGACACTATCTAAAAAAAATACTATTGAATCCCTATAGCATTTACACTCACTTTCCTAACTAAATTAGATTGCAAGACTCCCTCTTGAGTGTGTAAATACTCAAACAAAATGTCAGCAATGAAGTAAGTTTAGGTTGTGGTGTCGTCAGCACATTAAGCGAATGCAAGTCTTAAATTTGTTTTTTTGTCGAACTAATGGACTATTGATCACTAAATTAATTCAATAGACCGGGGCCTAACAAGGTTGAGTTGTGGAAGCAAGAAAATAGTGACATTTAGGTCATATTGATTTTGAATTGCTTCGGCCAAGCAATGAAGAAAATAGAGCCCAATTTTAAGATTAGCCATCTGAACACCAACAAAGTTGGGTGTTGCTAGAAGCAAACATGCCACATAATGGCTTGGGATGAAATTGGGGCTAGCCCAACAGCCCGAGCTGCTGGCGAAGGGCAGGAATCCAAACTAAGGGAGAAACCCTCCTCTAGTGTCACATTGCAAGTGTTAAAATCCTTGGCACGAGAATTGGGGCAAGGTAAAGAAGAATAGTTCATTTTTACAAGTTATTTTAGGTATAGCTCAAAGGTCTTTCATCCTTAGTCTGATAAATGGATTGTGACGATTATGGACCAAAAGATTCTTCATAGTTTAATGTTTAATTTTTTATACCGAAGTCAGGTGGCATTCCAGATATCGTGATGAGAAACTTTATGAATACTAAGTTTAAAAGGTCGTGTTTTTTTTTAATAGACATTACCAAGGGGGTTTTAGCATAGTTCTGGGCCCCACAAACTTATTCATATTCTACTCCATTACTAATTTCCTCTAAAAGTTCGTTTACTTTGGAAAGATTAACCGGATTACAGTTTTATTTCACGATAGGAGAAGCAAGGGATGAAGGAGACAAAATTCATACAAACACAAGTTTATTTTGAAAGTCTCAAGGAAAGGGCACGAAAGACTAGTACAACTGTTTTGGGGAGAAAGTCCTCACCCGTGACATGTAAATTGTACTAAGAAAACTACAATGCTACTTGGCTAGGATCATCAATTCTAATGAGGATCATTTGTCAGCGGCGTCCACTCCTAGATAAGGGCGAATAAGGCTCCAATGAAAAACCCTATAAAGAATCTCAATATTTTGTTAAGATTGCACCTGTGCACGGACACGATGAGAAGGATACCGCAAGGGGATGGATGTTATAAAACAAACCACAAGAAGAAAATGATGGTATTATAGCTTGATTCAGGCTTGTTTGACCTGGCTTGGCAAAGATTGATGTGATGAAAGCAAGTTTCAAGTTTGAAAATTTTAGGTATCGAAGCTTTAGAAAGGTAACTGGGTTTGAAAAGCGGATCATGAAGCAAGTGATGAGACTCCATGATTCACACTAAAGAATGCAGAAGTACAAGGAAACCTAACAGTGAAGAGGCTATTTAAAGGCAGTACTAGGCAATCTTACCATTGAATACAAAGGGTCTTTGCCTTGAGATTGGTAGATACGAAGATCGAAGTTACTTGAAGAATTGAATGGCCGCTTCTTACAAAAAGTGCCCACGCGATACACATAATCATGAAAATCTTCATGGCATAGTACTCGAGATCACATGTCTAAATTCGAAAGCATCAAATCACCAAACGAAGAAAGAATACTAATTGGTACGTATTTCAGCTTACTCTGAAAAGCATGGCCGTTGGATAACTATCCATGATCGAGATGAATAGGTTGTTTTTAGATACAAAGTTAGGGGCAATTATGGGACCATGATTTTTTACGACTGAAGTAAGGGTGATCGGAATACAGATACCTCAAAAGTTTGATCAAGAATTCAACAGCTCCGAGCGGAGCTGGATCATACGGAGAAGCAGCCCCACCATCACCATATTATGGGACAATAAGCGAAGTCCGAGCAACTGCGTTGGAATGACCATGCTTGTTCCGCAAGGCATGAGACCTGATCCATAAATGCATACACTCATATTTCTTATAAGTCATGGGTTTCCTTACAATCTAGCAATTGGCATGTGTTGCAAGTAATTTCAACTCCTAAGAGGGTACACTATCTACTTGTAGATATCCTCTAAGATTCTCCCAACTTAGAATGAGGATTTTGTCCTATAAAGGTCTATCTCCCAATGGTATAAATACATCCATCTAGGGTTCGTCTCTAGTAATGCGATCACTATACTTTAATTATCTTGCTCATTGCTTAAGTCTAAAACTACTTACTAACTTGACCGTTGGAGAGCCTTTGACCGACACACACATATACACCCCTAGAGACCTACTCACAGTTGTTCTCTATTTTAGAGGTTGCTCAGATTAATGCCTTCATCATCTGTGGCGGTGCATGAATGTGGTTCCAAAAAATTGGTTGCGAACTGATTTGGAAGCCATAGGTTTTAATTTTCATAAGTTTCATGTTTAGAATAGAACTTTGTTATCTGTTGCAAGGAAAACCTTGTTGATGCACAAAATCAATGAGGACTTTGGTACAACAGAAAGTGTTAAGTTTGTGACCTTCGCTAGATTGCTCCGGTCACTAGTATGGATAAGTATGTAAATGGATAAAGATAGGGAAGCAAACACAAGATGTACGTGGTTCACCCAGATTGGCTACGTCTACGGAGTAGAGGAGTTCTCATTAATTGTGAAGGGTTTACACAAGTACATAGGTTCAAGCTCTCCTTTAGTGAGTAAAAGTGAATGATTTAGTACAAATACATTAGGAAATATTGTGGGAGAATGATCTCCTTTTATAGAAGAGTTTCTAGCTTTGTTCTGACATTGACACGTGTCGTGTTGTGACTGGCTTCTGATGTTGACACGTGTTGCGTTGTGATTGGCTTCTGATGTCGACACGTGTCGCACTGTGATTGGCCTCCTAGTTTGAGGGAAACTCTTCTGGGTCCTTGACGGTATAACATTGACAAGTTGTGAGTAGTTTCGGGATTGGTCAAGTATGGTACAAACAGTGCTCCCCTAAGTTCCCGAGTGAGGGAAGCTCCTCGGTTGGGACTTGCAAGATCCAAGCCACTGAGTGATCACGAAACTTCTAAGTACCGAAATGTGGTATCGTTTTCACTTGCCTTATCTGTCTCATAGGTAGATGTGGCATCTTCTTTGGAAGTACTTTTCCTCCATCCAGGGGTGGTATCCTTAACCGGTGGAGATGCACAAGGTAATGTATCAATTTCACTTGAAGCTTACTTGTAGTTTCAGGCTTGGTCAAACGCGATCCAAACTATGTAGTAGGAGTCCTCCAAGTCGCCAAGCTAGGAGATTTGCCGAAAGAGGTGACGGACAAGGTAAGCAATCAGAGTTCTGAGCAATCAGTCCCAGATCAGAAGTTTGATTTCGAGTTCTGGTTGATTGTTCTCATTCTCCTTATCTTGCAGGCAGCAAGAAGGATAAAGAAAAGAAAACGGAGAATAGATGATATGAGATACTTTTGCTTTTAAAGAAATAACTTTCCACAAGCTTATTCTTGAACTGGGCTGGAGGGTTTTCTGGTTTCCTCCAGAGTATAAGGTCGACTCAAGAATTTGAGGGTCAAAACAAGTCCATCAAATCTAGAATACGTTCGACCCTGATGATATGGGATACTTTTGTTGTTGACAAAGTAGTGGATGTATCGGCACGTGTTCTGTTATGCTTGTCTCCAAATGCTTCCTTGTATCCTTCTCACTTGCCCTATCTGTTCCTCAGGCAGATGTGGTATCTTTTCTGGAAGCATAAGATGTTGAAGATGAGTACTCGAGAGCAATGCCAGATAAGTAATCAGGCAAGGGGTTTCAGGCAGTCAGTTCTTGATTGGAAGCTTGATTCTAAGTGCTGACTGATTGCTCTTTTTCTTCTTTTTTTATAGGTAAGAACAAGGGAAAAAGAAAAGACAGGGAAAAAGCATGATATGGGATACTCTTGCTTTTGACCCTGATGATATGAGATACTCTTGTTCTGGTGTGGTTGGTTTGCATACGTATTATTGGGGGGGGGAAGAAATCTGAGTATTTCAAGAGGCTTCGTTGGGAGTGCCCTCTCAGATATGAGGAAAGGTTGAGCATTTTTGCAAGTCTGCCTGTCCGTGGAGGATAGAGGTCGACATATATAGGAATTTACCTAACAACAAGTAGTAATGTTATTCCTTTACCCTTTTTGGTCATAGCAATGTAGTGTGAGCTGCAAACATCATGTGTTTTAACTTTGTCAGGGCACTTTGAGAAAGTGGTCTGTGGTATCTGAAAAGCTGATGTTGCGTATGAAGATTGCAGACAAATTTTATCTAAGGAAATATGGCTCTCGAAGTTCGGAAAGCGGTGCCTTTTCGGTTTTCGCCTTTTCGGTTTTCGAACAAGCAATCCTATTGAGGATCTGGCTCTCGAGATTCAGAGAGCGTAGCCTCTTTGATTTTTGAACAAGCAATCCTATTAGTGATCTGGCTCTCGAGGTTTAGAGAGTGGTGCCTTTTCGATTTTTGAGAAAGCGATCCTGGTAGGAGTCTGGCTCTAGAGATTCGGATAGTAGTGCCTCTTCGATTTTTCAGAAAGTAATCCTGGTAGGAGTCTGGCTCTCAAGATTCGGATAGCTGTGCCTCTTTGATTTTTGAGAAAGCAATCCTGGTGAGAGTCTGGCTTTCGAGATTCGGGAAGCGGTGCCTCTTCGATTTTTGAGAAAGTAATCATGTTGGGAGTGTTTTCTCGATGTGACTAAAGGTTGAGCATTTTTGCCAGTCTGCCTTGCCACATAGCACAGAGGTTGACACACACAAGGACTTTCTAGTTATCAAGTAGTGGTGCTGTTCCTTTACCCTTGTGGGTAATGGTAGGGCTGGAAAAAAATCCCAAAAATCCCAAACCGAACCGAAAAATTCCCGAAACCAAACCGAAATTCCCGAAAATTTCGGTATCCAATACCGAACCGATCCCGAAATTTCGGTACGGGAATCGGTCTCAAGTTTTTAGGATTTCGGTATTCCCAAACCGAACCGAAAAAAAAAAAATATATATATATATATATATATTATTTAATTTCTAAATATATAAGAGCACATCTTTAAGGGGAACATCATCTACCTACAATAGTGAAAATTGAAATACTGAAGGAGCATTGGAAATCGATGATGGACCATATACAGGAAGGAGCCCTAAGATAGATAGTGGAACATATGCAAAAATTTTAAATCACAGAAGATTGATAGATGGATACATAGATGCAAAATAAACACGGGAGATTGATAGATGGATACATGGATAGATTATAAGTTACAATTTGCTTGAGAAAACTTTACATCTATCTATAATATTTATATTATATATGTACAAAAGTTTACTCAAGCATATATTAACGTTTTAGACGTAATTTTGGGGACTGGCATGATTATAAATAATTGCACTAGTTTACTCAAGCACATATTAACGTTTCAGATTGGCAGATTGCTTTTGAATAGGCAGAAACAAATAGGCAGAGACTAACTGGGCCTTGCCATTTGATTGGCAGATTTGTGTGCATAGATTAGTAGAAACAAATTGGCAGATTGAGTCTGCCTATATGTCAATTTTTCAATATAAAAGGTTGAATTTTAGCCCAAAAGCATAATATGTCAAATTTTAGTCCAAAAGCCCAAAACCATTTCGGGATTCTCGATTTGTCCCGAAATCCCGAAACTATTTCGGGATTCCCGAAAATTGGGATTCCCGAAAATTTGGTTTGGGATCGGTTTTGAAATTGGGATTCCTGAAAATTTCGGTTTGGGAATCGGGACAAGGGTTTCGGTATGGGATCCCATACCGAACCACCCCTAGGTAATGGTAGGGTAGTTGGACCTTCAAAATTTATGTGTCTAAACTTTATCAGAGATCTTTGGTAAAGTTATCTGTGGTACCCGAGGAGCTGATGTTGCGTGTGGGGATTGTCGACATATTTTACTCAGGAAAATCTGCTTCTCGAAATTTGGAGAGTGGTGCCTCTTCAATTTTTGAACAAACGGCCCTGCTGCCATTTCTTTTATAAGGGCACCAATTGTGTGTAAGAAGTATGTTCAGAGAGTTATTGCTTGTAGGAATTTTTCCTTTATTTTCGTACTTTAAAGATTTATTGGACCTCATTTCTCCTTCATCATTTCTGAAAATGTCTGGCCCATTCGACCGTCGTTTTGACTTGAACTTTGGTGAAGAGGAAACTATGTCTTCTCAAGACAACATACAGCGCCCATCATTCTTATCCCCTACTGGTCCTCTTACTGTTGGGGACTCTGTGATGAAGAATGATATGACCGCTACAGTGGTGGCCATGAACCTTCTCACTCCCAAAGATAACAGATTACTTTCCAAACGGTCTGATGAGTTGGCTGTTAAGGATTCTCTGGCTTTCAGTGTTCAGTGTGCAGGTTATGTGTCTAATATGGCCCAACGCCTATTTGCTCGAACCCGCCAAGTTGAATCATTGGCGGCTGAAGTGATAAGTCTCAAACAGGAGATTAAAGGGCTCAAGCATGAGAATAAACAATTGCACAGGCTTGCACATAACTATGCTACAAACATGAAGAGGAAACTTAACCAGCTGCAGGAATCTGATGGTCAGATTTTACTTGATCATCAGAGGTTTGTGGGTTTGTTCCAAATTGCCTTCGTCTTCTGGGGCTGTATTGCATAATGAAGCTCCAAATGATCAACCTCTGGTGCCTCCTCCTTTTAGGGTTCTGCCCAAAACTAAGGCTCCGAATGATCACCCTCCGGTGCCTACTCTTTCTGGAGCTCTGCCGACTGCTGAGACTTCTCCTGAGCAACCTTTGTGAAGGGTCCCTCTTGTTTGTTTATTTTGATTCATGTATATGTACATATTTGTAAGTTATCGGAGATATCAATAAATAAGCTTTGCTTCATTTCAATGTATTGTGTTAATTACACCAAAGCCTTCTTCACTAAGTTCTTTGAATTTTTTCTTTTGTTGAAGCTTGTATGTTGAAGCTTTGTGAGTGAAGCATGTATGTTGAGGTAGTGCTCCCTTAATTTCCCGAGTGTGGAAAACTTCTCGGTTGGAGACTTGAAAAATCCAAGTCACTGAGTGGTCGTGAGACTTCCGAGTATCAAGGTACAATAGCATATGGTAGGAGTTCCCCAAGTCTCCGGTCGAGGGAGTTGACGAATGAGGCATTTCCTTTCTAAGTGGTAGCCCAAAACTCCTCCTTCATATATATTTGTTATGACAGTTGTTATGCCTAAAGAAGAGGAGGCCTAGGCAATTTTTTTTATTTTTTTTATTTTTATTTTTTTGAATTTCCGAATTTCCGAATTTTCGAATTTTCTAATTTTCGAATTTTCGAATATATATATATATATATTTAAGCTTTGTAGGTGAAGCTTTGAGGTTGAAGCGTTGTTGGGTACCATGAATTGATTTTGCTTCACACTATCTTGATCAAGAGTGTGTGAAGCTTTTGTAGGTGAAGCTTGTGTTGAAGCTTTTGTGGGTGAAGCTTTTGTAGGTGAAGCTTTGGTGGTGAAGCTTTTGTGGGTGAAGCTTTTGTGTTGAAGCTTTTGTAGGTGAATCTTTGTTAGGTAACATGAATTGATTTTGCTTCACACTACCTTGATTAAGATAGTGTGAAGCTTTTGTGGGTGAAGCTTTTGTGGGTGAAGCTTTTGTGTTGAAGCTTTTGTAGGTGAAGCTTTGTTAGGTAACATGAATTGATTTTGCTTCACACTACCTTGATTAAGATAGTGTTAAGTTTTTGAGAATTTGTAGTTGTTCTCCATTGATGAAGATTTATTGAATTTCCCAATTTTTTTTTTTTTTTGGAAAACTAGAAATTTGAAAATGTGGGAGAGATAACATATACAAATTTTGCTTCCACACTGTTGAGCAAGAGATTGAGATGCAAACCACACCTTGTAGTAGTCGAATGTTTGGATGACCATATAAATTAAATTCGTTTTGAACAGTCTTGATCAAGAGTGTGTGAAGCTTTCTATGAGTTGTAGTTGCCCTTCATTGATGAAGCTTTTGTTGGCACTATAAATTGGTTTTGCTTCACACTATCTTGATCAAGAGTGTGTGAAGCTTTTGAGAATTGTGGTTGAACTCCTTGATGAAGCTCTTGTTGGCACCATAAATTGGTTTTGCTTCACATTGTCTTGATCAAGAGTGTGTGAAGCTTTTGAAAATTATGGTTGCCCTCCATTGATGAAGCTCTTGTTGGCACCATAAATTGGTTTTGCTTCACATTGTCTTGATCAAGAGTGTGTGAAGCTTTTGAGAATTATGGTTGCCCTCCATTGATGAAGCTCTTGTTGGCACCATAAATTGATTTTGCTTCACACTGTCTTGATCAAGAGTGTGTGAAGCTTTTGAGAATTGTGGTTGAACTCCTTTGATGAAGCTCTTGTTGGCACCATAAATTGGTTTTGCTTCACATTGTCTTGATCAATAGTGTGTGAAGCTTTCTACGAGTTGTAGTGTTTGCATTGTTACAGAGGAGAAATGTCTGAAGCAGATGCAAGAGGGTTGAATAGCTTGATCTTCGTATGCCATGCACTAAAGTTGTTGTTGGCTTGCAATAAGACTTTGTTGGTGACTATAACTCTTGTTGGGCATAAGTGCTCCCCTAGTTGAGTTGTCAAGCTTGAGGGTTTTTGATTATTTATGAATGCTAGGAGTTCACATGTATAAGTTGTACCACTCATCTTCTGGTAGGTGAAATGAATGGTGAGTTGCTTTCATCACTTGGTTGGTGGTACGAAAGTGAGTTCCTTCATCACCTTTCATCACATTTCATCACCTGGTTGGTGGCACGAAGAAGAGTTCATTCTTCACCTGGTTGGTGGCATAAATGGCAAGTTGCCAAATGATATTAGAGTACGGGTTGTACATTTCATCACCTGGTTGGTGGCATGAAGGAGAGTATGGGTTGTAAATTTCATCACCTGGTTGGTGGCATGAAGATGAGTTCCTTCTTCACCTGTTTGGTGGCATGAGTGGCAAGTTGCCAAATGATATTAGAGTACGGGTTGTACATTTCATCACCTGGTTGGTGGCATGAAGATGAGTTCCTTCTTCACCTGATTGGTGGTATGAGTAGCAAGTTCCCAAATGATATTAGAGTACGAGTTGTATATTTCATCACCTGGTTGGTGACATGAAAGAGAGTACGTGTTGTATATTTCATCACCTGGTTGGTGAGAATAAGGGCAAGGTGTCGAGGCACATTGTAGCAAGTGTCGAATGACACAAAGTATGTTGAACCCTTTCGAAGCACAGTTGGCTTATGTATGAATGTGTTGGAATGTATGATTGAACGAATATACATTGAAGTTGTTCGTTTATTTGTATAGTCTTGTTAACATATACTTAGACTTTGTTTCATGTTGGAAGCATTCATGTTGAAGCTTTGAACCCGAGTGTTTCATTGCTAGGAATGTAAGAGGATTAGGACCGAGTTGTCTAAATCACCTCTTTATTGAATTCATGCCAAATAGTCTTCGTTACATAGGATGTCGAACGGCTGAAGCTTAACACTTGTACAATGTGAGTTTACTTGTAATAGTACTTCAAGTGATTAGCGTTCCATGGATGGCCAAGGGTCTTGCTATTAGAGCTTCTAAGCTTTTAGGAGCCAGGGCGATTGATTCCAACAACTTCAAACGGTCCATCCTAGTTTGGACTAATGTTCCTTCACTCGAGACTCTATCGCAGAGTAATCTTTTCTTCAATACCCAGTCCTCCACTTTGAAAGAACGAGGTTTGACCCTTGAGTCATATTAGTTGGAAATGCGCTGTTTGTAAGCGACATTCCTCAAGTGAGCCTGGTTTCTATGTTCCTCGACTAGATCTAAGTTGAGATAAGTTGTTTGTCATTTTCACTTTGCATGTAGTTTTGGACTCGGAACGTTGCTTGCTCAAGCTCAATTAGGACAACTACCTCTGTACCAAAGGCAAGTTAGAATGGGGTTTCTCCTGTTGATGTTCAATACGAAGTGCGGTATAACCAAAGAACTTTGGGTAAAAATTCTGGCTAACAACCTTTAGCCTCGTCCAAGATGGTTTTCAAAGCTTGATTATTTTGTTGATGGCTTCGACTTGTCCATTAGACTGGGAATAAGCTGGTAAGGCAAAACATAAGTTGATGTTGAACTTAGAGCAGAACATTATGAACTTATTGTTGTCGAAATGTCGCCCGTTGTTAGTGACTATCGCATTGGGAATGCCGAATCTGCAAAGGATGTTCTTCCATACGAAGTCTTCTATTTTGCCTCAGTAATGGTTGTCAGGGGTTCTACTTCAGCCCACTTTGTGAAGTAGTCAACTGTAACGATTGCATAGCAGACCTTGCCCTTCCCTGCAGGCATTAGGCCGATCAAATCAAGTCCCCATTAGGCGAAGGGCTAAGGGTTGATCATAGGAATGAGCGGCTCGGGAAGGGAGTGAGGAATAGTTGCGTAGCGTTGACACTTATCACATGAGTGAGATATTCTAATAGCATCTTAGTGAAGTGTTGGTCAGTAATATCCTTGGCGAAAAGCCTTGTGTGCTAGGGATCGAGATCCAGCATGATCTCCGCAGACTCCTTCATGTATTTCCTGAAGTACAATTTTCGTCTCCGCGGGCATAAAGCATCTTAGGTATGGTAGGTTAAAACTCCGCTTGTAGAGTTGGTCATTAATGATCAAGTAACGGGTAGCCTTGTATCGAATCTGCTTAGCTTGGACTTTGTCATTTGGAAGGGTGCCATGAGCAAGGAATCTATAAATCGGGGTAATCCAACTATCCCCCTATTGTAAGTTGCACACTTCCGCATCCATGGTGCTTGGTGCTGCCAATAATTCGACCTGAATTTTTCTCCCAATCTTGTCTTCCACCGCTGAGGCGAGGCGAGCCAAAGCATCTGCATGATTGTTTGTCGTTCAAGGAATTTGGGCGATCTGGTAGTGGAACTGCTTGAGCAACAATTGTGTTTATGCCAGATATGCTGCCATGGAGCTATCCTTAGCGTCAAAGTTGTTGGTGACCTGGTTAACCACCAATTGAGAGTCACTTAACCCCAAGGTGTTTGGCCCAACGTAAGCCTACTAGAAGGGCTTCATATTCGGCCTCATTGTTCGACGCCTTGAATTTGAAACAAAGAGCATACTCCATCGCCACTTTGTCAGGGGTCGTAAGGACTAGTCCTGCTCCACAACCTTGTTGGTTGGACGAGCCATCAACATATAGACTCCATGTTGGGGTTGTTGGTTCTATTTTCTGAGCTTTCAAGGGTAATGAAACCACTTCTTTAAGCGTAGAAACAATGTCAACAGGATATGTAAAGTCGACGATGAAGTCTGCCACTGCTTGGCACTTCTCAGCTGGCTTTGGTTGGTAGGAGATGTCAAACTCACCCAATGTTATCACCCATTTGATCATTCGCCCCGAAGTCTCAAGACTTTGAAGTATCTGTCGAAGAGGATGATTGGTAAGCACGATGATGGAGTGTGCTTGGAAGCAATGGCGAAGTTTTTGAGTAAACATAACCAATGTTAAAGCCAATTTCTCAATGTTGAAGTATCGTGTCTTCGCATCTTGTAAGGTCTTGCTAGCGTAGTAGACAGGCCGTTCAACATTACCATTATTTCGAATGAGAACGGAACTTACTGCTGAAGCCGATACCGACATATAGATAATGAGAGTGTCACCAACCTCAGGTTTGGAGAGCAGATGGGCTTTACTCATGTAGTCTTTGAGGTTCTTGAATGCTTTGGCACATGCATCAGTCCATGTAATGTACTTCTTACTTCCCTTAAGTGCTTTGAAGAAATGAGCACATCTGTCTGTGGCCTTAAAGATGAACCTAGTTAAGGCTGCCACCTTGCCAGTAAGGCTCTAAATGTCTTTTGAAGTTACCGGTTCCTTCATGTCGAGGATTACTTTGATCTTCTTGGGATTAGCCTCAATACCTCGTTGGCTTATCATGAACCTAAAAACTTGCCAGAGCCTACGCCGAAGGCACATTTGTTAGGGTTCAACCTCATTCGATACCTCTTCAGAATGGTGAAAGTTTCAGATAGGTTGGTGATGTGTTGGTCAACATGTTTGCTCTTGACTAGCATATCATCAACACAAACTTCCATGCTCTTCCCAATCTGTTCGACGAACATTGAATTGACCAGTCTCTGATAAGTCGCTCCTGCATTCTTTAAGTCGAAGGGCATGACTTTATAGCAATATAGTCCCCTGTCAGTAGTGAAAGCTGTGTGTTTTTGTTCTAGAGGGTTCATGAGGATTTGGTTGTATCCTGAGTAAGCATCCATGAAGCTCAGGAGTTCACACCCTGCCATAGAGTCTATAAGTCTGTCTATGAGAGGAAGAGGAAAGCTATCTTTCGGGCATCCTTTGTTTAGGTCGGTGTAATCGACACACATCCTCCACAAGACCTTTTGGAGCAGAAGACTTTCCTTGGTCGGATTCTTCTTAACAAAGACAACATTTGCTACCCAGTTGGATAATTGACTTCGCGGACGAAGCCTATGCCTTTGAGTTTTTCAACTTCTGCCTTTATTGCCTCGTACCGTTCAGCATCATAAGATCTTCACTTCTGTCTCACTGGCTTGGTATTGGGGTCAATACTTAAGCGATGACAGATGATATCGGAGAGAGATGCCTGGCATGTCCTCGTATGACCAGGCGAAGACCTCAGTGTTCTCTTGCAAAAAAAAAGATCAATGCCAACCGAATGGGTGGTGACAAGGTGGTGCCAATCTTCACCATGCTCTCCGGATAATCTTTTGAGAGAGAGACCTTCTCCAACTCTTCAGCGGGTTGTGCTTACTGGGTGAAAGAGTCATCTCGAAGATCGTCGGGTTGACTGTTGCCACCGTGAAGATCCAAGTTGGCTTCGTCTGGGCTGGTCTTTATGACTTGGTCATGTATAAAAAGGGTTTCCTTGGGCACATGCAGGTGATGTTGCTTGACCGAAGTGTTGTAACATGATCGTACACTAAGTTGGTCTCCTATGATGTAACCATTGCCATAGGGGGTTGGAAATTTATTGAACAACATATGTGTGGATACCCTGGCATTGAGATCATTGATGCATGTGCGTCTGAAGATGACATTGTATGCCGTTGGGCAATCAACCACCAAGAAGTTAGCGGTAATGGTAGCTGTGTAAGGGCTTGTACCAATGGTGAAAGGTAAATGTATGTTCCCTAAAGGTTGCACGATATCACCGGAGAAGCTTATCAGAGGAGAAATCGAGCGATCGAGCAAATGTTTAGCTACATTAAGTACCCTGAAAGCTTCAGCAAACATGACATTGATCGAAGCCCCCATGTCTACCAGGATTTGTCGTACTTCAAAGTTGGCTATATGAGCTTCTAGGATGAGTGGGTCGGTGTGAGGGTAAATGATACCTCTTTCTTCCTCAGGGTAGAAACATATTGGATCCCAGTTAGGCTTTTGATACTTGCCCCCATGATGTCTTCCACGTGAAACACTTGGTGGCTAGACCTTAAAGCTCGTTCACTATTTTTCATGGCCCTATTGGAAGATTTAGATATGGGTGTGCCACCACTTATGGAATATATCACATTCACCTGGCGTTGGTTACGGTTACCCCTTGGAGGGTGAATGAGGAATTGATCAATTTTCCCTTCACGTGCCAAAGCTTTAATATGATCATGAAGGGTGATACATTTCTTGCCATCATCGCTGTTATGCTCGTGGTAGCTGCAAAACGTGCCCGTGTTCTTCGTGGGCTTGTAATCCGAGTGTCTCGGCTTTGGCTTCAGTATCAAGTGTGTTATGCTGGGTAAATGGCCATGCATATGGTGTTCAAAGGTGTGTATGCCTCATACCTCGGGGTAGGGCATGTCCTGACACGTGCTTGACCCACTGTGTTAACTGCCTGAGGTCGGAGTTTATCATGGCGATACCCTTGGTTATCGCCGTAGTGTCCCTTACTTGTTTTACTAAAATGAGACTGGTGAAGATGTAAATCTTTCCTTTTGCCCTAAGATTGATATGTCTGTTGAGTTGGAAAAGTATTAAGTAAGGCAAGGGGAGGCACCGCTGCCATTTGGAAGGTTGAGGTCTTCTCACTTGGGTGGGTCTGGCTTCCACTCCCCACTTATTGATAGGGGATAGTTGTTGGGGGTTTCTCTTGGTATATCTTTGTCTCGATGGAGGCATGGTTATAAGCATGCGTCATCACCTCAGAGTAAGTCTTCCAAGTGTTGGCATTGATCATGTACTTAAAGAAACAGTCACGTAGGCCTACCGTGAAGGCTTTGAGGGCAGTCTTGTCATCTGCCTCGGCACAACAGGAATACTCATGGCTAAAGCGGCCAGTATACATATGTAATGACTCGTCTGGCTTCTGGCGAATAGCGTACAAGTCATCCGCAGAGTGCAAGCGATCGGTCTGAAAAATGTGCTCAGAAACAAATAGTTTCCTCAATTCCTTAAATGAGTCTACTGTCTCAGGTGGAAGACGGAAATACCAGTTTAGAGCTCCGCCAGAGAGAGTGGAGGGGAAGAGAAGACATCGCTCTTCGTCGATGTGCATCCGGTATGCCATGGTGGACTCAAAGAGGTTAAGGTGTTCAATCAGGTCCTCATTTCCAGTATAGAGTTGCAAGCTAAGCTTCTGCTTTATCTTTGCTTGAAGGGGGTGTCGATGATCCTCCTTGTAAGAGGGCCAGGCCTAGGTTGGTTCCAATCAGGTATCTCAGCTTGTCGTTTGGCCTTCAACTTGTTTTCTTCTTTAAGGAGCTGTAGGACAAGAGGGTCCTGAGTGGAGTCATGTACCACTGGAGCTTTCTTTCGTAAATCTCCATCTCCTCTTGGAAGTAGGAAGGTTTGATCAAAAGCATGTGATTTTTCCCTAGACCTGTCGTACTGACTTCCAAGGTATGTCTGTCGGAACATTTATGAGTCCCCTATACCTTCATGTTTCTCTAGAACTTGTTGCCCCTTCCCCAAATTGGTAGCCGGCATGGGACATGGGAGGGGACCAAGTCTTTCAGAGACCCTTGGGTCTTTGATCTTTGAGCTTACCTAGATGGGATTGTCTCGACGTTGCTTTAGAAAGTCTCGACAGTCGTGAAAGACGGTTTTCGATCCTTCCACTCCTTCTGTAAGGAGGTGCCTTCCTCCACTCATCTTGCTTCGGGTCGAAGCAGCTGGGTTGAGAGAAGTATCATGTTGGTCGCCATTTCGATGAGTAGCTCGTTCCTCAACAGGAATACCCATGTCGAGGGCAAATGACCCTCCGTGTTGGGGGGCACCCAGTTGATGGTTGACTTCCACAAGGGTGATGAGCTCGTGTGTTTTAGTGTATCTAGCATTGTGGAGCATCTCGAAGACCTTCTCATACTGCTCTTAGAGGATCTTATTCTTCATCGCTATCTTGTTGTTCTGAGCCTCCAGCTCATCGACTTTAGCCTGAAGAGCAAACTTCTTTTGTTTCTTATTTCGTTGCTTCACACCAGGTGCAAGAGGGGTGTCATTCTGTGTGTTGTGGCTTTCTTCGCTCCCCGTGTTGGAAATGGATGACTGGTCAAAAGAGAGTGTACGAATGGTGGAAACTAACTTAACAAAGCTGAAGAGAGTGGGAATAAGTGTCGTTCCCACAAACGGCGCAAAATATTAATGCACAAAATCAGTAAGGACTTTGGTACAACAGAAAGTGTTAAGTTTGTGACCTTCGCTAGATTGCTTCGATCACTAGTATGGATAAGTATGTAAATGGATAGAGATAAGGAAGTAAACACAAGATGTACGTGGTTCACCCAGATTGGCTACGTCCACGGAGTAGAGGAGTTCTCATTAATTGTGAAGGGTTTACACAAGTACATAGGTTCAAGCTCTCCTTTAGTGAGTACAAGTGAATGATTTAGTACAAATGACATTAGGAAATATTGTGGGAGAATGATCTCCTTTTATAGAAGAGTTTCTAGCTTTGTTCTGACATTGACATGTGTCATGTTGTGATTGGCTTCTGATGTTGAGACGTGTCACGCTATGATTGGCTTCTGATGTCGACACATGTCGCACTGTGATTGGCCTCCTGGTTGGAAGGAAACTCTTCTGGGTCCTTAACGATATAACGTTGACCAGTGCTCAGTAGTTTCGGGAATGGTCAAGTATGGTACAAACAACCCTTCTTGTTTGATCGTATTTGAACTGGGTGTAATCAAGGCCACACTATCTATTATCTTTCTTCTTATAAAAACATGATTATTAACAATCTCGCCACTTGATAACTCAACCAATTGTTTTTACTTGTTTTGCCAAGAGCTGACTATTTTTACCTTTTGTTGGGGGGGGTTATAATTAACTTCCATATCTTCTTGATGAGCTTCTGCCTTTTAACTTCTTAATTAATATATCTTATTAATTCTGTACTGTGAATATAGAAAATGCATGTACTTGAGTTGATATATTGCGTACTCCCACCATCACCTAAATAATAATAATTATAATAACAATAACAAAACAACGACAACAATAATAATAAATAACAACAACAATAACAACAACAATAATAATAACAATAACAATAACCAACACTTTAATTTTGCCCAATTTTATTAACTGAAATTTTCATTGCACAACGAAGAGAAAACTTATCAGCTCTTTTTGGCAGCCAATAGTACAGACTAAGGGACTTCAACACTCATAGGTGCAATAACAACCAACTTTACTAGGATCACCTTTGGCCGGAAAATAGTCTCAAAGTTGACTGGTCCGAGTGAAAACTTGAAAACTCGTTGGAAACTGGGTAAACTTTAAACGTTCATAACTTCTTCAATACTCAACGCAATCAAGTGATTCAAAAACAAAAATCATACTTCTCGACGAGAGGAAGAGAATGGTACCTTTTTCGACAGCTAAATCACCGTGGTTAGGCCAGAAAACGGCTCGAAAGTGGCTAACTCGAGACCAAGACAGACACTTTTGAGCCGTTTTCCAGCCAAACCAGTGCGATTTAGCGTAAAAAAAAAACACCATTCTATTTGTCTCATCGAGAAGTATGATTTTCGTTTTTGAATCACTTGATTTCGTTGAGTATTGAAGAAGTTATGAACGTTTAAAGTTTACCCAGTTTCCGACGAGTTTTCAAGTTTTCACTCGGACCAGTCAACTTTGAGGATATTTTCTGGCAATCTCCGGTAACCATTGGGCTTCGAAATATTTATAATCTTATTCTACACTTTCCTATTTTCATTTTGATATATTATGGGTCGAATTTGACTAAGAAACGATTGAGTTACGAAGCTTTGAAAATTGCCCAAACTCTCGACCAAGAGCTCCAGGACACTTAACGGAGTTTTTAACGGAAGAACTAAAATGATGGATGGTGGACAATCTCAAGGACCACTTTTATTGATTTGGAATCTTAGAGACCAAAGTGACGAGTTATGCAAATTTCTAGAACCATTTTGGCGATTTACCCTATAGAAAATGCATGTACTTGAGTTGATATATTGCGTACTCCCACCATCACCTAAATAATAATAATTATAATAACAATAACAAAACAACGACAACAATAATAATAAATAACAACAACAATAACAACAACAATAATAATAACAATAACAATAACCAACACTTTAATTTTGCCCAATTTTATTAACTGAAATTTTCATTGCACAACGAAGAGAAAACTTATCAGCTCTTTTTGGCAGCCAATAGTACGGACTAAGGGACTTCAACACTCATAGGTGCAATAACAACCAACTTTACTAGGATCACCTTTGGCACTGCATTCAAATCCGTCTGCTTTCTCTTGCCCGTATTTACTAAAACACTTGGCACGGCAATCATCTAATGTACACCCGCTATCATACAATTGAGTTTTGCATAACTTCTGCGCATACACTTGACGGACATTTTCCTTCAACGCAACTGCAAAATTTACAACTTAAACAAGTGAATAAACAAAAAGGATAATACTTGCATCCTCCACATGTCTCACATTTTGCAAATAACATATCTTGACTGAATAAAATCAACTATTGGAATCGTTCAATTTATCAATATTCATTTGAAAACAAATTCTACAAAAAATTATTCAAATTGCAGATCATTTTATCATCCAAATGTATCCAATAAATGGATGATTAATCATAAGCATGTTATTTGGTATATAAACTGTCGTTTGTTCTATACATTTAAATGACTAAATAATATTCGATTGAAATGATTTTTGTTTGTAGAGATGATCTTCAAATGAAGATACAACGACTTAAAGACAAGTGTTCTGCCACTCTACGTTTTCATTTTAAATTGAAAAGGTGGTATGTCCACATACACTTTAAAGATGTAAAAATCTAAAATCTTTCGTATAGTTCTTACCACAAAGATAAACAAATAAAAAAACTGGAAAAACAATGGCAAAGGAAAAAGAAAACAAACCTGTGGCAAGAAGAACAAGTAAGAAGAAATGAAATAAAGAAAGCCTAGACATCTCTACAACTCTCTGTGTAAATGCTGCTAATATCTTTATCCGTGTAATGGTTTGACAACATGAGTCTGTAGCACACAAATATATAGGTAAGGCGACTATGAATGGGTGACTAAACTAAGAAAGGTTGAAAACTATTCAAAATTGTTTTGATTTACTTTTAAAATTGTTTTGATTTACTTTTATATAGTAAAATTTTTTGCATCATGTTTATATATAGTTGATATATTATATCTGATAACCACTTTTCATGTATATGTATATATATTTCTATTGAAAGAAATTCTATTATTGTACAAAACTTTTCGAAATTGTTTTTCTTTATATTTATGTGGTTAAAAATTTCTCTCATGTTTATATACAGTAGATTGATTATTGTTTACATATGAGGTTTATTTTCCAAGTATGTATATATTTTTTTCTATCCAAAGAAATTCCATTAAACAGGTTGAAAACTATTCAAAATTGTTTTGATTTACTTTTATATAGTAAAATTTTTTGCATCATGTTTATATATAGTTGATATATTATATCTGATAACCACTTTTCATGTATATGTATATATATTTCTATCGAAAGAAATTCTATTATTGTACAAAACTTTTCAAAATTGTTTTCTTTATATTTATGTGGTTAAAATTTTCACATCATGTTTATATACAGTAGATTGATTATTGTTTACATATGAGGTTTATTTTCCAAGTATGTATATATGTTTTTCTATCCAAAGAAATTCCATTAAACATAATAATGTTGAGGCCTATTCAACTGAACAATTATAGAGAGATAGAAACGGGACAGTGGCAAAGAGAGAGGAGTTGGTAAATTTTGAAACGTGTATTATTTCACCCCATTGTGCTTTTATTTATAGTAACTCCGCCTATGTAATTTTACATTGCCGGTCCCAAGCCCGGATAAAGGAGGAGGGGGAGGGCGTCAGGTAGTCGACAGCCGGCACTCCATGATCACGTCGAAACCTTATGAAAATGAATCCAGAACAAAATCGCGCTAAAGCTAGGGCGTCACCCGTAAGTGGCACGCTGTGTGGCCCGAGCACAGTGATAAGTGAGCAAGGGTCGCTGTATCTCCATCGGCACCCGGATGTAGTGTTAAATGAGCAAGGGGGCCGTAGAAACTTCTTTTCGAACGACTCCACTCAAAGTTGTTTGGGAGCATATGCTCCTATCAACTTTACACGGGACACACAAAAAAAGTACTTTAATCCTATTAGACGGGGGAGGGTGAAGAAGCTAGGACAGAAGGGTAGAGTTCAAGAGAGCAAAATGCGTTTAGGAACGTGGAATATAAGAACCTTAACGGGAAAATCTATGGAAGTAGTGGAAGTTATGGTGAGGAGAAGGATAAATATTATGTGCCTACAAGAAACTAAGTGGGTTGGTAGTAAGGCAAAGGATCTAGAAAACTCAGGGTTTAAACTTTGGTATTCGGGCACAAATAGAACGAGAAACGGTGTTGGCATCATCGTGGACAAAACCTTGACACAAGATGTTGTAGATGTCAAGAGGGTAGGAGATAGAATCATGGCAATCAAGATTGTAATAGGACAAGAACTTATCAATGTGATTAGTGCGTACGCACCTCAAGTAGGGTTGGATACGAGTTCGAAGGAGAAATTTTGGGAAGACCTTGGAGACTTGGTGCAAGGAATTGCTCAGACGGAGAAGTTATTTATAGGAGGAGATCTAAATGGACACGTGGGCAGGGAGACAGGCAACTATGGAGGTTTTCATGGTGGCCATGGTTTTGGGGAGAGAAACGAGGATGGGGAAGCTATCTTGGATTTTGCAATGGCATATGATCTCTTCTTAGCCAACACCTTCTTTAAGAAGAGAGAAGAACATGTGATCACCTACAAGAGTGGGTCGTCAAAAACACAAATAGATTTTCTTCTAATGAGGAAAGGGGATCGTATAACTTGTAAGGATTGCAAAGTTATACCAGGAGAGAGCGTGGCTAATCAACATCGCTTGTTGGTGATGGATGTACATATCAAAAAAGGGAGACAAAAGAACAAGACTTGGAAGTGCCCAAGGACTAGATGGTGGAATCTAAAAGAAGAAAAACAAGCCATTTTCAAAGATAAGGTAATCACCCAATGTGTGTGGGATAGAGAGGGGGAAGCTAGCCAAATGTGGGATTCCATGGCTAGTTGTATCCGAAAAGTAGCAAAAGAGGTATTAGGAGAGTCCAAGGGCTTTGCCCCACACCAAAAGGAATCTTGGTGGTGGAATGAGGAGGTACAAACAAAGGTGAAGGCTAAGAAGGAATGTTGTAAAGCCTTATACAAGGAGAGGACCGATGAAAATGGTGAAAGGTATAGAAAAGCGAAGCAAGAGGCGAAGAAATCGGTCAGAGAAGCTAAGTTAGCGGCTTACGACGATATGTATAAACGACTAGATACCAAAGAAGGAGAGTTGGATATCTATAAACTAGCTAGAGCAAGGGAAAAGAAGACAAGGGACCTAAACCAAGTGAGGTACATCAAGGATGAGGATGGAAAGGTTCTTGCTACAGAGAACGCTGTTAAAGACAGATGGAGAGGTTATTTTCATAATCTTTTCAATGAAGGACATGAAAGGAGTGCTTCTTTAGGGGAGTTGAGTAACTCAGAAGAGTGTAGAAACTACTTTTTTTATCGTCGAATCCGGAAGGAAGAAGTGGTTGTAGCTTTGAAGAAGATGAAGCATAGAAAAGCAATAGGCCCAGACGATATACCAATCGAAGTGTGGAAAGTTTTGGGAGAGACAGGTATAACATGGCTCACTGACCTTTTCAATAGGATTTTGAAAACGAAGAAGATGCCAAATGAGTGGCGAACGAGCACTTTGGTGCCTATCTACAAGAATAAGGGCGACGTACAAAATTGCATGAACTATAGGGGTATTAAGTTAATGAGTCATACAATGAAGCTCTGGGAGAGAGTCATTGAGCATAGATTGAGGCAAGAGACACGGGTTTCGGACAACCAATTCGGGTTCATGCCAGGGCGCTCAACCATGGAGGCAATCTATCTCTTACGAAGATTGATGGAAAGATATAGAGATGGGAAAAAGGATTTACACATGGTCTTTATAGATTTGGAAAAAGTGTATGATAGGGTCCCAAGAGACATTCTTTGGAGGATCTTAGAGAAGAAAGGAGTACGAGTAGCATATATCCAAGCTATAAAGGATATGTATGAAGGAGCAAAGACTGCCGTAAGAACTCATGAAGGACAAACCGAAAGCTTTCCCATAACTGTAGGATTACATCAAGGCTCATCCTTAAGTCCTTACCTTTTTGCGTTGGTAATGGATGAGTTAACAGGACATATTCAAGATGATATTCCTTGGTGTATGCTTTTCGCAGACGATATAGTGTTGATAGATGAAACTCAGGAAGGGGTAAATGCAAAGCTTAACCTTTGGAGAGAAATGTTGGAATCTAAAGGTCTTCGCCTAAGCCAATCAAAGACAGAATATATGGAGTGCAAGTTCAGTGCAGATGGAGGCCAAAACGAGTTAGGGGTGAGGATCGGAGATCAAGAAATACCAAAGAGCGACCGTTTTCGTTACCTAGGATCTATCTTGCAAAAGAACGGAGAATTAGATGGAGATCTCAACCATAGAATACAAGCTGGATGGATGAAGTGGAAGAGTGCATCTGGCGTGTTGTGTGACCGCCGTATGCCACTGAAGCTCAAGGGAAAATTTTATAGGACGGCAATAAGGCCGGCGATATTGTATGGCACAGAATGTTGGGCGGTGAAGCATCAACACGTACACAAAATGGGTGTAGCGGAGATGAGGATGCTTCGTTGGATGTGTGGGCACACGAGAAAGGATAAGATTAGGAATGAGGATATCCGGGGTAAAGTAGGAGTAGCCGAAATTGAAGGAAAGATGAGAGAAAATCGGTTACGGTGGTTTGGACATGTGCAAAGAAGGCTTACTGACGCTCCGATTAGAAGATGCGACTATGGGACAGAGGTTCAGGGCCGAAGGGGTAGAGGAAGACCTAGGAAAACTTTGGAAGAGACTCTAAGAAAAGACTTAGAGTACTTGGATCTAACGAAGGACATGACACAGGACCGAGCACAATGGCGTTCTAAGATTCATATAGCCGATCTTACTCAGTAACTTGGATTTTCCAAGTCTCCAACCGAGAAGTTTTCCTCACTCGAAAAATTAAGGGAACACTACCCCAACCTACATGCTCCACTCAGAAAGCTTCAACATACAAGCTTCAACAAAAGAAAATTCAAAGAACTTAGCGAAGAAGGCTTTGGTGTATTTAACACAATACGTTGAAATGAAGGAAAACTTATTTATTGATATCCCCGATAAGCTACAAATATGTACATATACATCAGTCAAAATAAACAAACAAGATGGAGCCTTCACAAAGGTTGCTTAGGAGAAGTCTCAGCAGTCGGTAGAGCCCCAGAAAGAGAAGGCATCGGAGGGGGATCATTCGGAGCCTCAGTACTGGACAGAACCCTAGAAGGAGGAGACATCAGAGGTTGATCATTTGGAGCTTCATTATGCGGTACAGCCCCAGAAGACGAAGGCAATAAATGCCTTTGGAACAAACCCACAAATCTCTGATGATCAAGTAAAACCTGACCATCAGTTTCCTTCATCTGGTCAAGCTTCCTCTTCATGTTTGTAGCATAGTTATGTGCGAGCCGGTGCAACTGTTTATTCTCATGCTTGAGCCCTCTAATCTCCTGTTTGAGACTTATCACTTCGGCCGCCAATGATTCAACTTGGCGGGTTCGAGCAAATAGGCGTTGGGCCATATTAGACACAGAACCTGCACACTGAACACTGAGAGCCAGTGAATCCTTAACAGCTAACTCATCAGACCGTTTGGAAAGTAGTCTGTTATCTTTGGGAGTGAGAAGGTTCCTGGCCACCACCGCAGCGGTCATATCATTCTTCATCACGGAATCCCCAACGGTAAGATGACCAGTAGGGGAGACGAAGGATGGGCGCCATATGTTGTCTGGAGAAGGCGGGGCTGCCTCTTCAACAAGGTTCAAGTCAAAACGACGGTCGAAGGGACCAGACATTTTCAAAGGTATTGAAGAGAGAAGAGGTCGGACAAATCAAGATCTTAGAAGTGCAAGAATGGAGCTTCTACTGGTGGAGATTCAAGTGTGCTTTGGAACTTAATGCCAGCCCCTATAAAAAGCTGCACTCGACGGAGCTTCAGACATCGAAGAGGCGCCTGCTCAGAAATCGAAGAGGCGTTTGCTTTCTCAAAAGCTGGGCTGCTCAGAGACCACGAGGGTTGATCTCATAAATCGAAGAGGTGTTTGCTTTCTCAAAAGTTGGGCTGCTCAAAGACCACGAAAGCCGATCTCAGAAATCGAAGAGGCGCTCGCTTCCTCAAAAGCTGGGCTCCTCAGAGACCACGAGGGCCGATCTCAGAAATCGAAGAGGCACCTTCTTTTCTAGCCTTGTCAGCACCTGTCACACGCACACTCAGCTTTGCGGAAATTATGGGCATTCTGTCGAAGACTTCTGGTGAAGTAGAAAGCACATGAATCTTACTGTTCAATCACCTTCCCACACGCAACAATAGCTCATGGGTACCACATATAACTTTGTCAAAGTCTCTGCCAAAGTTGAGCACGTGAAGCTTGCAGCTCCCACTACATCGCTCTGACCAAGAAAGGTAAAAGAATAGCAAAGAAACAGCACTAACAAAGTTTAGACACATAAATTTTGAAGGTCTAGCTACCATATTATTACCCACAAGGGTAAAGGAACAGTACCACTGTTGGATAATTGGAAAGTCCCTGTGTGTCAACCTCCGTGCTTCGTGGCAAGGTAGACTAGCAAACATGCCCAACCTTTACTCACATCCGAGAAAACACTCCCAACAAGATTGCTTACTCGAAAATCGAAGAGGCACCGCCTTCCGAATCTCGAGAGCCAGACTCCCAACATGATTACTTTCTCAAAAATCGAAGAGACACTGCTCCCCGAATCTCGAGAGCCAGACCCCCACCATGATTGCTTTCTCAAAAATCGAAGAAGCATCATTCTCCGAATCTCGAGAGCCAGATACCACATACCACTTTTTCAAAGTGCTCTGACAGAGTTAAAACATGTGAAGCTGGCAGCTCCCACTACCGTGCTATGACCAAGCAGGGTAAAGGAATAGCATTACTACTTGTTGTTAGGGAGACTCCTATATATGTCGACCTCCATCCCCAACGGACAGGCAGACCTGCAAAAATGCTTAACCCTTCCTCATATCTTAGAGGGCACTCCCAACGAAGCCTTTCGAAATATTCAGCTTTCTTTCCCCCCGATAATACCTCTGCAAACAAGCTATACTAGAGCAAGAATATCTCATATCATCAGGGTTAAAAGCAAGAGTATCCCATATCATGCTTTTTCCCTGTCTTTTCCTTTGGCCTTGTTTTTACCTGCAAGACAAGGAGAAAGAGAGCAATCAGTCAGCACTTGAAATCAAGCTCCCAGCCAGGAACTGACAGCCTGGAACCCCTTACCTGATTACTTACCTGGCATTGCTCTCGAGTACTCATCTTCAACATCTTATGTTGCCAGGGAAGATACCGCATCTGCTTGAGGAACAGATAGGGCAAGTGCGAAGGATACAAGGAAGCATGTGGAGACAAGCGTAACAGCACACGTGCCGATCCATCCATTACTCTGTCAAAAGCAAAAGTATCCCATATCAGCAGGGTCGAACGTACTCTAGATTTTATGGACTTGTTTTGACCCTCAAATTCTTCAGTCGGCCTTATACTCTGGAGGAAACCAGAAAACCCTCCAGCTCAGTTCAAGAATAAGCCTGTGGAAAGTTACTTCTTCAAAAGCAAAAGTATCCCATATCATCTCTTCTCATTTTTCTTCTCTTTATCCTTCATGCTGCTGCAAGATGGGGAGAAGGTGAACAATCAGCCGGAGCTCTGATTGCTTACCTTGTATGTCACCTCTTTCAGCAAATCCCCTAGCTCGGCGACTTGGGGGACTCCTACTACATGGTTTGTATCGCGCTTGACCAAGCCTGAAACTACAAGTAAGCTTCAAGTGAAATTGATACATTACCTTGTGCATCTCCACCAGTTAAAGATACCACCCCTGGATGGAGGAAGAGTACTTCCAGAGAAGCTGCCACATCTACCTATGAGACAGATAAGGCAAGTCAAGATGATACCACACTCCGATACTTAGAAGTTTCGTGATTACGAGATCATTCTCCCACAATATTTCCTAATGTCATTTGTACTTTAATGTCATTTGTACTAAATCATTCACTTGTACTCACTAAAGGAGAGCTTGAACCTATGTACTTGTGTAAACCCTTCACAATTAATGAGAACTCTTCTATTCCGTGGACGTAGCCAATCTGGGTGAACCACGTACATCTTGTGTTTGCTTTCCTATCTCTATCCATTTATATACTTATCCACACTAATGACCGGAGCAATTTAGCGAAGATCACAAAAAGCGACCGTTTTCGCTACCTAGGATCTATCTTACAAGAGAACGGAGAATTAGATGGAGATCTCAACCATAGAATACGAGCTGGATGGATGAAGTGTAAGAGTGCATCCAGCATGTTGTGTGACTGTCGTAGGCCACTGAAGCTCAAGGGAAAATTTTATAAGACGGCAATAAGGCCAGCGATGTTGTATGGCACAGAATGTTGGGCGGTGAAACATCAACACGTACACAAAATGGGTGTAGCAGAGATGAGGATGCTTCGTGGGATGTGTGGGCACACGAGAAAGGATAAGATTGAGAATGAGGATATCCGAGGTAAAGTAGGAGTAGCCGAAATTGAAGGAAAGATGAGAGAAAATCGGTTCCGGTGATTTGGACATGTGCAAAGAAGGCCGACTGACGCTCCGGTTCGAAGATGTGACTACGGGACAGAGGTTCAGGGCCGAAGGGGTAGAGGAAGACCTAGGAAAACTTTGGAAGAGACTCTAAGAAAAGGCTTAGAGTACTTGGATCTAACGGAGGACATGACACAAAACCGAGCGCAATGGCGTTCTAGGATTCATATAGCCGACCCCACTTAGTGGGAAAAGGCTTTGTTGTTGTTGTTGTTGTTGTGCTTTTATTTATAGTAAGAAAGGGATAATCTTTACCCTTTAAGCAATACAACTCAAATAGGACAGTATTTAAACAGTCCACCTTGAGTGTTTAAATACTCAAACAAAATGTCAGCAATGAATTAAGTTCACCTGATGGTGTCATTAGCACATTGGGCGAATGCAAGTTTCAAATTTGTTTTTTGTTGAATTAATGGACTATTGATCACTAAATTAATTCAATAGACGGAGACCGAGCAATAGTAGGTAGTGGAAGCAAGAAAAGATTGAAATTCATGTAATATCGGTTTTTAATGGCTTTGGGCCAAATAATGAACCAAGCTTCAGGCTCGGCTTGGCTCAACAGAGCACAACTCGGCATGAACTTGGCTTCACGCCAGCCAGGCATGGCTCGGCATGTGGCTTGGCGCAACGTCGCAGCTCCAGGCCACGTGCCGCGGCCAGGAATCGTAAAAATGGACCTTATTACGTCAGAGTGTATTAAAGAGCAAACCAAAGCTCTGCCTTGTGTATGACTACTCAAACTTGGAAAAGAAGAGAGGTTTTCCTTTTAATTTCTCACTTGGCATGTATGCTTCGTGAATATCATGCTAAAATAATCACCTTGATTTCATCAAAGTTCAATAACATTTGATATTGTGAATCTTCCTGAAGCACCATTATCCAAACAAAATACACGCCCATTTCTTACAAGTTCACACAAGTTATAAACTTTCAAGAACAAAAAAACAATAGGGTAGTACATTACTACATACAGATCACAGATTGTAAGACATTTTAAAGAAAGGATTCCGCGAAGCAACTCATATAAAACAGAAAATATGGTTGAAAAGATGAATCTTGGTAAGGCCGATTTCATACGAGCAGAAACGAATGCAGAATACTAATAATCATGATCAGACTAAACCAACCCGGTCCTAACATTTCATGCTCTGAATTTAAATCTCAACAACAGGGTCAAAACATATTAAACAACCTATGTTAGCTTTTCGAATTTTGTCAAGCATCGTGATGCTTTCGATATTGAAATTTGAAACGACAATCAAATAGACATTGTGATGAAAAGCAGTAGTCAGCCTTGCATGAATAAATCGCACAAGCAGCTAATATACGCACAAAAGATAATATACAACAAGCGCTCGAGCTAGTGAGATGCTAACAAGAAACTGGTAACGTTAGAGCTGCTGAATTCAGACCATTTAAGCTTGTATAAGAATTTAACCAAACGGTGTATCATCAAGAAAACATAAATTCAATATATCAGATGCAAAATTGAAAAGGAACCAACCAGACTGTGTGCTTAGTCTTGGATTCTGGAACCCGAAATTCAAGGAAGCACTTAACCTATAACTTCAATCATTTTAAGACATCAGTCAGCCACAGCAGAGTATCCCCTGTTCTGCTCCCTTCATCACAAAAAGCATCCACCTTAAACTGGAGGAGTCGCAAGCAACGGTATTAGATAACACTGCCCTCAAATTCCTTGTCCTTCTCCTCTTTTGGGCTCTGATTCGCTTGAACCCAGCCACCATCAATGTTCTCAAAACTACCAACTAACCCATCATCCAAGGAATCACCCACTCGTTTCACTTTAATCTCTCTAGGCTCCACGGGGTATTTTCCAGAGAAGCAAGCATAACAAAAGTTAGGAGATTGACTGCCCAACATTTTCTCCAATTTACCAATTGGCAGAAAAGCAAGTGAATCCGATCCGATAAACTCCCTAATTTCCTCAACACTCATCCTATTTGAAATCAACTCCTCAGAGCTTGGTGTGTCCACTCCGTAATAACAAGAACCAATAATCGGCGGGCTTGCAATCCTCATATGAACTTCCTTTGCACCAGCCTCCTTCAACAACCTAACAATTTTCGAAGAAGTGGTTCCTCTCACAATGGAGTCATCCACAACCACAACCCTCTTCCCCTCCAACACCGCACGAACCGGGGACAACTTGAGCTTCACACCAAAGTCCCTAATCTTCTGTGATGGCTCAATGAAGGTCCTCCCGACATAGTGAGACCTAATCAAACCCTGCTGAAAAGCCACACCAGCTTTAGCAGCATAGCCAAGTGCGGCTACCACCCCAGAATCAGGCACAGCTATCACAACATCACAATCAACCGGCGCCTCAGTGGCAAGTATCTCACCAAATGCCCGTCGTGACTCATACACTGAACGACCGAAAACCACAGAATTCGGAAGAGCAAAGTAAATGTGCTCAAAGATACATTGCTTTGGCTGAGGATGAGACATTAGGCAAAGTGATTGAACCCCCTCTTTATCCACCACCACAACCTCTCCAGGAAACACCTCTCTCTCATATGTGGCTTCAATCAAATCAAGAGCACAAGTCTCAGAAGCAAACACAACAGAGCCATTGCTCCTCCTACCCATTACCAATGGCCGAAACCCGTGAGGGTCCCGAACCGCCACGAGCTTATCTTTGGTCACGAAAACCATAGAATAAGCCCCCTCAATCTGCTCGCATGCATCAACAATTCTCAAAATAAAAGGTCTATGCTTAGAAATTGCTATAAGGTGAAGAACGACCTCTGTGTCAGAGCTGGTGTTGAAAATGGAGCCGTTGTCTTCGAGCTTAGCTCGAAGGGAGCGGTAGTTTACCAAATTGCCATTGTGGGCAACCCCAACTGAGCCAAACCTGTACCCTGCAACAAAAGGCTGGACATTTTTTAGCATGGAGGAGCCTGCAGTGGAGTACCTGACATGCCCAATTGCCAAGTCGCCGGGCAGCTGGTCAAGCTTGGTCTGATTGAAGACCTCGGAGACGAGCCCCACGCCTGTTATAGACTGAAGCACGTCGTCTTTCACACACACGATCCCGGCACCTTCCTGACCGCGATGCTGGAGCGCGTGCAGGGCCAAATAGCAAAGACGGGAGGCCTCCGGGTCACCGTATATGCCGACCACGCCACACTCCTCCCGGGGCTTTTCGTCATCAACAAAATCGATTGAATTGCCGTCTGTGTTTTGTTTGGCGGCCGAGAAAACGTCGGAAATTGGGTTTTTGGAGTGGAGGGTGAAGGAGGAGGGCTTGGGGGTATGTGAGAGGGAGGAGGTTTTGAGAGGGAAAGCGGGTTTAGGGAGGGTTTTGGGGGAGAAGGAGGGAGGGGTTTTGTGGGTTCGGGGGAGAGGAGAGGGATTGGACAGAGAGGAAGAGAGTGTGGAGGAAGAGGGGTTGGTGGTGGCGGTGGCGGTGGCAGCCATGGGAGAGTTGCAGAGAAGGCGGCGTTAATTAAGTGAAAGAGTAAAGCGACAGTGAAGGGAACGGAGGAGTCGGAAGGAGGAGTTGAGGTTCGTAGGTTTTTTTTGGGAGTTTGGAGGAATCAAGTAAATATGTTGAATCACCCTTTGGTGAGATAGCTCCCTCACAAACTAAGATTCGTAATGGATTTTTTTTTTTTTTTCTTTTTTTTTTTTCAGTTCCAAGTCCCCTTCGGTCTTTTTGGGTTTTGGGGAAAAGGACCTAAATATAAAAAATAAATAAAGTGAATGATTTTCTTTTACTAGTTTCTTAGATAAAGAGGAAATTACGGCAATGGTCTCTCAATTTTAATTCAATTAAAGTATTGATCTTTTAACTAAAAATTTGTGATTATTAGTCCCTTAATTCATCAAAACGTGCAACTATGGTCATTTTCGTCAACTCTGTTAAAACTTCTGTCAAAGTAAGTCACGTGCGACACATATGGGGCTAAAGCAATGGGCAAATATGGAAAATCAAATTAAAAAAATTGTAACAATAGTCCCTCAACTTTACCAACTAGAGAAATGGTCCATCAACTTTAACCCAATTCAAGAAATGATCCCTCAACTTTAACCAAAATTGAGAAATGATCCTTCAACTTTAACTCAGCTGTAGCAATGGTCCTTCCAACATGACTCATTTGACATAATTCTGACAGAGTTGACAAAAATGACCATAGTTCCACGTTTTGATGAATTAAGGGACCATCGACCATGAATTTTTAATTGAGGGACCACTGCTCTAATTGGGTTAAAGTTGAAGGACAATTTCTACATTTTCTCTTAAATAAAAATATAAAAGGTTGGTTTATGGATGAAGAAAGAAGGATTTGTCTGGTATCATTGTGTTGTGCGATATTGATGTGGAGAAGTTGTATCAACTCCTTCAGGTGCTGGGTGGGGCGAAAACTATGCTAGGAAGGCATAATTATTTACACCACATTAGTGCTTCTTTTATTTCTAAGTCAAGTTTCATGTGACAAGCGATGCATATAATAAGCATTTAATGAGAATTGTGGCGAGAATATGGTCTTAGTAGGGTACAACACTTGTTATGGTACACTAATTTGATACAAGAATATAGTCTTCCTGGGAAGAGATTTTATATGCTATTAGGTGTACTCAAAACGTTATCTTTAGGCTACTTGGTACTACGGTCTAGTGGTATTTATCTTCACTTGTAAATAAGAGGTCTTAGGTTCGATTCTCGCCAAAGGTGAATTTGAACCACATTATTGCTAGCACACTCTCCCACCCCTTAGTATAGATAATATAGTTTGTGGAAAAATTTAAAATACATGAATATGTGGAAAAATTTATCGATAAGTGGAAATGACGAGAATGTCCCTAGGTGGCTAAAAGAAAGTTTTCGAGGACCGTATTTTATCCTCATATGTTTTATTGGATTTATTGACATATTTGGATAGAGGATGATCCTACGAGCATGTAGGCAAAAACCGTTCGTAAAACGGAGTTATAACGAAGAAGTTATTAACGATTGAAGTTGAGGGTAAAATAGTCATTTTGCCATCTATCAGGAAGGCTCCAGATTTTTTGGAGCAAAGAGTGAGCCACGTGGAGGGCTGTGAGAGGGGGGGTTGAAACATGGGACCAATAGGAAACGAGTCTCTTGACTCGTGCGATCCAAACCGGCAAAAGCAATGGAAACTGGTGGTTTCCCGGCCAATTTCCAACGAATTGAAGCCCCTCACCACTTGAAAATTATTCCCCATCATCCCCTCTACCTATTCCACCTTGATTTTGAGGGAAATTGGCCCTGCAATAGTGAATACCCGTACGGGGGTGCGATGAACTCATGATGGTGATCCACCCAAATTTGAATGTAACTCCCACCATCACCACCACCAATAAATTCTTATCACCCTCAGGAACAAAGCTCAACCAACTGTAGGGGCATTGGAACACCGAGGAAGTCGAATCAAAGAGCACCCACCTTAGGGTTTCCGGCGGGTTCAAGTCAATTTGGAGCCTTTCCCGGCCAAATTGGACTTGGCCACATGTATAAAGTTTCTCTACTCTTTGAGATCTTTATTTCTGTAAAATTTGAGAATTTTTGGAAATAGTTGAAATTTTCGGGCGAGTCAAGGCGGCCGATCGCCACCCACGGCGGCGTATGCCCAGAGGGTCGTCAATGCTATTTTTAGGCTAAATTAAATGTCCTGAATTCCATTTTAATATTTGTATGACATAGGTTGATTGTTTGAACCTAAATTCACTACGATACGTTACTTGGTTAATATATGAATCGACGATCCGACCGTTGGATCGTGTTGAAATTTTAGTATATTGTTCTGGAAACATAAGGTGAACTACAAATGGCTTGATCCCTGTTTAGGGTACGTAGGCAATCTAACCAGGATGTTAGATGCAGCCATAAACTAAACAAAATGATTTTTTTTTTTTTAGTGTGGTTAGTTAGAATTATAATTAACCATTATTTTTATTGTGGCCTACCTGTGTGTTTGGCTTCCGAATTAGAAATTTCATGTTATAGTTCAAAAAAAAAATATATCTTTAGACCATAGAATGCACGTACCCTTGATAGCCTAATTGGTCTTCTTTTATTGGGGCGTGTTTACGTACCCGTAATCAGAGTCAAAATAAGAAGCTGAATTCCCGATTACGAAGTATTGAAGCATTTACTAACTCTAGGGAAATCAAAAGAGTGGTGGAGCCCACATGAAATAAGGAATCCAACTCCCCAAATTGGAGGAATCGGACTCCTTAGAGGGGTGAGGTATTTGGATTTCGGAAGAGTGAAGGAATTAGGAATGTATTTTTTCTACCTATTATGACCCTATAATTATTTCTAAATTTCAAGTCTGCCATTTAACCCAACAAGCCCACCGCTCCTTGCACACCCTGCCTTCATGCGTATGTAACTCACTTCCCAAAGTTTCCACCTCCCTGTGCGACTGTGCTTCACTTCCCAACCCACCAGCTCAAGAACCCTGGCCACGTTTCCCCAAACCGGATTCAAGAATCAACCATCCAAACATAGAAAATAAATAATTCAAATCCAAATCCAAACCCACAAATCCGTAGAAGCAATCACTCAAAAAACCCATAAATTATGAAATACTTCGCAGGTAAAAGAGGTGGTGGCTATGGGGTAGGGTGTGAAGGGAAATAATGAGATTTATGTGGGATTTCTAGTGACTAGCATGCATATACAATTCAAAATTTATATACATTTGCAACGGAATCATGTTATCACATAATATCAAAGTTATAGTCATGCAAATCCCCTCAAGAAGCATAGGTTCATATATGATGCATCTAAGAAAATATTGAAGAACAAAGTGAAGGTATAGTTTTATACCTCTTGATCTAGACTTGAGACCAAGAATGGACCACCTCCAAGCTCTTTGTTCTTGGAACTCCTTGAGTCTAGCCTCCCTCCTAGCTTCCTCCACCTTGAAAGATTTAGAGCTCATTTCTCCTTTAGTCTCCAAAGTAGAAGACCTCTAAAGATCCACACCCACTAGTGTAATGAGATGGATAATGGAATAACCAAAGGGAGAGAAGATGATTAGCTAAAAATCCCTTTGGTGGCTGGCTATTTGTGTGTAGAGAAAGAGAGACTTGTTTTTCTCTTTTGTGAAAAAGAACACACAAAAACCCTAATGAAACTTTTTCACCAAACTTCCTTTATAAATGTCAAAGAAGTGAGTCAACCACTTGACTCCCTCTCTCTCCTTTCACTTGTATTGGCCGGCCCCTTAGTGTGGGTTTGGACTTTGGGCTTTCATCATCTCAAGTCATTCTATGCTTGAATAAAAGGACCCAATTCGTTTGGGCCCAATGGGCCTGAATGAACCCGAACTTTTCTTTAAGTCCTAAACGATCTTTTATCATTTATATGATTTCTTTAGACTTTCTAATTAATCTTAACACTTAATTAATCCAATTAATTAATTTCATCATCCATTAGTTGTCTCACCACAAGAGTGTATCGGTGTACAATCGTTTTAGGTTCTAATTAGCAACGCATTGAGGTGGTTGGTACCAATCCAAATGATTAGTATTTATCCAATCACTTAGTGAATTAAAACTTACTTTTAATTCTCCTTCTTCTTTGATGACTACTTATTTAATCATCTAGAAGAACCCACAAGCCATGAGTGACATCTAATCATATATCATGTCTACGCAAGCTAATGTAGAATTTGTTCGGAGAACCTTTTCAGTTGGAATTACAATGTAATTCGATCATTCTCTAATACAATACTCACAATCACATTACTAGGGTATGGATATTTAATGTCAAACCCCTAATGTGATTCTATCAAGTTATATGATTCTATTGAGTCGTATAGGAACGCTTTCCATCATTACGCTCGATACTTCGGCCAAAGATTCTTGAATCATATCTTAGAGTATTCATCCTCTCATAACAAGGATTAGAGATCCTTTGTTGATCATTCACATGCCTCTGAGAATAAATCACTGACCCCAACAATGCATAGAACGCATCCAAGATGAGATGTGGTCACGTCTCATTATCAAATGATCAACAACGTATCCCCAAGACAACTATGATATCTCAGGTCAAAAGATTACTTACATTATTCCAACCAGTAGAGTTACTTGCTTGACATGTGAGTATACCTCCATGCAAGTACTCTCGTTTGATTGTGTTCAGTGAACTCATTCCCATAATGAGCACCTACATACTTGTCTTAGTGTCACTACACGAATGGCATGAGACTTTCCATCCTTCCCATTGGAAGGGGACATAGTATGTATTGGTCTATGTATTGTCAGTGTCCCTCTGACAATCCTATGACCAGGAACCTTTTTGGACATCATGGTTATGTGAAGAAGGTCTCTGCAGTCTAACATCATTGAATTACTTCTTCCATCGATCCATTGTCCATGGATTCACCAGTTAGGACGCATATCGTTTATTGAGATAGTCCTAATGAGTGACTTTGCCTTTTGATGTATTAGAGTTTTTCATACATATAGACATTGTCCTGAAAGGTTTCTTCCAAAGATTGACTTTTAGGGCATATCTCCAACATGGTGAGTGGGGAAGATGGAGGTGAGGGCCAGGAAAGAAAAGGCATGCAGACTTGCAGAGAGGGGAGGAGTGTTCTATTCAACTGGGTTTGAATAAGAGCAAATTAAAGTGTTTAATATTTTAATATTGGTAATACAATAAATGTGTATACAAATTTAATTTTTTGGAATAAGGGTTTGAAATAAAACAAATTAAAATGTTATTAAAAATAAATATATGGAAGAAATAAAATAAAAAAGAACAAGGGCATTTTAGTAATCATATTGATTTTTATTCCGATTCAGGTGAATTATTAAACAACATATGAATTCTGTTTCATTCCTATTCTGATTCCATAACATTTAAGTAAACAACTTCAACAGGAATCCAATTCGGACTACTCATTCCAACTCCTCCTCAATCCAATTCCTTCTATTTTGATTACGTTTACGTAAACGGGCCATTGATTCTTTGTTAGTGGGAATACACTTTTTATAGCGCATATATTTTGGTTAAGATGAAGGGGAGTCCTAATCTCACACCTTTTTTTTACTTTCTACACACAAGCTAAATTTGTGTTCATTGATCTTCTTCAATTCATTCGATCTGAGGGCCGGAAATTGAGAGGAATGTGTGAGAGGTAAAAATGGATTTGTGGATAACACCAACCCTTATAAAAATTTAACCATTACGAGCTTTTATTTATAGGCTTGATATTGTTTCAACCTAATTACAGATGCAAGTAATTGTGTCGCGGTTTTGTATTTGTTCCAATATTCTAGTGAACAAGGTGTTGGGTTTTCATCCATTCATTATGGGCTCGAAACTCTCATCTCCTCTAAATATTGTAATAGATTCGAATCCTCCATTCTCTCCTTAGTAATAATAAGGATTCAGTACCTAAAACCTCCCCAACCTTTTAGTGTCGTATTCTAAATTGGTCTCAACCATTTTAAATATTCCAAACAAGTACCTAACCTTTTGTAAATGTCAAGTCCCAGTTAATTTTTCAAACATAGATTATATTCAAAACCCACCAACTGAGTATATCATGGTCAATATTAATATTAGTTGCCTCAAAATCTAAATTTCAAACACAGTATATAATATGGAATCTAATGATCAAACATGTATTGAACTGAATCGAATCGAATCGAAAATGTATCCAAATTGAAATTACATTAGGAGGGCAATCTCCTAACAAAGAAGAGGGTTATAATTCCGATAGGGTTTTAAGGAACTTTTTTTTATCATGTGAATTCCCCATTCACTGATTCTCGGCTTGTAAAGCTTCCAGTTCTTCTCTGTGGAAAGTAAAGATGGTGTTGGCCGCATCATGGCAGTCCATATCATTTCAACAACCTCCATGACCTTCTTCTCTATGTTGGTGGCTTGAGTTGTAGGGTGGAGTTGGTAGTTTTGCTTTGGGTTGGAGGTGATGGCCTGATAGGGTGGTGGTGACCGTTAGTTGGTGGAGGCTATGCTTCAATGACCTTCAATTGATTTTGAAGACAAAGTAAGCCCTAGTTAATTCAACAGATTTTAAAATGGGCTTAACGAATGTGACATTTTTAATAGATTGGGTACTTGTTTGAAATGTTTAAAAAAATTGAGACCAATTTAAAATAACACTAAAAGGTTGGGAAGTTTTAGGTACTTAATCCTAATAATACTGTACAAAAAAAATATGTGTCAAGGTTTTGACACAAAGGACATCAATGCAATTGATAGTGAAATCATTCCATATAAACTCAATTTAATTCTATGAAGCTTCCATTCTTCAATAAATTTCTTTCCTACACAATTATAGTTGGAAATGCTTTAAACATGTATTAACACTCCACCAAGTGGGACTACTCTCGATAATGTATACCCCCCTTAATCACCCAAGACATGAGAGTGTAGCTGTTAGACATGAGAATCGATTTACTGCCCACATACTCATTTCAATTTTCGATCGTCGAATTGAATGAATTAAAAAAGATAAATGATAAAAAATTAACAAGAATATATATATATATATATATATAATATGATATAGTGCAGTATGAGATTGACATAGGATAGTGTTATTCACACGTATTCTTATCTCTCACACAATCTTGTTAATTTTTTGTCATTGATCTTTTTTTTAATTCATTCGATTCGACGACTAAAAATTGAAATGAGTGTGTGAGAAGTAAAAATGAGTGTGTGAATAGTACTACCCTTAATATAATGCCGCACTGGTTCTCTGAACTGTTTAAAAGAAAACGACAATGTTTTAAGAAGGAAACACTATTCGATTCATCTAACGAACACTAATCAATCCATCTAATCCTTTCATATGTATTCATGAATATTGTTGGCCCAAAATGGCATGACAACCTAGCTAGCTAAGCTTAATCTTTTTCCAATACAAATATAGAACATTTAACTGGAGTACATGCCAACCAATATATATATATATCGATCAAGCCTTTCGTTTGGATTGACTCCAATTTGGGCAAGTAAATTCCAAAACTTGAAGAAAAAAGTCATTTTTGCAATTGTCTTTTGAAAATGAGTCTTGAACTATTCCAAATCAAGAGAAGTGGTTAACAATTATGGGGATGAAAAAGCAGCTCCAGCAGCTTCAAGACAAGAAAGGATATACCACAACCATAATCGTGATCATCACAAGCCACTCCATGCATGTCCCACATAACAACATAATATTAAGTAAACTTATTTATATTCTCTAATTAATATTTATTCTTGTCCATTTAACCATCGTGCTTGCGTAAAAGAACAAAAATAAATTAAAAACCATGTTATAACGCAAAATTTTGGGGGTGTTGGGAACACATACCTCATCAAGGAAGACGGTGTCCCCAACCAATTATTTTTTTACAGTTGGATTTTAGTTTAGCCTCATTTGAGCACACCTTGAAAAGTTGAAAGGTTAGAATGCCCTTTAACTTTGTTATGTTCTTTGTCTTCCCCCACTCTACCACTAATTAATCGCGCCTTTTTCTTCCTCCTAATTGAAAGCTTTTCCACCCATTTGCTCTCTTGCGATTTTTCTTCACTTAAGCACACCTTGGAGGAAGTCTTAGAGCACCTCCACTGTGGGCAATTGCCCTGTGATTGGCACCAAATCCAATCCAATCCTCCCCCAAACCCTCCTCCAGCCCACTTGGGCAATTGGGCTAAGGGGAGCCCAACCAAGAGGTCAGGTTGACGTCAGTTACGTCCTAAAAAATTTTGTGTCAGGTGCGTGGACAACACAAGCATGTGCGGAGGCATGTCTCCGACAACATTTCAGATGGTGGGGCCTGCGTGGCAGCCCACTCAATTACCGTTTGACGAGGCACAATCTGGATCGTTTGATTTCCAGATCAACGGCCCACGTTTTTCAACTTAAAAAAAATCAGAAATGTTACCATTGGGCCACCTGTCAAAATCTCTGTTGGATTTCAATTTTTTGTAATCTAGCGATTTAAAAATTAATTAAAAATCTGAAGTAAAAAAAATTCAAATTTGTTTCTATAAATATGTAATTTGTATTTTTTTTCTATGAATATATAGTTTGAAAATTTTAAGTTAATAACATCGTTTGGTACTTTATGTAATTTGTATTTATTCAATTTAGTACTTTATGTAATTTCGTATTTATTTAATTTGACACTTTATGTAATTTATATTACTTTATTTGGTACTTTATTTAAAATAAAATCCTTTCCAAAATAAAAAATTAAATCATTTGTTATCATTTTATAAAAGAAAAATACTAATATTTTAATGCGAAGTGTCTGGGTTATTCAATTTAGGGGTGGACATGCAATAGGCAATTACTGTTCATTTAAGGTAGTTACTATTCGCTTGAAAAAGAGGGGTGGGGTATCATTAACTTCCATATCTTCTTGAGGAGCTTCTGCCTTTTAACTTCTTAATTAATATATCTTATTAATTCTATACTGTGAATATAGAAAAGGGTAAATCGCCAAAATTGTCCCTGAGATTTGCATAACTCATCACTTTGGTACCTGAGATTCCAAATCGATAAAAGTGATCCCTGAGATTGTCCACCATCCATCATTTTGGTCATTCCGTTAAAAACTCCGTTAAGTATCCCGGAGCTCTTGGCCGAAAGTTTGGGCAATTTTCAAAGCTTCGTAACTCAATCGCTTCTTAACCAAATTCGACCCATAATATATCAAAATGAAGATAGGAAAGTGTAGAATACGATTATACCTATTTCAAAGCCCAATAGTTGCCAGAGATGGCCGGAAAATAGTCTCAAAGTTGACTGGTCCGAGTGAAAACTTGAAAACGCGTTGGAAACTAGGTAAACTTTAAACGTTCATAACTTCTTCAATGCTCAACGCAATCAAGTGATTCAAAAACAAAAATCATACTTCTCGACGAGAGGAAGAGAATGGTACCTTTTTTGACAGCTAAATCACCGTGGTTTGGCCGGAAAACGGCTTGAAAGTGGCTAACTCGAGACCAAGACAAACACTTTTGAGTCGTTTTCCGGCCAAACCAGTGCGATTTAGCATCAAAAAAGGCACCATTCTATTTTTCTCATTGAGAAGTATGATTTTCGTTTTTAAATCACTTGATTTCGTTGAGTATTGAAGAAGTTATTAATGTTTAAGGTTTACCCAGTTTCTGACGAGTTTTCAAGTTTTCACTCGGACCAGTCAACTTTGAGGATATTTTCTGGCAATCTCCGGTAACCATTGGGCTTTGAAATAGGTATAATCTTATTCTACACTTTCCTATTTTCATTTTGATATATTATGGGTCGAATTTGACTAAGAAACGATTGAGTTACGAAGCTTTGAAAATTGCCCAAACTCCCGACCAAGAGCTCCAGGACACTTAACGGAGTTTTTAACGGAAGGACTAAAATGATGGATGGTGGACAATCTCAAGGACCACTTTTATTGATTTGGAATCTTAGAGACCAAAGTGATGAGTTATGCAAATTTTTAGAACCATTTTGGCGATTTACCCTATAGAAAATGCATGTACTTGAGTTGATATATTGCGTACTCCCACCATCACCTAAATAATAATAATAATAATAATAATAACAATAATAATAACAATAATAACAATAACAATACAACAAAAATAATAATAAATAACAATAACAATAAACAATAAACAACACTTTACTTTTGCCAAATTTTATTAACTGAAATTTTCAAATTATTACATCGCACAACGAAGAGAAAACTTATTAGCTCTTTTTGGCAGCCAATAGTACGGATTAAGGGACTTCAACACTTATAGGTGCAATAACAACCAACTTTACTAGGATCACCTTTGGCAATGCATTCATATCCGTCTACTTTCTCTTGCCCGTATTTACTAAAACACTTGACACTGCACTCATTTGATATACACCCGCTATCATACAATTTAGTTGTGCATAACTTTTGCGCATACACTTGACACACATTTTCCTTCTTCAACGCAACTGCAAAATTTACAACTTAAACAAGTGAATAAACAAAATGGATAATACTTGCATCCTCCACATGTCTCACCTTTTGCAAATAACGTATCTTGACTGAATAAAATCAACTATTGGAACCGTTCAATTTATCAATATTCATTTGAAAACAAATTCTACAAAAAAATTATTCAAATTGCAGATCATTTTATCATCCAAATATATCCAATAAATGGATGATTAATCATAAGCATATTATTTGGTATATAAACTGTCGTTTGTTCTATACATTTGAATGACTAAATAATATTTGATTGAAATGATTTTTTTTTTTGTGAGATGATCTTCAAATGAAGATACAACGACTTAAAGACAAGTGTTTTGCCACTCTACATTTTCATTTTAAATTGAAAAGGTGGTGTGTCCGCATACACTTTAAAGATGTAAAAATCTAAAATCTTTCGTATAGTTCTTACCACAAAGACAAACAAATAAAAAAACCGGAAAAACAGTGGCAAAGGAAAAAGGAAACAAACCTGAGGCAAGAAGAACAAGTAAGAAGAAATGAAATAAAGAAAGCCTAGACATCTCTACAACTCTTTGTGGTAAACACTGCTAATATCTTTGTCCGTGTAATGGTTTGACAACATGAGTCTGTAGCACACAAATATATAGGTAAGGCGACTATGAATGGGTGACCAAACTAAGAAAGGTTGAAAACTATTCAAAATTGTTTTGATTTACTTTTATATAGTAAAAATTTTTGCATCATGTTTATATATAGTTGATATATTATATCTGATAACCACTTTTCATGTATATGTATATATATTTCTATCGAAAGAAATTCTATTATTGTACAAAACTTTTCAAAATTGTTTTTCTTTATATTTATGTGGTTACAAATTTCGCATCATGTTTATATACAGTAGATTGATTATTGTTTACATATGAGGTTTATTTTCCAAGTACGCATATATTTTTTTCTATCCAAAGAAATTCCATTAAACAGGTTGAAAACTATTCAAAATTGTTTTGATATATATAGTAAAATTTTTTGCATCATGTTTATGTATAGTTGATATATTATATCTGATAACCACATTTTATGTATATGTATATATATTTCTATCGAAAGAAATTCTATTATTGTACAAAACGTTTCAAAATTGTTTTTCTTTATATTTACGTGGTAAAAAATTTCGCATCATGTTTATATACAGTAGATTTATTATTGTTTACATATGAGGTTTATTTTCCAACTATGTATATATTTTTTTCTATCCAAAGAAATTCCATTAAACATAATATTGTTGACACCTATTCAACTGAACAATTATAGAGAGATAGAAACAGGGAGGTGGCAAAGAGAGAGGAGTTGGTGAATTTTGTAATGTGTATTATCTCGCCCCATTGTGCCTTTATTTATAGTAGGAAATGGAGAGTCTTTACCCTTTAAGTAATACAACTCAAATAGGATAGTATTTAAACAGTCCACCTTGACTGTTTAAATACTTAAACAAAATGTCAGCAATGAATTAAGTTCACTTGATGGTGTCGTTGACACATTGGGCGAATGCAAGTCTTAAATTTGTTTTTTGTTGAATTAATGGACTATTGATTACTAAATTAATTCAATAGATGGAGACCAAGCAAGAGTAGGTAGTGGAAGCAAGAAAAGATTGAAATTCATGTAACATCAGTTTTTAATGGCTTCGGGCCAAATAATGAACCGAGCCTCAAGCTCGGCTTGGCTCAGCAGAGCACAACTCGACATGAACTTGGCTTCATGTCAACCAGGTGCGGCTCGGCATGCGGCTTGGCGCAACGTCACAGCTTCAGGCCGTGTGTCGCCGTCGCCGTCTGTGTCGCCGGAAACTGGGAAACCTTCAAACCATCATTTTTCACTCATTTTAGCACCAAAATCCATGAAATTTATATCAAAATGAAGCTTAGGAGTAGAGGAACACTTCCATACCACTTTGGGGACCTAAAACCAACGGAATCTCGCCGGAAAAATCTTGATAATCTGGCTACCTCTGCAACTCGCCAAAATTAAGCTTCCCGACGTCCAAAATCTTTCAAAATCCTTCCCTAAGCTTCGTGAAGCAGTCCTAAGGCTCACTAGAACCATAGAATTCAACGAAACCTCCGCGATCACGACGGAGTCACTATAACCACATCGGGGTTTCTTGGTTCACAAGTTCCCGATGTCCTCATGTCCAGCCAAGAGTATGGATGAGTTCATGAGCTCACAAGGAGTTCGAAAGTCACCTTCACAGCCTCGATCGGTGACTGAAAGGGTTGGTTTGCAAGTTGTCCGTACAATTGTACGGAAAATGGATGAAATCTGAGAGGGAAGATAGAGAGAGTCAATGGGAGAGTGAGGGTGTGTGAGTGTGTGGTCCAGGTTGCAGCCAATCAAACAAAACCTTAAGTCCTTTAGTTCTAATTGGGTCCAATTAATTAGGAATATAACTAATTGATCCCTTTTCTTGGCCCAATAATACAATCTCAACTCAACGCACCAGGGCATAATCGTCACTTCACGCTATCTAGGATAAAATATTTCGAGACGGGCTATCACAAAAGGTTTGTTGGGAATTGCTTTTAAAATTATTGAAAGTGTTTTTGGTAAAAATATTTTAAAACCGATCCTTAGTAAAAATCCATGTAGATCCTGAAAAGTCACTTGAAGTTCTTCCTACAAAAAGCAAATATCTGGTGTTTCTTTCAAAAAGCACTTGAAATAATTTTGGAACCCAAAAGTAATTTCACCAAAAGTGTTTTCGATCATTTTAAAAGCACTTCCAAACGAGCCGTAATTCTATATGTTTAATCTTTACTAATAGAAAGTTAGCCACCTGTTTGGGGTCACCAGGCTTCATGAAAAAATATTTGGACATAAAAGCCCCTAAAAAAATATATTTCAAACCTGACTAAAAAATAATAAATAAAATTTTGCGGGGATGATTTTGTTAAAGAAAACGAATGGCCCGTTTGGTATTCTACCAAAAAACTTTGATTGTTCCTAAAAATAATTTCCAAATAACATCACTTAAAAATAGTTTTCTTTTAAATCTCAAAATTTCAAAAATCTGTTTGGTTGAGTTTTTAAAAATAAATTTTTTAGTTTGAATTCAAACTACCTTGAGCAGAAACTGGAGGAGAGAGAGAATTGGGAAAGAGAGGAAAGAGAGGGTTGGGAGAGAAAAAAAGGGTTAGGAGAGAGCAAAAAAAAAGATGTTGAGGAGAAAGCAGAAAAAACTCTAAAAACTCACTTTTAGTGTTTTTAAGAAATAGCCTATGTTTTTAAGTTAGTTTTGAATCCAATTTTTAAAAAGAGTCCTACCAAACAAGAATTCAACGTCTAAACTCAAAAAGTGTTTTTCAGTTAAAAAATTTGAACTCAAGTAGGATACCAAATAAGCCCGAAAAGTTTTGAATTTTCTATTTGTTGAAAAAGAAAATAGGATATGCGACAAAAAAAACTACTAGAAGTTTTGAAGCCGATTTCTCAACAACGATTATTATGATCTGAGTTTATTAGTGAGAGTTTCAACAATAACTACCCACAAGCCACGTACCAATATTTAGAGATTTAAAGATGATGAGGTTTCTTTTGAATGTAATGTTTGCAAATGTGTAGAGATTGTTTGACTGATGATAATATTTAATCTGCTCAGAACATGGTTTACTTGAGACAATGAGAACTTCAAACAAGACCTTACACATTATCAACAAACAAGAATGATAATTGAAACGTAAAGCGTCTAGATAATTACTAACTTGAGTTTTTTTTGCAAACTAAGTGTGTGATAGAATGCCATACAACTTCAGTCTTAGATCACCTATTGTTGCAAATAAAATGTTTCTTCAAATGTACCAGGCTAAGCATTCTAGGGTTCTTACTACTATGTTTTTGTCATCCAGTTCTCAATGTAATGTTGGTAGAGAGATTCCAAGAAAATAAGAACCAAGTGAAACACTCCAACGAGATGAGTTTCACCGTATCACAATTGCACACATAAAATATGAAAAATGAACAAAGAAATTAGTGAAACAATCGGCATAAATTAATGCACAAAAACCTGCAACTCACGCCTAGTGTCCTGTGATTAATGGAACCCCGTGTAGAAAGGTTAGTTGTTTGTTAAAAATTAGAGAAGGGTATGGATGACGAAGCGGAGAGATAAGGTTTCAATATTAGGAGGGGGAATGGAAATAATGGATAGATCTTGGAGAATGAAACAGGAAAGGGAAATATGCAATGATCATTTTACCTTATAAGTGAAAATTTTTATGTTCGGCTCGCTCGTATAGATGACAATCAAGTTTATTGGTTGACTCCATTCCTAAAGATAAAACAACGGGGAAGTGTTTTATTGGTTGACTCCACAAATAGTGGGCCCAACCATATGTAACGGGTGGATGGACGATCAAGATTTAAACTCGGGAATATCAGGTAGAAAGCCCGAACGGGGCAGATAATCCAGGTCCGCAAATGCTCGGTATATAAAGCGGTGGAAGTGGGGAGGAGTAGGGCTCGGTGCTTCGTGAATTGGGAGGTTTTACAGAGTTCTTCTCGTTCGCTTCGTCTAATTGCTGAACAGTCAGTCTCCTCTCCAGCAACAAAAATGGCGCCGCCTCCTGGCCCATATTCTGGAACCAGCACCCTAGCCTTGGTATTAATTCCTCTGAAATTTTCTCTTGTTTTTTTCTTTTCGTTCCGGATCTAACTAATTTTTTATTTGATTTTATATTTTGGGAAAAAGATGGGAAGTTTGTGGATTTTGGACCAATTTCGTAATTGTCAATCTAATTGGTGATTTGGGGTTTTCGGGATTTGCAGGTGGCTCGTGTTTCCGCATTCTCCTTTGGACTCGTATACGGAAGCGTTAAGCTCAAGTATCTCAAGGTACTTCCTTTCCTTGTTTAAAAAAAAAAAATTGACCCTTTTTTTTTTATGAGTTAATATTGTGTTTGTGATTAAAATTGCGTATTGGGTTTGTTTTAATTTTTGTAGATTTTAATATGTAATGTGGATTTTAATTGATGTTGGTCAACCCGATTGTGTAGACTACTTTTTGTATTCATAATATGGTTTCATTTTCTTATGAAGAATTTGTGTATTTTCTTTGTTTTAATGGAAGAGTATAAGCACTATTTGAAGAACTGATATGGTAGACATCCACCTTTTGTTAACATGCGTGAAAGTAGCAAAGTTTGTGTGGAATGCGCTACAGTTTGAGCCCGTTACAGTTATGTGATGGTGTCAGAACTTTAGAAATAACCCAATGTTGATCACTGTGCAAGGAATGAACTCTTCTTCACCTCCAACCCAAGTATGCTCAAGCTGTGAAACTCACATAATGGATATTGATGTGGAAGGGTGTTTTAGAGGGGCTCTAGGAATAAAAATAATTTCAATACTTAGATTATTGGCTATGCTTGTGAAAAGCCCGTGTCTTTAGAGCAATGGTTAAGCATAATAATGCAGCCCACCATGTTAAGATGAAAGAGAAAAATTAGTCACTGCAAATGTGAATGTAGTAGCATATGTTTTATAGAAACAATTACAAGTGTGAAGGGAAAAAGAAAAATGACATAGAGTTTTGTGAAAAAGAAGAAAAGGGAGGGATTTAGGAAAAGATTTGCTAACCATTTGTCAATGTGTTGATAGAATTGTCATATAAATAAGCACAATGTCCAAAACAATGCTCGAGTAAAATGTGAGAGAAATAACCCTTTGTGAATTACTGGATTTTAAGGTAATAATTAATTGCCTGAAATTAAGGGCAAACCTGAGATTTACCTTCAAATGTGAAAGGAAGTCTAGCAGCAGTGTCCTAGAAAGGAAGTAGGGTTGCTCCAATTTGCCGAAACTGGAAATGGAGAATGAAAGAAGTCAAAGGGTTAACATTTTTAACCACTATCAATTTACTGTAGTATACTTTGCTCTAATCATGCCCAATCAAAACTTCACCACAACTTAATATGTGTATATATGTTATCATTGTCAAATTATAAGGACACGGGTCTAGTATTTGACTAATTAGCTGGCCCCTTTATTTAAATTGTTAAGCTGTTCAACCCAATGTTGATGCTAGCATATAATGCAATGTCAAATTATATGTTGTTTGAGTTGTGCAAGTCTTGTGCCTGTTTATTGGATTGCTTGCACCATGTCGTTTTATTTGTGCACGAGTGCTTATTTCCGTTTTTGGTTTTCTCCCTGCCAAGGCAAAGGCTAAATCTGAACAAAAGGCTGCGGCAAAGGCTCATCACTGAAGGAGATGCGTTCTACCAGTAGTTGTGAATGAAGAATGAGTTGGTTTTCAGATATAAATAATACGTAAGGGTGGACTGTACTGTACCAATATTTCGCTTAAAGCTTTTGTGGATCATGAAAACTTTGCTTAAAGCTCCAGGTTTTTTTTGAACTGAGAATTATGAATTCGGTAATTAGGATGCTTTAGATTTCCACTTCATAGCGATGATTTTGAGGGTAATGTTCCCTTGATTAATAAGATGCTTATCTTTTTCAGTCTTCAATTTTGGTATTCGGTGATTTTGTTATAATGGTTAATTGTCATTTTGCTATTTGGTAATGTTCCCTTGATTAATATGATGCTTATCTTCTTCAATTTTGCATTGCATGCCTTAGTGCAGATGCAAAACCTGTAGATTTTGGGCTCGTTTGATATGTTGGATTGGATCGGAATTGGTAACTCCTTAATTTCAAGGCATATTGAAGGTAGAAGCGAATAAATTTTCATTTGGAAGGGGATTGGAAGAGGATTAGACATGAAGAAAACTCATACCATTTTGGAAAGGATTGGAATGGATAAGTTTATGCAATGATTTCATCTTTCTATCACTAGAAGCTTTGTATCAAGTGGTAGCAGAGCACCATATCTGAGGGTGGTTTATGGTCCTAACTCCCGGCTGACGTGAAATAGTGGTGAAGAACTTTGCTTGTAAGGGAAAGCCAAGGTGCAAGAGGAGCAACATGACTGGAAAAAACAAACCCAAACCAAACTTGAACAAGTTGAAACTCTAACATCAATTTATAAGATGGTGGAGACACATTTATAGGGCGTACCCCTTGATGTCGTGCTACGCATCCACTCAAATTATAACGCACTGAGTTCAGAATTTACGTTAACGATTGCAAATGTGTTTAAATTTGTGCAAATTTGTAACACCGACGTGGTGGTGTGACTATCATCGCCAAGGGGCTAGATTTGTTTTTGCACCACTAGAAAAAATTTATTCATTTTCATCCTTACCTCTACTCACCGACTCCTGCTTTTGCCAATCATACAACATTAATTCCCGACATGGGGTGAACGGAGTCCAAGGCTCGTTGATGTGCTAATGCTAAATTTTCAGTTGCGTCCCGGTAAACTGACCACCGGACGAGAATACGTGCTAGTGCTTCAGCGCCTTATGGACTATAAGCATCAGTAACTAGTAGGTGGTATCGGTAGGTAAGCGACCCTAGTGGAACAGAAACAGTAGAATGTCAGAAAGGCAGACAGGTTTCTAAGAGAACTCCATTCGCATCGTGTGGATTGTCAATTTCGTGAACTATCTAGCACTATAAATACCACAATTTCCGCTTCTGGATTCAGATAACCAAAACAAAAAGCAAATCACAAGCATTCATGTAGAAACTAACAAAAATGTTACAGGTAATTTTACAAGGTGTGACATGCTCGAAGCTCTGTGAAGAGTTTTTCTGTCTAGGTTAGAGTTGTGACTTATGGCGCTCGCCTGCATCACAGAAGATAAATATATACCATTAACACTTATTTCAAGCGTGATAAAGTAAATGAAACGTGTGTAATATTGCACCATTACAAGCAGTCCCAACCCCCAAACAAACCCCTCCGGAGGGAGGGAGGTGTTCAGAGATCAAACCCCCTGAAAACATGTTCAGAGATCAATATTGCACCATTACTATTCTTTCCTAAAGTAGATCCCAACAACCACGCAATGATTGCACCTAAATAGACCAAGCATTACCAAACTAAATTGCAGGTCATCGGCTTCATTTAAATTATGTCTGATTATAATCCATATAACCCACTGCAACTAAGAAAGTCAAGCAAATGAAACAAACCCGTGGAAAAGCAAAGCCATGCCTCAATCCAAGATAGCATTATGCTCAGAGACTGGGGGGAGTAACTACTTTATGTATATAATGTCTTCATCAGGGTCATCACCCTCCCAATCTCCGTCATCCTCAGGTGCCTCGGATGGTTCCAATTGTTCGTCATCTTGAATTTCTGAATCTTTCTTTTCATTCTTTATCTTATCTAATATAGCAATCACCTGAAATGATTCACCATTCACGTATTGTATTAGCATATATTGGCACCCCCTTAAAAGCAATTTTACAAGCACACAAGTCCAGTCGAGATAACCAAGTAATAAACAGAAAACTGAATGCACGTTGGAAAATGTCCAAATAACGATTATCTTGCACGACAAAACTTTTGCAATTCATGGATGCATAAGCAACCTAGAGGGAACTCAACCTTTTTTCTTTTGATTTTTAATTTGCTAATCACTCAAAGAAACCATACAAGTTGATTATTTATGAGACAACTAATACAGTGCTGCATATTTTACTTTCCCTAATTTTGACAAGAGTATTATTAATACTCTTTCACAGGTGCTCGTTTTACATGACACAATCCACATAACCCGCTAAGAGAAAAGTTCATGATAGGTTGAAACAGCACGTATAACCATATAACCTGAAATTGATCCAGAAAATAGAATAATCCTAATCGATATAGATTAGTTCAGTTTACTATATCACAAACAACAATATAGACATAAACATGGACGATGTAACATCAAACTAGTGTATTACTGACTTTCATTCATATTGTGTAGGACTTAATATTCATTATGGTAAACAGATTGCATCATAAGGGTTGACACAACCTGTTTGAATTTATCGATTATTGTGTGGGATCAATTGTCAGTGTGGATCAACCAGAAACACAAACTGGCCATAATCATTCTAAATGGGTTGGTCAATATTTGGCCTTAATCCATTATGCTCAACCAAAGTCTGGTAACTTCATGTTCAGTTCAACTGGCATTCGCAGATTATGACACAAAATACTCCTGCTTCAATTCCTAAGCAGAATACCATGATTAACAAGCCTTGTCAACCTTTATGTGCAATCACACTTGGCTATACTTTTGACCAACGTATATCAGAACCTTAATTAATGCAAGAGGAACCAATTGTGTTGCTTTCCTTGGTTATAGATATGTAGATAATCATATCCAATGAAAATAGTATAGTATTAATCTTACCCTGCTTCCTCTCTCTAGAGACTCATCTTCTATGAAGCGTATCTCAGGAGTTAACCGCAGCTTCATACGCCTTCCTAATTGACCTCGGACATATTTGGCTTTTGATTTTAGCCCAGCAAGGGCAACCTCCTTCCCTCTTTCATCGCCAAAAATAGAAACATAGACTTTAACCACCTGTAGTGAAATAAACAAACTATAGTTAACTAGAAGTCCAAAACCATAGATTGTCATCACATGATGAAGATTACCATCTTCGCTGAAGCATTGAAGGTAGGTACTATTTAACCAAAAATATTGGTAAAGAAGGTTTCCCTAGTGTCATTAAAATGGGAAATTAACAGGAACTGTTAAACATGCTACAGAATTCTCCCTAAGAAGGAAAGGTCAAACAAGATAGCAAGTACTTGAACAATGAAGGTATATGACCAAAGTCGGGCATCCTTTTAAAGTATAAAAAAGTTTTGAACCTTAGACGTATCAAACAACTTTCCCACCTCATAACCATTTTAACCAAGGCCTAAAGAAAGATACGAATAGCAAAGCACAAGTTTGTTATATATAATGTCACATCGACGCGTGATTACAATGTACATAAGCTACTACAGGAGCTTGCCAAGTCGATAATGGAGGGAATCATGTGGGAAAAACAGAACTGAGAAGTACTAAGGAAATAAAAGGATGTTACTAACTGGGGTCCACACAAGGGAGTTTATCTTGACAGTTTCAGGAGCTAGTAGCCTTGTGCTATAAACATTCCACATTTGAAAGAGAATAAGCTGGAACTTACGCAACAGTTAGAAACACAACCACTATAAGGTGATGACTTTTTAATTGCACAATGTCAAAGAAATTGATAATAAAACTTAGAACATAACTGAAAAATGATATAACATGGCATTAAAAGGTATTTGGAATGCGTTGGAGACAAATGGGCGCAAATCGGGGGGGTTGTAACTATCAAGAACAACATGAAAGTAACCACATTTCAGTAGCTTGGTAGCAATGTAAAGTTTGGAACATGTTCTTCCCTCCAATATTATCTTAGTAACTTGCTCTACTCAGTTCAAACGGGTACAAAACCCTGGGCTTGTAACTTTCCATATGAACATGAAAGCGAAAAATAAAAGCAATTCTACGTAACGCAATATGGGGGCATCCATTGCCATTTCAAAGCAAGAACAAAAACAGCACGAAAACACATAAGCACAAACTTAAGCTACTAAAATTGTTTCCCCTGCCTCCCCATTTACATAAAACACCATCACACAAATTAAAGGTATACAATTTCAATCTAAGACAGCCTTAAAGAACCCGAATCGTCTCTGATGCCTCACCATTTTCCTAAAACACCATCACAGCAATGAAAAGCTCTACAATTTCAACCTAATACAGCCAAATTTCAGAATCAAAACGACGAAGAAGCGTACATATGCAAGTAACTATGTACCTGCAAGTCGGTGGAGACTTCAACATCGCTTATGGTGGTTAGCGAAGAGAGGTAACGGTCAGCACCCAAAGAAACCTCAGGAAGAATAGCGTACTGCAAGACCTTATCAGTTAAGAGCATGTCAGACAGCTCCCTCCTTATCTGCTTAGCCACCATTGCCACTCTGCGCGGGTTCGCCATGCACCTGATGGTGTTGGGCCGCCAACGGAGCAGAACCGCATGATTTGTTGGGGGAAACGAGGCCGTTGATTTCTGGGTCCGAATTGGAAAGCTTGATGATGATGATGATGATGATGATGATGATGGGAGGTGGGAAAGGAAGGGGGTGAGTGGTGGGCGGTGGAGGACCAAGTTTGGCATTGCTGATTGCTGTATTCTATCCCAGCTCTTCTCTTCTCCTCTTTGATTTTATTTTATTCTTTGTGTGTTGAATTCTTACTTTCAAGAATTTGCTTTGAGTTTCACGGGGAACACTGAAGATAATTTGCGGGACAAAATATATTGTTTTAACGGTAAACATCGGAACTTGATATTAACCACCTGAATTGTCTTCTTTTTTTTTACATTCATTAAAAGATTATATTTAAAAAAAAAAAATTAAGTGAGAATAATAGAGTGTAAACGACAATCGACAATCAAATATAAATAAGGATTTATGATTATGAATTTCGAAATTGAGCCTTCAACGAAAGTTGTGAAGTTTGCCACTACGAGCGATTGTGTAATTTTTTTTTACTTTTTTCATACTTCTACATTTATTAGTATTAATTTTAATTAATTTTTCACTCAAACAAAAAATATATATATATATATTCATGAGGGTTTTGAGGGTTTTAAAAATCTCAAAAACAATGTAACCTTTGTCTAAGCATAGAGAATTAATCACGAGCGTTTATATATTCTTTCATATTTTTTAATTTATACATTCATTATTATGAATTTTTATTTATTTTAAACTCCCTAAAATCACTACTCATGAGGGTTTGCAGGTGTTTAAAAATTCAAACTATTATATAGCCATCCTCAAAAGCGCAAGGGATGTATCACAAACATTTGCATATTTTTTTCGCATTTTTCACACTTGTAAACAAATTAATATGATTTTTTTTAATGTGCTTTGGTATTTTAAATTGCTTTGTATTTTAAATGTGCTTTGAAATTTTTTTAATCTCACATAAATACTATGGCCATTGTATTAAAGGAAAACTAATGAAAAATGGTTTGAAAACTTTGAGTTTTAACGATAATGACCAAATAAAGGGAAAAGTGAATAGTATCATGATTGACTTTTTAGTGTAAAAATATGGTTTTTCGTACTAGGTAGGGATGAGAATATACATTTAAGGATCACTCCCCTGGGCGATGTGGGATGTTACAATCCACCCCCCTTAAGGGCCCGACATCCTCGTCGGCACACTTCCGCCCAGGGATTGGCTCTGATACCATTTGCCACATCCCGGGCCCGTTCCACCACCGTAGCACGATATTGTCCGCTTTAGGCTTACCATTGCCTCACGGTTTTGTTTTTAGGAATTCACGAGCAACTTCCCAGTGGGTCACCCATCCTAAGATTGGTATCGCCCAAACTCGCTTAACTTCAAAGTTCCGATAGAATCCGAAGCCAATGAGTTCCTAAAAGACCTCGTGCTATAGGGAGGGGAGCATGTACATATAAGACACATCACCTCCTAACATCCCACATCGCCCAGGGGAGTGATTCTTAAATGTATATTCTCATCCCTACCTAGCACGAGGCTTTTTGAGAGCTCACTGGCTTCGGGTTTCGTAGGAACTCCGAAGTTAAGCGAGAAGGAGGCCAAAGCACTCCCAGGATGGGTGACCTACTAGGAAGTTGCTCGTGAGTTCCAAAAAAAAAAAAACCGTGAGGGAATGGTAAGCCCAAAGCGGACAATATCGTGTTACGGTGATAGAACAGGCCCGGGATGTGGTGGACCCGGGCTGGGATGTGACAAATGGTATCAGAGCCAATCCTTGGCCGGAAGTGTGCCAACAATGACGTCGGGCCCCTAAGATGGGTGGATTATAACATCCCACATTGCCCAGGGGAGTGATCCTTAAATATATATTCCTATCCCTACTTAGCACGAGGCCTTTTGAGAGCTCACTGGCTTCGTGTTCCGTAGGAACTCCGAAGTTAAGCAAGAAGGAGGCCAGAACACTCCCAGGATGGGTGACCCACTGGGAAGTTGCTCGTGAGTTCCCAAAAAACAAAAACCGTGAGGGAATGGTAAGCCCAAAGCGGACAATATCGTGCTACGGTGGTGGAACAGGCCCGGGATGTGGTGGACCTGGGTCGGGATGTGACAATGGGTGACCCACTGGGAAGTTGCTCGTGAGTTCCCAAAAACAAAACTGTGAGGGCATGATCGAGGCCCAAAGCGAACAATATCGTGCTACGGTGGTGGAGCGGGGCCAGGAAGTGGTATGCCCCAGGCCGGGATGTGACAAATGGTATCAAAGCCAATCCTTAGTCGGAAGTGTGCCGACGAGGACGTTGGGCTCCTAAGGGGGGTGGATTGTAACATCCGACATCACCCAGGGGAGTGATCCTTAAATGTATATTCTCATCCCTACCTAGCACGAGGCTTTTTGGGAGCTCATTGGCTTCGGGTTCCGTAGGAACTCCAAAGTTAAGCGAGAAGAAGGCCAAGCACTCCCAAGATGGGTGGCCTACTGGGAAGTTGCTCATGAGTTCCCAAAAACAAAATCGTGAGGGCGGGGTTTGGGCCCAAAGCGGACAATATCGTGCTACGGTGGTAGAGCGGGCTCGAGAAGTGGTCCACCCCGGGTCGGGATGTGACATTTTTAGTAGTTTAAAACTATCAAACTAACATTTTTCTTTATGGTTACCCGTGCGTAGACCCCGTTAAGAGCTTGTTATTAACTAGTGACCCGATTAGTTATCGTGTTGATCCGAAATGTGCTATTTTCGAGTGCTATTAACAGGTCGTGTAAAAAATTGTCTGTTCTAAAAAAGACTAGAAAATTGTAGTAAGAATTGTCTGGTCTAAAAAAGACTAGGAAATGGTAGAGGAAGATGAGGAGAAAAATTAGAAATGTCGAAGAAGAAGTCCAACTCTGGAGGTTGGACGAGAAGAAGAAAGAAAATAAGGAAGCAGGAAAGAACAAATGAAGAAGAAAAATAGCAGAAAAAAGAAAAGGAACTTATATGCCATCTCCAAGGGAGAGGGCGAAAGTCTAAAAGCCAAAAAAGTGGCATCATTTGCCCAAAAATTCATCTCCAACCGATGGTTGGACTATAATTTTATATGGCCTACTAGACCATTATTTGGCCAAATGTAACCTCCCTCTATAGTCTTAACCCATTTTTGGGGGCCCAGCTCCTTAGTTAAATAATTGATTCAAATTCAACGATTAAATTTAAAAACATTCAACGGTTAGGTTAATTAAATTAAGCAATAAATTTCAAATATTAATTTAGAAAACTAATAAATCATTGTGAGAGCTATATTTAGCCCATTCGGTTGAAATACTATTTATTTAAAAATAATTTTTTACGCTATTATAATTCTAAACGAAATTATATTAATATTTCAGTTAGAGATGGCCTTACAAGAGCAACAAGAAGTCCAGCGAATTACGAGTAGCAGACAAGCATAGGAGTTGGGGGTAAGGGGATGTAAAAGATTATTTTTTGGGCAGAAGGGTATGGATTAGGATAGTTGGATAACTGGGGTGGTCTAGATGGGCTATTGTAGGTACGTGTTAGCTGTAGGTTAAAAATCTCGGATGGCCCGAAGCCTACCTCAGCCGGGCCTGGACCCGTGTTCGGTTCACCGGCAACATAAAACACCTTGAGGTTTTATTTGTGTCAGAAAATACATATATAACATGGGTACATTGTTGTTGTAAAATTTAGTGCTAATCAACTACAATTTGTGCAAATTTCTCTTTCCGTAACATTGTGTCAAACAAAACGCTACAATAACAATGTACCCGTATCTAATAAGTCTCCACATAAATAGGTTTTAATATGTTTTTTTAGGCTGAGACGAAAGTTTGAGGTTTGAATAGCAATTTCCATTGTAATTTTAATTTTTTTAATTTTTATTATATAAAGATGGAAGTTGGACTTAGTAAACATCCTTTGACTCCATAATAGCCCAGCTAATCACCCCACAAATTGGTCCCATCCCATCATATATTCCCTAAATCTTCAGTGATTTACTATTTTAATCAATATTACTGTCATAAAAAGATACTGGTCGACAAGAGATCATGAGGTTAGGAAAAAACAAAAAAACGCTACAAAAAAAATATATATTTGTCCATTTCATTCTTAATTAATATATATTTGTGGACTTAAGCACCAAGCACCACTCCAGTAAAATTAAGCATTTCCAAAGTTGCTACTGATTAAAGTTCAAACACTCATTTAGTGTTATTTAGAGCCACATAATGTCTCAATCTGTTGTTTATTAGGTGTGAGGCATCAAATCATTTTTTCATTTAGTTTTTTTTTTTTAGTTTTTCTTTTCTTTTCAATAGTCACATAGTATTACGGTTTAGTGGTAATCATCTTCCCTTAAAAGTGTTTTCACTTGTAAATGAGAGGTCGTATGTTTGAATTTCGTGGATAGCAAGTTCAATACCAAGTTATTTCCTTCCACTTTGGTGTAAATATATCGTATTTTAAAGCATAACAATATTGTCTTCTATGAAATTTGAATCTGAACCTCCTTTAACAAAATAAAGATGAATAAATCATTAGGTAAAATTATTGTTAGCTTGAAATTTTCAGTTCTTTTGTACTAGGTGATATTAATCTAAACTACGCTAATCTACGAGAAAGAAAATATAAATTTGAGTGCGAAAGAGCTGGTATACGAGAAAGAAAATATGAATATTGTAAAAATGAATGTGTGGTGAAATGAATATTAGCTATAACTTAAGTCCTATTTGTGCTATACTTAATTAAGTATGTACATATAAAATTTTGATACCATGTGGTCCATTCAACTGCAAACACAAACACAAACACAAACACAAACAGTTAACTTTCTAATCGAATCATTATCGAATATAATAAGCCAAAAAAAAGGGTAATCAAGAAATGGTAAAGGATCTTTATTAAGTAGTGTTTGTCTTTGCACTTGTAGCACCGATGTAGGTAGCAAGTGCTTTTGCATTAAAATATTTAATTGATGCCATGCATAAAAAAGTGTGTGTTGGTTTTTTGTTTGGGAGAAAATCTTGTTGAGCAGAGCCTGTTTGTTGATTAGTTAACACTCCTAATAAGTTGCCTAAACTAACTTGAATAATTAATTAACTAAATAATTAACTTATGATCAATTAATTAATCGGTATGTTATCATATTATTTTGTGGTTTTATTTCATGAGGCTTATTGGATGCATATGGTCTTTCCCAGCATAAAATCGTATGCACATTTATCAAGAATGATTTTATTTTTCACTTGAAAATGATTAGAATGCACTTCACTAATGATATCATAAACGTTTTCTATTTCCTGGGCAGAGAGAATATGTAATCGGATATATGATTACATAAACATGGGTAGGAGGATACAAAACAAACAAATTGTCAAGCTTATAAATTGCAGTCGGATATTAAAAATTACAAACCATTGTGATTGACAACATAATGCATTTTCATTTTTTGTTATTGTTATTTACCTTGTGACAAACACTTGTTCGTTAAATTTGAACTCAAAATTGTACCATAAACATAAGTCGGATGCAAAACATGCTCTATCTTGTAAATATATAGTTGAATTAACTGCATTTTACTTCACAAAGTTTAGAAGTCATTTGAAGCACATATTTGAAAAACACATTGACCGTCAATTTTGCAAATAACCCGCAAATTTTATTTTGAAAAATACAGATAAATGGGAAAACCTCATAACAATTGGTTGGTTGTGGTCTTTCATAAGTGTATTGCACAACATGGTCTTAGGGCAAGATTCTAAAATGCGCTAAGTGCTAGTCAGGCGGCGGGTAAGAGTTTAGTGTCCATGTAATTTTTAAAATTTTAATTAAATTTATTATATACCATATAAATAGATGTCTTTTTATACTTATAAAAGTACATAATTTGTTGGAACCCAATTCGCGCACCGCCATGGATGATGGGGGTACAAATCCAAGTAAACTGTAAAATAGCAAACAACCATGAGCAAGCCTTCAATCGTCGAGGGTGTCAACCAAAGGATTTTCAATGGTCAAATTAGTAAGGAAGTATAAGACTCAAGTCGGCAAGAGAATTAGAGTGCGATGATTGTGCTACCAAAGACGAACCTTAGATGAGTGTATATATACCAATCAAGGGATAGACCTTTTTAGGATAGAATACCAGTCAGGAAAGAGACCTTTTTAGGATAGAATCCTTGTGCTAAGTCGGGAGAGTCCTAAAGGATATTTAGTAGTAGATTGCATCATCCTTAGTAGTGTGATTACTTGCGACGCACGCGAATTCCTAGATTGTAGGAACTTCAAGACATATAGAGGATGATGGCCATTCTCACCGAAGTCGTCAGACTTCTTCCACTGTTTCAGAACAGGATGATGGTGGCACTATTGCTCTGATAATCCTGCTCCACTCAGAAATATTAAGTCCATGACCGGACTTCTAATGCAACTATATTCCAATCCGCCTTACTCTGGCCTTGGAAAATCATGGTCCCACATAATTGTATGAGGATGCATAAATTGTAAAATAGAATGACGTGTAGATTATAAAGTATTAGAACATATTGAAAACATGGGGAACAAGCATATAATGAGTGTTCATCCAAGTATTCAACAAGTCTCTTACAATTTATTAAAAAAATAAAATGCAAAATGAAAGTTATTTAATTCCTGTCTAAGTAAGAATCTCGACCTAGGGGGTTCTAAGTAGGCTAGGTGGGAACCTAGGCAGGTCTAGGCATTCTTTCTTATTTTTCAAAAGCTTAGAGATTAATCAATGTGGTTGCCAGCTGCCTAGCGCCGGCTAGCACTAGGCGAGAGTTTTTAGAACAGTGCTTAAGGGTCGTGATCATTCATTTTGGTTGGATGCCCATGACTCAAGGTTTGTATTTATGACAATTATTGTAATTCGTAAGTATGTGAGTTTCTTTTTCCTTGATCAGGAGTTCTCACACGTGGTTTATCTATTGAAGGTTTTTTTAGACTATTTTCCGAATTACATGACGATTTCATGTATGGTCGTCGAATGTTAATTAATTAATTATTATTACTCAAGGCTTAATCGTAGCAATGGTGTTTGAATTTTCCCTATTTCATTTTAGTTTTTGAACTTACATATTAGTTTTTTAGTCATCAACTTTGACAAAATGTTGCACCATTAGTCATTTTCACTAGTTCTGTCTGTTCTTCCATTTAATCTAGAGCTATATCAAGAACTTTAACTTATAATTGAAAAAAGAAAAAACGGTGAGGAAATTGTAGTAATGGTCCCTCACTTTAACCTAATTGGAGCAATGGTCCCTCAACTAAAAATACATTGTTGATGCACAAAATCAGTGAAGACTTTGGTACAACAGAAAGTGTTAAGTTTGTGACCTTCACTAGATTGCTCCGGTCACTAGTATGGATAAGTATGTAAATGGATAGAGATAGGGAAGCAAACATAAGATGTACGTGGTTCACCCAGATTGGCTACGTCCATAGAGTAGAAGAGTTCTCATTAATTGTGAAGGGTTTACACAAGTACATAGGTTCAAGCTCTCCTTTAGTGAGTACAAGTGAATGATTTAATACAAATGACATTAGGAAATATTGTGAGAGAATGATCTCTATTTATAGAATAGAGTTTCTAGTTTCATTCTGACATTGACACGTGTCGTATTGTGATTGGCTTCTGATGTTAACACGTGTCACGCTATGATGGGCTTCTGATGTCGACATGTGTCGCACTGCGATTGGCCTCCTAGTTAGAGGGAAACTCTTCTGGGTCATTGGCGGTATAATGTTGACCGATGCTCAGTAGTTTCGGGATTGGTCAAGTATGGTACAAACAGTGCTCCCCTAAGTTCCCGAGTGAGGGAAGCTCATCGGTTGGGGACTTCCAAGATCCAAGCTATTAAGTAATCATGAAACTTCTAAGTATCGAAGTGTGGTATCATTTTCACTTGCCTTATTTGTCTCATATGTAAATGTGGCATCTTCTCTGGAAGTACTTTTTCTCCATCTAGGGGTGGTATCTTTAACCGATGAAGATGCACAAGGTAATGTATCAATTTCACTTGAAGCTTACTTGTAGTTTCAGGCTTGGTCAAGTGCGATAAAAACCCTATAGTAGGAGTTCCCCAAGTCGCCGAGCTAGGAGATTTGCCGAATGAGGTAACAGACAAGGTAAGCAATCAGACTTCCAAGCAAGCAACCTGGATCGGAGGTTCGACTTCGGCTTCTGGTTGATTGTTCTCATTCTCCTTGTGTCGTAAATAGCACCAAGGATAAGGAGAAGCAAATGGAGAAGAGATGATATAAGATGCTTTTACTTTTGAAGAAGTAACTTTCTACAAGCTTATTCTTGAACTGGGCTGGAGGGTTTTTTGGTTTCTTCCAGAGTATAAGGCCGACTCAAGAATTTGAGGGTCAAAACAAGTCCATCAAATCTAGAGTATGTTCGACCCTGATGATATGGGATTCTTTTGCTTTTGACAAAGTAGTGGACGTATCGGCACGTGTTCTGTTATGCTTGTCTCCACATGCTTCCTTGTATCCTTCTCACTTGCCTTATCTGCTCCTCAGGCAGATGTGGTATCTTCTCTGGAAGCATAAGATGTTGAAGATGAGTACTCGAGAGCAATGCCAGGTAAGTAATCAGGCAAGGGGTTCCAGGCAGTCAGTTCTTGACTGGAAGCTTGATTCTAAATGCTGACTGATTGCTTTCTTTCTCCTTGTCTTGTAGGTAAGAACAAGGTCAAAGGAAAAGACAGGGAAAAAGCAAGATATGGGATCCTCTTACTTTTAACCCTGATGATATGAGATACTCTTGCTCTGGTGTGGCTTGTTTGCAGAGGTATTATCGGGAGGAAAAGAAGCTGAGTATTTCAAGAGACTCTGCTGAGAGTGCCCTATTGGATGTGAAGAAAAGTTGAGAATTTTTTTTATTTGCAGGTTTGCCTGGCTGTGGAGGATGAAGGTCAACATATATAAGAGTCTCCCTAACAACAAGTAGTAGTGATATTCATTTACCCTTCTTGGTCACAGCAATGTAGTAGGAGCTGTAAGCTTCATGTGTTTTAACTTTGTTAGAACACTTTGAAAAAGTGGTCTGTGGTATCTGGAAAGCTGATGTTGTGTGAAGATTACAGATAAGCTTTATCCAAGGAAATTTGGCTCTCGAAGTTCAAAGAGCGGTGCCTCTTTGGTTTTCAAACAAGCAATCCTGTTGGGGATCTAGCTCTCGAGATTCAGAGAATTGTGCCTCTTCGATTTTTGAGAAAGTAATCTTATTGGGAGTTTGGCTTTCGAGATTCGGAGAGCAATGTCTCTTCGATTTTTGAGAAAGTAATCATGTTAGGAGTCTGGCTCTCGAGATTCCGAGGGCGGTGCCTCTTCGATTTTTAAGCATGTAATCCTGTTGGGAGTCTAGCTCTTGAGATTCGAAGAGCGGTGCCTCTTCGATTTTTGAGAAAGCAATCCTGTTGGGAGTCTGACTCTTAAGATTCGGAGAGCAGTGTCTCTTTAATTTTTAAGAAAGTAATCCTATTGGGAGTCTGGCTCTCGAAATTCGGAGGGTGGTGCCTCTTCAATTTTTTAGCAAGCAATCATGTTATGAGTGTTTTCTCGAATGTGAGTAAAGGTTGGGCATTTTTGCTAGTCTGCCTTGCCACGGAGGACGGAGGTTGACACACATTGGGACTTTCTAGTTATCAAGTAGTGGTGCTGTTCCTTTACCCTTGTGGGTAATAATCGGGTAGCTAGACCTTCAAAATTTATGTGTCTAAACTTTGTCAGAGATCTTTGGCAAAGTTATCTGTGGTACCCGAGGAGCTGATGTTGCGTGTGGAAAGTGGTGCCTCTTCGGAATCCGGAGAGTTGTGCATCTTCGATTGTTAAACCAACAACTATGTTGCCCTTTCTTTTATAAGGGCACCAATTGTGTGCAAGAAGTACATTTAGAGAGTTATTGCTTGTAGGAATTTTCCCTTTACTTCAGAGATTTATTGCACCTCATTTCTCCTTCATCATTTCTGAGAATGTCTGGCCCATCCGACCGTCGTTTTGACTTGAACTTTGGTGAAGAGGCAACCATGTCTTCTTAAGACAACATATGGTGCTTTACCGTTAGGGACTCTGTGATGAAAAATGATATGACCGCTGCGGTGGTGGCCAGGAACCTTCTCACTCCCAAAGATAACATATTACTTTCCAAACGGTCTGATGAGTTGGCTGTTAAGGATTCTCTAGCTCTCAGTGTTCAGTGTGCAGGTTCTATGTCTAATATAGCCCAACGCCTATTTGCTCGAACCCGCCAAGTTGAATCATTGGCGGCCGAAGTGATAAGTTTCAAACATAAGATCAGAGGGCTCAAACATGAGAATAAACAGTTGCACAGGCTCACACATGACTATGCTACAAACATGAAGATGAAGCTTGACCAGTTGCAAGAATCTGATGGTCAGATTTTGCTTGATCATCAGAGGTTTGTGGGTTTGTTCCAAAGGCATTTATTGCCTTCGTCTTCTAGGGCTGTAACGCGTAATGAAGCTCCGAATGATCAACCTTCGGTACCTCCTCCTTCTGGGGTTCTGCCCAGTACTAAGGCTCCGAATGATCACCCTCCAGTACTTACTCGTTCTAGGGCTTTGCCGACTGCTGAGACTTCTCATGAGCAACCTTTATGAAGGCTCTCTCTTGTTTGTTTATTTTGATTCATGTATATGTACATATTTGTAACTTATCGGAGATATCAATAAACAAGTTTTGCTTCATTTCAACGTATTGTGTTGAATACACCAAGACCTTCTTCACTAAGTTCTTTGAATTTTTTCTTTTGTTGAAGCTTGTATGTTGAACCTTTGAGAGTGAAGCATATATGTTGACGTAATGCTCCCTTAATTTCCCAAGTGAGGAAAACTTCTCGGTTGGAGACTTGAAAAATCCAAGTCACTGAGTGGTCATGAGACTTCTGAGTATCAAGGTGCAGTAGCATATGGTAGGTTTCCCCCAAGTCTCAAGTCAAGGGAGTTGACGAATGAGGCATTTCCTTTCTAAGTGGTAGCCCAAAACTCCTCCTTCATATATATTTGTTATGAAAGTTGTTAGGCCCAAATAAAAAGAGGCCTAGGCAATTTTTTTTTTTTCGAATTTTTGAATTTCCGAAAAAAAAATATATATATATATATATTTTAAGCTTTGTAAGTGAAGCTTTGGTGTTGAAGCTTTGTAGGTGAAGCTTTAAGGTTGAAGCTTTGTTGGGCACTATGAATTGATTTTGCTTCACACTATCTTGATCAAGATAGTGTGAAGCTTTTGTAGGCGAAGCTTTTGTGTTGAAGCTTTGTAGGTGAAGCTTTTGTGGGTCAAACTTTTATGGGTGAAGCTTTTGTGGGTGAAGCTTTTGTGGGTGAAGCTTTTGTAGGTCAAGCTTTTGTAGGTCAAGCTTTTGTGGGTGAAGCTTTTATGGGTGAAGCTTTTGTGTTGAAGCTTTTGTAGGTGAAGCTTTGGAGTTTAAGCTTTGTAGGTGAAGCTTTGAAGCTTTGAAGTTGAAGCTTTTGTTGGTACCATGAATTGATTTTGCTTCACATTATCTTGATCAAGATAGTGTGAAGCTTTTGAGAATTTGTAGTTGTCTTCCATTGATGAAGCTTTTGTGGGTGAAGCTTTTATGTTGAGGCTTTGGAGTTGTCCTCCATTGATGAATCTTTTGTTGGCACTATAAATTGGTTTTGCTTCAAACTATCTTGATCAAGAGTGTGTGAAGCTTTCTACGAGTTGTAGTGTTTGCATTGTTATAGAGGGGAAATGTTTGAAGTAGATGCAAGAAGGCTGAATAGCTTGATCTTCGTATGCCATGCACTGAAGTTGTTGTTGGCTTGCAATAAGACTTTGTTGGTGACTATAACTCTTGTTGGGCATAAGTGCTCCCCTAGTTGAGTTGTCAAGCTTGAGGGTTTTTTATTATTTGTGAATGCTAAGAGTTCATATGTACAAGTTGTACCACTCGTCTTCTGGTAGGTGGAATGAATGGTGAGTTGCTTTCATCACTTGGTTGGTGGTACGAAGGTGAGTTTCTTCATCACCTTTCATCATATTTCATCACCTGGTTGGTGACACGAGGATGAGTTCCTTCTTCCCCTGGTTGGTGGCATGAATGGCAAGTTGCCAAATGATATTAGAGTACGGGTTGTACATTTCATCACCTGGTTGGTGGCATGAAGATGAGTTCCTTTTTCACCTGGTTGGTGGCATGAGTGGCAAGTTGCCAAATGATATTAGAGTACGGGTTATACATTTCATCACCTGGTTGGTGGCATGAATGGCAAGTTGACAAATGATATTAGAGTACAGGTTGTACTTTTCATTACCTGGTTGGTGGCATGAAGGAGAGTACGGGTTGTAAATTTCATCACCTGGTTGGTGGCATGAAGATGAGTTCCTTCTTCACCTGGTTGGTGGCATGAGTGGCAAGTTGCCAAATGATATTAGGGTACGGGTTGTACATTTCATCACCTAGTTGGTGGCATGAAGGAGAGTACGGGTTGTACATTTCATCACCTGGTTGGTGGCATGAAGATGAGTTCATTCTTCACCTGGTTGGTGGCATGAGTGGCAAGTTGCCAAATGATATTAGAGTACGGGTTATACATTTCATCACCTGGTTGGTGGCATGAAAGAGAGTACGGGTTGTACATTTCATCACCTGGTTGGTGGCATAAAGATGAGTTACTTCTTCACATTTCATCACCTGGTTGGTGAGAATAAGGGCAAGGTGTCTAAGCACATTGTAGCAAGTGTCGAATGACACAAAGTATGTTAAACCCTTTCAAAGCACAATTGGCTTATGTATAAATGTGTTGGAATGTATGATTGAACGAATATACTGTGAAGCTGTTCGTTTATTTATATAGTCTTGTTGACATATACTTAGACTTTGCTTCATATTGGAAGCATTCATGTTGAAGCTTTGAACTCGAATGTTTCATTGCTAGGAATGTAAGAGGATTAGGACCGAGTTGTCTAAATCACCTCTTTATTGAATTCATGCCAAATAGTCTTTGTTACATAGGATGTCGAACGGCTGAAGCTTAACACTTGTATAATGTGAGTTTACTTGTAATAGTACTTCAAGTGATCAGCGTTCCATGGATGGCCAAGGGTCTTGCCATCGGAGCTTCTAAGCTTGTAGGAGCCAGGGCGACTGATGCCAACAACTTCAAACGGTCCATCCCAGTTTGGACTAAGTGTTCCTTCACTCGGGACTCTGTCGCAGAGTAATCTTTTCTTCATTACCCAGTCCCCCACTTTGAAAGAACGAGGTTTGACCCTTGAGTCATAGTAGTTGGAGATGCACTACTTGTAGGCGACATTCCTCAAATGAGCCTGGTTTCTGTGTTCCTCGACTAGATCTAAGTTGAGGGTAAGTTGTTTGTCATTTTCGCTTTGCACGTAGTTTTGGACTCGGAACGTTGCTTGCTCAAGCTCAACTGGGACAACTACCTCTATACCAAATGCAAGTAAGATGAGGTTTCTCCTGTTGATGTCCGATACGAAATGCGGTATGACCAAAGAACTTGGGGTACAAATTCTGGCCAACAACCTTTAGCCTTGTCCAAGCTGGTTTTCAAAGTTCGCTTGATTATTTTGTTGATAGCTTCAACTTGTCCATTAGACCGGGGATGAGCTGGGGAGGCAAAACATAAGTTGATGTTGAACTTAGAGCAGAACATCCTAAACTTATTATTGTTGAACTGTCGCCCGTTGTCAGTGACTATCGCATTGGGAATGCCGAATCTGCAAAGGATATTCTTCCATACGAAGTCTTCTATTTTTACCTCAGTAATAGTTGCCAAGGGTTCTACTTTGGCCCACTTTGTGAAGTAGTCAACTGCAATGATTGCATAGCGAACTTTGCCCTTTCCTACAGGCATTGGGCCGATCAAATCAAGTCCCCATTAGGTGAAGGGTCAAGGGATGATCATAGGAGTGAGCGGCTCGGGAGGGGAGTGAGGAATAATTGTGTAGCGTTGACACTTATCACATGAGTGGGATATTCTGATGGCATTTTGGTGGAGTGTTGGCTAGTAATATCCTTGGCAAAAAGCCTTGTGTGCTAGGGATTGAGATCCAGCATGATCTTTGCAGACTCCTTCATGTATTTCCCGAATGACAGTTTCCGCCTCTGCGGGCGTAAGGCATCTTAGGTATGGTAGGTTAAAACCCCGCTTGTAGAGTTGGTCATTAATGATCAAGTAACGGGTAGCCTTGTATTGAATTTGCTTAGCTTGGACTTTATCATTTGGAAGGGTGCCATGAGTAAGGAATCTATAAATTGGGGTAATCCAACTATCCCCCTGTTGTAAGTTGCACACTTCCGCAGCCATGATGCTTGGTGCTGCCAACAATTCAACCTGAATTTTTCTCCCAATCTTGTCTTCCATCGCTGAGGCGAGGCAAGCCAAAGCATCTGCATGACTGTTTGTCGCTCGAGGAATTTGGGTGATCTGGTAGTGGAAGTGCTTGAGCAACAATTGTGTTTGTGCCAGATATGCTGCCATGGAGCTATCCTTAGCGTCAACGTTGTTGGTGACCTGGTTAACCACCAATTGGGAGTCACTGAAGATATCAATTCGTATAACCCCAAGGTATTTGGCCAAACGTAAGCCTGCTATGAGGCCTTCATATTCGGCCTCATTGTTCGATGCCTTAAATTTGAAACGAATAGCATACTTCATTGCCACTTTGTCAGGGGTCGTACGGACTAGTCCTGCTCCACAACCTTGTTGGTTGGACGATTCATCAACATATAGGCTTCATGCTGGGGCTGTTGGTTCTGTTTTCTGAGTTTCCAAGGGTAATGAAATCACTTCTTTAGGCGTAGAAACAATATCAATAGGATATGTGAAGTTGGCGATGAAGTATGCCATTGCTTGGCCCTTCTCAGCTGGCTTTGGTTGGAATGAGATGTCAAACTCACCCAATGCTATCGCCCATTTGATCATTCACCTAGAAGTGTCAGGACTTTGGAGTATCTGTCGAAGAGGATGATTGGTAAGCACGATGATGGAGTGTGCTTGGAAGTAAGGGCGAAGTTTTCGAGCAGACATGACCAATGCTAAAGCCAATTTCTCAATGTTGGAGTATCGTGTCTCCGCATCTTGTAAGGCCTTACTAGCGTAGTAGACATGCCGTTCGACATTACTATCATTTCGAATGAGAACAAAACTTACTGCTGAAGCCAATACCGACAGATAGATAATGAGAGTGTCACCAACCTCAGGTTTGGAGAGCCGAGGGGCTTTACTTATGTAGTCTTTGAGGTTCTTAAATGCCTCAGCACATTCATCAGTCCATGTAATGTACTTCTTACTTCCCTTAAGTGATTTGAAGAAAGGAGCACATCTGTCTGTGGCTTTAGAAATGAACCTAGTTAAGGCTGCCACCTTGCCAGTAAGGCTTTGGATGTCTTTTGAAGTTATTGGTTCCTTCATGTCGAGGATTGCTTTGATCTTCTTGGGATTAGCCTCAATGCCTCGTTGGCTTATCACGAAGCCTAAGAATTTGCCAGAGCCTACGCCAAAAGCACATTTGTTGGGGTTCAACCTCATTCGATACCTCTTCAAAATGGTGAAAGTTTCAGATAAGTTGGTGATGTGTTGGTCAGCATGTTTTCTCTTGACTAGCATATCATCAACGTAAACTTCCATGCTCTTCCCAATCTGTTCGGTAAACATTGAATTGACCAGTCTCTGATAAGTCGCTTCTGCATTCTTTAGGCCGAAAGGCATGACTTTATAGCAATATAGTCCCCTGTCAGTAATGAAGGCTGTGTGTTCTTAGTCTGGAGGGTTCATAAGGATTTGGTTGTATCCTGAGTAAGCATCATAAAGCTCAGGAGTTCACACTCTGCTATAGAGTCTATAAGTCTATCTATGAGAGGAAGAGGAAAGCTATCATTCGAGCATCTTTTGTTTAAGTTGGTGTAATCGACACACATACTCCACAAGACCTTTTGGATCAAGAGACTTTCTTTGGTCGGATTCTTCTTAACAAGGACAACATTTTCTACCCATGTTGGATAATTGACTTCGCGGACGAAGCCTATGCCTTTGAGTTTTTCAACTTCTGCCTTCATTGCCTCGTACCATTCAACGTCATATGATGTTCGCTTCTGTCTCACTGGCTTGGTCTTGGGGTCAATACTTAAGCGATGACAGATGATATCGAGAGAAATGATTGGCATGTCCTCGTATGACCAGGCGAAGACCTCAGTGTTCTCTTGCAAAAAAGAGATCAATGCCAACCGAATGGGTCGTAACAAGGTGGTGCCAATCTTCACCATGCGATCTGGATAATCTTTTGAGATAGAGACCTTCTCCAACTCTTCAGCGGGTTGTGCTTGCTGGGTGAAAGAGTCATCTCGAGGATCGTCAGGTTGATTGTTGCCAGCGTGAAGATCCAAGTTGGCTTCGTCTGGGCTGGTCTTTATGACTTGGTCATGTATAGAAGGGGTTTCCTTGGGCACAGGCAAGTGTTGTTGCTTGACCGAAGTGTTGTAACATGATCGTGCATTAAGTTAATCTCCTATGATGTAACCATTGCCATAGGGGGTTAGAAATTTCATCAACAACACATGTGTGGATACCATGGCCTTGAGATCATTGATGCCTGTGCGTCCCAAGATGACATAGTATGCCTTTAGGCAATCAACCACCAGAAAGTTAGTGGTAATGGTAGCTGTGTAAGGGCATGTACCAATGGTGAAAGGTAAGTGTATGCTCCCCAAAGGTTGCACGATATCACCGAAGAAGCTTATCAGAGGGGAAATCGAGCGATCGAGCAAGTGTTTAGCTACATTAAGTGCCCTGAAAGCTTCGGTAAACATGATATTGACCGAAACCCCCGTGTCTACCAGGATTCATCGTACTTCAAAGTTGGCTATGTGAGCTTTCACGATCAGTGGGTCGTTGTGAGGGTAGATGATACCTCTTTCTTCCTTAGGGTATAAACATATTAGATCCAGTTAGGTTTTTGATGTTTGCCTCCCCTGATGTCTTCCACGTGAAACACTTGGTGGCCAGACCTTAAAGCTCGTTCACTATTTTTTATGGCATTGTTGGAAGATTTAGATATGAGTGTGCCACCACTTATGGAATATATCACATTCACCTGGCATTGGTTACGGTTACCCCTTGGAGGGTGAAAAAGGAATTGATCAATTTTTCCTTCACGTGCCAAAGCTTCAATATGATCACGAAGGGTGATACAATTCTCGCCATCATGGCCGTTATACTCATGGTAGCAGCAAAACGTGCTCTTGTTCTTCGTGGACTTGTAATCCGGGTGCCTCGGCTTTGGCTTTGGTATCAGGTGTGCTATGTTGGGGTAAATGGCCACGCATGTGGCGTTCAAAGGTGTGTATGCCTTATACCTCGGGGTAGGGGTTGTCCTGACACGTGTTTGACCTACTGTGTTGACTACCTAGGGTCGGGGATTATCATGGTGATACCCTTGGTTATCGCGGTAGTGTCCCTAACGCATTTTACTAAAATGAGACTGGTGATGATGGAAATCTTTCCTTTTGCCCTGAGATTGATATGTCTGTTGACTTGGCAAAGTATTAAGTAAGGTAGGGGGAGGCACCGCTGCCGTTTGGAAGGTCGAGGTCTTCTCATTTGGTTGGATCTGGCTTCCACTCCCTACTTGCTGATAAGGGGTGGCTGTGGGGGGTTTCCCTTGATATGTCTTTGCCTCGGCGGAGGCATGGTTGTAAGCCTGTGCCATCACCTCAGAGTAAGTCTTCCAAGTGTTGGCATTGATCATGTACTTGAAGAAACAATCACGTAGGCTTGCCGTGAAGGCCTTGAGGGCAGTCTTGTCATCTGCCTCAGCGCAGAGAGAATACTCATGGCTGAAGCGACCGGTATACTCTCGTAGTGACTCGTTCGGTTTCTGGCGAATAGTGTATAAGTCATCTGCAGAATGCAAGCGATCGGTCTGGAAAATGTGTTGAGAAACAAACAGTTTCCTCAATTCCTCAAATGAGTCTATCGTCTCAGGTGGAAGACGACAATGCCAATTTAGAGCTCCACCAGAGAGGGTGGAGGGGAAGAGAAGACATCGCTCTTCGTCGGTGTGCATCCGGTATGCATGGTGGACTCAAAGAGGTTAAGGTGTTAAATCGGGTCCTCCTTTCCAGTATAGAGTTGCAAGCCAAGCTTCGGCTTTGTCTTTGCTTGGATGGAGGTGTCGAGGATGCTCCTTGTAAGAGGGCCAGGCCTAGGTTGGTTCCAATCAGGTATCTCAGCTTGTCGTTCGACCTTCAACTTATTTACTTCCTTAAGAAGCGGTAGGACAAAAGGGTCCTGAGTAGAGTCATGTACCACTGGAGCTTTCTTTCGTAAATCTCCATCTCCTCTTGGAAGTAGGAAGGTTTGATCAAGAGCATGTGATTTTTCCCTGGACTCGCCGTACTGACTTTCAAGGTATGTCTGTCGAAACATCTATGAGTCCCCTATACCTTCGTGTTTCTCTAGGACTTGTTGCCCTTTCCCCAAATTGGTAGCCGGCTTGGGACGTGGGAGGGGACCGAGTCTTTCAGAAACCCTTGGGTCATTGATCTTCGAGTTTATGTGGAGAGGATTCTCTTGACGTTGCTTTAAGAAGTCTCGATAGTCACAATAAACGGCTTTCTATCCTTCCAACCTTTCTGCAAGGAGGTGTCTTCCTCCACTTCTCTTGCTTCGGGTCGAAGCAGCTGGGTTGAGAGAAGTCTCATGTTGATCAATGTTTTGATGATAAGCTCGCTCCTCATTGATGTGAAAATTACTTAACACACAAATTAAACCCTATTGATGACAATTGTAGCAAAGATGTAAGTAGGGATCGTTCTAAACCGGGGATTAACTAGGGCTACTAATCTACTCAAATTAAACTCTAAAACACTAAATTAGACTTAAAAACACAAGAATAGACTCTATAGACTCTAAACTGACGTAAAACACTCAAATATGCAAAACTAAATGAAATTGACTCAATTCTAGACATAACAAGTGATTTGTACGAAATTAAAACTTACTTTGACTCAAAAGATTAAAAGAAAACAGATTGTTACTTAACTAACTCAGAATATACTTAAAAGACTCAAAACAGCACAATACTAACAATTAAACTCAAAACAGATTCTAGGGATTAAATTGGACGAATTTAAGACTAAACTAAGACCCAAACAATGTTTATGGACCAATTCTAACCTATATTGGCTCAAAACACTCTAAAGAACCTAATTAGGACAGATTCTGTCCTAATAACACAAAACAGAAAAGGGGGTTTGATTTCTGACGAAATTGAATTAAAACTAAACAAATTGCAAATCAAAGTAAACTAAAACGAAATTGAGATGAATTCAAGGGTGAAAAGCTAGTTAAAGGATCCTTCTCCACACATGAACATATGCAACATAAATCAATTTCCAGTATTGTTTCTTTAAACCATGAACGACAATGCCCCAAATTAATCATGAATGCACAAATTAACTCTCAGATTTCCCTAAATTCATTGAATTAGATGAATGCATGCAACAACCCAAATTATTCTTCTCAAGTTCCCTATATGAACAACATGATAGAGATACATTCAAAGATCATTAAATTTCATGGAAATCATAAGCATTGACAAGGCAATTATAACTATGAACTGCATGATACTTTTGCCAAGAATCTACTTAACACGATTGTGACTAACAATCTCCACTACTTGTAATTATAAGTTCCTAACGATTAGGTGAAAGTTCCTTATAATTTAGCATCAGATTCAAGCATGCAAATTAAGTAGGCCTCCTTAATCAACACACAAGAATAAGTTATCAATCAAATAGATAAGTAAATCGCATTCATTTTTTACAAAACAATAACTGAAAGGAATCAATTCATATTAACATATGTCCATGGCTTCGAATTCACCACTAACTAATAAGAATTTAGTTCCACATGTTCATAGCAATTGAAAAGCAAATTGAAATAAACATCGAAACTGAAACGAGGGAAGAAAGAACTCTTAAAACTCCCAATGATGCATATGGCTTGCGCACAACGCCCTCATTCATCAATGGAATGCACGGCAAGGCTCTCATTCTTCTCCAAAAGGTGCGGCAGAGATGTATCTTGATGTAGAATGGTGTTTTGTGATGTAGAATGGTGGTTAGGGTTGCGGCAAAGGTGTTTCTGAGTGGTATGAAGGGTGGTGACAAATTTGTGCTGAAAATATGTATATATAGGCTTAACAAAACCCTAGGGTAAATCAGATTAGGGTTAGAAATCAGCACACTAGGAGAATTAGGGCCCTAGGGTTCGGCACAAGGATTTAAATCCACTAAGGAAAAGGTCTAGCCCAATTAATTTCAGAAAAGGCTTTGTATAACCCAAATCCATAAGGAATAAGGCCTAATAGATCAGAATCCACAAAGGAAAATGGATAGAGGGTGTGGCACACATTGGAGGGAAAAGGGAATAGCTTGCAAGGCAAGGCAAAAGCCTTCTATAAGGGAAATAGGCGCCATTTTTTTAGGGTTTCTAGAAACAATGTGTTTTGTGGCTGATTTGGGACTTCTAGAGGAGAAATCTTCTAGAAATAGGTTCTAGAAATATATATTTAGGTCCCCTTGCAGCTAGGATTAAGACATGATAAGATTAGGATAGGATAAGATAAGATAAGGTTGGTTTGGATAAGATAAGGTTGGATAAGGTTGTGGATAATGTTTCCTCTTTTGAGCTTATTCTTTATCTTCTTTGTCTTGAATTTAATTTCTTCATCTTCTTATCAGATTCCTAGCCTTTTGAACTCCAAATTCGTCCATCCATCTTGGCCCATACATGTGCTATCCATTTAGTGCCCAAAACTGCTCCAAAATGCTCCAAAATGCACTTTCTTGCCAACTTTGTCATTTGGACCTACAAACACACGAAAATAGCTTAAAACACTATAATAACCACAAACTAACTATAAAAGTGCAAGAAAACAAGCTAACTAAGTCGCATAAATATGCTCCTATCACTCATCAGGGATACCCATGTCGAAGGAAGGTGACTTTCCTTGTTGGGAGGCATCCAAATGATGGTTGATGTCCACAGGGGAAACGAGTTCACGTGTTTGAGTACGCCTAGTTTCGTGGAGCATCTCAAAGAGCTTCTCATGCTGCTCCTAGAGGACCTCATTCTTCATTGCTATCTTGTTGTTTTGAGATTCTAACTCATCGACTTTAGCTTGAAGAGAAACCCTGTTTCCTTCATTCTTTCGTTGCTTCGCACTAGGTACATTAAGGGTGTCATTATGTGTGCTGTGGCTTCCTTCCCTCCTCATGTTGGAGAAGGATGCCTAGTAAAAAAAGAGTGTACGAATGGTGGAAACCAGCTTAACAAAGCTGAAGAGAGTGAGAATAAGTGTTGTTCCCACAAACGGCGCCAAATGTTGATGCACAAAATCAGTGAGGACTTTGGTACAACAGAAAGTGTTAAGTTTGTGACCTTCACTAGATTGCTCCGGTCACTAGTATGGATAAGTATGTAAATGGATAGAGATAAGGAAGCAAACATAAGATGTACGTGGTTCACCCAGATTGGCTACGTCCACGGATTAGAGGAGTTCTCATTAATTGTGAAGGGTTTACACAAGTACATAGGTTCAAGCTCTCCTTTAGTGAGTACAAGTGAATGATTTAGTACAAATGACATTAGGAAATATTGTAAGAGAATGATCTTTATTTATAGAAGAAATCATTCTCTTATTGTTCCTCATGCTGTGAGGACCTCATTCTTCATTGCTATCTTGTTGTTTTGAGATTCTAACTCATCGACTTTAGCTTGAAGAGAAACCCTATTTCCTTTATTCTTTCGTTGCTTCGCACTAGGTGCAATAAGGGTGTCATTATGTGTGATGTGGCTTCCTTCCCTTCTCATGTTGGAGAAGGATATTTGGTAAAAAAAGAGTGTACGAATGGTGGAAACCAGCTTAACAAAGCTGAAGAGAGTGAGAATAAGTGTTGTTCCCACAAACGGCGCCAAATGTTGATGCACAAAATCAGTGAGGACTTTGGTACAACAGAAAGTGTTAAGTTTGTGACCTTCACTAGATTGCTCCGGTCACTAGTATGGATAAGTATGTAAATGGATAGAGATAGGGAAGCAAACACAAGATGTACGTGGTTCACCCAGATTGGCTACGTCCACGGAGTAGAGGAGTTCTCATTAATTGTGAAGGGTTTACACAAGTACATAGGTTCAAGCTCTCCTTTAGTGAGTACAAGTGAATGATTTAGTACAAATGACATTGGGAAATATTGTAAGAGAATGATCTTTATTTATAGAAGAGATCATTCTCTTGTTGTTCCTCATGCTGCTCCTGGAGAACCTCATTCTTCATTGCTATCTTGTTGTTTTGAGATTCTAACTCATCGACTTTAGCTTGAAAAGAAACCCTATTTCCTTCATTCTTTCGTTGTTTCGCACTAGGTGCAATAAGGGTGTCATTATGTGTGTTGTGGCTTCCTTCCCTCCTCATGTTGGAGAGGGATGCCTGGTCAAAAGAGCGTGTACGAATGGTGGAAACCAGCTTAACAAAGCTAAAGAGAGTGAGAATAAGTGTTGTTCCCACAAACGGCGTCAAATGTTGATGCACAAAATCAGTGAGGACTTTGGTACAACAGAAAGTGTTAAGTTTGTGACCTTCACTAGATTGCTTCGGTCACTAGTATGGATAAGTATGTAAATGGATAGAGATAGGGAAGCAAACACAAGATGTACGTGGTTCATCCAGATTGGCTACATCCATGGAGTAGATGAGTTCTCATTAATTGTGAAGGGTTTACACAAGTACATAGGTTCAAGCTCTCCTTTAGTGAGTACAAGTGAATGATTTAGTACAAATGACATTAGAAAATATTGTAAGAGAATGATCTCTATTTATAGAAGAGAGTTTCTAGTTTCATTCTTACATTGACACGTGTCGTGTTGTGATTGGCTTCTGATGTTGACACGTGTCGCACTATAATTGGCTTCTGATGTCGACATGTGTCGCGCTGTGATTGGCCTCCTGGTTGGAGGGAAACTCTTCTGGGTCATTGACGGTATAACGTTGACAGGTGCTCAGTAGTTTCGGGATTGGTCAAGTATGGTACAAACATACATGATCAATGGTCCCTTAACTCCTCAAATGTGCAGTTATGATTAGTTTCGTCAACTCCGTTAGCACTTCAGTCAAAATGAGTTGTGTTGGAAGAATCATTGTTACAATTGGGTTAAAGTTAAGGGACCATTACTCTAATTGAGTTAAAGTTGAGGGACCATTTCTCCAATTGGATTAAAGTTGAGGGACAATTTCTACCATTTTTTCATTTAGTTTCCATATTTGTCCCTTAATTCTGACCTCACGTGCATGGCACGTGACTTATTTTGATGGAAGTTTTAACAAAGTTGACGAAAATGACTATAGCTATATAGGAAATTCATAAGGATTCTCACGAAATACAATTCAATTAAATTTAACTTAGTTGTTTTCTACTTCTTTATTCTTTCAGCACTTGAAATTATCTAACCATAGATAATTTAAACGCATTGATAGAATTCATTTATTAAATTATTGAAGAAAGTTGGGATTCCACCATAAAACCATTTGGAAATATGGGGAATTTTCCACCATAAGCCCATGCAATGTCCCTCCTCCCATAAATATGGAATTCATTCTCAACACGTCCCGTCACGTGTGACGAATTTTCAAGCATAACATGTGAACAACACAACGGAGTGGTGTGGAGCAAGTGTGGCCCTTTTGCTTCACACGCGGGACAACCTGCTCAAGTACCATGACAGAAGTTGGGATTCCACCATCAAACCAATTGATAATATGGGAAGCAGCCCAGCATACTTATAAGCCCATACAAGGTCTCTCCTCCCATCAATGTGGGATCATTCTTAGCAATTATGTAAACCATATACGTACATTTACGAAGCATTCGATTTTCAATTTAAATGAAAGCGAAAAGAATTGTATCATGACACGCCCAGACTGGAATCAAGGCATGCTAGCCATCACATGAAGGTGACGTAACCAAAAGTACAAGGGATGTAAGAAAAATGTGAATAAATTAAAATCGAAACTAGAACTTAATTAACTAATAAGGTGAGTGCGCAGTAGTGGTTACAACCCAAAAACTACAAATATTCAGAGCATAGATAACATGAGGGTAAAGCAGTCGAACGAGAAAAGTACTTATTACACAACTAGAGATAAGTTCCTACGTTAAAATGGAGATATGTCAGAATCGCCAGGTAATCCTCGAATGCCACAGAGTAGGTCAACTATCTAGAACCTGAAGGGGCGAAAGACAAAAGGATGAGCGGGCACAAAAGTAAGAATTTAATAAAACCATTTGTTTTATGAACATATTAACCTCTCGCTGTAAAACAAGTATAGTTTCCAGAAAATCATATTACGTATAAGTATGAAATCAAATGCATGCCAACAATAAATTCAGAAATATGCCACAGCGGAATATCTCAACGACAATATGAATATAATCATGTGCTCAACAAGCTATACTACCACGCAAGTCGGAGTCACCTATTGTGACCTGTACGACTTCACCTATTGCTCATCCATTTATGCTAACACACGAGTCGGAGTCATCTAATGCAAACTGTACGACAGGGCTATGTGTAATTATATACGCTCTAGTGCTACAATCACATGAAGGCTAGCGCTATTCATTGTCACATACGAGTCGGAATTGCCTATTGCAATTTGTACGACAGGGCTAGCACCTACTTGGATCCAAGGTGAACGTGCGGTGCTGATGTGAACGACATGTGAAAGACTAGCCTGGCCTAGGCTGAGCACTATCACCTAGGTGTAGCAATGATGAGCCACTATATGAATATGAGCATGCCACAACGCAATCATTCCAAACAACACCATAAACTTACCTGAATTTACCTGTGCGTCCCATAGAATTACTTTAGCAGTTCACAACACTATAATATTGATGAGCAGGTAAAATGCATATGAATATGCCATGACAATATAAATCTCAGCCACATAACAGCATTTTTAAAATTAAGTAAATCGCGGCGTAATAGTCATAAACCAATTTAAAAACATTTGTGGAAACTATACAATATATATATACATATACATACATATATATATACATATACATACATATATATATATACATATACATACATATATATATACATACATATATATATATATACATATACATACATATATATATATATATAAACAAATGCCCATTGACTGGTATGTCGTATGATTGTAAACACCTTGCCTCGCTTGTCCACGTACGTCCTTAGGGTAAGTCTCCCCTATATGTGAAACAACTAATAAAAATTACCTAACTAACACATATACGACAAACTAGGAAAAACTCCCCATAGTTTGCTTAAACAGAAGGTTTGAATATACGAAAGTGTTCTAATCAAAGTCACGAACCCGTACGTGTCAACCATTCGTCAACCGGAGAGCCCTCACTCACCATCCAACCCACAACCATACACTTGGCCACGCGCAGGCAGAGACTGACGGAGGCCTTAACGGCCGTTAAGAATATTCCTTTAAATGTTAAGGTCATTACCTAATGCCGTCATGATATTCCGTCAGAGTTGACGGAATATTTCGTTGTCTTCTTTGGTGGTCCTTGCCGGTTGCCACCGTTTGCCGTCTGGTTCGCCGGTTTCTGGAAATTTTTGCCGGTTTTTGGGGAAAATTTCAAACCTTAATATCTTGCTCATTTCTCAACCATTTTTCACGAAATTTATATGGAAATGAAGCTCGTGACGAGGAGAACAAATTTACACCTTTAGGAAGTCCAAAAAAGGGACGGGAAATGGCCTGAAAAAGTCTTGCAAGGTTCGATCAAAACTCCGACTTCTCGAAACTAGGTTGTTTCACATCAAAGCTTCCTCAAACCTTCACTAAAGACCTCGGGGAGTTGAGTAGAAGCTTCCCCATGTCCTAAAATCTTGTAACTTGGTTGGGATCACGACGATACCAACTCGACCGAGTCGGAACTTCCGAGTTGCTCTGCGTTGGCCACTCAAAACTCAACCATTTGAGAATCAGTTGGTATGGTTGAGTTCATGAAGATGAGAGGATCACGATGGTGGTATTTTAAGTCTCGATCTGTGAGTGTTTGATGTCGTTCTTGAGTGTTATCACGATGGTGGTATTTTAAGTCTCGATCTGTGAGTGTTTGATGTCGTTCTTGAGTGTTGCAGAGGAAAGGGAGCTCGGGTGAAAGAGAGAAGGAAGAAGAAGAGAGAGGGAGTGAGGTGAATTCTGATTGGGTGACAGAAAATGGGAGTGGGTTTCTGATTGGTTGCGTGAGAGAGGGAGAGATGTTGATTGGTGAAAAAAAACAAATGGCAGGGGTCCAATTTTAAAGAAAGAATGAGATAGGGTTTTCATACTTAAACAGTAAAAAATGCTCAGAAAATCTATCCAAAACAGTGTTTCTAACATTGATAAATTAGCACACACGTGTGTACAATTCTACCCGTCGTTTACATACTTTAATGAGACATAACTTTTTCGTTACAAATCCGATTCGGGTCAAACTCGCACTCACGCAATCATATCAACGAATACTATTTAATTATGATAGCAAGAAAAATAATTTAAGAACAATAAACACGTCCACGTCACTTGCCAACAAGGGCATAAATGCCAATTCACATACTCGGGGAGAACTTACATAGAAAATTAGGGATGAGTCGTCACATATCAAACATAAAATATCACTCTCTTTGGTTCAATTATAATTGGAATTGTTCACAGACAACTTCATGTTACTTGAATCTATATCCAATAAAATATTGTATTTAACTTTACTAGACACATTGCATCTGCTAGTTGGAAGACATTACCAAACTTGGCAAAATGCCTTTTCATTTTTTGGCGCTTATTAGATAGAATCCAGTTGCATATAGCTGCTAGTTGGTCACTCAACAAGCCCATGACATACTCCAAATACGTCAAAAACAGTCTTATTTTATTAGACAATTAGCTGGAATGATCGGTTTATAACATTTGGTTGCAGAAACAAACAACTTCTTACAACGACGATATATTAATTATATATCGATTACATAACGACCACACAAGGATGATATAATAACGAGATGATAACAATTGATAATTTATGCAATCAAATGTCAAAAACTGATCATTTCAGCTAATTGCCCTAACCCTACTTCATTTTTTCCCTACATTTCCTATTGCACATTACTAGTACCTTTATCATTCTTTGTTCATTTTCATTTTAGCCAATCAACCGAGGATGACTTACTTACATTGGACATGTCACCGTGACAATATTTGACATTAATAATATAATTTTAAAAATTTATTAAGATTAGCACAATAACATTAGTTTTGATATTTTTCTATGGGTTAGCCTACGGTACCGTTTAAGAGAGAAAAAGGGTTGGTAGTGTAATGCAATCGAGTCCGAATATAATAACTTATTTTGACAGTATAACAAGGCATTCACAAGGTATGCACCAACCTTGTTACAGTAATAACAACATCATTATTTTTTATTAACTGTAACTTTATCATTATTAGTATATAACCTTAATTAGAGTGTAATACGACTATAGTGTAACTATAAATGTTAACGACTATACTGTAATTGTAAATGTTAACGACTATATTGTAAACGTACCTTTCTTATAATTTAGACGTTGAATATACATTATGTTGTAACACTATTAGATATGAAGGTAAGTGACTGACAATGATGTGTAATTATTTCATGACGTCCCTAATAATAGCCTACCTCTATAATGTGATAAGATGACCATTATAACGTTTAGTGTAATGCAATCAAGTTCAAGTATAATAACCTACATTGACAGGGTAATGGGTCATTCACAATATAAAAACCAACCTTATTACAGTGATAACAACGTCGTTATGTATTATTAACTATAGCTTGATTATTATTATATAACCGTAAAAATGTAAACTTTAATAATTACGTTGTATGTTAATGTCATATTATACTATTGTTATACATGAAAATAGGGTACCCAACAGAGTATAATTTGATATTTCATAACATTTACTAATAATAACATGCGTCTATATTGAAAATGATGTACCGCCGTAGCCGTGTAGGTAACTCTCCCCCAATCAAGCGTATCTATTGTTTGTTTGTTGTCAGGAGCCAATCAAGCATTTATCTAATCCAAATTGAATGGGGGCATGGCGCATCTCTCAATAAACTAAACATTAGTCCACCAAACCCATGTTATCGTCTCAACATTCCTTTCTACCCATCACATGGCCTCGCCAACAACCCAAAACAACAAGCACAGTCTCGTAAATAGCTCCAAATCCAGGGGCATTTCACTTCTTCACGTCCCATATAATCCTCCCACCAGCAAATTCCCAAACCCCCCCCCTACCCCCGGAACACTTTCTTAACAACTCCCACTTTCCCATTCTTTCCCACGCTTTCCGGGCAGATGTCGCCGGCAATCAGCAAATGCAACAAACTCCGACGCATAGTCAGAATCCGTCAAATGCTACAGCGCTGGCACAAGAAGGCGCGCCTCACGGCCGCACCCGCGCCGTCCGACGTCCCCTCGGGACACGTGGCGATCTGCGTAGGTAGCAGCTGCAAGCGGTTTATAGTGCGCGCGACGTACCTGAACCACCCCATCTTCCAGAAGCTTCTAGTACAGGCCGAAGAGGAGTACGGCTTCGCCAACCAAGGCCCCTTGGTCATCCCGTGCGACGAGTTGTTTTTCGAAGAGGTTCTTCGGGTCCTGGCCCGGTCCGAGTCTGGTAACTCCGGCCGGTTCTTGAGCATCGAGGATCTCCAGAGACGCTGCCACGTTGATGCTCTGAATCAGCTCCAGTATTTGAGTGAATCTCGGCCGTTGCTTGGAGGGTTTGCTGATAAATCTGTATGTTAATTTGTTTTTGGTCGAATGGTCGAATCTGTATGTCAATTAGGTGTGGGGGGTTTTGAGTGGAGCGAGTCGAATTGAGACGACTCAGCTGAGTTTCCGAGTTCAGTAGACTACTGAGTACTGACTACTTGTGATTACCACTATGAATTAGCTAATTATTATTTTAATTATATTTGGTAAAGACCAAAATTAGGAGTGATTATTTGTGTAATATTGTATAATTTCAGGATATAAATATTCAACAAAATGTCTGATATCTAATCTATAACAATTGTAATTCAAAGGTACCTTATTTTCTATTTTTTTTTTCTTATTAGTTGTTTCTAATTTATATGCTCTTTAACATGCTTTTATGTTGTAAGGATGTAGTTAATTTTCTGGGTTCATTCATGTAATCCTTAACTTTACGTAGTGTTACTCTAGTCTTAATATTTATATTTGATTTTGTAACTTAGGACTACGATTAGTAGCATCCTTTACTTTTTAAGTAAGATTATATGTTCGAATCTTATAGATAATTGACAAGTTCAAAACTTTTTATTTTTCTCACATTAAGTATAAATATATCGTTGTATAAAAAATTATACTAATTTCAAAAACAATTTCCCTTGATGGCTCAAATGCTAATTAGTTAATGAACTAATGGTGCTAACCCACTTTGTAGGCTTACAATTTTTTTTTGTTTTTTATCAACCGATAAATTTGTTATATTAAATGTTAGAATAGAGAGTTAACAGAATTTGAACTCATATATCATGATGCAAGAACAACGATCTTCTCTATCACTGTGATAGAGGACCACTCGTAGGCTTACAATTGAATATCAGGAGTTGCTCGTCTTTTATGTTATTCATTTATATATCATCTTTACAAAAATTCACTAAAATCATAATTCTTTTAGGAATTATTATTGGCATTCCAAAAATTTTATTTTGCACTCTAAATTTTTTATAATTAAAAAGAAAAATACAATTGTAAAAAGTATAAAATGAGATTTGTGGAATGCAGATAATAGTTCTCATTCTTTTAACTATTTGATTATTGGTACATATTCGTTTTTTTAACACAACTTTTGATACAAGTTTTTTTAGGAACTACATCTTATAATTAAAAAGAAAAATACAATTGTAAAAAGTATAAAATGAGATTTGTGGAATGCAGATAATAGTTCTCATTCTTTTAACTATTTGATTATTGGTACATATTCGTTTTTTTAACACAACTTTTGATACAAGTTTTTTTAGGAACTACTTCGTAATGTATTCTAACGATCGAAATCGTCTATTTTTTTAGGTATTCTCTTAAATATCATGTCTATTAAAAATCACCTCAAATTTGAATTCATATGACCGTTGGATTAAGGAATTAGAATTTTTTTTGTAGAAACATATTCGTCTATTTTTTTCACTACAAATGAATGTTCTAACGGTTTTGGATTTATCTAATTTTTTTACAAAAATGATCTATGAATGACGTTTTAAAAGATAGATGATTCAGATTGTTGAAATACAGTACAAACTACAAAGTGAGCCCAAAAAAATTGTACCAAAATTTATGTAAAAAAATTAATGTTACAGATCTGCCCCTTTAATTATTGTTACATACATTTCATTAAAAGCAATTTGCAATCTCAGTGTTCAAATCTAGCCGTTCATTAGGTACTCAATACTCAATTGCATTAAGGAAAATTTGGAACGAGGATCCTTTTTGTGAGAATTTTGGGAATTCATAAATTATGTTTGTTCATATTATATCGTGCGGTCAGTTTTCTTCAGATATTATTTGTATTCAATTTTAAATAAAAAAATTTAAAAATAATATCTGACCGCATGATTTACGATGAACGAACACAAATTATAAATTTTTGAAATCCTTACCAAGAGAATCCGAAAAAATCATCATTTGAAAAATTGTTTAGAGTATGCTTACGAATAGAAGAATGATTTTGGCCAATTGTCCTACATTCGTATGCTGTTTGTTTATATTGATGGATGGTATACTTTTATTTATCATGGCCGGCAATTCCTGCCCATGGCAGCTCCCTCTGTGTATATCATGGCTCTATTTGTTATGATGGTCATCACAAGCGGATCAGTATCCTCTCATGAGCTAAGGGTGAGGATCCTCTTGAGTAAGATCATCAGACCGTTCAAATTTTATCCAACGGCTACCAACAGAGAATCTTTCTAAAAGTTATAATAATTATAACCGTTGGATAAAATTTGAACGGTCTGATGGACTTATTCAAAAGAATCATCACCCTTTAACTCAGAAGGGTATCCTGATCCATCACATGCCTGCCTTTTAAATTCAATATCTTTTTATTAAATCCGTAAGAGTAATTATAAAAAGGTCAAAAAATGGGTTAGAAGAGGGACCACAATATGTACGATTTTGATGCACTTTAATCATATATGAAGGACCTTATAAAGTAAAGATGTTATATTTTTTTAACTATTTGGTCCAATCTAATTATATGTTTCACACGTCACGTCTTTATATATTTTTTAGTTTTATATAAATAATATGGAGATAAGAGATTTAAATATCGAGTGCACTAGTGAAAAATTTTAAGCCTTGTTTGGTAACTCAGATTATACTAACTATTTCAGTCGAATAAGATAAATAGTCATCAGATAGTACTGACTAAATTAATCAGACGTTTAGTGTAACATCGAACTAATAAACATGTTCTTTATACTAATCGGATATGAATTCAATGTAATTATCTAAAAACCCAAATACATTTCAAATCCTAATCTTCGAAATAAAAAGCAGATAAAAAAGCCCCAAATAAGAGCAAAATCTATTTTTTTTTTTTTAAATTGCCCAGATAAATTTTTCCTAATTATCATCAATTCTCAATCAAGAAAACATGTAATACCCTGAAAATTTAAAATATACTAGCATATGAGTACACACAAAATGTGAGAAATTTTTTTTTATTTTTTATTTTTTGAAATAGAAGGAGAGAGAGGAAGGGAGTGATAGAGAAAGTGAGAGTGGGAAATTTTTATTTTTTATTTTTTTTATAATTAGAGATATATTATGATTACATGCAGGTGGGGTTTTAAAAAAAACAACAAAATTTAGTTGTGTGAAATTACATTTCTGCCCCATATTTCTTATTCATGTTCTGTTTTAATTAGAGGGTTAAACTGGTAATTTCATAAGGTTTTGTTTGACAATGAGTGTTTTATTAATTAGTGGAGATGTGATTATGTGGAAAATTTTATCGATAAGTGGAAATGACAAAAATGCCCTAGGGGCTAAATGTAATTTTATGAGGACGTATTTTATCCTCATATATTTTGTTTCTTGACATATTTAGATAGAGTTCAATCCTACGAACACGTAGGCCATTAGAGATGTTTTCGTTGTTGGAAAAAAAATTAAAATAAATAAATAAATAAATGTCAAGAAGCTGCCAAGTGGCAGCAAGAGAGAGGGGAGAAAGGAGGGAGTGCGGGAGAGAAATGGGGGGCACGGGAGAGAAGAAAAAAGAGGGGGGGGGAAGCTCTCAGCCTTCCCGTCACCGGTGCACCCGTGCACCAACCCGACCCCATTTCCTGCGGTTTCCGCCATTTTTCCCATCAAACCTCCACCATCCAACACCTGCAACCTCTTCCACAACCTTCCCTCTACCACCTCCACCCAAATTTGAGGGTTTCAGGTCCAATTCGTGTAGAACCCCATCGGAGCACCAGATGTGCTCGACGGTGATTCCTCCGATCCGGCGAGTTTCACCACCCACCACCACCCTTAATCAACTCCCCTTGGACCCAGGAACAAGTCCCAACATGTTGTACGGGCGTTGGAACACCGAGGAAGTCGAATTGAAGAACACCCATCTTAGGGTTTCCGGCAGGTTCGAGTCAATTTGGAGCCTTTCCCGGCCAAATTGGACTTGTCCACAGGTATAAAGTTTGCTTTACTCTTTGAGATCTTCATTTCTGTAAAATTTGAGAATTTTTAGAAATGGTTGAATTTTTCAGGCAAGTCAGGGCGGCCGACTGCCACCCGTGGCGGTGCATGGCCTGAGGGCCATAGATGTTGTTTTAAGCCAAATGAGATGAATTGGGTCTACATTTGTTAATAGTATACATAGGTTGATCGGATGAACCTAAATTTCATTCTAATGCAGTGTTTGATTAATTTAGGAATCGACGATTCGACCGTTAGATCGTCACCAAAATTTGAGACATTATAGTACATATTAGTTGAGGACCTTGGGAACTTACGGATCGGGAATCCGACGTACGGATCTTCCTGAATTGGATTTAGAAGTTAGTAAAATAAAACATCGATTGCCACTCGAATCCTTGAATGGCGGAGATCCGATTGTTGGATTGTAATGAAACTTTTTTAGGTTGTTCTAGAAGTATAATGTGAACTACGAATGGCTTGATCCCTTCGTAGGGTACGTAGACAATCTAACGAGGAGGTTAGATGCAGCCATAATATGATCAAATTTAAATTTTTGGTGGTTAATGATATATTGATTAACCAATTAAACTTTGGGCCTACCTTAGTAATTAGCTTCCAACTTAGAAATTTCAGGTCGTTACAAAACCCTTTTTAAGAAACCTAGACCAAATCACGGCAGCAAAATGATAAACCCAAATTCCACTTAAATTCAAATAGCCAAATTACCAGGTCTCCCAAATATCACAACTAATAATTAAAATTTGAAACCCACTACAGTACTGAAAAAAAACCCAATTCGAATTCGACTATTTTGAAACAAGAATGAAACTCTCTTTGTGTGGTGGTTGGTGCGAGTAAGATGGCCGGTGAGAGAATTTGTGGGCATCTCCAACTATCAGATGGCGAGTAGGCAACGAGGAAGGCCACGAGTAGAGGATGATGAGGACAAGGATGATGACAGCAGAGACAGCGAGAGAAAGCGATGTCAAGAGAAGGCGACATGGAGAATGTTGACGGGGAAGACGGCGATGGCGAGAGAAGGTGTGAGGAGGACGATGACGTTGAGAGAAGGCGAGAAAGAGAGAAGGCCGAGTTCGCGAGAGTGGAAAAGCAAAATCAACTAATAATTCAAGCCTTTTAGTTGGTTTTAATAAGCGGATGTATACCGTGTTAAATAAGTAGACCAGATAAATTAATCAGGCGCTTATTTAATACAAGTGAACACCAAACGACCGAGTCCGTATAATTAGTCATATCCGATCCTTTATACGATTGTCAAATGAGACCTTAGTAGAAAGCAACATTGTTTTTATACAACTATATATATACATTAATGAGAGTCAAATAGTATCAAATTCACCATTTATGAAAGTCATACAACTTATTCATAAACGAAGAGCAATATTACTAAAGCATAGGACTAACATTAGAAAACAACATTTTGTAGAACATGATGTCCAAAATGTCACGCAAATTTAAAATAATAAGAAGATAATGAGGTACTCGATTTGTTTCGTTTTTCTTTTATTAGGGATAGTTTGGAAGTGTTTTTAAAATTACCGAAAGCGTTTTTAGAGAAAATATTTTTGGATTCCAAACGAACTTGAAGTGTTTTTTACAATAAGCATCAGTTATGTGTTTCTTTCATGAAGCACTTTAAGTGTTTTTTTAAGATTTACTTGTATTTTAACTACGAATTTGTTTCAAAAAAATTTCATGAAATTTTTTTTAGTTATTTTAAAATTATTTCTAAATGAGCTCTTATTCTATTATGGAGATGAAATTTTTTTTAGTTATTTTAAAATTATTTCTAAATGAGCTCTTATTCTATTATGGAGATTAGAGCACGTATTTTTACCTAAAAAAGGTGATGGCTTTTAGGAAAATTTTTAATAATAATAATAATAATGTTTCGGGCCAAAAGAAAGTGAAAAAATAAGGCAGGAAAAACGGAAAGGATAGAAAAGGTCCACCAACATGTGGAAAAAAGAGTGTAAAGTGGAAAAGTGCTAGCACTTTGTCTAAAGTGCTGTTACCAATATATAACTCCTAGCAAAGTCATCATCAAGTGCTCTTACCGATATCTAATCTTCTAAGGATTGACAACATAACATTCCTCAATTTTGTGACAATCAAGTACAACTAGAGTCTTGTAAGAAGACTTTTAATATCAGAGCTAATCTTTAAGCTAAACTAAAGATAACATAAAAATTTTGATCCATTCACCACTGTCACGACTCACGATTCATGATCTAGGCATGTTGTGATAACGAATGGTTTGATCAACTTGATCTAGTTAGTGTACAATTTGGAAGGGACTTCACTTTATCTCCTCACTAGTTGTGTAAGAAGACATGAAAAACGTTGGCAGGGAGACCGAACGTGAGATGCGTTGCATAAATGAAGGACTATAAGTGAAACTTGGGACAAATTGAAAAACTCACTCTTCATATGAAAAGATAGTGCACAACATGTGGGTATAGATACAGAGACAGAGGATCTCCTTCACGCAGACCCCACCGGTTCCATTGCAAAGCACATCATAGCATGTTCTCACACACCGTATAATGAGTGACACCTACGATTCAGCTAAAAAGAGTCGGAAAAAAGTTCCATAACAACAGCAAATCAATATGATCGCAAGATTTAATGCTATCCAGCTTCAAATTTAAAAAACTTTTGATAATTTGGAATGCCAATCAGTCAAATTTTAGTTGTCGCATTGATCAACCGTTTCTCAGATTGATGAATATACCACCACAACATGAACGGCTGATGTAAGGTTCACCTTGTAACTCAGTCTTTCAACTGACCTTTCCGAAGCTACATCAAGGTGTGCTCTTTTGTAGTTAAAACCTTCATCAAATCCAAGCTTATTATTATTATTATTTGTTGTTTACAAACTGTGATATGATGATCATTCTTGTACTATATCTTACTATATCTACTCCTCATAAATGTTTGTACGGTGTCTCTTTTTATTTGTACTATCTGGATCAGGACCAGTTTTACATGAATGTTCATATGCACTCTTATGTTCACTTTGGATCCAAAATAGGTGCTAGCCTATCCCTAGATTGCAGTAGGCAACTAGGACTCGTATGCGAGTGCTTATGCCAATCTTTATGTGATTATAGTACTAGAATGTAGCTTATACACTCAACCTGTTCATGTAGCTACCATGTACATAACTTGTGTGCTTATATGATTTTGATGAGCTTTGCAAATATTATTGCTTATTATTTCAGTACTTGTATCCTTGACACATTACTAATGTTTGGATACTTTACCGTTTACATATGAGTAGTATTAGCTTTTGGAATCTATATGGATTTTACGGCAAGAGGTTACTATTTTTTTTTTACGGAAACAACGGTTTTACAAAACTTTACTTTCCGGACCACTCACATTTGTTTTTCGCCCTTTTAGGACTTAGTGGCAGTGCTCTTTTGGCAGCAAACACTAACATTTACTTTTAATAATATGAAGTGTTTTCCTTTTATTGTATTAATATTCATCATACCCTGATGATAATATTCATGCTACACTCGTACTTATGCTCTGACACTTTGCATTGTCGTTTGGATCCTAACAAGCACACTACTCTTGCTTTAGTTTGTTTAAAGTTCTAATTTATTCACACTTTTCCACATCATCTTTACTTTATGGCTTCGTAACTTTCTGAGTGTCAGCTAGTGTACCTTGATCTGGGTGCATAGTTAGACATTTCAGGTCGGATTATGTCAGTATGGTATTAAAGTTAACAACATAATTAACGGAATATAACTGAAATATTTCAACCCAGATTCGAAAATAGGTCGGCTCGTCTAGTCAAAAGCCAGATTATCTGGTTGGGTCGGACCGGGTTATCGGGTCAGTCCGATGCTCATCCCTATTTTAATGTGTGCATACTGGAACTGTGCTGTCCCTTTTTATTTGATTTATTTTTTTATTACTACTTTTATGTTAGATAAATAATTTGTAGTTTAGGTTTAATTTAGAAACATTTTAAATTTTAACTGGGTGTCTAAAGAAGTTTTGAAATTCAGGTGAGGGTGTACAAAGAAATTTTGAAATTACATGGACGTCCAAAAGCCCCAGAAGGAAAGTTCGTAGGCTACATATTGGATCTGATGTTGTCTAATGGCCCTATCAATTAGGCCCAAAATGTATGATTACAATTAAACCTTTGTTCATAATCGACTTAATGGATTGGGCTCTTCCATGTCTAACAATCCTCTAATTTGGCTCCTTGAGACCATTTGAATTTCATAACCCTTTCAAAATTTGGAAAGAAAAAAAGCAAAGAGAAGAAAAATTCAGAATTAAAATGAATGCTTGTTTTGGTCACTTAATACTCCTATCTAGTGATGTTTCTTTTCATTTGTAAGTGAGAGGTCTTAGGTTTAAATTTCGTAGATAGAGAGTTTGAAACTAATTCATTCTCTCACCCCTTAGTGTCATTATACTTTGTGTGTGTGCGTGCATAAATTAATGCTAGATTTCTTCATTCTAGTTAGAATTCTCATGGGCAAATAAATCATTCATGCCATAAAAACTAAACTAAATTCATACGTGTCACTGTAAAAAGATAGTTATTATAGGCACTCCAAAATAGAGGGAAAATGATACTTGTGGATGCAAATTTCTTCATCCTTGATTTTAGACAAAATTGCACCTACAAAACAATTAACACCTTTGGGTCAAGGCCAAGAGCCTCACGTGCTCACGATGAATTGGGGGGGGGCTTTGACCGAAGAAACTCCGATGCCAAAGTTAGAATTTAGAGAGAAAAGTGTTTAGAGAGTTTTTGGAGTTTTGCAAGAGTGTGGACCAAGCTTTTTAGAGAAAATGGGGTTCAATATATAGAGCATGGCGAGAGAGTGGCCGGCCTTTTGGGTAATTTTTGAGTGTAATGGGTGATTTATTTGGCAATTAACTCAATTTATAAGGAATGTTTTGAAGGTTATGGAATAATTACCTTGTAGGGAATATAAGATGAGGATGGATGAAATAATTTGGAATTTGTTACCTTTTTTTGGGCACTTTTGACTTGATTGAGGAATGATTGTCCGCTGCTCGCGCGTAGGAAATCCGATATGCCTCAAGGTAATTTTGTCCTTACCCAAAAATTCACATGTTGCCTTGTGATTATTTTTTGCTCCACAATACTCATTAAACCTATAAAGAAAATATGAGGGAAAATGTACTTGGAGCATTGTATAATAACTTTACTAGAATACCGGTAACATTCCCTAGAACGTCATACTTTTCATTGCGTATACTTTACTCCTCTTTTAAAAACTTCATATCAATCAAGATCAATTTTAAAATTCTAGCAAAACAGAAGTTTTGATCAATTCAAAATTCATCATATTTGAACTCGGAATATCATAATAATAATCATTAACTAGTTTAAAAGTGGATGTATTGCAAATTGTCCATTGCATATATCATCTTGTAAGAAAAATCAAGCAATTTTGTATAGACAATCATCAAAGAACAAATGACACTAGCATTCTACCATTCTACCACAGATGAATGCACAATAACATCTACACTGACAAAGGACAGTCATGCCACATGGTAATTACATTGTGTTCCACTTGTTTGACATTATGTGGGCCACGTGTAGGGCCTCAGTCACGTGCTACTCATCATCCCCCAGAGCCACATACTGGACCCACAAGAGATATCCTATCATTACCCCCTTCGGCTACAGCGAAGACCCAACATTAACAACAACATTTTCCTCTCTCAACACTTTCGTTCTTTCACATTTTACCCTTCAAGTTCTAACCCAACATTGAGACAAACCAGAAGAAAGATGTATATGATACGGATATACTGTTGCGGTGGCATTTTATATAAAAAATAAATATATTTATAAGTTTTGTCTTGTATGGAGCCATGAAGAGCTCATAATGGTTCCAGGCCCATCCTAACATTTTTACACGCAAAAAGGTTTAGTGTTATACTTATAATTTTCAAAGTTTTTCGTAGGCTTAAGAAGACATTTGGACGTTTTTGATGTAATTTCATTAATCAGGTTTGATTTGAAGTTGGTGACTTCCATGGAGTTTGGGCAATTCGTTGCTTGTGCTTTGAGGAGGGCTTTGGTCTAGGGATCAGTGAAGGGAGAGAGAATGAAAGTTAAAGAGGCTTGAGGCTTAGGTTTAAAAAAGAAAATGATGAGGACAATACCATACTAAACCTAAATGACGTTGGTCGGTTAATCACCACATGAGATTGATTGAAGATGAGTGGAACCACCAAGTACAAGGTTTCATACGTACTTTGGGCATTTGACAATTTTGTCCTTTCTTTATGGCTCACGTCTCAGCCCCTTGGTGGCCTCGGAAAATAGTTGGGTACACTCATGGCCAAGGTATAAAATATTGATGATATCGGAAATATCGCTAGTCCAAAAACACGGAAATATCGGGATATTATTGATATCGATAAAAATTGAATAAAAACCACGAAAATTGTAAGAAAAACTTGGAAATTTTTATTGAAACTTTGCAGGATGTTTATTTAGTCAATTATCTATTAGTTTATCACAAAAAATTGGAAGGAAATGCATTGCATGATGGATTTAACTGATTTAAGTTGATTATATAGCGAGCTGGCAAACATTGTGAATGTAGAAAATATGTAGTAATTAATGAAAGAAGTTTAAACACACCATAATCATTTATATATAATGAATTAATACAATATTTTACACTTTATACATTGCATGATAAGATACAAGAGTGACTTAGTACCACATAGAGTTCCTATGAGATTCAAAATTTTCACTATCTTCATCATCTCTATGTGTAGAGTAAGTGTATTGTGAAGAGTAGTCAGCAACCATGGCAATGGTTTTCAAGAACCAAAACCCAAAAGTCAATAGGAAACTGAATACTTTGGTATTTTTCAGGATTACCAAACAAATGGGATTTGGAAACCAATCCCATATCGAAAATTTTGGTATTTTTCGGGATGGGATTCCCGAATTTCAGGATGGTTTTGGTTTGGGATTTGTCGGTTTGGGTTTGGGACTTTTTCGGTTTGATTTGAGATTTTCGGGAATTTTTTCCAGCCCTACCATGTAAGTGACCAAATAAAAAATAGAAAAATTAAAAACCACATGCCATTGACTAAGTAATTAATTGACACAATTTAAAATATAATACCACAAAAAATTTGGAATATGTGCAAATTTGTTTCTTGTAAAAAGAATTCAAAACAAAACCATATATATAAATATTTTAGCATATTATCACAACAACATAAGTGATATGGTGATTAAGGCGTTAAGGAGTCAAATGAGAGGGGTTAGAATCCCTGTATGCTCAAAATTGAGACTTTTAAAAAATTTTCAAGTATTTTTGGATTTCATATTGCTATATTTTGACGAAAACTTATTGGATACCCATTAAAATATCGGTAACTAAAAAAAACGAAAATATCGCCGATATTTTCGATATTTTGGTCCTTGCTCATGGCAAACGAAAGAATGAATATCTCTAATTTTGAAAAGAATAATGTTAGACCATCTCTAACTTTTTGTTAAAATTAGACCATCTCTAACTTTTTGTTAAAATTAGACCATCTCTAACTTTTTGTTAAAATTTAAAATTTTTAATCCATAAAATTTAAGTTTTAACTCAGAAATATTTTTCCTGCTTCAATCCTTATCGGTAAACTTTTAAGTATGAGATTATTAAAAAATGAATTTATGATGATTTTTTTGTTTTCTTAAAGTAACTTTAAAAAAAAATGTAGACTATCCTAATTTAATTTTATAAACATTTTAATCTAAGAATACTTAAATTTCGATAAATATTGAAAAATCACTAAACCGACACCACAAAACTCGTGGAACATTATGAAAGAATATGAAACACATGAAAGATTTTTTAAAAAAAAATTATTTTAGCCGTTTGATTCAAATTTGGACTGTTAAATCTTTTTTTATCATTGAATTTTATTATATTAGATCTTAACAGTTAAATTCAATAATTTGGTTTCAAAATTTTGTGTCCCTAGTATTACTTTTTTGTAAATGACATATTCACCACATATGCCAACTTGGTACAGAGACCAAGTACCATCCATCTCTCATTCATCCAAAACGTACATCTATCATTCATCCAAGACGTACATCTATCATTCATCCAAGACGTACATCATATTTTAGTTTTTATTTTTCTAGGCATTAAATTTTTGCTTAGGTTGTTTCTTTTTGTTGTAGATACCTTGTCCATTTTGTTGTACGCGTGTCCGTCTCATTGTGTGTCACTTCCCTTTCTAAGCAGTGATAAAAGCGTTTCAATTTAAAGGTAAGTAATAAAATATTGAGTAAAATATTTGATAAAAATAAAATTGAAAAAATTCTTTTAAAAGCAATTATCTTTTTTGTCAGTAGCTTATAGATTATTTTTGTAGCATGTTTTTATAAAAATGATATTGTTTATCTTGTAATACTCTTATTAGTTTTTTAAAATGACATTGTTTTTATCCTTATGCGCACATACTTTCTTAGTTAAGTAACATGATGACTGACTGCCACCACTTACCAATGCAACCACCAGCTTAACACCACCACCACCACCATCGTTACCATTACCGCCGTGCCACCGCCATCATTTGTGCCATTGCCCTGCAACAATTGCTACCTTTTATCCCCAATCACCACACCTACTAGCCCCACAATGCCACTGCTATCACCACTACTATTGTCAGCATCGGCGTCGACACCATGTTCATGTTTGTCATTATACATAGTTATAGCAGTTTCACATTAGAACTTATCAAACCCTTTTACATTGATTTGTATACTTACATCACCTTAAAAAATGCTTATTAAACGTCTTGTTGAGAATTGAATTCCACATTGATTTGAGAAGAGACTTTGTGTTGACTTATAAGTAGTTGAGCTTATGGTATTAAATAAAGCAGGTTGTCCCATATGTGAAACCTAATGGACACATGTGCTACATTTTATGTTGTTCACGTGTTTCACTTGAAAATTTATATTGAGAATTAATGGAGAAGGGCCTTGCATGAGCTTATAAGTAGTTGAGCTACTTCCCAAAAATTACTAATTGAGTTTATGGTGAAATTTCAACTTTCTTCAAAGTAATTTACTTTATTTTATAATTAATTATTCTTAAAACATAAAAAAACAGTTCTTTATGTTTTAAAGCACAACAATCATAACTGGCTCTAAGATGAGGTTGAAATGGCCATAAATATCACTTTATCCTAAAAGGAAAAAAATCACCTTCATACTTTGGTTGATTTTGCAATTAGCAAGAAGACAAGTACAATTATGCATTAGTTGACGCATACGCCATTGTACCATCCACTTAATCAATGATATTGCCAACTCATGATTTGCCTTCTAGTAGAAAAGATATATGTATTATTTATTGTAAGAACCTATATTTACAGTAATATACTTTGCTAAGTAGGAATGTATAGTCAAAATTATTTGTAGCCAATTCAAACTATTTCATACTTATGATCGAAATCGGTTATATTATAAGTCACTATATAAATATATATATATATCTCTCTTTAGAAAAAATTAATCAAAACTAAAGTTGTTTGATCAATCAACTGTAGCTAATAAATAGACAGTTTTTTTAGGCAATTAACTATAGTATTACGAACCATCTATCTATTTGTTATAGTTGATTGACTAAAGAACTTTAATTTTAATTGATTCTTTGCAAATATAATATTTGTAAAATAATATATGATATGTCATTTCGATGATAAATTTGAAATTTTGTGAATTAAACATAAAGAGTTTAGTAAACAAGTCATATTCCACAATACATATGTCATTCATGATTTTCATCCTTTGAGCCCCTGCTATATATGACACAGTAAAAAAGCCGTAGTGTGCATATGCAAATGGTTTAGACAAGACAATTTCTTTTACACTACATAGGTTGGCAAAGAGGAGCTGAGCATGCATGTAATTAACTATTCATCAAAAGTATGAATGAGGAAAAGGAGACTCGTACTCCCCGACAATACCCACTTATACTATCATTTTCCAAATATATTTGGAACCCAACATGTCTTTCCTATATATATAATATACTAGCCACCCTACCTTGTGTCATCTTTGTCTAGCTAGTTCATCTCCTTTAGAAAAATACGCATCAAGCACCAGTTGTATACACATTATTAAATACATAATTAACATTAAATTCATTAGAGATATATATAGCTAGGAAACAAATTATTAACACAAATAAGTTATTCAATTAATCAAAACTAAATGAATGCATGCAATGCAAGCTAGCTGGGTTACAGAGAGATATGAAACACGTACATCTGTGGAGGTGGATAATACCTTATCACCGACCGCCTACGTCTCATAATTTGTCCATGCCTGTTTAGGGTTTAATGACTTTGAGTTTACATAAGGCGCCAGCCATTTTTAAACGTGTATAGCTACTAAAGTTGTTACTATTACGATGGAAAATTACATGGACGTTTAACATGCTATATTGTTTGATTATTATTACTCCTATGTATCTTTGAAGATCAAATAGTGAAATCGTCATGTCTAAATGTGATCTTGACTAAGAACTTGACAGAAATGCCAAATAAAATTCGGACATGTAAATGTTGCTCTCTCTTTCCACTCAGTCCTTAGACACTAACTTTTCCTATCTCAAATTGTTTTCTCCTCTCTAATTTTGCAATTACATAAACGTTTAACTATTATAATTGGTTAGTGAGTTAATACGATGCTATAACATGCATGCATACGTATGCAACTTCATGAACCATGAGTTAGTGGAAAAGGGGGTGCATCATTCCAGTAAATGAAGTATTGTCCAATAAAACATACAAATTCAATGTTTGGGATCTTTGGAAAGATTGTTTGGTTATTCACAATATCATATTAGCTAGGACCATTTTGTTTGGGGGGGGGGGGGTGGTGCGTGGGGTTGGTTTATTAATGAACAAGAAGAGGACCATAATGGGATATATTATTTGTTGAGAGGAGTTTTTGATATGGAATTGGAGCAGCAAATGGAAGATATTCTTTTCGGTTGCAAAAGGCAGCTGTGGAGGCAGTTTATGGTAGATATGCGAGTGTCGAAAAACTTTGTGTACAAGAGAAACATACAAAAGTGCATTACTAAGGGAGAGGATCATTTTGCAGCCTTATTTGCCTCCTTTCTGGTCCTATCTTTCTCTGCTTCTCAATTTTCTGGTCCTGTTTTTCAAAGATGAAATAACTAAGAGCTAAAGATTTCGCGAATAAACCGGTTCAATGGGTTGAATGATTTGGGCACTTGTTACCAAGTTGTCAGTTGCAAGTTAGTTGTGAGAGAGAGAGAGAGAGAGAGAGCATGCATGCAATGGAAGACTTAGTCGATTGTTTTTTATTTTTATTTATTTTTTTGACTTGTTTGGTATGTAAGATTGGATTGAAATGATAATTTCTTTACTTTGAAGGCATATTGATGATAAAATGAACTGTTTTTCATTTGGCGGAGATTATATATAAGAGCATTAGACATTAAGAACTCATTCATTTTAATCCTATCATTGTGGAGAGTATTGAAATATGGATAAGTTTTCTTCATGAGTAGTTTATGATCTTCTACTCTCTTGTTGGTCTAATTTTTTTTCATTTCTCAACTCAACATATCTTAAAATTATGGAGTTATCCGCTAAAATCCAATCCTACGTACCAAACGAGCCTTGTCTTGAAAACCTGAAAGCATATTAGTTTTAAGGCGTAAGGTAGTCCCTATAGTCTTAATTATCAAGTTGGATCATTGTAGGATGATGTCCCTCCCCATGGTTAATGAGTTGCTTATCTAATGATTATATTGTGATGTGACCTGTTTGTTTTGAGCATGGATGGCTCTTTTTCCTCCCTTGGGGGGTTTTTCCAAGCGATTTACTTGGGATGAGGTTTCTTTCGGGGCCATTTTTTTAACCATGCTCTTTGTAATAGTTCATTTGGTCTGATAAGAATGAAAGCCATTATTTAAATGTGGTCTAAAATGATGATTTTGTTATAAATATTCTTGGATTGAGGTTGTGTAAATTCTAAATAGATTTGGTTATTAGTTATTCTTTCCCTATAGGATTGTAGTTACTCGATGACAAGTTAATCCTCTCCTTCTTCTCTACTATAAATAAAGGTACTGTGTAGAGGGAATAACATACACATAAGAAATCCCTATACTTTATCTATACTCGCTTTCTTGCAACCGCACCCCTCTCTCCTTTTCAGTTAAATAGGTTACAACACGTTATCAGCACGCTCTTTAGCTACGATAAGGTATCTGACGAGGAATTTTCTGCTACAAACCAGTTCATCAATATCATTACGCAATCAGGTTATTCCAAAACAACAATTGTAATCTTCATATTTTTCAGCCATGATTGCATGAACTTTCACTATAATGCATAACCCAACTTTACGTTTTACGAATTTTACATTCTACATAAATTGTTTATGCATTATATTCATAATTGTTGAATTATTGTGAATACACAGTTAAATATATTTGAATTGAAAAAGAATAGTAATAAATTAGGGTTCTTGAAAACTAAAATTGGTATTAGGTGGAATAACCTATTTATAAAAATTATAATCTGTTGGACCTGCTAGTCAACTAAGATAGATTTATTAATCAATAAATCTAAGATTCAAATACCAATTTCAGTTTCCAAAAACTATCCTAGCCAGCAAGGCTGTAGTTCGTTGCATGTTATCAATGTGTCAAGTGAGCATAACAATAAACACATACCATTTAGATGTTCAACAGATATATGTACCATGTATGTGTGTGTGAGATATGTGACACAATAAGCATAACTTGAACTCAATAAACGTAACTTGAACACAAGATATTTTTTTACCGGAAAAACCCACCTGTGGGTTAAAAAATCGAGGACTCTCCATTGAGTCCAATCCACTAGTGTAAACAAAGGTTCATACAAAGATCACACAAGCTCAATTCCTAGATCCCTATCTACGGATTAGCTTACCTTTGTGCAACCTTACCTTACACAAGATGGACTCCTTTGGTCTCCACGAAGTGGCAGCTCCTCCTGAGCTCATCACCTTGTGGCACCGAGACCAACATGATCAATGATGTGATATGATTTTACGATATGCACATGAAATTTGGATTCAAATGACCAGTCAGATTCTCCAGTCAAATCGTTGAAGGAAGAATCTAACTTGAATCCCAAAGCTTGGTCTAAAAACGAATTTAAAGCTTAAAATCAGACCAAGACATAAATGCAAAACCTTAAAACAATGCAACCCTAATAGATAATGATTGGGTGTTTAATGCATGAGGAAGGTTTGCCGGTTAGGGTTCATAAATGGAAAAGATGCAAGCTTCAAGCCTTTAAAGCAACTCTCACTCTAAAACTAAGTTCTAAACCCCTAAGCATAAATTTGAAACCCTAAGGAACAAATATACCTAAGGAAATTAGAATTTCTATCAGCCAACTTGCCCTCATGACACTTGTCAGCTACAAAAAAGATCTAGCTAGATCAATGGCCAGAAACAGACTATCATCAGAAAGGTTTTAGAAAGCCCATATGAGCTGTCTTAATCTGTGTGTCTAGACAGCTAGAAATCAGCGCCTTAAACTGGCTAGACAATCAAACTAGTCAGAATGCAACACAAATAAAGATATGAAATGCATATGCATGAACAAACTTTTGAGTTGAAATATGCCACTTCTCGAACATTTACTCCAGCAGCAATAGCCCATAATCTGAGTATATTCTAAAGCTAGATTGAGCATGTCTGATGATTCAATTACAATATTTGACAAGGAAAGCCAAACGCTTAAAGCTAGACTTTACAAAAACCATACCTGCGAGCAGCGGCTTCAAGTCGCATCGTTGAGCCGTGCCGCCAACATTAGGCCAGCAACTTAAGTTGGTTGAGCGAACCGAGCCGCGACAAAACCTAAGCCACTTAGCCAACATCTCTAGGCCTGCAACCTAGAAAAACTCAACGCAAAGATGGCGTCGCCATTCTTAAGCCACGCCCCGCCACACGGGTTACCGTCCCTGATGAGTTTTGATCGAGATTTGTTTTTCATAATCTCAATTCGAATTTCTAGGATTTTGGTTTTGAACGTCAAGATTATCACCATTCTCCGTTTATAATCATGGTTATCATCGAACCATGAACTCGCCTCGAGGTTTCCCAACCAAGACAAGGTCGCGAAAAGCAACAACATCAATCACACTCTTCGTTACGCACACCCAACGACACTGAGGCTTCTGTCAGGTCCAATCCACGACCTTTGATCCTGGATCCCCTCGGCCCGCAACAAAAAGTTGAATTTATTTTTTAATTTTTTTAATTATTTATTTATTTTTTTCCATTTTTAGGCTCATTTGTAGAAGCCCATGACACTAGTCTGTAGGGTTTCGGTGTCCTTACACCTACAAAGCACTAGATCGCTCCTCCAGTGAGCCTTTAGTTTGCTACCCCGCATAGCCCTACTTCCTACAACCTTCACCCAGTTCGACTCGACTTGATCCTAGCCTAATTTATTGGCCCGGTCTCCACAATTTTCACAATTTAAACTTGTTTAGGCTTTGGTTCAATTTTGGACCACCGATTTTCATAGCTTGATTTCTTTTTAGGCATTATTGGATTTATATTTTTTACCTATTACTCCTTACTGGCCCGAAGCTCAATAACGGAAAATTGTCAATTCATCAATCGTAGGCCTGAAGACCTACATACATTCATTTGTTGCATATTTTTCTATATATATTGCGTTTGCTTAGAGAAACCCATGAACCGGAAATTCATAAATTTTGAATAATATGCTTTGAAAACCCAAAGTTTTCTTAAAACATACATGCATGAAAACTTAAAGTTTTCCAGGTAAATTTAAACCAATACCTGTCTAATAGAACTCGAATATTCTACTCCCAAGTGAATGGATTGATAGATCTTGTCTCCATTGCACTAACCACAATCTTATCCATTTATTTTTTTACAGGAGTATGTCGAATTTGAACAAACTCGACATTACCGCTTTAAAGGTTTTCGGAAGAAACTACCTAAAATGGGTCCAAGATATGAAGCTCTACCTCATTGTGAAGAGCCTTAGAGCAACTATTGAACCTGAGATAGATGACTTGGTTGGCGAAGCTGAGAAAGCCACCCCTATGATCTTCATTCGAAGGCATATTCATGACACATTGCAAACCAAGTACCTCGCTAAGGAAGATCCACGAGCTTTATAGGTCACTTTGGCGGATCCTTTTGATTACCAAAAAGATATATTCTTACCTGAAGTAAGACATGATTGGCAGTATTTGCGCTTCCAGGACTTTAAGTCTATGAATGAATACAATTATGAAGTTTGTCAAATCAGATCACTTGTCAAGTTTTGTAATGAGGACTTGATCGAAGAAGATTTCCTAGAGAATACCTATTCGACATTCTTTGTGACCAATATTGTCCTCCAGAAATAATATAGGGCTCAGAAATTCACTAAGTTTTTAAATTTGATCTCTATTTTACTTATTGCTGAAAAACAAAATCAGTTGTTGATGAAGAATCATTAAGCTCGACTTACTGGCTCAATTGCTGCACCTAAAGCACACAATAATGAGAATTGATGTCCGAGCCACCGTTCTAAGCATGGTAGGCACGACATGAAGCTATCCCACTAAAGTCGATAAAGTCAAGGCTGATTTAAGGGAGGAAAACGGGCCCCAAAGTGTTCTGACCTTGCTCCTAAAGCCTCAAACTTCAAGAATAAGGGCAAAGCATTAGACACCATGGATGGAGATATGTGCTACCTCTAAAAACCTTCTCAGGCTCATCTAACATGATCAAAGAATACGCACATGCCCGTATTGTGTTGTCCAATGACACTGAATAGCATTAAAGAGACCATTCATTCTCTATGTTCCGGAAGAATGTTGTTGAGCTTTAAAGGCATTTGAGATAATAATTATCATGCTGAAACCTCTGTAGAAAACGGAGTTGAATTTATGTGCATCACTTCGTATGAATATGGCCATAAACTTATTTTAAAGAAGTTAGAGCATCTCCTGAGTGGCTTGTACACTACAACCATCCACTCCATAGAGAACCACTACGTGGCCGTCCCTACCTTAGGGATTGCACTCGAAGTTTTGCTTTGGCATGACTGTTTAGGACACCGTGGACGAGTTGTGATACGCCGTGTCCTTAAATATTCTCACGGGCATCCCTTAACCAGAAGATTAGGCGAGTTTCAATAGGACATCTAAAATTGGTACCAGATAGAATAACCTGCAATTTAATCTATATACGTCCTTGTCTGACTAGTCAATTAAGATCATATATGTTAGTTTACTCATAGCGGAAGTAGTCAATTCAAGGCTCAGTTTACTGAAATGTTCCTAGTTAACGAATGATAGGAGTATATTTATGCGACTTAGTTAGCTTGTTTTCTTGCATTTTCATAGTTAGTTTGTGTTTATTATAGTGTTTTAAGCTATTTTTGTGTGTTTGTAGGTCCAAATGACAAAGTTGGCAAGAAAGTGCAATTTGGAGCATTTTGAAGCAGTTTTGGGCATTAAATGGATAACTTATGAATGGAGCAAGATGGATGGACGAATTGGAAGTTCAAGAGGCTAGGAATGTGCTGAAAAGATGAAGAAAATAAATCCAAGACAAAGAAGATAAAGAATCAGCTCAAAAGAAGGAACATTATCCAAAACATTATCCAACCTTATCTTATTCAAACAAACCTTATCTTATCTTATCCTTGCCTAATCTAGTTTTATGCTATCTTATCTTATCTAAATCAGTTTGTGCCTTAAATCCAGCTGGAAGGGGACCTAAAAACCTGATTTCTAGAAGGCCTATCCTTTCCCTACATTCATGCCGCACCCGTATGTTCTAGAATCCCTAAATTGGTGCCGTGACCACCCTTTCTAGAAGACCCTATAAATTTGGCGTTTTTCCTTGTTCTAGAAGACTTAGAATTAGGGGTGGGCGCGGTGCGGTTTGGTGCGGTTTCGAGTGAAACCACAACCGAAATCGAAACTTTTTGCGGTGCGGTGCGGTGCGGTTTTGAAGCCAAAACCGAAATGAAACCAAATCGTTTGGATCGGTTCGGTACGGTTTCAAACGGTTTCGGTGCGGTTTCAAACGGTTTCAAGCGGTTTCAAACTTAAATACAATCCCCCAAAACATGCACCCACTCTCTGCGACCAAACCCCTCTCCTCTTTCCCCAAAATCCCAAAATCACGCCCCCAAATCTCTGCGTCCAATATGAACAAATCAAAACACCAGTAAACCGAAAGTGAGAACCAATAGCAGAAATGTTCTAATCATGCAGTCTAAGCCACTCAGAGTTCGCCATCACCATTCTTTAACGCAAAATCTCATTGAAAATGTATGTAAACAAAAAGAACACCATTTTCAGCTACAACCCTACAAATGCAAACACATAAATGGCTTTGCTGCAGAATTTCAGCTGAGACTAACAGAGGCTGGGCAAATATCAACAAACAAATCCAATCTTTCAACCGAATAATCGAAAGAAAAAAGGTATACCTGGTTGGTTTTCCTACTAACAGGGTGATTAAACTTGCAATTGGATCCAAACTTGCAAGACCCGGTCTTTAGATAATACGAACAGTCTTCAGCTTCCGGCCTCACCGGGTACTGATACCTTCTGTTACTTTCCTGAGTTTCCTCCGCCTTCTTCTCCTCCACCTCACCTCCATCCTCCTCCCACCCCTGATTTCCTCCCCATCCTTCTCCGCCTCCTCCGTTGTTCTGATAACTCTGCTCACTCTGCCTCTCATTTTCCTCTCTATTTAAAATCTCAACCTCTCTCTCACCGGAACTCTTCTCTTCTTCTTCCTCTCCCTCCCCGCCCTCATCCTCCTTCAAATCCAGCGTCTGCAACTCACCAGCTCCGTCCTCCTCCTCCTTCAAATCCAGCTTCTGCAACTCACCAACTCCGTCCTCCTCCACCTTCTCTGTCGAATCCAGCTTCTGCAACTCATCAGGTTCTCCATCCCCCTCCTCCACCGGCTCTTTCAAATCCAGTTTCTGAAGCTCGTCGAGGACCGCATGATCTAGATTAGACGGTGTGGGATCGGGATCCGGGGAGGAAGGCAGAGACCCCTGGTCGGAATGAGCGTGGTTGGTGCTGGGGGTTTCGGGATTTGGGGGAACAACAGAGGTTGCTTTAGAGAGTGCCATTCTCCCTCCACATTTCAAAACCCTAACTTTTTCAGATATGAAAATGAACTGAGTCTATCTTTGACCGAGAGGGAGAGAAAAATGGAGTTGGCAGAAGCAGTCGCTCACAGGCAGGCAGAAGTAGTCGCTCGCAGGCAGGCAGGCAGAAGCAGATGCAAGCAGGCAGTCAGGTGACCAGGTCGCAAAGGCAGATGCGGAGATGCAAGGAGGCGGCGCAGAAGCAGTCACTGAAAGTGCAAACCCACTCGGTGCAAACCCAGAACCGCAAAACCAAATGTATAAGTATAACCTAGTTGAATGAACTATATAAAAAAAAAAAATGCGGTTTCGGTTTCGTCGATTTCGGTGCGGTTTTGAAAACCCAAAACTGAAATCAAACCGTTTTGTGTGCCGCGGTTCGGTTTTGAAACCGAAACCATTTCAAAACCGCAAAACCAAACCGTTTGGTGCGGTTTGATTCGATTCGTGTTTCGGTTTCGGTTTTCGGTTTCAAGTGCCCACCCCTACTTAGAATCTGCTGGAAACCTTAATCCTTTTCCTTTTGGATTTCTGTCAAACCCTAGTCTTTTTCCTCAAGGATTGTGAAATCCAAATCGTTAGGGATTGTGCCATGTATTTCAGCCTATAAATACACATCCTTGCTGCATAAATCAAACCACCCATGCACCCGCATACATTCAGATATAATTGAGAGATTTCAGAGAGTTTTAAAGGTGCACTTGCGTGGAGGAAGGAGAAGGAGAAGCTTATGCCGAGGCTTGTAATCCAAGGGAGAGTTCGAAATCTGCCATTGGAGCTGCTGGGACGTTCTTGGTTCTTTCTATCCTTAGATTTGTTTCAATGTTGCTTTTAATTTGGTTTTATGTTTTTAAAGACATGAGGAACTAATCTATTTTTAGTTGGAGGTGAATTCGAAGCCATGATTATATGCTTTATATTAATTGATTACATCTAGTTATTGTTTCTAAAGTCTTGAGTATGATTTGTTTATCTGCGTTATCAAAACTTGTTTATGTATGTTAATTGAGGATGCATACTTAGTTTGCCTGGATAAATTTGATGCTAGAGTATAAGGGAGTTTCACCTAATCGTTACGAACTTATATTCATAATTAGTAAAGGTTGCTAGTCACAATCGTGTTAAGTAAAATCCTTGGCAAGAGTATCATGCTTTTCATAGTTACGAATGCCTCGTCAATACTTATGATTTTCAAAGAACTTAATGACCTTTGATATGTTTTCTATCATGTTTTTCATAGTTAGGGGACTTGATAAGGATAATTTGGTTGTGATGCGTATCCCGTTCAATTCAATGAAATAAGGAAAATCTGATGGTTAATTTGTGCTGTTACGGTTAACTTGGGGTGTTGTCATTCATGGTTTAAAGGAACAATACTGGAAATTGGTTTATGTTTGCATATGTCATGTGTGGAGACGGACCCTCTAACTAGCTTTTCACTCTTGAATTCACTTAAATTCGTTTTTAAATTGCTTTGTTTCTGCAAGTTCTTTGTTTTAGTTTTAATTTCTTCAAAACAATCCCCCCTTTAATTAAGTGTGTTAGTTTAGTTAGAAACTTGTTTAAATCTGTCCAAATTAGTGTTTTGAGTCAAGTAAGTCTTAAATTCATCCAAATAACTCTTCAGAGTCAGTTTTGAGTCTTTTTGATTGTTTTGTGCTGTTTTGAGTTAGTTTAGTTTGTTTTGAGTCATATAAGTCTAGTTAAGAGTCTTAGAGTCTATTTAAGAGTCTTAGAGTCTAGTTTTCTGTTTTTAAGATTAATTTTGTGTTTTTAAGTCAGTTTTTAGTAGATTAGCATCCCTAGTTAATCCCCGGTCTAGAACGATCCCTACTTACATCTTTGTTACAATTGTCATCAATAGGGTTTAATTTGTGTGTCAAGTTAATTCTCACATCAATGAAGATCCAGTTCAATGCACATTTTAACTCTGACAATCTTAGTTGCAGGGCTTATCTATTTGCCAATAATGATGAACATATATCAGAAGCAAAGAGTAAGATAAGTAATCTTGAAAAGCGATAAATTGCATGGGATGTTTTTGGCCCGAAAAACCCACCTCCGGGTTAAAAAATCGGAGACTCTCAATCCTGTCCACTAGTGTAAACAAGGTTCATAGAAATACCACACAAGCTCAATTTCTAGATCCATATCTACAAAGTGGCTTTTTCTTTGTGCAACCTTACTTTACACAAGATGAACTCCTTCGGTCTTCACTAAGTGGCAACTCTTCATGAGCTCTTCACCTTGTGGAACCGATATCAACACGATCAATGAAATGATATAATGTTATGATGTGCATATATAATCTGGAAAAATCTAAATGCTTGGTCTAAAAATCTAACTTGAATCTAAATGCTTGGTCTAAAAAGAGATTTAAAGCTTAAAACCAGACCAAAAACTTAATTCAAAACCTTAAAACAATGCAACCCTAATATACAATGATTAGGTGTTTAATGCATGAACTTGGTCTTGTAGCTAGGGTTCCAAAAATGAAGAAGAGCTAAGCTCAAAGCTTTGAAGGCACTTTTTCTCTAAAATAAGTTCTGAACACCTAAGGACCAAATGAAACCCTAGGGAACAAATATACCCAAGGAAATCTGATTTTCTATCAGCCAACATGTCCTTAGGACACTTGTCGACTGCAAAAGAAATCTGGGCAGATCAATAGCCAACAACTGACTAACATCAGAAAGGTGTAAGTCAGCCTATGTGTGCTATCTTAATTTGTGTGCCTAGACAGGTGGAAGTTAGCGCACAAAACTAACTAGACATTTAACCTAGACAAAATGCAACACAAATAGAGATATGAGATGCACATGCATGAACAAACCTTTGACGTAAGGTGAGCCACGTCCTTGAACATTTAATTTCAGTAGCAACATCCCATAATCAAATAATGTAGTCTATAACTAAATTGAGCATGTGGTTCACAAATACAATATTTGACAAGGAAACCCAAACACTTAAAACTAGACTTTACAATCTCTCCATTTGGCTTTCCTTGACCAAATCAGATAATGTAGTCTAGAACTAAATTGAGCATGTGGTTCACAAATACAATATTTGACAAGGAAACCCAAACACTTAAAACTAGTCTTTACAATCTCCCCATTTGGCTTTCCTTGACAAAATACTCCAAGCCTAGAACTGATATCACTCCCCCAAACTCAAGAGAAGAGCCAAGGAATAAATCCTACATATGAGCCTACATATGATACTCTTGACAAGAACAAGTGAAATTTATCATAGGTAAGAAAAGGCTTGCTAGGTATGAAACACAACGAAATTTTTCTCCCCCATTTTGTCATGGTAAGACAATGACAAGGTGGAAAATGCATAGAATAGTTAAATTTGTTGCAAAAACACAGGACATGAACAACAAGAGCAAAACGGATAAAGAATTTGCAATAGATCATATGGATAAGCCCAAGCAAGGTGTAGTAACAATGAGACTAGCAACAAGTAAGCACAAAAAGATGTATGCGTTGTGATTTAACTCCCCCATAAATGATGCTCTTCATGAAAACACACTCCCCCATAATCCTAAAATCATGACTTCATTTTTCTGACGAGGGACAATGACTCAACAAGAAACGAAGATGTTCATTGAAACATAAATTTGAGCATAGGCATAGACAAATGTACCTAAACAACCGAAGGCAGCTCATTAAGATGATAGAGATCAAGATAACAGTTGAATCTTTGCACCAATAAACAATAGCAAAAACACAAGCCATGAAATGGAGAATAGAAAGTAGTTTGAATATCGATGTTTCCAAGAGATATTGAAAAGACAAGTGTTTGACAAAATAATATGCAATGCAATTCTTAAGAGACAACTCATCAAAGGCATACAAAGATAGTAATATAGAGATGAACATTTGTTCATGATGCAACTGTGATGTATCAAGATAAGGGGATAGGATTGGTGACATTTATTTGGAAATCATAGAACCAAGCATTTAATCTCAAAAGCATTTTCAAGGTTAACCAAGCTTAACCAAGCTTTTAATAATCCATTGACCTTAAGAGACAACACTTCCTACATAATATGGACAATAGACAAGACTCGCAAAAAGTACGGCATAAGCCTTGAAGGAAAAGCCAACTTTGGTGTGGAACTTTGAGTGAGGCACCAATTTGAGAAATGCCAAGGTCATTTGAATGAAGGTGAAATTTTGATGAATCACCATTGATATTTTAAGAGAATTTGATACATGACCTACAAAGGGGGATCTTGAAGTGATACACATGACATTGCATTGAAGGCTAAAATGAAGGGATTTTCCCATTTGATCATATATACTTTCTTTGAAGACACCCCTTTCACAAGACACTCTCCCATTTGAATTTTTGTTTTGATTTGGAGAGAGGACAAAAGAAGAGAATTGGCACATGGTCCAGATTATAGAGAAAGTAAAGTCACTACCACTTAATTAGGACCAAAGCAACATTAAATTCAAAAACACCACTAGATTTGGATAATTGGAAAAATGATTTTTTAGAGGCCATAAGAAAGAATTGAAAGAACCTTTGACATCACAATGAAAGATTATCCAAGACTAATCCATATAAACTAACAATGTTTGACAGATAAGAGATACATACAAAGAGGAAAAAAAGGTTATCTAATGAGATAAATGTCTATACAAAACATGCACAGAGACTAGACACAATATTCAACTCTTGAAAGCAAGGCTATACAACCTATTCAAATCATATCACAAAGACTAATAAACCGTCGAAGATCCTCGTACCTTTGATTATCTAGGGCTTTAGTGAATATTTCAGCTAGCAGTTTTTTAGTTGGCACAAAGGTTAAGGTAAGAATTTTACCTTTCACAATATCTCTAATGAAATGATGCCTTATATCAATATGTTTGGTTCTTGAATGTTGGACAGGATTCTTGGAAATATCAATAGAACTCATATTGTCACAATAAATAAGAAAGGTGCATTGTGAGATACCATAATCACTGAGCATTTACTTCATCCACATTAATTGAGTGCAACAGCTCTTGGTAGCCACATACTCTACCTTGGCAGTAGACAAAGAGACACAATTTTGCTTTTTTGTTGTGCTAAGCAACCAAAATTTTCCCAATAGAGAAAGCTCCTCCAAAAGTACTCTTTCGATCATCAATGCATCCAGGCAATTGACATTTTCAATATTCTTAGGCACAATCTGGGAGACAAAGCAAACATTTGCAACTTCATCAGCTAGTTGTCTTCGAGTTTTAACGCATTGGTCAATGAGACCCACAATTTCCTCAACTTGATGACCTCAACCCACTTTGGTTTATCCCTAAACACGATGCAAGAATCTTGATTTAAGCTAGATTGACTTTCTGCGTCACTTTCTGATTGCTCTCCTGACTGACCATAAACACCACCATTATCGTTCGAGGAAGGAGGGAAGAAATCAACATATTCAACATCAAGAGCAGAAGGAATAACAGAGTCATCAACTTTAACATTTATAGACTCCATGATGGTTTTTGTTCGTAGGTAGACCTTATATGCCCTGCTAGTGTAAGAGTACCCCAAGAAGATTTCTTCATCACAGTTAGTATCACATTTGGCTAGGTGTTCTCGATCTCTCATAATATAGCAAACACTTCCAAACATTCTGAAATACTTCAATATTGGCTTTTTACCTCTCCAGATTTCATAAGGAGTCGCATCAGTGCCTGGCTTGAGAAACAAACGATTTGAAATGTAGCATGCAATATTTATGGCTTTAGCCCAAAAGTGTTTTGCCAGATTCTTGCAATTTAACATCACCCTAGTCATCTCAATCAGAACACGATTTATCCTTTCAACAACCCCATTTTGTTAAGGAGTGGTATGTGTTGAAGATTCATGTTTGATGCCGTTGGTTAAGGTGAATTCATCAAACAGACATTCTCAAATTCAGTGCCATTATTAGTTCTGATTCTGACAAGAGAATGACGATTGGTCAGAGATTCATTTAGCATTCCCTTGTACACGGGGAAGAACTGTTGAAAAGTATCTTATTTTTCCCTCAAGAAACACACCCATGTATATCTGGAGTAGTCATCCACAATTACCAGAATATACTTCTTCCATCCAATAGACAATGTTTAAATTAGACCAATAAGATCCATATGCATTAATTGTAAAGGCTTGGTTGTTGCAATATCATTTATTCTTTTGTGAGTCACTTTGATCTGTTTTCCCAATTAACAAGATCCACAAACATATGAGTCAGAAATGAGGTAAGCCTTTAACAATATCACGATTAGACAATTTTTGAAGATCTTTGAAGTTAACATGACCAAGTCTTCTATGCCAGAACACACTAACATCATCAAAAGCTTTGTTGCACTTTCGGGAATAACCAACCTTTGAAGCATTAAGAATGTAACAATTGTCTCCAGATCTAGGAAGAACCAGAATATTCTTTCCATGTTCGTCCATAATTCGACAACCTTTCTTGGAAAAAAAAACTTCATTCGCCACTTCATCACATAACTGGCTAATGCTAATGAGACTCGACTTCAACCCTTCCACATAACTAACATTCATGAGCAGAGGAAGACTTGGAATATTAACAATACCATTTCAAGTGATTTTGGACTTATCTCCACTACCAAAAACAACGCCACCGCCATTGAAGGTGAAAAAGATAGGAAGGCATCCTTGTCCCTATACATGTGACAAGAGCACCCACTGTCAAGATACCATATATTTTGTTTGGTGACAGATAGAGACTTTCTGAACCTAGTTGGAGTGAGGCTTCACACTTTCCATACTGGGTAACCGCACAAGTTGAGCAATTCTGTTGACTTCATTGACTAGTCGATCCACTTGATTCTTCAAAGCATCATTCTTTCCAGAGTGAAGTTTCCTACACTTAGGACGAATGTGGCCCAATTCACCACAATAATGACATGTGGGAATAAATCTAGACTTCGAGCTTGGATTGACTTTAGGTGCTATAGGAAAAGATTCTCTCACAAATCTTGATTTCGTACTCGTTAAGCTTGAGCCATTTTCCACGTAACCAATGCCATTTTTGTCATCATAAAGTTTCCTAATACTTAGCATCTTGTCAATTTTTTCAGCCTCAATGTTAAGACGAATAACCCTTGTCATTTGCCTTATTTAGCTCAAGTAGCTGTTTCTGATTAGCCTCAAAATATTATTTTCTTTCAAAATATGAATTTATATCATACTTAATGCATAACTCATCATAAATCATCTCCTCATTGTCATTCAACATAAGATTATCATCACTTGGAGACATTTCCTCCATTAGAGCAACAAAAACAACAATTTTTTTCTTTATCATTTGACGACTCATCAGAATGCATAGACCCCTTACCTTCACTTTCACTCCAAGTAGCCATCATTGTTTTGTCCATTTTCTGACTTAATTCCCAGTTGTTTGCACACTCAGCAGCACGATGTCGACTACCATCACAAGAAAAGCAGAGGCCAGATTCTCTTGAGGGAGATTTGTCATTTCTACTTGTAAATTTTCCTTGTTTTCTACCAAAAGTGAACTTTCTATGTGATTGATTTGAGTTTCTAGAGGACTTCCCATTCTTTTTTAACTCTCTTCCCTTACTGTTGAGAATCCTTCTAAATTGTTTGACAAGTAGGGCAAGATCATCTTTTGAGGTTTGTCCTCACAAGTCACTTAAACCATCATTGTTCACAACAATTTGAAGGGCCACTTCTTTTCTCTTCTTGGAGTCATTTTCATCCATATCAAGCTCCATCTCATAGGTGATGAGTTTCTTGACCAATTTTCCAAGCTTGATCTCATTTAGGTCTTGAAACTCTTGAATGGCAGCATTCTTTGCTTGAAATTTCTTGGGTAAAGATCTCAAAATATTTTGAACAATGGTTGTTTCATAAAAAAGTTTCCCTAACCCCAAGGCTTCATTTGTCAACATTTCAACATTCTCATAGAAGGCAGAGAAGGTTTAGGACTCGAGCATTCTCAAATCTTCAAATTTTGAAAGAGTCATCTTGAGTTTTAGTTCTCTCACTTGTTTATCACCCTCATGAAGAATTCGGAGTTTGTCCCAAGCTTGCTTGGCAGTTGTGCAATATCGAACATGAACTTCTCATTCCAAGCAGCATAATTCCTACCATCAAAGAATGGAGGAGAGTTGCAAGATCCCGCAACATGATCATGATCCATGGTGAGATTCCACCCACTACCAGTAGCTCCCAGAGACCACTCTATGTATATTTAGAGCAAAGTTCTGATACCAATTGAAATTGGTACCAGGTGGAATAACCTATAATTTAAAATCTATATACGTGATTGTTTGACTAGTCAACAATACTCCTCAACTAAGATCATATATGTTATTTTACTCACATTAGAAATGTGTCAGTTAGCCCATGTGGGCTATCTTAATCCGTGTGCCTAGATAGCTAAAAGTTAGCGTGCAAAACTTGATAATTAACTTAGACAGAATGCAACACAAATAGAGATATGAGATGCACATGCATGAACAAACCTTTGATGTGAGATGAGTCACGTCCTTGAACGTTTAATTCCAGTAACAGCATCCCATAATCGGATAATGTAGTCTAGAACTAAAATGACCATGTGGTGCACAAATACAATATTTGACAAGGAAAGCCAAACACTTAAAACTAGACTTTACAACATAACATGCTAAACCTGCTTCATGGGAAACTCATTATTCAACCTTCCTACAATAAGATCCATTTGGATCTTCCTACTTTTCTACAAAAGGATCCAGGAGGACATTTGTGGATCGATTCAACCACCATGTGGACAATTTAGTTACCTTATGGTATTAGTTGACACTTCTACATGTTGGTTACACATGTGTTTACTTTGATCCTATTAGACGGGGAAGGGTGAAGAAGCTAGGACAGAAGGGTAGAGTTCAAGAGAGCAAAATGCGTTTAGGAGCGTGGAATATAGGAACCTTAACGGGAAAATCTATGGAAGTAGTGGAAGTTATGGTGAGGAGAAGGATAAATATTATGTGCCTACAAGAAACTAAGTGGGTTGGTAGTAAGGCAAAGGATCTAGAAAACTCAGGGTTTAAACTTTGGTATTCGGGCACAAATAGAACGAGAAACGGTGTTGGCATCATCGTGGACAAGACCTTGGTACAAGATGTTGTAGATGTCAAGAGGGTAGGAGATAGAATCATGGCAATCAAGATTGTAATAGGACAAGAACTTATCAATGTGATTAGTGCGTACGCACCTCAAGTAGGGTTGGATACGAGTTCGAAGGAGAAATTTTGGGAAGATCTTGGAGACTTGGTGCAAGGAATTGCTCAGACGGAGAAGTTATTTATAGGAGGAGATTTAAATGGACATGTGGGCAGGGAGACAGGTAACTATGGAGGTTTTCATGGTGGCCATGGTTTTGGGGAGAGAAACGAGGATGGGGAAGCTATCTTGGATTTTGCAATGGCATATGATCTCTTCTTAGCCAACACCTTCTTTAAGAAGAGAGAAGAACATGTGATCACCTACAAGAGTGGGTCGTCAAAAACACAAATAGATTTTCTTCTAATGAGGAAAGGGGATCGTATAACTTGTAAGGATTGCAAAGTTATACCAGGAGAGAGCGTGGCTAATCAACATCGCTTGTTGGTGATGGATGTACATATCAAAAGAGTAAGACAAAAGAACAAGACTTGGAAGTGCCCAAGGACTAGATGGTGGAATCTAAAAGAAGAAAAACAAGTCATTTTCAAAGAGAAGGTAATCACCCAATGTGTGTGGGATAGAGAGGGGGAAGCTAGCCAAATGTGGGATTCCATGGCTAGTTGTATCCGAAAAGTAGCAAAAGAGGTATTAGGAGAGTCCAAGGGCTTTGCCCCACACCAAAAGGAATCTTGGTGGTGGAATGAGGAGGTACAAACAAAGGTGAAGGCTAAGAAGGAATGTTGTAAAGCCTTATACAAGGAGAGGACCGATGAAAATGGTGAAAGGTATAGAAAAGCGAAGCAAGAGGCGAAGAAAGCTGTCAGAGAAGCTAAGTTAGCGGCTTACGACGATATGTATAAACGACTAGATACCAAAGAAGGAGAGTTGGATATCTATAAACTATCTAGAGCAAGGGAAAAGAAGACAAGGGACCTAAACCAAGTGAGGTGCATCAAGGATGAGGATGGAAAGGTTCTTGCTACAGAGAACGCGGTTAAAGACAGATGGAGAGGTTATTTTCATAATCTTTTCAATGAAGGACATGAAATGAGTGCTTCTTTAGGGGAGTTGAGTAACTCAGAAGAGTGTAGAAACTACTCTTTTTATCGTCGAATCCGGAAGGAAGAAGTGGTTGTAGCTTTGAAGAAGATGAAGCATAAAAAAGCAATAGGCCCAGACAATATACCAATCGAAGTGTGGAAACTTTTGGGAGAGACAGGTATAACATGGCTCACTGACCTTTTCAATAGGATTTTGAAAACGAAGAAGATGCCAAATGAGTGGCGAACGAGCACTTTGGTGCCTATCTACAAGAATAAGGGCGACGTACAAAATTGCATGAACTATAGGGGTATTAAGCTAATGAGTCATACAATGAAGCTCTGGGAGAGAGTCATTGAGCATAGATTGAGGCAAGAGACACGGGTTTCGGACAACCAATTCGGGTTCATGCCAGGACGCTCAACCATGGAGGCAATCTATCTCTTACGAAGATTGATGGAAAGATATAGAGATGGGAAAAAGGATTTACACATGGTCTTTATAGATTTGGAAAAAACGTATGATAGGGTCCCAAGAGACATTCTTTGGAGGATTTTAGAGAAGAAAGGAGTACGAGTAGCATATATCCAAGCTATAAAGGATATGTATGAAGGAGCAAAGACTGCCGTAAGAACTCATGAAGGACAAACCGAAAGCTTTCCCATAACTGTAGGATTACATCAAGGCTCATCCTTAAGTCCTTACCTTTTTGCGTTGGTAATGGATGAGTTAACAGGACATATTCAAGATGATATTCCTTGGTGTATGCTTTTCGCAGACGATATAGTGTTGATAGATGAAACTCAGGAAGGGGTAAATGCAAAGCTTAACCTTTGGAGAGAAGTGTTGGAATCTAAAGGTCTTCGCCTAAGCCGATCAAAGACAGAATATATGGAGTGCAAATTCAGTGCAAATGGAGGCCAAAACGAGTTAGGGGTGAGGATCGGAGATCAAGAAATACCAAAGAGCGACCGTTTTCGTTACCTAGGATCTATCTTGCAAAAGAACGGAGAATTAGATGGAGATCTCAACCACAGAATACAAGCTGGATGGATGAAGTGGAAGAGTGCATCCGGCGTGTTGTGTGACCGCCGTATGCCACTGAAGCTCAAGGGAAAATTTTATAGGACGGCAATAAGGCCGGCGATGCTGTATAGCACAGAATGTTGGGCGGTGAAACATCAACACGTACACAAAATGGGTGTAGCGGAGATGAGGATGCTTCGTTGGATGTGTGGGCACACGAGAAAGGATAAGATTAGGAATGAAGATATCCGGGGTAAAGTAGGAGTAGCCGAAATTGAAGGAAAGATGAGAGAAAATCGGTTACGGTGGTTTGGACATGTGCAAAGAAGGCCTACTGACGCTCCGATTAGAAGATGCGACTATGGGACAGAGGTTCAGGGCCGAAGGGGTAGAGGAAGACCTAGGAAAACTTTGGAAGAGACTCTAAGAAAAGACTTAGAGTACTTGGATCTAACGAAGGACATGACTCAGGATCGAGCACAATGGCGTTCTAAGATTCATATAGCCGATCCCACTCAGTGACTTGGATTTTCCAAGTCTCCAACCGAGAAGTTTTCCTCACTCGGGAAATTAAGGGAACACTACCCCAACCTACATGCTCCACTCAGAAAGCTTCAACATACAAGCTTCAACAAAAGAAAATTCAAAGAACTTAGCGAAGAAGGCTTTGGTGTATTTAACACAATACGTTGAAATGAAGGAAAGCTTATTTATTGATATCCCCGATAAGCTACAAATATGTACATATACATGAGTCAAAATAAACACACAAGAGGGAGCCTTCACAAAGGTTGCTTAGGAGAAGTCTCAGCAGTCGGTAGAGCCCCAGAAAGAGAAGGCACCGGAGGGGGATCATTTGGAGCCTCAGTACTGGACAGAACCCTAGAAGGAGGAGGCATCAGAGGTTGATCATTCGGAGCTTCATTACGTGGTACAGCCCCAGAAGACGAAGGCAATAAATGCCTTTGGAACAAACCCACAAATCTCTGATGATCAAGTAAAACCTGACCATCAGTTTCCTTCATCTGGTCAAGCTTCCTCTTCATGTTTGTAGCATAGTCATGTGCGAGCCGGTGCAACTGTTTATTCTCATGCTTGAGCCCTCTAATCTCCTGTTTCAGACTCATCACTTCAGCCGCCAATGATTCAACTTGGCGGGTTCGAGCAAATAGGCGTTGGGCCATATTAGACACAGAACCTGCACACTGAACACTGAGAACCAGCGAATCCTTAACAGCTAACTCATCAGACCGTTTGGAAAGTAGTCTGTTATCTTTGGGAGTGAGAAGGTTCCTGGCCACCACCGCAGCGGTCATATCATTCTTCATCACGGAATCCCCAACGGTAAGAGAACCAGTAGGGGAGACGAAGGATGGGCGCCATATGTTGTCTGGAGAAGGCGGGGCTACCTCTTCAACAAGGTTCAAGTCAAAACGACGGTCGGAGGGGCCAGACATTTTCAAAGGTGTTGAAGAGAGAAGAGGTCGGACAAATCAAGATCTTAGAAGTGCAAGAATGAAGCTTCTACTAGTGGAGATTCAAGTGTGCTTTGGAACTTAATGCCAGCCCCTATAAAAATCTGCACTCGACGGAGCTTCAGAAATCGAAGAGGCGCCTGCTCAGAAATCGAAGAGGCGTTTGCTTTCTCAAAAGCTGGGCTGCTTAGAGATCACGAGGGTTGATCTCAGAAATCGAAGAGGCATTTGCTTTCTCAAAAGTTGGGCTGCTCAAAGACCACGAAGGCCGATCTCAGAAATCGACGAGGCGCTCGCTTTCTCAAAAGCTGGGCTCCCCAGAGACCACGAGGGCCGATCTCAGAAATCGAAGAGGCACCTACTTTTCCAGCCTTGTCAGCACCTGTCACACGCACACTCAGCTTTGCGGAAATTATGGGCATTCTGTCGAAGACTTCTGGGGAAGTAGAAAACACATGAATCTTACTGTTCAATCACCCACTTCCCACACGCAACAATAGCTCATGGGTACCACAGATAACTTTGCCAAAGTTCTCTGCCAAAGTTGAGCACGTGAAGCTTGCAGCTCCCACTACATCGCTCTGACCAAGAAGGGTAAAAGAATAGCAAAGAAACAGCACTAACAAAGTTTAGACCCATAAATTTTGAAGGTCTAGCTACCATATTATTACCCACAAGGGTAAAGGAACAGTACCACTGCTGGATAATTGGAAAGTCCCAGTGTGTCAACCTCTGTGCTTCGTGGCAAGGTAGACTAGCAAACATGCCCAACCTTTACTCACATTCGAGAAAACACTCCCAATAAGATTGCTTGCTCCAAAATCGAAGAGGCACCGTCCTCCGAATCTCGAGAGCCAGACTCCCAACATGACTACTTTCTTAAAAATCGAAGAGAGGGTAAAGGAACAGTACCATTGATGGATAATTGGAAAGTCCCTGTGTGTCAACCTCTGTGCTTCGTGGCAAGGTAGACTAGCAAACATGCCCAACCTTTACTCACATTCGAGAAAACACTCCCAACAAGATTGCTTGCTCCAAAATCGAAGAGGCACCGCCCTCCGAATCTCGAGAGCCAGACTCCCAACATGATTACTTTCTCAAAAATCGAAGAGACACTGCTCCCCGAATCTTCGAGAGCCAGACCCCCAGCATGATTGCTTTCTCAAAAATCGATGAGGCATCGTTCTCCGAATCAATCGAAGAGGCGCTCGCTTTCTCAAAAGCTGGGCTGCTCAGAGACCACGAGGGCCGATCTCAGAAATCGAAGAGGCACTTACTATTCTAGCCTTGTCAGCACCTGTCACACGCACACTCAGCTTTGCAGAAATTATGGGCATTCTGTCGAAGACTTCTGGTGAAGTAGAAAACACATGAATCTTACTGTTCAATCACCCACTTCCCACACGCAACAATAGCTCATGGGTACCACAGATAACTTTGCCAAAGTTCTCTGCCAAAGTTGAGCACGTGAAGCTTGCAGCTCCCACTACATCGCTCTGACCAAGAAAGGTAAAAGAATAGCAAAGAAACAGCACTAACAAAGTTTAGACACATAAATTTTGAAGGTCTAGCTACCATATTATTATCCACAAGGGTAAAGGAACAGTACCATTGCTGGATAATTGGAAAGTTCCTGTGTGTCAACCTCTGTGCTTCGTGGCAAGGTAGACTAGCAAACATGCCCAACCTTTACTCACATTCGAGAAAACACTCCCAACAAGATTACTTGCTCCAAAATCGAAGAGGCACCGTCCTCCGAATCTCGAGAGCCAGACTCCCAACATGACTACTTTCTCAAAAGCGAAGAGAGGGTAAAGGAACAGTACCATTGCTAGATAATTGGAAAGTCCCTGTGTGTCAACCTTTGTGCTTCGGGGCAAGGTAGACTAGCAAACATGCCCAACCTTTACTCACATTCGAGACAACACTCCCAACAGGATTGCTTGCTCTAAAATCGAAGAGGCACCGCCCTCCGAATCTCGAGAGCCAGACTCCCAGCATGATTGCTTTCTCAAAAATCGAAGAGGCATCGTTCTCCGAATCTCGGGAGCCAGATACCACAGACCACTTTTTCAAAGTGCTCTGACAGTTAAAACATGTGAAACTGGCAGCTCCCACTACCGTGCTATGACCAAGCAGGGTAAATGAATAGCATTACTACTTGTTGTTAGGGAGACTCCTATATATGTCGACCTCCATCCCCAACGGACAGGTAGACCTGCAAAAATGCTCAACCCTTCATCATATCTGAGAGGGCACTCCCAACGAAGCCTTTCGAAATATTCAGCTTTCTTTCCCCCCGATAATACCTCTGCAAACAAGCTATACTAGAGCAAGAATATCTCATATCATCAAGGTTAAAAGCAAGAGTATCCCATATCATGCTTTTTCCCTGTCTTTTCCTTTGGCGTTGTTTTTACCTGCAAGACAAGGAGAAAGAGAGCAATCAGTCAGCACTTGGAATCAAGCTTCCAGCCAGGAACTGAATGCCTGGAACCCCTTACCTGATTACTTACCTGGCATTGCTCTCGAGTACTCATCTTCAACATCTTATGTTTCCAGGGAAGATTCTGCATCTACTTAAGGAACAGATAGGGCAAGTGCGAAGGATACAAGGAAGCATGAGGAGACAAGCGTAACAGCATACGTGCCGATACATCCATTACTCTGTCAAAAGCAAAAGTATCCCATATCAGCAGGGTGGAACGTACTCTAGATTTGATGGACTTGTTTTGACCCTCAAATTCTTCAGTCGGCCTTATACTCTGGAGGAAACCAGAAAACCCTCCAGCTCAGTTCAAGAATAAGCCTGTGGAAAGTTACTTCTTCAAAAGCAAAAGTATCTCATATCATCTCTTCTCATTTTTCTTCTCTTTATCCTTCATGCTGCTGCAAGATGGGGAGAAGGTGAACAATCAGTCAGAGCTCTGATTGCTTACCTTGTCTGTCACCTCTTTCAGCAGACCCCCTAGCTCGGCGACTTGAGGGACTCCTACTACATGGTTTGTATCGCGCTTGACCAAGCTTGAAACTACAAGTAAGCTTCAAGTGAAATTGATACATTACCTTGTGCATCTCCACCAGTTAAAGATACCACCCCTGGATGGAGGAAGAGTACTTCCAGAGAAGATGCCACATCTACCTATGAGACAGATAAGGCAAGTCAAGACGATACCACACTCCGATACTTAGAAGTTTCATGATTACGAGATCATTCTCCCACAATATTTCCTAATGTCATTTGTACTAAATCATTCACTTGTACTCATTAAAGGAGAGCTTGAACCCATGTACTTGTGTAAACCCTTCACAATTAATGAGAACTCTTCTATTCCGTGGACGTAGCCAATCTGGGTGAACCACGTACATCTTGTGTTTGCTTTCCTATCTCTATCCATTTATATACTTATCCACACTAATGACCGGAGCAATCTAGCGAAGATCACAAAAAGCGACCGTTTTCGCTACCTATGATCTATCTTGCAAGAGAACGGAGAATTAGATGGAGATCTCAACCATAGAATACGAGCTGGATGGATGAAGTGTAAGAGTGCATCCGGCGTGTTGTGTGACCGTCGTAGGCCACTGAAGCTCAAGGGAAAATTTTATAGGACGGCAATAAGGCCAGCGATGTTGTATGGCACAGAATGTTGGGCGGTGAAGCATCAACACGTACACAAAATGGGTGTAGCGGAGATGAGGATGCTTTGTGGGATGTGTGGGCACACGAGAAAGGATAAGATTGGGAATGAGGATATCCGAGGTAAAGTAGGAGTAGCCGAAATTGTAGGAAATATGAGAGAAAATCGGCTCCGGTGATTTGGACATGTGCAAAAAAGGCCGACTGACGCTCCGGTTCGAAGATGTGACTACGGGACAGAGGTTCAGGGCCGAAGGGGTAGAGGAAGACCTAGGAAAACTTTGGAAGAGACTCTAAGAAAAGACTTAGAGTACTTGGATCTAACGGAGGACATGACACAAAACCGAACGCAATGGCGTTCTAGGATTCATATAGCCGACCCCACTTAGTGGGAAAAGGCTTTGTTGTTGTTGTTGGTTGTGATTAAAGTTGAACATCCAATATCCCATGTTCATACCCAGAAAAGTCTGGCAGAAGCATTCATTAAGGCTTTCAAATGGTTGTTATATCATTAGTCATACGTGCCAAGCTCCCGATCGCTGCTTAGGTTATGCAATATTATACCCAACTATGTTGGTCCACCTAAAGCCCGTTGCAACCAAACCTTATTCAGCCCTTTAGTTGGTTACCGAATATGAGCCTTAGTTGTACAGTCTATGTGTTAATTGCACTGCCCTTACATACACGAATGGGTCCTCAAAGAATGATGGGAGTATGTGTTAGTTATGATTCTCCTTTTATCATTCGTTACTCAAAACCTTTGACAGACAATCTTTTTACCGCTCATTTCATGGATTGTCATTTCTATGGAATAGTCTTTTCGTCGTTGGGGGAGATAAGAACGTCAATGTTCCAGAAAAATGACTCGAATTATTGTGGATGACTCTTCCTTTGTCTCATTTAGATCCACGCACCACCAAGTTTGAGACTAAAGTACGAAGTATCCTAAATCTTCAGAAGTTGCTCAGAGTATATGCCATATGCTTTCACTAATCTAGCAAAAGTGAAAAGATCATATATACCAGTTGCAAACGTGCCTGTAAAGATGGATGAACCAAATGTATGACGCACCTTCATCCTAGAAGGCCAGGATGCCACTGCGGTTGAACCCCGTATATTGGTAGCTAGCCAATCATCTACTCCTACCCAGATGCATGGCAGACTTATAGATTAAAGAATTCACAACCCTAGAAGAGGAAAACCACAACATATGCTAGTGAGCCTACCATAAAACTGACCATCGCCTACTCATTCTATCCAATGCATGAGGAAATTCTAGACCATAGAAGTGTCCTAAAAGAGACGAATCCACCTCCCAAGAATCGAGAGACTTCGGTCTATTATGCTAGTTTGGAATAGAAATGAGATGATAATGAACTATGTGTTTGCACGTGCAGTAGCTACTGAGATCATGTTGAGCGATGACATTGAACCACGTTCAGTTAATGAATGTAGACGAAGAATCGATTTCCCAAACTCCAAACAAGCAATCCACATCGAACTCGAATCTCTTGCGAAACACTAGATGTTTAGGCACATAGTTCTTACATTGTCGCATGTGAAGCCCGTCGCATCGTGGAATTTTTTAAGGAAGCATAATGAGAGGAAAGAAAAAGTGTGACATGAGGCATGTCTTGTGATGCAAGGCTTCTCTCAACGCCCTGGGATTGATTACGATGAAACGTATTCTCCCGTAATGGATGTGATTACGTTCCGCTACCTTATGAGTTTGGTAGTTTCTGAAAAATTGGATATGCAACTAATGGACGTGGTAACTGCATATCTCTATAGGGATCTTGATATGGATATCTATTTATTACACACAAAGGTCGTTTGGTGGATATTTATTACATGTCATTATTGGTTTTTTTACACCGATAGCATATTTAGCAGACAAACTCTTTTGTTGGAGAGATTTTTCAACGTGACCAGAACACGGGGTGGTACATCACGTGTCATTATACAAATGATGGAATATGTGTGTTAAAAAGTTAATAACTTAAATATTATAAATTTCCACCACTTATATAAAAATACTTGGTGTACCACTCGTGTTCCGGTCACAATACAAAATTTCTCCTTTTGTTAGGCAATATTTCCTAGTCGACGAATACCTAATTTTTTGGGCAAACCGTCTTCAGTTGTGCGCCATTTTTTTCCAATTCCAAACAAGATATGGTCTTGCTATCAGTCTTTTTCTCTCATCTGTGAGAGACCTTCCCTCTTTTTGAGGGCGATTCTCACCCTTTCGTGTGAGTGGTTCTCTATTGTGTTCCTGTTTGCTGTGGCTGGGATCGGTGGGTGTTCTTTTGTTTTTGCCTTGGTCTCCTTTTTTTCTCCCCTCCGCTACTTCTTCCCCCTGCTTCCTGGTTTGATTTACCCTTTTCTCCTCCCACTGCTATCTCTCATCTTCCTTCCTCTAATTTCCGATCTTTGGTTAAGTTTCGCCGCGAGATGCGACTTGTTGAGTCGGTGAGCTCTGATCTGGTGCTTCCACTAGGTTGGGTGTTCCAAACACCCCCATATTCTCTTTGTTGTCTACCTTGGTTGGTAGTGTTGCTCATGGATTTCCACGCGCTTCTTTATCTTTGCTGTAAGTTCTTGGTGATCTGTGGCTGCGTTTGGACTGAAGATTGGAATTGGTTGATGGGTTTGCTGAGGTACGGCTTGGTTGGGAGATGGGCTTTGGGCGGATCGACAAGCACTGTTGTGGCAGTGGTTGCAGCGGTGTTTCTAGTTTTCTATTTTCTTTGGTTCGAACTTTGGGTTGGGCTCGTTTTGATGTGTTTGGTTGGCCGTGTTTTGCTTTGTGTATCTATTTTGGGCCTTGGTTGTAAGTTTGTGTTGTTGCAATAAATGATTCACCGTGTTTTGACATGGTGTTTTTCCCAAAAAAAAAAAAAAAAAAAAAAAAAAAAAAAAAGATATGTATGGTCTTAAGACCATATGCCATAAATAAAGGATAAGATAAAAGTGATATTTCGTTGTCACGTAATTCATGTATGATACGTCTCTTCTTCGTCCACAGTTTGCAGACTTGAAATAGCATATATATGAATCATTGGGTCAATGTGATCCTTGAGCTGGCGTATATATAACTTCCATAATCATTTATATCATGAATTTAAAGCTAGACTTCCATTTCTAATGAGTATCTCTAGGGCTGGAAAAAAATCCAAAAAATCCCAAACCAAACCAAAAAAATCCCGATCCCAAACCAAAATTCCCGAAAGTTTCGGGATGTAATCCCAAACCAAACCGAAATTTTCGGTATGGGATTCGGTATTGCATTTCATTTTTTCGGTATTCCCATACCGAACCAAAAAAAATATATATATATAATTTTTTAATTATAAGAGAATTATTTCAACCGTTGATTGTTTTGGATTTAATATGTGCCGTCGATTTGTTTTTAGGTCAGATGATAACATTTCACTTTTGTATTCCTCCGTTCATTTGTTTCGAAGCGCAGCCGTGAGCCTCCGACCCTCACCAACGTCGTCCCTCACCATACTGTCGAATTCCGACCAGCCACCGACCCACCACCACACCATACTCTCATCTCTGACTCTCCAGCCTTCCTTCACCACACAACCACCGCTCTCTCTCTCTAGGGCGATTGTTTTTCACGGACAAGACATGTCACAGAACTGGGGATCTCTCTCGAGTATACTTCTGCAGTTGGATCTCTCTCAAGTTTTGCTGCAGGCAAAGCTGTGCGTGGATGAAAACATCCCTGTTATTCCTATACCTGGGCCGTCTGCTTTTGTGGCTGCTCTCTCTGCATCTGGCCTCTCCACGGATGAGTTTAAGTTTGGTAAGTTTTCCATGGAAATGATGCTGCAGATATTCTTCTTGGTGGATAAGATGTATATAGAACTTTGAAACTGAGTATACTTCTGCAGTTGGATTTCTCTCTAAACATGCTGGATCTAGAAGAGAGAGGTTGACGGTTTCAGCAAATGAGGGGACGACCCAAATATTCTATGTGCCTCCCCACAAACTTCAGCAGTTTCTTGAAGAGACTTCTTCAGTTTTTGGTGTTTCAAGGTAAATACTTTTAAGGCTTCAGATTAAAAATCAATTTTAATAAAGGTATTAAGAAAAAATACCAACTTCAATAAAAGCTTTACTGACTTAAGAAAAAAATGATTATATATTAGTTTTTGTTATGGTGAGTTACAAATTAAACTTCCATGTATGGATTTATGCGCTTTTACTGACTTAGTGGTCTTACAAAAAACTGATTTGGTGAGTTTGTAATTGTGTTTCAGAAAATGCGTCCTAGCTCGTGAAATTACAAAAATTCATGAAGAGGTAGGTTTATGGTGATGTCTTTTATTTATATCTATTTTACTTGTGATCAGCTTGCTGAATATGTGCACATTATTTTCCTTACTTCATTTGTGATGAATCGCATGCCATTAACCATTTTAAAATCCCATTACATAATTTAAACAAGTAACAAGTTAATGTTATCATAGGATGTATATATTGGGTCAGATTTTACTTTGAATGTACATTGTTATTAATGTACATTGTTATATATTAATGTACACACTATGCTGAACTGTGGTTGTGATATATTAATGTACACACTATGCTGAACTGTGGTTGTGATATATTAATGTACATTGTTATTTTATTTGTTAGGATGGACGGATCTAGTAGCCAATCTAGTACACATATGGTCTCGGTATTAGGAAAACGAAAACAAACCCAACTTAGTGGTACCCTTCAACTAGGCACTCCCTCACCTCAAGATTATTTGCATAATGATTATTATGAAGATTGTTGGGATGATGATCTGGATGTGGAGGAGGATATTGCATTAGAACAAATAGAAGAAGAGGGGGAAGAGGGGGAAGAGGGGGAAGAGGAAGTAGCAGAAGTAGAAGTAGTGAGACAATGGGATGGTCCTCCTCGGAAAAAGGGCAATAGGAGAAAGGGTCCAAGTCCGGTGTGGAATGATGCTAAGAGGGTAACGATCACCGATAATAATGGGGAGAAATCTTACATGGCCGAATGCAAGCATTGCAAACTCTTAGTACCGGCACACCCTATAACTCATGGGACAACGGGAATTCTTAAGCATTTGAGGAAATGCCCGGGTTCTAGTGTTTTTGAGAATGTGGATCCGAACCAACCTACATTGACACAAGCAAGGATGGGAGGTCCGGTTGTCACTCACACTTTCAATCAAAAAAGACTTGATAGGAGATGTGTGAGGTGGATTATAATAGCGAAGATGCCTTTTAGGGTGGTTGATCAAGAGGACTTTCGAGATTTTATTCGTGACTTGAATCCAAAGTACAAACTTCCTAATAGGCATAAGGTGGCGGCGGCGGTTTTGGAGTTGTATGTTGAAGAGAAGGCAAAAATAAAAAGTGTGATTGAGGGGTTGAGAGTGAGTATTACAACCGACACTTGGACCTCAATTCAAATGATAAACTACATGGTCATCACGGCTCATTTTTTGGACACTAATTGGGGGTTACATAAGAGGATCCTAAACTTTGTCCAAGTTACTTCTCATAAGGGTGATGATATTGGAAGATGTCTTTTGCTTGAATGATTGGGGTATAGACAAGGTGTTTAGCATTACCGTTGACAATGCTAGTGCAAATGACACCGCTATTGCATACATGAAAAGAAGACTTAAGTCAAATGGTACTCTTTTACTTGATGGGGCTCACTTGCACATGAGGTGCGCTTGTCACATTCTCAATTTGATAGTTAAGGATGGAATGACGGAGCTTAGTAGGGAGATTGATGCCATAAGAAATTGTGTGAAGTTTATACGCTCATCCCCGGCAAGGTTGGAGTCTTTTAGGGAATATTGTGTCTTGTTGAGATTTGATAGGATGTCAAGTATCCCTTTTGATGTTGTCACAAGGTGGAATGCCACATATCAAATGCTTAATAGTGCTTTCAAGTTTAAAGAAGTGTTCTCTAAGATGGTCTTTGAGTGTGACTCTTTCATTGCTTACTTTAAAGAGGAGGTCTCGAAAGAGGTTGATGGGGTGACAAGAAAGGCCAAGCGGGTGGGTCCTCCGGAGGTGGATGATTGGGAAAGGTCGGTGAGTTTTGCTCACTTTCTCAAAAAAATTTATGATGCCACCTTGACATTGAGTGCAACCCTTACTCCAACGTCACACTTAATACTTAGCACGGTGATTGCCTTGCAAGTGGAGATAGAAGAACAAATTTCAAACGCCTCTAATGCCACTTTGCAAAGTGTGGCTACCTCAATGAAGCTCAAGTTTGACAAATATTGGGGTGACATTGAAAAGGTGAATCCTATTCTCTTTGTGGCCCAATCACTCGACCCGAGGTACAAATTTGATATGTTGGAGACAAATCTAGAAAAGCTTGGCTATGGATGTGACAAAATAAGGGAGGAGAAAGTAAGGGTTAAAGGTTATGTAACCGAGTTGTATAATGCATATAAGGAGGGAGTGGTCTTTAGTAGTAGTAGTGGTAGTAGTACTAGTAGTAGTGCTACCTCAAATGTGGAGCAAAGATCAAGTGTTGTACTAGATGATGGGGCAGGGGGTGTGATGGTAGATATTGATGTTGCTTCAAGGATGGCAAAGAAGATCCAAAGAAAGAGAGCGGAGGCACAACAAAATGAGATAGCCAATGAAGTGGATATGTACTTCAATGATCCACATCAAAGCCTAACATATGAGGGTTTCAATCTTTTAGATTGGTGGAAAGGAAATTGTGGTCAATATCCAATTCTTAGTAAAGTTGCTAAGGATGTATTGGCCCTTCCTAGTAGCACCGTTGCTAGTGAGAATGCCTTTAGTCTTGGTGGGAGAGTTGTTGATCCTTTTAGAGCTTCCGTAACACCTAAAACGGTTGAGGCTTTAGTGTGTACTAGTGATTGGCTTAGAGAAAAAGAATTTTGTTTCTACAAGGAGCCTACCCTTGACGAATTATGTTTCTACGAGGAGCTTGAACGCTTAGAAAGAAGTTAGTAAACAATTTAATTTCATCTTTTATTTTCTTAGTATTTATTATCTATTAGACTATAATTCAATGTAAATGATTTGTGGTTTATTGTTTTAGACATGGCTAATTTGGGAGGTGAGGAGAATACAACACAAGAAAATGAAATGTCACCTCCACCTCCTCGACCACCTCAAGTACAAGTTCAACAACGTCAAAATCAATCACTACCTCCACGACCACGACCACCCATTGTAAGGGGAATGACTCAACCATCAACATCAAGGGGAAAATTACAAGTGCCAACAAGAAGGGGCCGAAGGGGCCGAAGAGGTCAACAATCTTCATAAACTTGAAACTTTGTTTTTTTGCTTTTGGTTTGTAACTTAATTATTAAAACTTTGGATTGTAACTAATTTTTTTGCTTTTGGTTTGTAACTTAATTATTAAAACTTTGGATTGTAACTAATTTTTTTGCTTTTGGGTTTGTTACTTTATTTATTTTAAAACCTTGGCTACAATACAAGTGGAAAATGCAGCTGAACTGCTAATGTTCGTTCTGCTCTTATAAACATTGCAGGTTTGCCCAATATTTTTTTTATTTGGTTGAATAAAAGTTAAGCCCATATGTGGGGGCTGTTACATTCAGTGGGCAGGCCCAATATTAGGTTTTTGTCCAATTGGACCAATATTAGTTTTTTTTGTCCAAAAGCCCAAAGTTATTTTTGGGATTCCCGATTTGTCCCGAAATCCCGAAACTATTTCGGGATTCCCGAAAAATGGGATTCCCAAAAATTTAGTTTGGGATCGGTATTGAAATTGGGATTCCCAAAAATTTCGGTATGGGAATCGGGACAAGGGTTTCGGTATGGGATCTCATACCGAACCACCCCTAAGTATCTCTAGAAAAGAAAAAGAAAAAAAAATGTAATTGAGTGAAATTTGAATGACATGTTTCAACAAGTACTCCTGTTGTTATTTATGTCGAGATATAAATTAAGAAAATCAAATAGGAGAACTGCACTTGGACTTTTAGCTCAATATCATAGATTTATTCTTTACGTTTTGAGCAGACAACCAGATCTTGAGGGGCTAAGCATCTGCCTGATGTATAGCTTATAGGCCTTTGGGCACATTCACATAAAGGAGTTCTTTAGGCACATGATATCTAACTCCTGCCACCGTGTCTTTCTCGTCTTAAGGAGGCAGGTGTCGACACTTCAGAGTCTCTTGGATGTCCCCAGGCCTTCCACCAGGGACTTTTCGTAGCTACTTGCGAAGTGTAATCTTCACCACATTGGTATATAGAACATAGTGGTCTGCCTAGTATCGCCTACGGCCTCACCTGTTAGCAACTTGCAAGGGGTAATAGCTAAGTCGAACAAGGAGATCTGGCCGCTTACTACTCAGAATTCTCTTTGTTGTAGTTTCTCTTAAACTATTTCTAACTTAGGCATCATAAACCCTTTGGCGGACACCCTCCTTTTTTCTCAAGTGTTCATCTATTAGATTAACAATGTTGCTTGTTTTATAGGTGTTATTTCGTTAATCCTGGAATTTGCATCCACAATATACATATACACTATTAATTGAAAATTTAAACTAAAACCAGATATGCTGGTCATCATATTGTTATAGCTGCTGTATTCCACAATCGGCATGCTCACATATTCAAAGGAACCCGTACACATATATGTAGTCATACAACACTATGGTTGTGATGATCACATAAAGGTTCTTTGGCATTAGTAAAAAAGGTGTATTCAATTTACCGACTATTGCCCTCATGAAAGGTGTTATAGGGTGCTCACAAGCATGTCATAACAACACTTCATAATTGTTATTTAATCATTAAAAGAAGTGATTAGTGTAATTAAGTATATTTTACCTAGGTAAAGACAATGTCAAATGCACATGAAGTACGAGTTACATAAACTTGAATTTGGTCAATGGAAATTGCTCACCCACATTAATTGTGGTGTATACTCGTCACACATCTCTAAGCCTACCAAGTGTCTTTTGACTTGACTCTAGTTAAATTGCTCTTTATTAATTTTTAAAAGAATTGAAAAAGAAACTAAATATTCACAAAATCCAAAATACCCAACAGCCACCGCATCCACCCAAACCCATCTCGCCGCACCACCTATTCGCCTCCGGCCAACCCTTACTTTAGCGTTCTCTATCTCCTTCTTCCCCCCCTCCCATCTCTATCTCCTCTCATTATTTACCAAGACTCGTTTCTAATAATACTATGACCATATATTTATGACTAGTGGCACTCTAAATGACAAAGTTTATCGAACCCTCTACAATATGTGAACACTCAAACACTTTCTAAGATGCAAAATGACTCACGTTATGTCTTGTATTAACTAATTGAATAAGATCTATAACCTACCCTTTAAAACTATATCCCTTCAACCCACCCTTCAAAATTTCTCACAACTTATTTTTTAGTAGAGCGATAGCGTTAGAAGGTTAGATAATTAGTTGTTAGGAGAAGAAAAATTGGTGAAAATTTGAACCTGCACTAGGTGCATATATAGGTATGGTTACTTTCTGCCACTGGGGTAAAACACGATCTGCCACTCTTAAAATATTATTAATGTTGTTACTTAACTTTTATCTTTTGGGCTTATATAATTTTTTAATAATAATATATTTGTCACATAGTATTATAGTTTAGTAGTATTTATCTTGACTTGTATATGACACAACATAGGTTTGAATGTCGTGAATGACAAGTTCTATACCAATTTATTCACTCCACCACTTGGTGTAAATATATCGTTATAAATTTACCCTAAGAGGTGGGAGATTTGGGTTACGCCACATAAATGAATTAGCCATATAATTTGGTATTGAACTTAAAATTTAAGAGTCGAACTTAAAAACTCTTACATACAAATAAAAAGAAATATCACCTAGACCGTAACACTTGATACTTTCAAATAAACAATACTTTCAGATAAAATATGTAAGAGGACACTTTCTTTATTATAACTCATCTTATATAAATCTGATCATTTTCTTGAAGTTGCAAGTTGCAACTAGGATTATTTGAGAGGGAGTTTTATTCTATATGACATTCTTGAAGATGCTGTTATGACTTATGAATATATATTATTTTTTAATTAAGGAAACTTTCAAATAAGCTTATTTACAGATGTAGACCTATATAAATATATATAGCACGTACCCACTTTACTTACTAGTAGTACGTTACAACTACAAATAATGATTCATGTGAAGAACCTGATCGTTGATCCGTACTAAACCAATGTACCCCACATTCTCTGACAAGTCACTCAGTTTTAACATGATTTTGGGAAATCGATCTTCTTCTGATTCCTTCTATCAAATTCATCTTAACAATTAATCCGGATATTTGAAATTTGATTTAACGGTTAAAAACATAAAGTCTTTTTAAAAATTATAATAACTTTAACTATTTGATCAAATTTTAAAGATCCGAATTGATTGATTTGATGAATTTGATGGAATGAATCGGAGAGGAACCCTTTCCATGTTTTTGGGTACTACTTTCTTTTACCTAATAGATGCTCCTCTATGTGATTTGACTCAATGTTTTGTATTTCACGTAGCTAAGCTACCTGCAGCTTCAAGCCATGCACAGATCTCAATGTTTTCTATATGTGTGTGTGTGTGGGTGTCTAGAGAGAGAGAGAGAGAGAGAGAGAGAGAGAGAGAGAGAGAGAGAGAGAGAAGCTTAATTTATAAGGCAAACAGTCAATTAAGCTGTTCTTAATTCCTCAAAAACAGTAGTAATTGTCTCACAGGGAACATAACAATCTACCTCTGAGAGAGAGAGAGAGAGAGAGAGAGAGAGAGAGAGAGAGAGAGAGAGAAGCTTAATTTATAAGGCAAACAGTCAATTAAGCTGTCCTTAATTCCTTAAAAACAGTAGTAATTGTCTCACAGGGAACATAACAATCTACCTCTGTGAGTAAAATGGATCTCAAACTTTACAATGTAACCAAACCCATTTTATGTTAATGGGTTTCAAGTTAGGGTCAATAATCAAACATCTCAAAAGGGTTGAAAACAAACCTCCATTCACAACCCCCAAAAGAAAAAAAGTATATAAAAAACCCCAACAAATTAAGGTCAAGATTGATGAAAAATGAAGAAAAAGATGTTAAAAAAAAGAGAAGCTATAGCTATCTACAGCTAAGCTTCATCTTGGTCATCTCTTCTCCAAGAAAATCCCATACACAAATCTCTTGACCTTAAAAATCTGCAGTGATATCATCTCATGAGCATCGACGTTAGGGATCGAAAAACGACTTCTTCGCAAGGGATTGTGAGGCCCATGTCGTGATCGAAACCGAATTCCTCTTCGGCTTGGTGGAGGAGGCATTGGAACTGAGGATGTGTCAAAAACGAGATGGGAACAATGTACCTTGTTCTGTTCTTGCCAACGTAAACTGGGAAATGGCCTTTTGGGACATCGATGGGAAGACCATCTTCGTCGTAGCCATGTTTCTTTCCCAAGCTTGAGCATCTTTTCAGGATTTGCTTGAGCACTGCGGTTTGAGCCAATTTGTTCGGTTTTCGGAAGCCCATTTCCTTTTTCTTTGTTTTGTGTTTTTGGTTTGTGGTGTTTGTTTTGGGTAACGGAAATGGGGAAAAGGAAGGATAAGAGAGTGGAGTAGTAGAGAGCTGTTGGTGGTGAAGTGAGTGAAGGGTGACCGGGGTATTTATGGAGAGGGAGAGAGAGAGAGAGTGCTAGGTCATGTGGAGAGGGGAGGAAAGGACATACCACGGGTGTTTTGCGGTGTGTATGTGTGCAAGGACATGGTGGGAGCCAAGCCCATTGGGTTTACTCTTGCATGTTGACCCTCCATATGACAACATGGACCCTCTCTTTCTCTCTCTTCCCTGATGGAAAAAATTTATATTTTGGACGAAGATATGCCATTCTCATTATGTTATAATTCTGATTTTGAGGCGAACCAATTGCAGTTGTATTATAATGTTTGAATATTAAGAACTGATGGCAAATATTAAAGAGGTTAATTTGGAATAAATTCAAGAGATCCCCAATTAAAAGAGACGTAAACAAAATATGAATATCCAACTTAATCCGGTTAGTTGTTACCGTATTAGTGGATGAGACATGTCTTAAACTAAGCAAATGAATGCATCCAAATATTAAAATCATCCACACCAAAACTCAATAGATTGAGATGGCACTCCAAAGCCAATTTAACTCAATTCCTAATGAAAAACTTAAACACTTTGCAGTTTAGAACTTGAAAGATTCTACGGAAAAAAATTCAATATAACGAACACGAGGACAATCTTTGACAACGATCAGTGCCAACTCTCAAGAGAAACTGACAAGGAATCAACTAGTGTATATCCCATGAATTTTGTGCTCATCATCATCAAAATACTCATCAGGAAAGACGTACAAATAACCTCACTAGGAAGACACTTATGGACGAGAAGTATTAATTGAGTAATAGATTTGCAACAATTCATATGAAGACAAAAGAACAAGGCTAAGAAAATGGGGAGAGAGGTTGTCATCGGCCCCAATCCAGAGCTTGAGGCCGGCGACTATGAATTTTTTAGATCTAGGATTTTAATTAAGGAAGGAAAGTTCGGCTATTGGAGAGTTATAGACAAATTTTCTAAATACTAAATAATAGGAATTTACAAATGGTATGTAAATTTTCCATGAGAGTTTAAAGCTAGGAAGGTAATCCATTTTTCCTAGCCTTCAAAATAGATCAACAAAGAATCAACCGACAAAGATGTGGGTTTTTTTTCCCTCAGTCCTTTTGCTTTCCTTTCTCTATTTTCTCTTGTGCTCAGTTGGGTGCTTCTCTTTTAAGCCTCAATGTTGAAACCCTAAATCTCCATCTCTCTCCCTCCTCTCTTTTTCTCCACCCACCAAAACCATTTCTCAGCCTCCATCTCTCTCTCCTTATCTTGGGCTGCCTTTGTTAGGCATTCCTCACTTTGTAGTGTCTTTCTATTTTAATGTATTCTGTTGAGATTTTCCATCCTTTTCTCTTTACCTAAACCCACGGACCGATAATTAGGGTACTATTCAGTACAGTCCCGTGGATGGTTTGCCCTTTTCTGATTGTTCCACAACCTGGTCTGGTGGTTCCAGATAAAACAACTCTCTCTCTCTCTCTCTCTCTCTCTCTCTCTCTCTCTCTCTCACACGCACACACACACACACAGCGAACATAGCAAACTGACATTTTTACAGAAACCCATGTGTAACTTACTGCTATTTATGCATCCTTCCATCGTACTTTGGTGCCCATGCTTCCTGAGGAAGCTGATACCAAAAATCAAACAAACTCATGCCTCAAACATTTCCTTACTTTCATGATTACAATATTTAACCTTTCTTTCACGATTGTTTAATTAACTTAAACTCAACCCAGATACGTATACGTACATAAAAGTGTAGGATTGGTAATCTAACACCAGCACAAAATGACACTGATAATCCGTTAATACGATTCAAGTGGATACGTATATGTATTTGTTTATCACAGATATCAAGTAAACTCCATGTACTTATATATAGTTTCGTGTCCTACGTCCTGAACACAGATGTCTTTCTCATAAATCACAATTCAACGCCCTCTTCTAAATTGGTAGAAAGTGTTGACGAAGACAAAGAAGGTTGAAGGCATTGATCAACATTGGTTGTAACTGAAAAGAAAAGAAGCATTGCTTTTTTGTTAAAAGTTTTTTATGTTTCCAGTTTAAACAAACTTCTAAAGTTGTACCAGCCATCTTATCTTCCCTATGGTGAATATTCATTCTATCTTCTCAGATCAAGACCTTTGTCTATCGTATAGGCGTTTACCTATTTTTTCGTTGCGTTATACTCTTGACACGCTTACGAACTCATAATTGAGTTATAAAATTAATCATTGCATGGAGTTATACAAGTCACCCAACCGGCTCACTGACTCAACAAATTGCGCGTTATACAACTAAGACCATCTTCAAAGGAATGTCAAATTATAAAAATCAAATTATAATTGATGACTGATGTGGCAATCTGGAGTCTTATGTCAAATTTTGTATTTCTCTAACCGAATTGTCAAATATTATTTTATTATTTAAATAGAGCTTTAAATGATTGTAATTATTAAAAAAATGTTGAAACAAAATTTTTATTGGTTGAAATGTTAGTGGAATAAGGGACCCGCTATTAAAATGAATTAAAAATAAATTTGACATTGATGTCAAATTTGACATTAAATCACTAAACCTTCAAATCCAGTCAGCAAATAACATTTTGGTTGGAGAGACTTTTGATGTCAAATATGTACAATAAAATTTCACCTAAGATTTTGACATCTCCTTTGAAGATGCTCTAACAGATCCAAAACCTGACGAGTCATTGGCAATGGACCTAATGGTTAACATAACAGTGAAGTGCACTGTCTTAATAACGTAGAGCTTTCTTTCTGTGGTCCTGATGAAACTAGTCCCACCAGAAAAGAAGATTTGCAATGAGACATAAATCTATTGCAAATGTACACCACTTATGCCTTCCTAGAGTCTGCATCCATTTCAGCAAAGGAACCCCTCCATGTTCGAATTCATACAGTGGTCCACAAGCTATGATTTAGTGGCCGATACGGTCATGTCCTGCATTTCTGTCTCTTCTTTTTGTGTTTTTCTCAAACCCAAACAAGTACATAATCCTTACGATCATAATTAATTATCACACTCACAAGCACCACCAAAAATGTAGGTTTACAGGGTGTAATTTTCTACCAACATAGAGCCGGTCATTAGATTTTTGAGGCCGGGGCAGCTCCAAAAAATATGCACTACATAACTCTCCAAATAACTAAAAGTATTTGTGCCAAAGACCATAAGAAAGCGGTTTTAGTTGACTAGAGACGGTGCACTCTTTGATAAGCCAACTAGTCCTTAGCTACGGTGTTTCTAGCAGACCTAGCCGAAACTCTTGGCTGAAACCGCGTTGGTGTTGTTGAGTGCATGTCGCCAAGAACGTCCTCAAACAGCTGGGTTCTTGATTTTAGAACTATTGTGGCTAAGTAAGTCGACCTGGCAATGGTGTGGCTAAGTCGACCTGTCAAAGAAAGTGACTATATATGGGGGCCAAGGTTGGAGGGTAAAATCTGTTGCAACAGGCAGCCCCAGATAGAAAACATACACAGGTATCAAATTACCTACATACATGTCACCGTCTTTTGAAGAACCCCTCCCATCCCATGTTCTGTGAATGAGATTGATTGGGGGAAAAAAGAACAAACAAAAACACAGGAGAGGGACTGTAAAGGCCCGCCACCATAGACCCACCAAAAATACGGTGCCCTGCAAAGCCAATAGACATTTTATTCAAATTTTGGGGGTATATATTTTTTTCTTCTCATTTTTTCACTGATTGTGACTCTGGCTTGGTTTTGCACATGATGGCCATGTTACTCTTGCCCCCAAAACTCTCCTGTAAAGACAACAATGTAAGGACCTGATGATGATCACTGAGATGAGATCATTTTCAACTGCTTCAAACAGCCCTCTCTCTCTCTCTCTCTCTCTCTCTCTCTCTCTCTCTCTCTCTTCAATTATCCAAAAAAGATTACTTCAACTGTTAACTGTATATAGTTGGAATATCTTATGAGGTATTGTCTTTTTCCACTGGCTCTCTTGCTGAAAACTTGGTAACAAAATGAGGTCATCTTGAATATTTACCAAAAGATCCCAACTATTATTCTTTTATAGGTATGGGTAGAACAAGAGGAACTAAACCAATAATGAAAATGCAGACTTCAAACGTAGCTCAGTTGGCTAAAGTACTGTGTTTCTGCTTTTGTAATTAAGTTGAATCATGTTCAGAGTAGTTTGGATCAGGTAAAAATATTGTTCGAATGGAAAAAACATAATGAACAAAGGCATTCACACCCATGTGGGTTGTAAGCAATTGCTTTGACAATGAAGCCTGAAGAGGCTACATAATGGATTTTGATGGTGGTGATGTCAGAATACATGGTCCCATGGGTTGTTCAATAAGAAGTTTAAAAATCATAAACATACTAAATAAACACATAGAAACATGATTGGTCAAAGGATATATATGAAATATGGTGTTATCCATATCCATGTGTATTTTCAAAGTAAGGATAGGATCAGAACACTAAGCACCTGATGGTTATGCCATCAAGATTTGTAAATTGGTAATATGAATTCAATCCCATGTGCATTGCAAGGGAAATAGTAAATGGCGAACAATGTAGAGATAACTGACCACATCGTTTGTAGGGCACCTCTTACATAAGATCATTATGTATTTAGCCACCACATAATCCCACGTGATGTGAGAGCTACCCTAGTTAGTCAGCCATATTGAATATCTTCTCTAGTAGAGGACGACAAAAACTTCAATATAGCTTCTGCACTATGACAATCGATACAAATAGGTGAGTGAAACCAAATCAATGTATTAAAAGGCGAAGGCGTAGACAAGGTGTCCCATGGATAGCCCCACCTAGGTGTGAGGCGAAGCCTCACAGGACCTAAATTTTTTAATATATATGTTTTATATATTATATATAATTATACAGAAAATAATACTTTGTAAAATTTTAAATGGTAATATCATCCAAATCCATTGTAAAATTAACCAAGCATTACAATTAATCAGTGGAACTATATATTATGTAATTAAAATGCATGGCAATATTGGTTATAATACACAAGTGAACACAATTGATTCAGATGATATCGTAGTTCCGAATGCACCTCAAATTTCATACCTACTATATTCTCTTCATATGTACTTTCAGATTACTAGCACAGACAAGTTGAACAATCAATAATAAGGGTCAAAGTAAACCAAAATTCTCTCTTTTCTTGGCATAAAATATATTAAAAGATACACCTTTTACGTTCCTCCTTTAAATCGTTTACCGATGGATGCCTCATTGCAAATGAGCAAGACAACAAATTTACGTAAAAGAGAGATAAACAAAAAAGAAAATGAGAAGGTACAATAACTCGCCATAGCTGAGAATATACATGTAGGCACTACATTTGTGTGCCATCATGTGCATCTGCTGCGAGTAATTCGAATGTATCTACCACGGAACCAATTTGGAACTGGAATCTTCATAAATCTGCAGGATAATGTACAGTCACTGGTCGGAGACAGAATTCACTTGTTTATTCTTACCCTCTAGAAGAGTCATCTCTCTTCGGAATTTAGCAATATGAGCTTGAACCTAATACAATGGCATTTGAAACCTGAGGTTAATATAGTTCCTTGAGCATTTTCTATCACGATAAGTAATTTTGTTATCTTAACTAGAGTAACCAAGCTTATGGTATACATTACTGCCTACTAATGCATAAACATCAAATATGTTCAGATCTCTACAACATGTGATTCATCTTAATAAATCCTTACTAGTTTCAGGATTCATAACCTACTCAATTCCAACTTATTTCAGATTTCAATGGTTAATAACAATGAAATCACAAAGAAATTTGATTGTGATGAGTCAATGAACATAAAGAAACAAAATTAGGTATTTATCACAGATGCTTAGGCTGGTTCACGAATTTCAGAATAATTTAAACAACCACTATAGCAGTCGTGAGAATTACCAGTAAGAACTCATACAATTATGCAGAACTCAACAAATTAGTCTGCCCAAGGAGAATTTAAAGAAAACATATTCATTCCGTTGAACGCCATACAGATATGTTTCATGGAAGATGGTTGGCTCCATTTCTAGCTGAGAGATTTGTCCCCGAGGGGGGGGGGGGGCTTTTAACTCAATATGGCATGTTCGCACTTCAAAAAGAAACTTTGGTGGAAATTTGGCGACCGACGAGACTATTAGTCTTCTGATTAGACCAAGGGTTACAAAAAAGCAGTGCGTACTTGCCTGCCATAATTGCCAGCCTGTTTTTTTACTCTCCCTAGTAGTGTACATAAACATAGAACGATACCATGAGCGAATGACTACAGATCTTTGCATACATTTTGCTCTGTTTGGAAACATGTTATCAGAATTCATTGGAAGAAGAAAGGTAGTCCTCCCTTAACTCATTTGAGAACCCAGTCAATCCATTCAACACATACTTAGGATGTGTTTGGGAAACTAAAGAATTAGTTTATAGTTAAAACAACTTAAATAAGAACTAGTTTTGAAAGTTATTTTAGGTCTGCCTTGGCTCTAAAGTACAATTTTGGTTCACCATTTTCTACATCTGAACCCATGGACGTTACAATCCATTAACGCAAAAAGCATGCTGATTTGTTATTCATCCTGGCTGTGTTCTCAACGCATTATCAGTTCCACAGACCAGCTTACAGCATTTGAGTACCAAAGACTGTTCAATTTAAACACAGCCCTACTAAACATGGCTGGCTGGTCTTTGGGGTTTACAGAGCACACCCTAGGATTCAAACATCGTACCCCTATATCTCTTGGGATATTTAAACATCTGTTAGATTAGACATTATTACACTAGTTTACACACTACATGATTGACCAGATAGAGAGCTACCATCTATCGGGTAAATGTTTTTGATTGATGCACAACAATGTTTCTATGAAATCGCTTTACAACTCTTAGAACATGAAGCCGTCCTATTCATTTTCTCTAAGCATACTGGGCTCATGTTTGATGTTTTCTTCACTAACGTATAATGATGATTTTAGAGTTCATAATTCTCAAATATACATCTAAAGTTGCGCTAAAGACATGACTGCAAAATACGGATGGAATTCCATTCAATACATAAATGAGAAGGGTGAAATACTTCTAATAATAATTATTATATTTATCTTTGGAGTTTGAGTGCACATAAGATTTTAGAATCCTAGACACTAATATATGCAATAAATTGCAAAAGGATTCAGCACAAAGAAATTAACTGGACAAATACATCAGCACATAATCTAAGAAACCACAGATGGTAAATTTTTTTCCACAAATACAGACTTATTGACAGCTCTTCATGATCACAAAGTTTCAAGTTCCATAAATTATATCTAGAAAATATGAGATAAAGTAATGCATACCTGCTGACGAGCTGCTGCAAGTTGTAGCAGCTCATCTGCTTCTGAAAAGTTTGTGAACCACTGGCATAGGGGATGATCTTTAGTGTCCCCTCTCTTTCTCTTATTTGGATCCTCAACTGGCACTACATGCAATGAAAAGGAATAATTTACAATCCACAAAATGATAAAGAGAAATTACAGACACAACAGCATAAATAATTTATACCAGGTGGAGGCAAAGCAACGCCAGCAGGTAGTCTGGGAACGACAACAGCTGGCTCATTCTGCACACGAGCTAAGAAAGCCTCTGAAGGCTCAGGGAACACAATCTCATCATATGATTCCACAACGACAGGCTTTTTAGTCGACATAGGACCGGACTCATCCTCTGGGTACAACTTCAAATGATGAAATCTGTGAAAAAGTTCAAGATCAAATTCTCCTTGCAAAGATGGGCAGGCATAGTACCAAATGTACGTTAAAATGAAAAACAGGTTGTTGGTTTTTTCCAATCAAATGTAAAATTATACCAATGCACGTAATAAATAATCAAACTCATAAAAATTCATCTCCCAATTAAGCATACTAGAAGGCTAAGTAAAATCTAATTTCCCCATTTCATAACTATATGGTACATATAAAGCAGGATGTGTCGCTGCAAGGGTTCTGGTGAATACTCAGATAGACAATGAACATATCGATGTTGGAAATTAAAAGACAAAGTTGCTTCGGTCAAACTAGGTTTAAATCTACCATTCCATTGTCGAGGACTTGGTACAAATGCAAAGAACTTAGACAGCATCAAACACAAAATTGGACAGCCAAGTACCAAGTAAATCACGTAATTTATTATTCAAAGCAACTCACAAGTTTAATGGCTTATCACAAACATCACCGTGGAAGAAAAGCGTAATGGCAATTTCAAATTCACCCCAGCCACATTCTGACAATTCAAATGGTGGTGACTCAACCACCCTTGTGGGATTACTGAAACTGGAATGCAACTGAAAAACAGCACGTTTTATCACCACTCCAAGATCCTCATTGGTTGCCCCACGAACGTACACAGTCCACTTGTGCGATTGGTACCTGGTTAAATGTCACGAACTTAACTATCATATTCCATTCCTCATGTAAGTAATTCAACAAGACAATAAAGCAATACTTACTCGTTCGCCTTCTTACCGAGCCAGAATGCAATATTGCCATACACTATCGGAACACTAATCTCAACATCTTTGAGATTCTTAAGAAAAATCTACACAAAGTTACATGAAAAGCAAAACAATGAAAAAAAAACTACAATTTAAGTTCTAAACATAGACTCATAGTATTAGCATATGCTCAAAGCTTTTTTGACAATTTTCCGGTGATCAGAATGATGGGCAACAATCCAAAATCAAAAAACAATTTTGAAACGATTTTTTTGAATTTTTTTTTTTTAAACAATGCCGACTCTCATGATCCATAACAGGGGGCAATCAACACATTATACAAATGAAACAATATTTGGGAAAATCAAATCAAATCAATCTCAAAACAGAGTCTTGAAGTTGAGGATCAGAACTATTTCCGAAAGCACTTCTGGGTATCTGGGTAACCCTGTTTTGGTGAATTATGAAGTGGGTAATTGTAAAATTTTGAAATTGAACAAGAAAGTTACCTTCTTTTCACTGTCTTCCGGTTTGCCCATTTTGGTGCGCAGGGATTTGGGGGAGGACCCACTTATTTCAGGTTGATCAGGACCGTGCATTTTGGAAGAGGAACCATTGTTCATGTCCTTGTAAGAATCTCTTCCTTCTGTGGTGCAATCGAGAAGGGTTTCTTCCCGCTAATTTGCAGAGTACCCTAGCTTTTCCAGGAGGGAGTTATCCTGTACAGCGTGCATTCCAGTTATTCCGCTCTTTCACCCAATGAAGCTGGGCCGTGTGGCGCGTAGTAAGGGCATTTCAGTCGGTCCACAAATACAAGGTTCTCCTCAAATGACGAAAATGACCATATTGAACTCACCGTGATGAGTATGTCATTTTAATCTCCATCGTCCTTTAGTAATTTTCTTCCGGCCCCGGTCCATTTTCACCACGCGCGTGTTACTTGAATCTCTAGAAAAAATTCTCTATCATTTGTCTGTTTATAATATGTTATTAGCATGATGATCTTTGCATTTTATTTTCTTTACTTTGAAATATTTCCTGTAAGGATTTCACTATTCCTTCTTTGTCTCTTCATCAACTGTTGTATGCTCCCACAATGTATGTGTGGGAACATAAAAATATCCCGATCAATAAAAACACCCGATGGTACCACTTAGACAAAATAACTACTCTATCATTGATGGAATACACAAACTGTTAGTCAAACCTTAACGCGTTAATGGGCCACATTCTCTATGAAGGCCTTAAGAGCCCACAATCAACATGCCCCAAGCTCAATTCATCACATACATTTAAAGTTGATCGCCATGTGACTATGCAGATTACCCTGATATGTAATGAGTTTACCTGTCAGTCTCTTAGCATGACAAGACTTTCCAAAGCATATTCCTTGAATCTTAGAGGAACACTTTTCCATTGGTGTGCAGACCAGATAACACTTTGCTAACAAGTTCAACGAACCTGAATGCTAGGGTTAGTTCCTCAATTCTCTATAAATAGCCAAGCTAGCCACTTTATCCCAGTAATCAAGAACTCTCACCACACTCTTATCACTTCCTATAGCCTTTCTGACTTAGGCATCAAATACCCTTTGTCTAAACCTACAGTAGTGTTAGCCTGACTTTGTTTTTCTCTTGTCCTTATTTGTGTAAGTTTTCAGCAATTCAATTTGCAACGAAAGTGTGCTCCCAAAACTTGGTGCTTTCATTGAGAGTTCTTGAAAAACAGTTGCAAAAACAAAATTCTAAACATAAAACTTCATTCATCAGTATCTTCTTTAATTCAAAATTGGTGGAAACACAAAGATTATCGAGTAGGAACATCAAAATGGTGGTGGCACCACCACCAAGTTCGGCTCTCTATATTGCAAGGTTGGAACCGATTCCATTGGCCCCACCTGCGACACCTACTGTAACATCCCAAAATTTTCAATTTAGAAACCAAACACACAGGTAGGCCACAATAAAAATAATGGTTAATTATAATTCTAACTAACCACACTAAAATAAATAATCATTTTGTTTAGTTTATGGATCCATCTAACCTTCTCGTTAGACTGCTTACGTACCCTACGAATGGATCAAGTCATCGTAGTTCACAAATTCAATTTCTAACTCATTTTTGAAAAAATTTCAAGTGACTAATAATCACTAACTAGGTTCAAACAAATGAATCACACCAAATGCATTTCAAATATGGATTCAGAATATCAAAATTAGTTTAAAAAAGCAGCATCGGCCCTCTGGCCATGTGTCGCTGTACGTGGCGGTTTCCAACGAACGGAAACCCCAAATTCCGACGAACTTTAAAAATTACCAAATTTTAGAGGGTTGTAGATAGGGATGGGCAAATACCCATTGGTTATGGGTAACCGAGGTTATCCGCCCATCTAAATTTCATGGTTACGGTTATGGGTAATCGTTTAGATAAATAAACAATTATGGGTATAACCGTTTACCTTTGAAATTTAAATGGGTGGTTATGAGTATTAACCACGGTTATAAACTTAAATGGTTATTAACACAAACTATGTTCCTTATCAGACAAAACTTAAATCAATGCTATTGACTATAATGCATGGTTTTTGTAGTTAATATAATATAGACTCAGCACAGTTTGAGGGACTTGTAGTCATTGGATCAAATTTCAAAAGTTCGGATCTCCGGATCCTTAGGACTTAGTGTGGGAGATCCGGCTGCGATCTTTGTCCCAATTTGAGAATATATCATCTCACTGCATGTGTTTGGATATATGCTAGTGCAATGCAATTGAAAATTTTTAATTTGGAGAAAAGATGAACCTACTCTTGCTTTTCATCTTCTCTCTCATCAACTCCTTCGGATTATCATGTAAGCAACAAGCTATCTCTCCCCCCCCCCCCTCTCTCTCTCTCTCTAAGATTTTTGTTTAATTCAGTTGTTCAAATTTTGGTGACAATTAATATATGATGCAGATGGGTATAATCCATTAGATCCATATGCCAACATAACAGTTAGATGAGATTTTCTGCAGCAAAGTGGAACAAATATAAACATATTATATTTGTGTTGAAAAAATATGTAGACTCCTCGATTGTCAAATGACAAATTGTTCTTTTTTAATTTTCAAGTTGTTAAAAAAACATGTAGACAGATAAAAAATGGGTAAATGGTAAAAAAGAAAGGATAAACGGGTTAAAAAGGGTAAATGGGTAAACGGGTACTAAACGGTTACATTAAAATGGGTACATGGTTATGGGCATGGTTAACCATTTATAAATGGTTATGGGTATGAGTATAACTGTTTAGGCAAATACTCAACGGGTAAACAGTTATGCAGATATGAGCATAAACGGTTATTGATAAATAACCGCGGTTAACCGTCCACCATAATCGTTGCCCATCCCTAGTTGTAGAGTTCAATGAGAGGAACAACTTTCATACCTGGGTTGAAGTCTAATTCGGCCGGGTAGTGGCCGAAAAATCCCTTGAACTGCCGAAACCCTCAATTTGGGTAGTTGTCGATTTGCCACCAAAATGAACTTTGACGCCTCATCCAAGGCTTGGGCCTTGCTCCCAGGGTTGAAATGAGTCTTTTGGTGGTGGTCATCGATTTTTGAATTTGGGTTAGAAAAGTTGGGTTGAAAAGAGCCACCGGAAAAAGGTTAAAGCTGCCGGATGCACCCATGGGTGTATGGCTTTGATTTGTGAATTTGGGTTAGAAAATTTGAAATTTAACCCACCATAAGGATGTTGGGTTCGACGAGAGCTTTCCATAGACACCAGAATCACCTCGAATAGACGTCAGACGAAGAAGTTTGAGCCGGGTCAAGGAACGGGGTCCAGTCGGGTTGTACGGATCCAAAAGGATCTGGTGCTCCCTCACCTCCCTCCTTTCTCTCCCTTCTTCCTCTGCCAATTGGTCCTCTCCCTTCCTCCTTTTCTCTCCCGCATCCCTCATTTCCCCTCTTTCTTGCTGCCACCTAGCAGGGTTCAACCCCAATTTGTTTTTTCCACAACGAAAACATCTCTAATTTCTTTGTTATAATTCTGTTTCACGAACGGTTTTCGCCTACACACTCATAGGATCGAGCTTTATCCAAATATTACAAGAAACATGACAAAATATACGAAGGTAAAATACTTCCTCGTAAAATTACGTTTAGCCCCTAGGGCATTTTCGTCATTTCCACTTATCGATAAAATCTTCCACATAACCATATATGTTAAATTTTTTAGGCTGTTACACCTACGACTCCACGTCATGCTACAAGGAACGACAAAACTCGAGCCACCGACATTGTGAAAGGAGGAGCGACCCGAGCCACCATCGTTGTTATGGTGCCATCTATCACCACCATGATACCAGTCCCATCCCCCATGAGACTAACAACAATGCCCACCGAAGCCACCTCAACTTCCATTTCCCCTAAGGTGCAGCTCTCCTAAACATGGCTAAGGGTTTGCAAGCCCTAGCACGCTAAACCCTAGGCTTTCTTGCCCACAAGCTCAAGCCCTAGTCCACGAGGAAACCCTAACCAATGCATGCCACACCTCGCTCATCCTGGTTGACCACAAAACGCTCACTAATCGACCAATCATGCAAGGATAAACCTCACGACAATCGACTGCCTCTAGGCCTCGTGATTTAACAAGACACACCAAGATTTTTGACCTCTAGGTCCAGCTAGAGAGCATTCATAGCTTGACAATTCCATGCATAAGTACAAAGAAAGATTAAACTATTATCTGCACTAAGTAACCTTCTCTATATTCTAGAATGGTGTTGTTTTAATTAATTTATTTATGTATTCTTAAAAAAAAGTAACGATATAAACTGACATATGTTCTGCTTGTAGAACTCCTGGATGCTTAAAGCATTTGCGAGTATAATTGTAAATTTGGATGAACCATTAATTTAGGTTTGAGTGGGCATATATCTAGTGAGGGGATGTGATCATTTGTAATGGGTGTATCTTTTATAATAAAATTTTATTCTTGGTGTTGTTGATCCTTTTTTTTCCTCTCACTTATAAAATCTTAATATATGGATTCACTATGTTTGAAACAGGAATCTAAGCACCTAACAATTTATTTCCAATTTTGTAAAATGTCACATCTCATTAGAACCCGGAGGGCGATGACTTCTATACCTAGTCTGACAACTACCTACTACTGCCACCACTGCTCCAGCAGAGATGAACCATAGGAAAGGTGAATCTGATTGACCCAGTTGGTCCTCTAGTCCCACAGGTGCAGGCATCGTCTACTTCTTCGGTGGCGCTACCTGTTAGCGTCCGACGTACTCACCGGCGTCCCCGCACTCTGGACCAGATGTCGTCATCGGGATCCATAACCGATGCCTCGGGTACACGGCCAGGTATACAATCCTAATTCAATCCCTCATTCCCATGTTAACTGAATTGGGTTATTTTAGGTTCAATTTGTTAAGTTATGTCATGTAAGGATTAAAACATTGTCATCTTTCCGAACCTTTTATTAAACTGTATGTGATCATTGTGTTGGATACATATATTGTTTATGTTATTTTTAGGGTTTTGGGAAATGTTTTAATTATAGGGGAGGTTATGCCAAAATTTTAGTAGGATTTGTTATTAGTTTTGGGTTAATGTTTTTTTTTTTTTTGGTCATTTCTTTGCAGCAAGAGAAACACCCGAGGACCTTGTCGGCAATTGAAGACGGCGAAGGTCACCTAGGTGACCAACGATCGTATCACATTCGGATACACCAACGACGGAGCAGCCTAGTACATTGGCCCCTGACATTGGGCATGTCGTGCGGACCTTTTGCCCTATGTGGTGGAAGTCTTGGAAGGCGATGCCGGAGGAGACGAAGAACATGGTGTGCAATCAATTGTCCGTAAGTAGCATCGCCTTTTTAATGTTTTTTCATGTAAAATTTATATATTTATATTTAATACTGTTTTTTATTACTAATACTTTCATAATATTTGTTACATTGCAGACAAACTACAATTTGGAGGATATGAACAAGGACATGTTGGCGCACCTCAATTGGCTCTTCTCTAAAAGCTACAAGCAGTGGAAGAGTGACCTGCACCAATATTTCCAGCAGTTTGATGATCCGCAGGTAGCTCTCGCGGAGGGTTGCCTGAAAGAGTTCGAGGACCAACAAGATAGTTAGATTTGGCTTTACGGTCATTTCAGGAGACGAGCTATGTGGTGCGTTTTTAATTACGACTTCTTTCATTTAACATTTTTTACTTTTTGCTAACGTTTATTTTTTTTTAATTTTCTTTAAGTAGTACAACTAATACATTTATTTTTTGTATAACAGAAAATCCATGTTTTTTTTTTCACAAGCGACTATGGTGGAGAAGAGTCAGTCAGTGCTTCTGGAGTCTGTCTCCCAGCTTCCCTCGGACATGCTGATCGAGTCTGTGGATCCCCCTGAGGATGCAAGGTTTCACATCTTGACAGAGATGTTGGACCAGACTTCGGTTGGAGGCCAGGGACATATTGTCGGGTATGGGAAATGCCAGGCGGCGGGGGAGTGGAGCCTCATAATTTTCGCAGTTAAAGGGCCAGGTTACGGATTTGAAGCAGAAAGTCGCTGGCCTAAGGAGTGAGCTCACATCATACAAGTCTTAAATGTCAATGCTTGTACAAGCCCTCAGTTCCTCCGTAATACATCTTCTCGGTTTTTCTGCAACATCGCCCTCAGGGCCCTTCCACACCGAGCATGCACAACAATCAAACCCGTCGACCTCCAACCTCGTCCCCAACCCCACCCCCTACCAGCAGCAAGATTACCAAGCACCTCAGAACGACTTGCCTATTGATTATTCTGCTTTTTTTTTTCATAGTTTTGTTCCCGCTTTCTTTTAAAACTTTGTATTTGTATGTACAATTTTTATTTATTAATTTCCTTCTTTTTTTTTGTCATTTGTATGAAATATTATTCTTTTAATATTCCTTTTATTCTATTTATTTATTTATTTATTTTAAATTCCACTTGGGCGACGCCTATTGGTTATCGTGCAAAATTACGCACGTCTTACAAGTTTCGTTGCGCAAATTTTTTAGAGACAAATTTCTGACATCCCCAGAAATTTGTTGTCACAAAGCACACTTGTACCCTTTTATATCGTACGACGAAAGCCTTTGTCTGTATAACTTTAGCGCAACAAATATCAAAGCGTCGAGTGATTGTTTATAAGCGCGGCGAATTTGTACTTATTTGTCACGCAAGTTTTTTTTCACGGCCTTTGTGCGACAAATTATGAGGGACGATTGGTGCGTTGCCATAATTTTTGTGCGACCTAAAATTGCTTTGCGCAACAAAGTCTTCCTTGTCGCACAAACTGTTTTATTAGTAGTGATTTGTGATTGATTTCCTTTATGATTTGCATTATCAATATTGTGTGTATATATACATTACACCAATTGACTTTGTAAAGCCATAGAAGGCAAGTATTTAGAATACAATACAACAGTAAAGACAAAGGAGGAGTGATTCGTGTAGTGCAGCAAATCACGTCCTAATGACCTATTTGTCTACTTAATTTGCTGGACCTGTAGTAATATCTTCAGTATCAACATCCATGAAGTTGAAGAACATATAGCACTTTTCTGAAACAAAATTAATTTACTGATTAATTTAAATTTAAATAATGATGATCATATCAACATTCGGCTTTCACATTACCTTAAACGTATATAGTCAAGTCACATGGTAGAAGATTGTTGAAATAGATCAAAGTCACAAGTATGGGTTGTAATCATCACTATAGCTAAGTTATGGGTTAAAGTGATGGCTACAAGGTTAAAGTGATGGCTACAAGGGTTAAAGTGATGGCTACAACTTTCCAACTTGTCATCTCACTTCTTGTTCAAGCATACTTTTCTTTTTGTCAATATTTATCTCTAAAATTTGGGATTTGCTTAATTGTATATTGTTATTTGTTCAATCCTTGGTGTGTACGGTTTCTTAGGGCAGAAACCATGTGGTGGATAGTGGTAAAAGTCCTCTATCTTGTAATATGTTCTCGGGCTCTTTATAAGAGCTTTGTTCTCTCTCTCTTGTAAAGTTTATGAGAAATATACAAACCTTGAAAATCAATATGGTATCAGAGCAGTGACCACAGTGGCCTGTCTCTGCATATCGTCTTCTTTAACCTTTTTGTTTTTCCATTGCTGTTTCAAATGGCTGGGGAAAATCCTCTTAGTCTTGATACTGCAAGCTTTAGTGTTTCACCCACTTCAAATTTTACCGAAGTAGAAGTTAATCCAAATCAAAGACTCAGTTCAGTTTTGCTAAATGAGTTCAACTATCTTCCATGGTCTCGAGCAGTTTCACTTGCTCTCGGTGGAAGATCAAAGCTTGGCTATGTAAATGGAACCATTCAGGCACCTGAAATTTCATCACCTTTATATGGGACATGGCTATGCAAGGATCAACTTGTCATGTCGTGGCTTCTCAACTCCATGGAGAGGAAGCTAGCTGAGATATTCAGCTATTCAGAGTCTTCCTTCCATCTCTGGAACAATGTTTGTGAGATGTATGGGAATTAAAACAATGCTGCCCAGATTTTTCAACTAAAAAGGGAGCTTGCAGGTTTGCAACAAGAAAGTAAGTCTTTTGTCCAACACTTGGGTGATATCAAGAGTATGTGGAATGAGCTTGATGTATACAGGCCTCACATCATAGATGCTTCCGTGCTTCTGAAGAAAGCTGAAGAAGATAAGATTTTTCAACTCTTGGCTAGTCTTAGCTCAGACTATGAAGATCTACGTGGTCACATTTTGATGAACAGTGAGCTACCTTCCTTCTCAAGTGTATGTGCCATTATTCAACGTGAAGAAACTCGAAGGAAAGTGATGAATCTTGAAACCAAAAACAGATTGCTTGAGTCTAGGGCATACTTTTCAAACCACAAGTTCTCGGATGATAGAAGAGACAAGGGCAAAAGGTTTGACCTGAAGTGCAAACATTGCAACTATGGTGGACACACCATTGACAAATGTTGGATTCTACATCCTGAGCTCAAGCCAAACTTCCAAAAGAATAAGGGGCTCTAGAGAAACTCACAACCATCTTTGTACAAGGCTAATCATGCAGCTTTAGCTGCTTCTCCTTCCTTAAGTGAAAGCTTTCTTGACTTTACTTCCAATCCAGTGAACTTGATCAACCAGTTTGCTGTCTATTTACAAGGGAGACAAAGAAGTAGAGATCTAGAGAATACAACTGGAACTGAAATTGAAAGCCCTACTGCCTTACTGAGCAAATTTGTTGGGTTTCTTGCTGATTCTGATCATGGAGGCTCAAGTAAACAAATTCCAAGTATATTGAAATCGTTCTCCACTGCTTTAAATGCTAGTCTTGTGCATGATTATTGGATAATAGACTCAGAAGCCACATACCATATGACAAACAAATCTTCACATTTATATGACTTCGAAAAAATGAAAAAACTCTTCATATGTGTCAGTAGCAAATGGTAAGGGTGTCTCAATTGTTGGAAAATGGAAAATTAAGTTGATCTCTGATCAAATAGAGTCATCAGCCTTGTATGTTCCTTCCTTTCCATTTCATCTTTTATCAGTAGGAAAAATCACAAGACAACTAAATTGTCATGCTATTTTTTCTTCTGATCAGGTTATCTTTCAGGACATAGTCACCAAGAGGAAGATTGGTGAGGGTTTCTTCCTAAATGGATTGTACTATCTTTCAAAGAATCTTTCAAAACCTAAGAGTCTTCAAGTCAGCTCAAGCCCTTCTCAGGAACAACTAATTTGGCATCATCGTCTTGCTCATCCCTCAAACCATGTTTTGTCCATTTTGTTTCCCACAATATGTAAAGGTAGTTTGGAGTGTGATACTTGTCACTTCTCCAAATCTACTAGGTTACCTTTCAATTCCTCAAGGTCTAGAGCTAGTAAATTATTTGAACTTGTTCATTCAGATATCTGGGGACCTACAATTCAATCTTTTGATGGTTATAAATACTTTGTAACCTTTGTGGATGATTATTCAAGGATTACTTGGTTGTACCTTTTAAAGTGCAAGAGTGAAGTCATGAATGTGTTTAAAGATTTTCATAAACTTGTAACAACTCATTTGGATTGTCATATTCACACCTTAAGGTTTGATAATGGCACTGAGTACATGTCAAATAACATGTCTCAATACTTAAGTTCTCATAGGATATTCCATCAAACAAGTTGTGTTGGCACTCCTCAACAAAATGGAGTGGCCGAGAGGAAAAATAGGGATTTGCTTGAAAAGACTAGAGCCTTAATGTTACATATGAATGTTCCCAAGAAGTTTTGGTCTCAAAGGGTGCTTTCTGCTACCTATTTGATCAATAGACTGCCTAGTAGGGTGTTGGATCAAAAATCTCCCTATGAAGTCTTGAAAGGAAGAAAGATTGACATGTCTCATTTGAAATTTTTTGGTTGTACTTGTTATGTTCATGTTGCTTCAATACACCGTGACAAGCTTGACCCAAGAGCTAGCAAATGTGTTTTCTTGGGATATTCTTCAACATAAAAAGGTTACAAGTGTTACAATCCTTCTTCAAGGAAAATCATTATCTCAAGGGATGTAAAGTTTGATGAGACTACACCTTTCTTTGAACAATCAGTGGAGGGTTTAAGTCAGGGGGAGAATGCCTTCGAAATCTTCCCTTTACCAAGACCAACAACCAGTGAGGAAAATATATCCATGTCCACTGACAGAGAACATGAGAATTCTCTAAGTCATGAAGAGGAAATCTTGCTAGAACCATCAATTCAGTCACCTACATCCCACTCACCTCCTAAGGACCCAGAATCATCACCTGTCTTGCCTCAAGGAAGAAAAAATCCTTCTAGTAATCGTCAACCTCCTTTAAGGCTGTGGATTATGTGACTTACAATGCAAGGTATCCCGTTGCTAAGTACCTTTCATACCAAAGAGTGGCACCCAAGCATGCAACCTTTCTCAATTCCATATCCAATGCTTCTGAACCAAGAAGTTTTCAGGAGGCAATGCAGCAAGATGAGTGGAAGAAAGCTATGAAGGAAGAGTTGAAAGCCTTGGATGACAATAGAACGTGGAGTGTTATCAAGCTACCACCAGGAAAAAAGGCAGTGGGAAGTAGATGGGTGTACAAAACCAAGTTCCATTCTGATGGCACCTTGGAAAGACACAAGGCTAGACTGATAGCTCGTGGTTTTACTCAAACTTTTGGGATAGATAACAAGGAGACCTGCTCCTGTAACTAAGATGAACACAATTCGAGTGTTGTTATCTGTTGCAATTAACCATGCATGGCCTCTATATCAAATGGATGTCAAAAATGCATTTATGAATGGTGAACTTGAAGAAGAAGTTTACAGGAAACTCCCTCCTAGTCATCATCAATCCAGTGACCCCGAGTTAGTCTGCAAACTGCACAAATCTATTTACAGATTAAAACAATCTCCTCGTGCTTGGTATTCAAAGTTGAGCTCAGTTCTTGAAGAAGTTGGCTTAAAGAGAAGCAATGCAGATTCATCTCTCTTTGTTCGAATTTGTCCCAGTGCAACTTTAGTGGTTCTTATTTATGTGGATGATCTCATTGTCACTGGTGATAATGCCAGTGAAATTGTGTTACTAAAGAACACCCTCAAGTAGAAGTTTGCCATCAAAGATCTTGGGACACTCAAATATTTCCTTGGCATTGAAATGGCAACTTCTAAGAAGGGAATGTTTTTGAATCAACGAAAGTATATTCTCGATTTGCTTCAAGAAGCTGATATGTTGGATTGCAAGCCTGCCTCTATACCCCTTGACTGCAAACACAAAATGACCATGGATGGAGAAACACTCACTGATATCAGTTACTACCAAAGGTTAGTTGGGAGACTTATTTATCTTACAATAACAAGGCCGGACATTGCCTTTGCTGTCAGCCTTGTGAGTCAATTTATGCATTCTCCAACAATGGATCATTTGCAAGTTGTTAAGAGAATATTGCGGTACTTGAAAGGTTCTGTGGGACGTGGTCTTTTGATGCAAAACAATGTTCACACTCACATTCTTGGTTACACTGACGCGGACTGGGCAGGCAACTCCTTGGATCGCAAGTCAACTACTGGTTTCTGTATTTTTGTTGGAGGTAATCTAGTAAGTTGGAAAAGCAAGAAGCAAAGTGTGATTACTCGATCAAGTGCTGAGGCCAAGTATAGGGCTATGGCAACTACTGCTTGTGAATTAATCTGGCTTAAAGGCCTTCTTTCTGATTTAGGGTTTCCTAGCTCTTAACCAATGACTCTCATGTGTGATAACCAAGCAGCCATGCATATAGCTTCTAATCTTGTTTTTCATGAGAGGACCCAGCATAATGAGGTTGACTGCCATTACATCCGTGAAAAGGTTCAATCAAAGATCATGCAAACTCGTTACACTCCGAGTTCTTGTCAGTTTGCTGATCTCTTCACCAAGCCATTGGCGACTGCCGTGTTTCAAGGTCTTTTGTCCAAGTTTGGATCAATCAATCTCCTCGATCCAAACTTGAGGGGGAGTGTTGAAATAGATCAAAGTCACAAGTATGGGTTGTAATCATCACTATAGCTAAGTTTTGGGTTAAAGTGATGGCTACAAGGTTAAAGTGATGGCTACAAGGGTTAAAGTGATGGCTACAACTTTCCAACTTGTCATCTCACTTCTTGTTCAATCATACTTTTCTTTTTGTCAATATTTTTCCCTAAAATCTGGGATTTGCTTAATTGTATATTGTTATTTGTTCAATCCTTGGTGTGTACGGTTTCTTAGGGCAGAAACCATGTGGTGGATATTGGTAAAAGTCCTCTATCTTGTAATATGTTCTCTGGCTCTTTATAAGAGCTTTGTTCTCTCTCTTGTAAAGTTTATGAGAAATATACAAACCTTGAAAATCAATAAAGACAACTGGACTTACCTGGACAAAGTCAAGTAAAAGTGCAAAACCTAGATTTGCAAAGAACTTACAAAGTTCTTTTCTTGGACTTGTTTAGGTTTCACTTGCTTAAGTACTATCAACTTTATATATATTTTTTACGCATGTTTTTGTGGGCTCACTTCGTAATATATTTTAACGATCCAAATCGTTCATTTTTTTAGAACATCATTCATAGATCATTTTTACAAAAAAAAATTAGACAAATCCAAGACCATTAAGACATTATGAACGAATACGGTTCTACAAAAAAACCCTAAATCCTTAATCTAACAGTCATATGATTTCAAATTTGGATGATTTACGGTAGACATGATCTTGAGAGAAGACCTAAAAGATAGACGGTTCGGATCGTTGAAAACATTTCGACGTGAGCCCCACAAAAATGTACGTAATATATTGTGTAAAAAAGGAAGTGCTATAGATCCGCCCCATATATATTTTATCTTTGAAGTCTTACAACTCGACTGTTGTCTCATAATAAAAAATAACAAGACAAATGTTTGTGTTGGACACTCACAAGAAGGTGTAGGACTCCCATTATTTTAAGGTATGGAATGAGATTAAAAAACAATGGTGAGAGTTTAAGACAAACTTATAGTGTTTTTGTTTTATGCAATTTCTTCTCTCTATTGTGATGATTTTTATCTTAATTTTGAAACAAATTAATGAGATAAGAGGCATTCAGAAAAGAATAATACTTGGTGTAATGCAAGGAAGTTGAGACCGCGCTTTGTTTCTTTTTTTTTTTTTAACCCAAAACCTTGTCCAAAGAGTTTTTACAAATTAGCTGAGACTGAGCTTTAGGTTGATTACTTTGATTGATGATTTCAAATTCTAGCATATTTACGTGGGATAATTTTCTTAGGGAGTCGCAAAATATTTTTAACATTAGGATTAAGTTGATTAACGTTGTGTGCTTTTAAAGGAGAATGCTTTTCCTATCAAAGCCCCCCGCTTGATTATTAATTACATTGCAACGTCAAGCCCCAGCACCTAGTCTACGCCCAAGCCCTTTTCTCTATTCGTTTTCCAAAGGAACTAAGACTGCCTCCTCTTATTCCTGCACATCATCAAATCATATAATGCGTTACAGTGCAGTAAGAAAATGAAATCTACAACTTGTCCGTGTGCGAGAGAAAATACTACGAACCTTTAGAAGATAAACAGATGATAGACGTACCAAGGAAATATGAAGAAAGAATGCAACATAAAACCATATAAGTCTATAACATAAAAATGTGCCATCCCACACTGAACTAATGGCTCTGCAAATACCTAAGGAGCAATTCAATTTCAAACAACAAGAAGATTACATAAATTGTACTACTTTAGAAATAAGTGGTAGTACAACATCACCTAAATGGTTTTCAGGGGATGAGAGTACATACATGCTTTCAGGGTCTGTATAGCAATCCTTGTCAAGTATCTTTACAGAAACCTTCGTACCATTCCATTTAGCCACTTGATACGATCCCCGTTGAGAAAAAGGGAGAAATATATCAGCACTCTGTCTAAACAAGAAAGCACACATTAATTGTCTTGCCGATCTGCAACATTATGCACATCCTGATAGGAGTTCAATAATAGGGGACTCAGACTTCCAATTTTCCTGAGTACAAAGAAACTGCTTTCAATCACCCGAAGACTTGAGACATCATAAATACTACTACTAGACCGAAGCATACATGAACATTGAAAAGTAGAGCAGAAATCTACAAATGGTGGAGAAAAGGAGAAAAGGGACAACCTTTGTGATACCGTCACTCTTTCGAACTTGAAGCTCTAACGGATTGAGCTCATACTCTGGAACTTCTCGAGGATTCACAACAGTCATTGGTGCCTTCCTGATTTTGTAGAAAATAAAAACAAAGAGGATTGGCGGACGGGGTCGAGGGAGGACTGCCTGCCGAAGCTGAAGCGCAAGTTGTTCCTCCTGGGGTCGAGCGAGGATTGGCGGGAGAACTGGCGACTGAGGTTCCGGCGCAGCGACCCCATCGAGAACTGCCGTGATATCCCCCGCTTCAGCTGCGCCGCGATGTTCTCCATTTAATATAATCCAATGGAAGAAGTACGCGCATGCACAGCAGCTGTTGTACAATTACAGATACACGATCATCTCTGTCAACTCCTCCTCCTTATTTCTTTTTGCTTTTTTGGACGTATAAAACGCGGCAAACTTCAGTTTCTGTTATTATTTGTGTCATTATTCAAGAGCAATTACCTGTGACAAAATTACACGTAATTGCTTTTTTAATTCATTTTATTTATGGTCAGGCTGAATTTAGTTTGATTTGGGTATTGTACAGGCACAGCAGCAGATGAGAATGACATGGATTAAGCCTAAAAGAGGAATTGGCTGCCTCTAACAAAACAAGGATCAAGGAAGATCATGTCAGGCAAACCTTACTGGATCAGGCAAGATCAATCCAATTTCTCTGTGTTACAGGAAAGGCCCTCAAACAAGGTAAACTTTTGCCATGGGTGAAGAAATAAGGTGATTTTTCATTCTAACTGATCAAGTGTGTGTTTCTCATCAAGACAGTCCCGGCTCTACAAACCTATCGCCTATCAAACAATTCTAAAAGGGCAATGAATTCTGAAACGTCACATATCTTGATGCGTACATGGCATGCCTATCATTTCTCAAAGCACAGGCGATAAGCCTATGTTAGAAACAAAACCAAACTAAACATCTGCAATATTTGCAAAAACAGACATCAAGGACGAAACTTCAAATATCATTGTCTATCATCAAGTCAACTCAGTACATTGGCAAAACTGTAACAAATGCAACCTGGAATTGATTCAGGTAATCAACATCAAACCCGCTCGATACCAAATCATTAACATCAGGTAAAATGCATTTATCCAAAAGATAGTCACAGTTAAATCAACTAAGCTACTTACACAGCTTAATCCAGAAAACCAACACTTTCAGTAATTTGGCAAGGGAATAAGGTATGCAAACCTTGAATATCTTCTGAAGAGTTAAACATCTAAGTGCGACTTTTATTGCCATCTGAACTCATCACAAAGCTAACTTCCACACTAGTGTCAACATAAAGTGAATGATAAAACATTACTTTCTACGCTTGTTGGGACTGGTCTTGTAACCACCCTTGGTAGGCTTTCCCCAAGGTGTTCGAGAACCCTTCCCATGAGACCCACTACTCTTGCTCTTACCCTCACCTCCACCATGAGGATGATCAACTGGATTCATTGCCACTCCTCTAACCGTTGGTCTAATCCCTCGCCACCGGTTTTGCCCAGCCTTATAGAGTTTCTTGGGCTTATTTCCGTCACTTGGGACTGTACCAATAGTAGCCTGGCACTTAGCATCAATCCATTTTTCAACACCTGAAGGCAGTCTCACTAAACACCTTGAAGCAGTGGGTTCTTTCAAAATCTTTGCAAAAGTGCCTGGTGCTCGAACTAACTTGCCACCTTGGCCCGGGTTCATCTCGATGCTGTGTATTTTGGCTTGAATGTGCATATCAGCAAGAGGCATGCACCTTCCGTATTGTGAATTGATATCATAGTGAAACAACTGATTACTTGAACCAGCTACATCTGTGGAAAGTATAACAATACAAGTAAAGTTCGTTTCGGCGGCAACTAGATCAAGGCAATTAAAAGGAAAGGTTTTTCCTAGTTTTCCAGATGGCTCACGGAAAGCAACACCGCAAAATGGACACAATCATTCTCAGGATCATTGCTAAAATTAATATGGGTGTAAACTGCAAAGGTAGTTTACAGTGCAGAAGAAAGAGACGACGCCAAAGAGAAGGAAATGAAATAGCATAATATCAACATAGAAGAAGATTGTTCATTTATGGATACAACGGTTATTTTCTTATCATTGTTTTGTTTAAGACAAACAGAACATCTGTATTGTCTTCTCAAGTAGAAACATCCCAGATTCCACAAACTATGGCAAAAACATCCTTTGAAATACAACTGTTCATTCATCAAACTCTAGCCACCTACTGCCTACTGGCTCTGCCATAACTTTCTGCTTAACCCTATATAGCATTGACCTTCTAGTTGTAAGGGTATTTCTCCTAATTTTATAAACTAACAAGCTTTCCTATAGAAATTATACAGACAATAACTTCACTCAAGAATTCACTTCAAATCTGAGTAACCAATAACTGAAATCCACATTTCTTCCCCCATTAATTTCTCAGAAACCAAACAGCAATTTGGCTTAAACCTCCAACCCAATGAACTTAACATGCAAGCTTAAACATCTTTACCAGCTCCAATCAGCTAATTTAATAGCAATTTGGCTTAAACATCCTACCCAATGAGCTTAACATGCAAGCTTAAACATCTTTACAGCTCCAATCAGCTAATTTAAAATGATCTGAAATGTGGAATAGGAAATGCAGAAATGGCATGAAAGGAAATACCGGTGGAGAGAGTGCGAGTAGGGGCGGTGACGTTGATGACGTTGGAGTGTCGTAGGAGCCTACTCAACAGGGAAGACGAAGCTGCTCCAGCTCTCCACACCGCCATTCAATACACTTCTAGGGTTTCCTCCTCGTTTCTTGTTTGTTCACGCAGCCGAATTCAATCGGTGCTCTACGTTTTGGTTCCTGCCCAACTAAAGGGAGAGTGAGTTAAAGGTTTAGGTTATGACTAGTATGCCACTTTGTGGCACCATTGATCTTGAGAATTTTTATTTTTAATTTTCTCCAATATCTTAACACAACTATTTCAGCAAACAATATTGATCTTTGTGGCACCTTCTTACATTGCATCCTCTATGTGACAAATGTTTCTGATAGACATGCTTGCATGCATAAACATCAAAGGATAATTAAACTAAATATCAGATAACCCATCACAACTGGTTCATTCTCGCAGGAAAGAAATGAAATTGCAAATCGGACAGAAGAAACAGAAAACACAAACATCCACCATAGATTTGAGCTTATAACAACACAAGAAAGTATCAAATCTGTGCCTTAGCTTAACAAGATTTAATAGACAAAGCATACGATGAGCAGATTCGAACATGTTCAATTTGTAGAGGAGGATGTTGTCTTCCTAATGATATCTCTCAACTAGTATTACATGCACACTACGCAGAAAAATATCTTTAAAAGAACAAGTTAAAATGCATACCATGCTTAATCAAGACTAATACTATTGGAGCATTATCCCAAATTTTCATAAACCAATAAATGGAATAGTCATTCTACTGTTCATGGAAGTAAGATGTTTCCAGTTTTCATAATCCTGCTAAGATGTTTCTAGTTTTCTTATTAAGTAATTACTTCTACCTTTTTTATAGTGGTAAACTTATTAATCTGTAATTGCAATTGATTTGAGTTCCTTTTTATAGTGGGGATGTTATTAATCTGTTAGTATACGGGATGCACCTTGATTATGGGATTTAATAGTATACGGGATGTACAAATCCCAAATCTTTCAAGCATTTTATCAGAAAACTTTGCACACAATTCACAACAAATTGCAAATTGAATCCGAAAAATTGGAGATACACATATGAATACTAAAACATATGAATACTAACAGCATATGAATACTAACAAGCTGAGATGCAATTTGAGAGCAAAAAAGAAAACACTACTATACTCAAAGAGAGATCCTGATACATGTCAATACACCATGCCAAAAAACAAAAAGAAGAATACAAGAATCTTGATGATGAAAACATTAATGGTCTGTATGGAAATGGTATGCTATCAGTTGATGTAGAATGCATTTTTTCAATCAATTTCTACGACTCAAGTTCTACTCCTTTCGCTTATCTAGTTCCAGCCCAAACTAAAGATTTAACGGTTCAAAAACCCGAAGAATCAAACGCTACAAAATACAATAGAAAATTCCGTTGTGACAGTACATACTAAAACTAACTACTATATATATTTTTCCTAAAGCAGGTCATGTCCTCTGAAATTCTGAATTCAAAAGTGAAGTGCTTTTGCTCAGGACCTTTCCTTTTACTCTCCCCCTACACTACATTAGCCTAACGCCTCCTTTTTTAATACCAACAGTCTGCCAAAATCCAAAAACAACAGCATCCTCTGTCCTGCGATTTGTTAGACATAATGCAGAGACCTAATCAATGCCTGTTCTTTCTCTCGGTGACAATCGACATTAGCCTCAAAACTAAAGATTTAACCTAAGACCTAATCAATGCAAAAACAACAGACATAATCCAAGTGACAACCTAAGACCTAATCAAGCATTGTATATGTCCCAGCAAATAACAGCTGACCACAAGTCAACATATTTCACTATCAATTTAAAACAGGAAACGAAATATAATTTAAAAACAAAAAGAGAAGGAAACAACAACAACAACCCAATTCCAATCCAAAAACCAACCCAAACAAAGCAAACTCAATACTTTTAATTTCATGAGGGTAAATTAACGGCTCCAAATTACCCAAAAATGGAAATTTTAATTGGAGAATATACAAATGAACAAATTTTACACAAAACCCATGAACAAAAAGCAAAACCCATTATCCAAAACACAACCAAAAAAAAAAAAAAAAACCGAAAAGGGTCGGAAATAAAAAGCAGCATTAGATTACCAAAACGAAATTGTTCTCACACCCGGCCTTCTTTGGAGATGAGCCTCCATAGTCTCCCACAATACATTCACAAGTGGCTTACATCATTAAAACCCAGTTAACCGAATCGTATAAACAATCCAATTAACGAGAAAAAAACACAATATATGCCAATTAAGTCACGTAATTTAATGATCATCAAGAAATAAAGTAAGAAAATTGAGATTTGAGAGAGCAGCAGGAAAAGGGGAAAAAAAAAAAAAAAAAAAACTAGAAACCCAAAATCTCCAATCCAATCACACCGAGAAAGCATAATTTGCACAACAAAAGCACAATCGCAGTTGAAATTATCAAACAAAAATCAACTAATTCCGAATTAATTCGAAGCTGTTCTAAAATCAAGCTCAAGTAAAATCTGAGAAAAAATAGACGAATCTAATCTGCAGAAACGAAAAGTAATCGAAATGAAAGAAGAGGTGGAAGGGAATCGGAGCTTACCAGAGAGAGTGGTGGAGTTCAGTTTGAGGGAAGAAGATGAGGGAGATAACCGGGGCCAGAACGAAGGAGCACAGCGATCTCTCAGTCACACAGAGCAACGGCGTGCTAGAGAGAGTGAGTTGCGAGCAACCTGAGGGTTTTGGATTAGCACTACTGAAATTACACAAAAGTCCTTACTAAGGGCTGTTAACGAGTTTCGCGGATTCATCCAAACTGACCCGTTAACCACCCGACCTGTCTATCACTTATCCGAATACTAATTTTAACCCGGTCGGGTCGAAAATGCCAGGTGTGGATGCAAATTTCTTCCTCCTCGATCTTGGACGATTTTGCACCTACAAAACAATTAACACCTTAGGTTAAGGCCAAGAGCCTCACGCGCCCATGATGAATGGGGGGGGAGATTTGGCCGAAGAACCTCCGATGCCAAAGTTAGAATTTAGAGAGAAAGAGTGTTTAGAGAATTTTGGGGTTTTTGCCAAAGTGTTGGAATTAGCTTTTTGGTGAGAATGGGAGTATATTTATAGAAATAGGAGGTGGCTAGGGTTTTTAGGTTTAATTTAGGTTTAATTAGCCAATTTATTATGATAAATTTGCTAATTAAACATAAAGGGAATAAATGGATGGTTATAGAATCAATTAGCTAGCTTAATTGGGGTAGTAAAGTGGGAAAAGATAGGGAAGGTAGAAAGCTTAAAGGGATGGCCGGCCATGTGATGTTTTAGGGTTGAATTGGTTGTATTTTGTGGTTATTTGGATATAATGGATGGTTTAATTGAGAATTAATGCGTTAATTAGGCAATAAACCCATTAATTAGCCAATTAACATAATTTAAAAGGAATGTGTTTGGGAATTACCTTGTAGAAAGGATTTGATGAGATGGACTTTGAATTGTTACCTATTTTGGGCACTTCTGTCTTGGTTGAAAGAGGGTTGCCCGCTGCTTGCGCGTAGGAACCTCGTTGTACTGCAAGGGTATTTTTTTCCTTTTTGTCCAAAAAACCCACGTGTCGCCTTGTGAATATTTTTGGCTCCACAAATGCCCCCACACCTGTTGGGCTGCTCGCAGAAAAGGGCGGCAGGTGTAGAGATTTTCTTGCTTTAGGAAACTTAGGACTGCTTCCTATTTTGATGTAGATTCTCTCTTTAATAGGAAATTAGATCCTTCTAGGAAAGGGAAATAAATTTCTCTCAAAGCCTATTTAAGTCCACCTTAAATGGGTTATTAAATCAACTTTGGAGAGCGATTTATTCTACCCTACAAGAGAGAGATAGCTTAGAGGATATTTGTTCCCCCTCCTCTAGCAATCTTCTACATCTTGCCCGTACAAAGGACCATTTTTCGTTGCTTTCTTCGTCTTCTTCGTGCCGCACCAATGTAAGAAAAATTTAATTTTTCTTGCCTTATTCTTGGATAGTGCTATTGCGGGGTAGCCGTCGGGGTGGTGAGGCACGTCGGATGGTAGGGGCCAGGAGCTGGCTCGGCATGAGCTGAGGAGATGTCGTGGCAGGGACCACTGCTTGGGCAGCTTGGCTTGGCTTGAGCCAAGGGCAGCTTGTGCAGCTGGGGTCGAGGATTGTGGCGCTAGGGCACAGTGTTAGGCGAGCCGCATGGCTCATGTCCTTTGGGCTCTTGGACCTGACTCGGGCCAGGCTGGCGATTGAGAGAAATAAGGAGATTGCGGGTCTCATGGGCTGCTGGAATGTTGGGCATGCAGGCCTTCTGCCTGCTGGAATGCTGGGTTGAGCTCCCCTGCTGAGTACCATGAATGTCGTTGGCTGCTTAGTCTTCTTTGTTGAAAAAAAGGTGGGCTGCTCCAAAAAGATGAGGTAAAGATGATCAAGGCGGATGCATTGGCTCGTCTGATCGCTGTCGTGGAGCTTACTATGAATGAAGATGGAAAGAAGAGATCTTCTCCGCCTGCTCATGAGATGCCTAGTTAAGAAAAAACTGAAGACTTCTTCTGCTGCTCATGAGGGTCCGCTTGCTACCGAGAGGTATGTGATTAACATGACTTCTTCTAATGGGAAGAAAAATAAGGCTGCTAGATCTGAGCATGTGGCGTCTTCCATGTTGAGAATGGCTAGTACAATTGTGGATAAGATTGCTCAGCGTAAAGGTTTTATCATGCCCCTAGTGCCGAAGTCTGTACCAGGACGTTCTTTGGGAGCCAAGTTCGGTTCACCTTTGTAGAGACTTGCTATTATGAAGAGTGGTAAGGTGGACTCTGCTGCTAAAGTGGCGCCAAAGCCTGCTCCCTTTGCTGCTGAGATTGATTCGCCTCAGATTCAAGATCTTAAGCTTGCAATTTCTGAGCTTCGTTTCGCTGCTTATGCTAAGAAGGGAGTGGATGAGCTGCAGCGCGTCTGTGTTAGTCTGCTTAAGAAGAATGAGCAGCTGAAGAGTGAGAATGATGGGCTTGAGGTTTTAAGACCTTCTCTATTTCTCCGAAAGACTTGCTTGCTTTTACTTTTAAGGCTTCCATTGGTGAAGTAGTTGGAGAAGTTAGTGCCCAGACTGGGGCAGCCGGGGGTGAAGCGCCGGATGATGCCGTTGCTAAGAGTGTTACGGCTGTTGAAGGTGTGGCGACCGAGTAGTCGTGGGATGTCCAAGCTGCTGTAGTGTAGTATTTTAGGTAGCCTTTAGGATTTTCTTTGTTTTTCCTTGTAGCTCTTGTTTTGCTTAAACTCCTTCGGCCTTTGCTAGTTGTTTATAAACATGTTTTCCTTCGTTTTTCTTCATCTTCACTTTTTTTGTTCATGCCTTAACCTTTAGACTTGATAGACCAGTGGCAGGCATGCTACTTTTTTATAAGCAGACAAGCTCGCGTAGCCTATGCAGCCGTAGGTGTTGGTGTAGAACTTTGCAAAGTTGTTAGCCATAGGGTTGGCAGCCGGATGCCTTACTTACAGAAGAAGACAAGTCCGCGTAACCACTAGGCTGTTAACCTTGACTTTCTTCAATTCCATAGGTTGCGTAGCAAGTATCACAACACTTTAGGACTTGGTGTAGGTTGTTCCGCGCTTGGCAGAGGTGAAGCTTATCGACTACGTAGCATGTCGGCAGTGGATAAAACTTCGTATATGCGCGCTAGCTTGTTTAACCTTTCACAAGAATGTGCGGTTGTATAAGTCTAACGCGGCTTTACTGCTCGAAGGGCAAGCCGTAGGCAGTCTTCCGGAATCCGTAGGCTACCTTAGTGCACTCGGTAGTGGCTTTAGGATTCCAGGGCAGCCGTCCATCGGATGTACTGCGTAATGTGCCCTCTCCGTCTCTAGGGCCCGGTTCCCCACGGATTAGGCCAAGAGACCCAAAATCCTTCAGTTAGCTAAGCCTTGAAAAAGACCATTGCGGCTACTTCTAGGAATCCCGGCGCAAGCCATCGTGCATCTAGTTATACTAGGGCAGCCAGGCTCATCCACGTCTGGATATTCAAAGTGTAAAGTTTATCCTCCCGTCTTGGAGAGCTGACCCATATGGGTGTTGGGGAATTGGTTTACCCTCTCGCACTGGAGAGCAATTAGTTTACCCTCTCGCACTGGAGAGCATGGTTGGTCCCTCGGGGGGGGGCAATTCCTGCGATGGGTCCCTAAGAAGGGCACAGTCTTCTTTTGAAGTGCTGGAGTGATCACTTGTTGTAAGCATGCAGCCGAGCCAAGTTGTGATTACTTCTGAATTCCTCATTGAAAAACGAGTGAAACGAACGAGAACTTAGCTGTAAGGTAGGAACTGCATAACAACTGGA